>NC_089490.1:287585481-288277981 GCF_036850765.1 Saccopteryx bilineata
TCCTTAATTATGTATTATTTAAGTGAAATTTCTTACAATATTATAAACTTCAGGAAGAAAAATAAATAAATTTGTCCAACAAATTTCTTCTCATATTTTTTAAATTTGTGCCTAACATATTAATTATTCAATAAATGACAATAAAATAATGGCATTTATGAGTGATTGAGTTCTCAATACATGACAAGTTCTAAGCTAATAATTCTGTAAACATTATTTCACTTAATTACTCTATGAATAGACATTCTATTTTACATCTAAACAAAGTAAAACTTTAAAAAATCAATTACTGTGTCCAATGAAACACAACTAGTACCCATCTCATAGCCCATATTCTTAACTGTGTTGAGTTTTCAGGAATCAATAGAAAAATAATAATCCAGATACTTGATTTGTGGGTTATATAATTAAAACTAATGGAGAAAGCAAAATAATGAAATTAAAACTAGAGAATCAAAGGGATGTAAGTGAGAGATGGGGAACTGAAGTTTTCAAGTTTAATAACCACTATAGCCATGTGCTGAAAGCAAAGAGGACTATAAAAAAACACTGGGAGAAGGAATAGTGAAAAGATGCATGCACTAAGAATAGCTGCTGAGGTGAATCACAGTGGCAACCTTCCTAAGTGGAAGGAGAAGTTTGGCTGAACTGCTCTAAGCACCCAGCTGAGCCTGCAAACCATAAATTTCTGGTGCACCAATCTGTAAGATTGCACAAACTTCCTGAGCTTGCTCAGCAACTCAGATGCCTGAGAGGTAGAAAGGATTAATAGAAAGCAAAGATTTGGTTCATTTTATAAGAAATTTGACAGGAATGGGAAAAGAGAAAAGAAACAGTGAGAGGAGTAAAGAGAGTCCAATATCTTGCATAGTTTGAGTTGTTTTAAAAATCGGTAGCAGAGTAGTTTTGTACCTAAAATAACTTTACAACACAACAGAGATCGATGTTCAATTTATCAAGGTCGCAAAGGAAATGGAAAAGCAGATCAAAAGTTTTCACGGGTGATTTAATACTGATAAAGAGGAAGGCAAGACTAAGATTTTAAGCTTTATAACAAACATTATTATAGAGAATTAATCTATTTATTCCAAAACTAATAACAAATACTTTAATTTTTCAAATAACCTATAATGAGCTGAGAATTTCTTTTGTCTTGAAATTGACTTATATAACAAAAGATATATATTTATAACTGTATAAAACTTATATCATTATAATTATTAATATGAATAAGTTTTATAATAAAACTATATGCAGAACTCTGAGAATCATGGAAATGGAAAGTCTTACATACCAAAAATTAAGGAAGAAGATATGGTGAACATGACCAGGGAGCCTCAAAGTGAGAAATTTTGCTTCAGTAATTGTAGCTTTTTAGTTGTAATGAATAGAAGATATATAAGGGTTAGGAAATAGTTAATCTGCTTGCTATTCTCTCTTAACTGATCTCTGGCCTTTACTTTGAAATGCAACGTATAGTTTACCTTTGCAGGAATGTGGGGGAAAGCCTACATTGGGGAGGGACCTATTAGGGGAGTTTAAATCACAATAGCTCTTTGTAAAAGCCTAGTCACTACTGTGAAAAGTTAAGGCTATAAATTAATTAGAAACAGTTCACAAACCTTTAAATTTTTACGTTGTTTCCTAAAGAATGCAGGGAATCCCTTTTGCAGTAGCAGGGAGTCTCATGTATAATTCCCAAAGGCACTGCCAGACCCTGGCCATTCCGGAGATAACATCAAGAACACTAGTGTCAGAAGGACATTCCGGAAAGGTATCCCTACAAACCAGACTCACTGCTACATGACTACCTGCATGCTCTATAATGCATCACTAACCTCTCAAAACATGTTAAACTGGCCAGTCAGCTAAGACTGTCAGAGCAGTTCTTTTGGACAGGAGTCCCCTGCCTTCTCAGGTTGCTGCAGTTTGAATTAAAGATGGTCTTATACATACTTGGTTGCTGTCTCTCATGAAATTGACTAAAAAGGGTGACAGACAATGTCAATCCTGGCTTGTTCCAGTACAAACAGAGTGAAATATTATGTCTGAAGATTTCAAAAGAAAGAAGAAATTTTTTTCAATGAAAAACAAATATCTGAGCTTAGTTTTGGATTTACACGGTTTTAAAAACAGAAAATAGTGTGCAGAAATATGCATAGAGGGATGACTACAAAGATAGAAGTTGCCAATTAAGACTAATTTTGCATTCTATGCAAACAAGAGATAGGAGACAAAACAGTGAGGTCAGGGTATGTTTTATTCCTGATACTATCTTTTTCTTTTCCTTTTGTGAAACCGTTGAATAATTAAAATTATAAAAATATTATCAAGTTTGAGCAATAATCTTTTTAAAACAAAGTTGTTTTTGAAAGAATGATGTTTTAAAAATAACAATAATATTAATACTAATAATATGATTTAGAAAGAATTCTCAGTGTTAACAGGGATGAAGAGAGATGACAAAAAAAACTAACTGTGGGAATGGAGATGAGAAAAAATGAATAGTTTTTAAGTGATAAAATGTGCAGGGCTTAATGAATTGTTGAATCTTGGCTGAGTGTAAAAACAAAGATTAATTATGGATTTAATTTGATTTTGAGTGATGAGAGAGGCATAGATGTATATTTTTTCTTTGGTAATGATGTTGATATTTATGACAGACATACATTCAGATGATTTTAGTTGTTTAGTACTTGAGTTTTTGGTGTTCACCTTATATGAAAAGCACTTATCTCATTTTCATGTTATAATACCTGCTCTTTAAGCTCTAAGGAATTGTTTATTTTATACTTGTATGTCCCTACTTTGATTAGCATTGAGTTATGTTATATAAAATTATTTCAATAACAAATGTGTGGGAGAAAATAACCAGTGTTCATTAAGGTCAATTATAATAATGGAGATGTCCAGTGAATGAAAAACATAAAAGGTCAGCTATGTGATCTTCTTCCTTTATCAATCACTGGTTCTTTCTTGATACTCTTGGCTATCATAAGTGAGTATGTATAGACAATATCCCTCTACTGTACCAAGAGACCACAAGTATCTTCAAAACTCCAACATAAGAATTATGTGTGGTGGTTAAGACTTTGATTCACTTCTAAGTCAGCTTAGTGAAGCGAAACTCTGATCATTGGTTGAAATAAAAATGAGATATTTGAGAGAAACAGTGTCTTCCAAAATAATTTAAACCTCAGGAATAAACAAAATGATGGACAACCACTGACTTTTTCTAAGTTGTGGCATCGGAGATTCAAGCCAAATTTATTAAAAACTCAAACTACTGATGACTATAGTTGATATATAGGTTACTCTGAAAATAACACTAATTATCCTTTAAAACTCCTTTTCCAGATGTTTTCGTATTAAATTGTCAAAAGTCATATTCTGCATTTTTTAGGCTCACTTTCAGATAAGTTGTTGTGTGTTTTTGTATCTACCAATCAAATAAGCAAAATAAGATGGTTATTAACCAAAGCAGACCACATTTGCTGGTAAGCATGAAAGTGAATGCATTTGCCTCTGAGGGGGACAGCAGAAGCAGAACTCTTGTCTCTATTTCCTATTGTATTAGGCTACAAGAAAAAGAAAGTGGTATTTCCATTAGAACAGTGTCTGCAACTAAAACACCTACTGAAAAAAAAAAAAGGTATAGGAAAACACACCATAAAAAGCCAGTGTATAAATAAATGGTTTGTGGTGTACTTTGAGATAGGATGTGAGTTGTTGCTTTAAATGCCAAGACCCCTGGTGCAATATTATAGTGTCATTTACAAAATATCTTCCCTTCTCCCTGAGTTACTCATCCTACTACACAGAGTCAAAGTCAAAGGTCATCGAACTCAACTGAATAAGAAAAACACCCAATACTTTTTAGTAGGCTATAACACTTTTACCAAAGTTTGAAGAGATTTTTTTCTACTACATCAAAATTAAAATGAAAAACAAAATTGAGTTTTCTGTTGCCAGGCCTATACTTTTGTAAAAAGCAGTTGGGAAAGTAAGAACATGTTAGATATAGGCTTGCTAAATGTTTCAGTATAAGGGACACAACAAACCGTAACTTGTAAGCTTTGGTGATAGAAATAGGGACAACTGTCCCTAATATCTCTTATACTGGGAATGTGTAAACTCTTGACTACTGTAGGTACAAATAGCTGAAATCAAACAGGAAAATCAGACAGGAAATTTTCTGTAAAATTCACAAAATTTTTAGAAGAATGTAAGCCAGGTGGTTTTTCCACATAATAGTCTGATTTCTGTTTAGAGCTTTTCTCTACATAGCTGGAATCGAGGTTTTGGGCAAATGAGAACTTATACTAGGAGAAAAGGTACATACAACTGGGGGTGCTTAGGGTGCTAGGAAGCATTGTGCAGTTAGACCAGATTAATCCAGAGAGGAGCATTATATAAAGGCTGCAGCTAGCACCAGCTTTAAAAGCAGCTGAGCATCTGTTTATTGTTTTGCATGCGTTTTGCAAAAAGTCTGTACATTGCTCATCTTCAATTGCTTTGCATCTTTTGCTGTGGTCTGTGTTTTCATCAAATTACTTCAACACATACTGCTCTTACAGCTCTGGCTTTCTCTCTCCCAGAAAAAATAAACATTGTGATGTTGAAATGGATTGATTTGTAGCATTGTACACAGGTATTAGAAACATCACAGGCTTCAAGGAGAGTGTTAAATATCCATGGGAATGCTTATTGACTGTGTGTTATTATATAAAAAAAGAGACTATCATGTTGTTATAGTACATAAAAGTGGATAATTTACCCCAAAAAGGCTATGTTTACTGAGATGTTTTATTTTAGTTTGCTTTTTGGAGAAGATTACAGTAATTCTGGAGTGAGAAGATTTTTCTACCATAGGAAGTGTCCAATATTGAAATAAATAATGGTTCTCACTATTCTAACTAATAAAGTTATAAAATGTTATATAATTTAAAGCTGACGGTATCATTACCATCATATTTATTTTATTAAGAATCTCTTTTTATTAATTCTTTTAAATTCACTTGAAGAGTTCACTCTATATTTCCAATTTCTCTTGAATTATGCATATAGAGGAAGAAGTATATCACAACTTTACAGATGTAAAAAGGACAAAGTGAGACTAAAAGTTTAAAGTGGTGGTTGGAGTTCTGAGAGAAAGGAAAGTAAATAGAAAAATCAATACTATCACAGAAAAGAGAAACTCTCAGTGAGATGAACAACACTGTCCATCAAACCAGAAAGAAAACAAGATGCCCAATGTGGATTTAGGGGAGAAATGTTTTAGACTTGCTATGGAAAGGGCCTGAGGAGAAAAACGTACTGAGAAAACATTGAGGCAAGTATCTTACCTTAAAGCAAGGAAACAGATCCAGAAACTCAAATATAACGTGAGATCCCACATATAGTTGGTGGCTACATACACATCTATACTGTATATATACTCACAAATATGTTTGTATATATGGACATTTTGTATATGTATACATACAGAAACATATATACATGGAAGTATTTATGATTTTAAGCAATTACTTCTTTTAAAGAGAAAAGAACGAGAATAAAATTAAAAGTAAGAAATATCACTCTTATAAGCATTAAAGCTACAGAGTTTGGTGTTCAAACCTATGAATGCTAGAAGAAGAGAATGATAGATATAAACACTTGCTTATAACCAACACTTATACCATGAAGAGATTTTTCAGGGGAAGATAAGTGACTAGTTTTAGAATTAATTTCAATAGAAATCAAATGCTCTATCACTCTGCAGTTAAAGTTCATGAGATACAATCATGCATGATGATTAATGCTTGTTCTAAATTGTTCAACAAATTTAACAATTTCAAAACAAAGAAAACTGCCTACATCTGAGGAATTAAATAAACAAAGCAACCAACAAACAAATGAACAAAAGAAACCAAATAAACCCACGGGGATGGGTTTACTAAGAGGTTTACGGTACACGAAAGGCTTTGTCTTCACAAGTTACAATTGCTTAGGTTTGAGGGCAGCTTTTTTAAGTAAGAAGACTGAAGGAAACAGAGAGATGGAAAATTGCCCACTAGAAATTTGAGACATAATTGTCAAAACATTTTCTTTGCATGACTTTAATTGGGAAAGGGTAGGAGGAATTATAGCTAAAGAATAAAATCATACTTTTAAAGAACAATCTCAACAGATTACAATTATTTTACCTCTAAGGATATGTAATAATTGAAAACAGCAGATACATAAAAATATTTATACTTGGGTTAGAAATGTAGTAGATTTTTTATACTTAAACTAGTTTAAACATTTATTATACAAATAAAATGTTAAATTAAAATATTTATTAAAAAGAAACATTATTCTATATATTATATAAAAAAACTTAAGGATCATAGTGAAGAAGTAACTTCTATCACAGATGTCTTTAAATCTGTCATCAGAAGTCTGGTGAGTAAAAGAGCCCAGAATATTTAAGTTTACTGCCTATGTTACCTCTGCATGTTATAGTGATTTAATTCTTTTAACAAGGATTTAAGTCCTTCTCATCCTGCTGTCCTATATCAGTTAAAAGACTTCACTCTACAGAGTACCCTTTTCATGACTGACCATCAACTAATATCCATTATTTGTGAGGTTATCTTGAACTTTATATAAAATCACTTTTAGAAGCTGAGAAAACTACTCTGACCCAATTCTACACATTTCTTAAAAATTAGAAATTATCTTGCCTTAATGGATGAGTCCTTGTCCTACCCTTTTTTGAAAGTGTTACAAAAAATAACAGAAGTCATTGAGTTCCCCTTTTCACACACCCACTTTTAACAGCTGACACTGAGAATCATGGGAAAGTGAGGGCTACTGAGATGTGTTGAGCTGCTTTTATTGCTGAAGGTGAGGATGGAGAGGAGAGGCAGACACAGACAAATTAAGGTTCCTAGGATTATAAAAATTAAAAAAAAATGAAAATATACTGCTCACAGAAGTTAGGGGATATTTTATAGCTTCATATTCATTTTAAAATATCACCTAATTTTTGTGAGAAGTAAAGAGACTGACATTATAAGGACTCCAAAGTAAAAGAGAAGAATGTCACAGTGACCTATTCATAACATGACAATGAAGTAACTTCCAAAAGAATAGAGATGAGCCTGTGCTCACCAAAGGCATGAGAAACATCCACATCAGAATTCACCAGAGAGATAGCCTACATGTATCCAGGCTTGACAAAAGTAGGTTTGCAGTTGTGAGTACATAAACAAGGTTCAGTTTTATATTATTTCTTATTAATTATTGAACTATTTATTTGTATTATTTCTTTCCTTATTATTATTGTTATTTCATATCCTTACTTATGATTTATCTTTTAGGTAACAATGGCTGCTGATTTTACCTACTTTTGCCCATCCTTGCATGTGTGTGTGTGTGTGTGTGTGTGTACATATATATATAATATATATAAAGGAATTGACTAAGATGATTGCGGGGACTGACAGTCCCAAGTCTGTAGTACAGAACAGCAAGCTGGAAACTTGGGAAGTTAGTTGATGCTGTAGTTTTG
Source organism: Saccopteryx bilineata (assembly GCF_036850765.1). NCBI lineage: Eukaryota > Metazoa > Chordata > Mammalia > Chiroptera > Emballonuridae > Saccopteryx > Saccopteryx bilineata. The sequence goes on from NC_089490.1 coordinate 287,593,022, forward strand.
AGAAACATTTTCTTTTCTCTACAAAATCTCAGTTTTTCTCTTAACTCTTTCAACTTATTGGATGAGGCCCATCCATTTATTGAGTGCAATTTTTTTTTTACTTAAAGTCAGTTGATTACAGTAGCTAACCACATATATAAAATACCTTCATAGCAACACTTAGATTAGTTTTGAAAAAATAACTAAGTTCAATTATACATAAGTGTCACAACATCCAAGCAACCTTATGTTTAAGGATCCCCCCAGCCCAGAATTAGTAAATACATTCTTTAAAATTTAGTAGCACAATGATGTATCTCTATTATTAAATATTTCTGTGCTATACCAAAAATTATATTGCTTTAGGAAAATATATTTATAAGTCCCAGTCTGAGATGAAGGTGCCAGAAGGGCTGTGCTCCTTCTTAAGGGGCTAGGTAAGAATTTGTTCCAGGTTCCTCTACTAGTTTCTGGTACAGTTCCTTGGCTCCTAGTAGCATCACTCCAATTTTACATGTGCTTCTCCTTGTTTCCATGTCTGCATCCGAATTTTCTCTTTCTATAAGCACATAATTGCTTATTAACTCACCTTCTTTCTGTATGACCTCATTTTAGCTAACTATGTCTACAATGAGTCTATTTACAAATAAAGTCACATTCTGAGGTACTGATGATTAGGGCTTCAATATATGAATTTGGGGAGAGGACAATTTAAGCCATAACATATGGTTTTAAGTCAATAGGTATAAAACTATCTTTTATTTATTTATAAGCACTCTATTGTACATCCTCTATTTTTCTCAGCATAGACAATCTTTATCATTCACCCCACTTTTTACCTAGGACACTGATATAGACTCTTGAACAACCTAGTGTCCAGTAGGTTTTTGTGACTGGAGAATTTTGGAAGGAAACTGAATGACTGCAGAAAGTGAGGGTAGAATGGGAAATGAGGGTAAAGTATTTATTCCTCTCGCTACTTTTTGGTTTCATCACCTTTAACTTATTGAATTCATCAACCAAATGTAGCTAATTCCCTTGTGATATCTTCTCGTCATGACTCTAGGTTCCCAATAATGGCTCCTTCTCTTTATCTCTTCCAGCCAGGGGCAGTTCCACCTTCTACCTCCACATACCTATGCAATTCTTTTCTGTTTTCCCATATAACACCTACATATTTGTAATTAGTCCCTTTTAAAAATAAACTTTCTTAATTTTATTATGCATTCTGCTTTTGTTGGTACCGTGATTGATACAACTTTCAAATATGAGCAATACCTGTGTTTTTCAACTGCCAGTCAACCAACTGGCACCAGAAATCTCCTGCCAGTCCACAAAAGTTAACCATCTTGATATTATATGAAGATTATAGACCCATTGATCTTAGTCAAATTCACTTATTCTCACGGTGATTTTTGTCTTTTTTCCAGTCCCCAAGTGTAAAAAGTTTAATAACCACTGAGCAAGATTACTCATATTACATAAAGAAATAAAACATGAAACAAAATAATATACTGTTTACATTTTGTAAATGCTTTGTCAATTAAAATTTATGTTAACTCCCTTTCTGAGACACTTCATAATTTGATGACATTTTTGAAGCTCTGCCAATTGGTGTCCTTCTGATGGTTCAAATTTAGTTCCTCTTGACAACTCTGTGATCTTATCATTGTGAAATAACTTTCTTGTTCTGGACTTTGATAAAAATCAAAACAGTCCAGCTATCTTTGGACTGGCATTTGCATAAAGCATCTAGTTTTGTCTTTTACATTGTGTAAGTTTTTTTTTGTTGTTGTTGTTTTAAGATCTAAGTTGATTACAGATAAAGAAGATGGGAAAAGGAGTGGGAAAACGAGAAGGAAAAACAGTTAGTTCTAGCAGAGTCCCTACGGAAGTAATATTTACTACATTTGATTGGGAAACAGTCCTGAAAACCCATTCATAAATAAGACCAGGCAGAGTCTGGTGGTAGCTACAAAAGTGGTTTCAAAGCTCCAATATACATTTGGGAATGCTAGCAGAGCAGTCATTTGTTAGTGGCTCCAAGCCTTAACGGGTTAATTATGCTTATCTGTTTCTCTGACTCTCAGGCCCTCTATAATTTAATGTTGGATATCTCAGAATTTTTTTCTAATCACTTCAATATTTAAAATGAGTTTTCATAGACAGCTTATTGTTGCATCTTTCTTTTCATTCAATCTGACAATGTCTGACTTTAAATTTTATCAATATTATTGAGTTTAAAGCTACTGTCTCACATTGGTTTTTATTTCTGCCATCTGTAATTCAGTTATTTTTTATTCTTTTCTGTTTTCTTTTGATTGCTGTAATATTTTTCATGGTTCTATTTTTTTACATTCTTGGCTTATTAGTGAAGGGGAGCAAAATTTGCTACCCTAGACTATGCCTCTCTAGCATAAGGGTTATATTGAGCTAGTTATTTGTAAAGAAACAGCAGACATAAGAAAATCTCTGAAAATCTAGTAGAAGTTACCTTTTTGTAAGAGACATTTTCATTTTTAAAGAAAATTCCCATTTGTTAGGGTGTTTCCCTTTCTGTAAAAGGAAGAAAAGGAAAACTAGACTTTAAAAATTATTTTTTATTGATTGATTTTGGAAATAAAGAAACAAGAAGAGAGGGGGAGAGAGGGAGAGAGGCATTCATTTGTTGTTCCATTTAGTTGTTCATTCATTTGCTGCTTCCCACATGTGACCTGACTCGGAATCAAACCCACAACCTAGGTGTTCTGGAATGACACTCCAACCAATTGAGCTAAAGGTCCAGGGCCTAAAAATTCTTATCAATGTAGAAGGCAGAGGTTTAAATCTGTATAACAAGCATACTTTCATTTACTCTGCTTTACCTGAAAATCTCCCAGAACTGGCTCTTTCTTCTCCCCTCTTTATCTACTTTTGTCTTCAGCTGCAGATAATATTTAAGGTGGTGGCTTGGATCATTTCAGGGAGTTACTAAGATTCCCTGGGTCTCTCCCATGTACACAGGAGGTAGACATGTTAATAAACTTGTGTTTTTTTTTTCTCTACTGTTATTCTGTCCTTTATTAGAGGGGTTTCAGCCAAGAACCTAGAAAGATAGAGGGAAATTATTTTTCCCCTCTTTACATTAGTTATCTCTCTTGTTCTCTATTTTTAAAGGTATTCAAATTAAGTTAGTGGCATTGATTTATGGCTAAAATATTCTTTAAGAAAAAATTAGTCTTTATAATAAATATTGTTATGTCAATATTGGAAAACTATATAAAATGAAATTTGACCCATTTATAATACATTACAAAATAATTATTACTGACGATAATAAAGATAAATTTAAAAGTTGAAATAATAACAATTTTATATAATAACTATGAACAGAAAAAAGATTCTATAAACAAAACAGAAAAGGGTGGCCTGATCATAAATTCCTAACAGGTCAAGTCACGGTGGATAGTCATATCTCAGGCATATAACTCTTTTTAGTAAAGATTTATCTATGCCTCAAGAATTCCCTGTCCATTGTTTCTGTGCATCTAGGTTAACTCAGTTTTGAAATGCCTCTATTTAGATCCTTCTAATAATACATGACCATCCTTTTAGACCTCTTAAGAGAAATATAATCTTAGCTGCCCTATATTCCAATTAGAAATTGAAAAGAAAATAAATGAGGGTTAAATTGACAAAGCGGAGAAGATTCATCGTGTGTCTGTGCATGCGCGTGTGTGTGGAACTCATCCAATAATGAAAGACCAGGGTCCAGTCCAGAACGGAACATCCAGATGGCTGCACCTTTCCTGTAGAACATGGAAAAATAAAAAAGAGCAATCAGCTCAAACATTGTGTGACTTTAGAGATAATATGCAAAATTGAATCTGGTTAGGCATTAAACTGCAAGCAAGGTGATTGATTAAAATTTTGAATCTTGGTCCTGGCCAGTTGGCTCAGCAGTAGAGCGTCGGCCTGGCGTGTGGGGGACCTGGGTTCGATTCCTGGCCGGGGCACATAGGAGAAGCACCCATCTGCTTCTCCACCCCGCCCTCCTTCCTCTCTGTCTCTCTCTTCCCCTCCCGCAGCCAAGGCTCCATTGGAGCAAAGATGGCCCGGGCGCTGGGGATGGCTCCTTGGCCTCTGCCCCAGGCGCTAGAGTGGCTCTGGTCGCGGCAGAGCGACGCCCGGGAGGGGCAGAGCATCGCCCCCTGGTGGGCAGAGCGTCACCCCTGGTGGGCGTGCCGGGTGGATCCCGGTCGGGCGCATGCGGGAGTCTGTCTGACTGTCTCTCCCCGTTTCCAGCTTCAGAAAAATACAAATAAAAAAATAAAAAATTGGAATCTTTCCTCACTAAACCACCAACATTGGATACCAAGTTTATACATCACAGGTAGAAGATAAGAAGTTTCTTTTCTAAGGAACTGAATAACCCAGTGATTGATGGAATATGATCTCCCAAAGATTCTCTATTCTAATTTCTATCACTTGTATACATGTTAAACTATACCACAAAATGTATTTTGCAGATTAAATTAAAGCATGGACCCTAAAAAAAAAAGGGATTTTATTCTGGATTATCCAATGTACATAATCTAATCACATGAGTTCTTAAAAACACAAAACTTCCTTTGGTGAAAGTAAGAAAAATAACAGAAGGTGAAATCAGGGAAATTAAAAAAAAAAGTTAAACCATGTGTGATTGCATGTGATCCAAGAAAACACAATTTACATTTATAATTATACAGTGAGGCACAATATTTAACAAAGTCCATCTAAAACAAAAAAAACTTTGATTCAAATACTGTTGTTTTTTTTAAATATACTGGGCAGCCAAACAAATTTAAACATTTGAAGAAACCCTTTACGTAAAAGTCAGACACTAAAACTAACAAATGCAAAATAAGTTACTCGGAAATCTAAGAGAAATGTTGATTAGAATGGGTAAAAAGAAACTACAAACAATATATCTATAATTATGTGAGATGGCATTTTATTTCAGAGACAAGGCAAAGATGATATAATATAGAGACATTTTAATAAAATATTTTTGAAATTGGAAATATTATACTAGATATTAAAATAAATAAATACATTAAATTAGTAAAGAACAAAAAGATATGAGAAAATAATTAATATTAGAAAAATTAGAAGCATAGAATTGATCAAAGAAATATAAACTAATTTTCAGAAATAAAGAAATGAATTTCTAGATTAAAAAAGGCTTACTCCACATGCAAAAGAATGAAACTGGACTACAGTCTCTCCCCCTGTACAAAAATTAACTCAAAATGGATCAAAGATCTAAACATAAGACCTGAAACAATTAAGTACATAGAAGAAGACATAGGTACTCAACTCATGGACCTGGGTTTTAAAGAGCATTTTATGAATTTGACTCCAATGGCAAGAGAAGTGAAGGCAAAAATTAATGAATGGGACTACATCAGACTAAGAAGTTTTTGCTCAGCAAGAGAAACTGATAACAAAATAAACAGAAAGCCAACTAAATGGGAAATGATATTTTCAAACAACAGCTCAGATAAGGGCTTAATATCCAAAATATACAAAGAACTCATAAAACTCAACAACAAACAAACAAACAATCCAATAAAAAAATGGAAAGAGGATATGAATAGACACTTCTCCCAGGAAGAAATACAAATGGCCAACAGATATATGAAAAGATGCTCATCTTCTTTAGCTATTAGAGAAATGCAAATCAAGACGGCAATGAGATACCTCCTCACACCTGTTCGATTAGCTGTTATTAGCAAGTCAGGTAATAGCAAATGTTGGAGAGGCTGTGGAGAAAAAGGAACCCTCATCCACTGTTGGTGGGAATGTAAAGTAGTACAACCATTATGGAAGAAAGTATGGTGGTTCCTCAAAAAACTGAAAATAGAACTACCTTATGACCCAGCAATTCCTCTACTGGGTATATATCCCCAAAACTCAGAAACATTGATACGTAAAGACACATGCAGCCCCATGTTTATTGCAGCATTGTTCACAGTGGCCAGGACATGGAAACAACTAAAAATCACATCAATAGATGACTGAATAAAGAAGATGTGACACATATACACTATGGAATACTACTCAGCCATAAGAAATGATGACATCGGAACATTTACAGCAAAATGGTGGGATCTTGATAACATGATACGAAGCGAAATAAGTAAATCAGAAAAAAACAGGAACTGTATTATTCCATACGTAGGTGGGACATAATAGTGAAACTAAGAGACATTGATAAGAGTGTGGTGGTTACAGGGGGGAGGGGGAATGGGAGAGGGAAAGGGGGAGGGGGAGGGGCACAGAGAGAACAAGATAGAGGGTGACGGAGGACAATCTGACTTTGGGTGGTGGGTATGCAACATAATTGAACGACAAGATAACCTGGACTTGTTATCTTTGAATATATGTATCCTGATTTATTGATGTCACCCCATTAAAAAAATAAAATTATATAAAAAAAAAAAAGGCTTACTGTAAACATCACATAATCAGTGATAACTTTCACATAACCTTTTAGAATTTTAGAATGGTGGCAATAAGCAAGTTTCCAGTGATGAAAACAGAACCATGTGGTAGGCAATGATCTAAATGCCCTCATGACCTTCATTTCTTGGTGGTGTGCTCAAGCTTAGGTTACATTATATGGCCAAAATGATGAATGTCATTTCTTTTGTTATTTTCCCAAATCAGTCCACTTTAAATTAATCACAAGGCAGATTATCAGGGGTAAAATGGCTTAATCAATTAGAATGCCTTTAAAAGTCGGTGTGGGCCTTCCCTGGGTTTAGAGTCTCTTTCCTGCTGGCCTGAAAGGACAAGCCGCCATGAGTTCTACAGAGAGTGGATTATACCAACAACTTGAATTTGATTGCAAGTGTACTCATTCTCTATCAAGTCTCTAGACTAAATTATAGTGCAGTCAACAAGTCGATTGCATCCCTGGAAACCCTAAGCAGAGAACAAGATTGGCCATTCCTGGACTTCTGATCCAGGGAAATTGAAATAATAAATGTACTTTGCTGGTAAGTTAACTTTGTCCTAGTATTCAGCTTAAAATAATGTAATCATGAATCAGAATTGCCGCGGACCAGCGCAGCTTCCAAATAACGGTGCAGAATTAAGGAAACACACTTTGTCAGAACAAAACCGATGGGACCGGGAGGACTCTTCAAACTGCCTGGCAGTATCTGAGTGCCTCACAGCCCCAGTTTGCTTTATTATATGGACTTATGCAAATCAAGGACCCTGATACAAAGTTGCACATCAAAGGCTAAGATAGGAACTCTCCCAAGGCAAAAACAGGATACATTAGTGAAATTTACAAACATCTGAAACAAACAGAGTCAGAGGAAGGGTATGTATATTGCTTCCTGCAACCCAAGGAAGGAAGTGGAGTGGGTGCAAACACTCAGCATCAAAGCCAAATATGGAGATGGAGGGGGGAGAACTTAGCCTTTTGCTAAGCCTTGAATCTATAATGGCTTCCTGCCATTAACGGTCCACAACACAGAATAACAAAAGGTGTTTCAACATAAATACTTGAAGTTTCAATTAAAGGATATTTTTTACACTTTTAAGGATCCTGAGTGGCCAGTGCTCCTTACCCAGATAGATAATCCATGTTATATTTTTTATTTAAAGTCAGCAAATTAGCAGCCTAATTACACCTGCAACCTTAATACTCCTTTACCATATAACCTATGGTATTCATATATTCTGGGGATTAGGACATAGATGCGTTTGGGAGACCATTATTACCAAAGTCCCTGTTCAGGCCTTTCACCTTCTGTTAGTGTTGTCATGCAATGAACAGAGCACAACCTGACAAATGGAATGAAGTACCTGTGGACACCGCAAATGACATTCAGGACCTTAATTAATTAATCATTCCTGCACTATCTTGAGTTCACAGTCTTTCCTTATTTATTTCACCCCAATAAGTCCATACCAATTCCCCCTTTAAATCCATTGTACACTTATATTGAGAAAAATGCTCAAAGCTCTCTATAATTTCCCAACATTCCTTGTTAGTCAACACAGGTTAGAATGATCACAGAATAAACAAGCTCACAGCTCCAAAAGCTTAACATAGCCAAAGGGTTTTGATAGCTCATAAAAATCACTGAAGTTCCCGGTAACACTTCAGATCCAAAGTCTCCTATTTCATGTGAAATATTGGTCTTCTTTATCCTGTCTTGGTGGACAATTCATATTTTAAATTCTGTGTGGTGGTCAATAGGCTCTAACTTCCTTTTTCTCTGTGATATCCAACTACTTCCCTCCCTGCTTTCCTCCAGACATAAAAGCTTCCTGGCTTGTTTTTAAAATTAGTCCTTATATTCATCCTGGTTTGTTCTGTACTGCCTAATCCAGTGGTTCTCAAACTTTTTGAAGTCAGGGCACATTGAAAATCCTACAAATAAATGTAGGCGCATTATATATAAATTTCTGAGAAATATGTTATAATAATTAAGTCAAATATTAGAGAAAAAATAAAGTCCGAGTGTGCTTTTATGGTAATTAAATAAAATAAATACAACAAAATTAAACTTATTCTGACATTAAAAAAACATTTTTTTTTGTATTTTTCTGAAGCTGGAAATGGGGAGAGACTCCCCATGCACCCGACCGGAATCCACCTGGCACGCCCACCAGGGGGCGACGCTCTGCCCACCAGGGGGCGATGCTTTGCTCCTCTGGGGCGTTGCTCTGTTCCGACCAGAGCCACTCTAGCGCCTGGGGCAGAGGCCAAGGAGCCATCCCCAGTGCCTGGGCCATCTTTCCTCCAATGGAGCCTCGCTGCAGGAGGGGAAGAGAGAGACAGAGAGGAAGGAGAGGGGGAGTGGTGGAGAAGCAGATGGGCGCTTCTCCTGTGTGCCCTGGCTGGGAATCGAACCCGGGACTTCTGCATGCCAGGCCAATGCTCTACCACTGAGCCAACCGGCCAGGGCAAAAAAACATTTTTATGTTACATTTTTTCAGTTATGCTTTTTAGAATTTGTAAAAAAAGTGAGGTTAGGCCCTGGCCGGTTGGCTCAGCGGTAGAGCGTCGGCCTAGCGTGCGGAGGACCCGGGTTCGATTCCCGGCCAGGGCACACAGGAGAAGCGCCCATTTGCTTCTCCACCCCTCCGCCGCGCTTTCCTCTCTGTCTCTCTCTTCCCCTCCCGCAGCCAAGGCTCCATTGGAGCAGAGATGGCCCGGGTGCTGGGCATGGCTCTGTGGCCTCTGCCTCAGGCACTAGAGTGGCTCTGGTCGCAATATGGCGACGCCCAGGATGGGCAGAGCATCGCCCCCTGGGGGGCAGAGCACCGCCCCTGGTGGGCGGGCCGGGTGGATCCCGGTCGGGCGCATGCGGGAGTCTGTCTGACTGTCTCTCCCTGTTTCCAGCTTCAGAAAAATGAAAAAAAAAAAAAAAAAAAAGTGAGGTTAAAATTTTTTTTAAAAAATGACAAAAAAGTTATCTTTTTATGGATATAGATATATTCTTAGTAAGATTTACTAAATTCTGCAGGTTCTGGAGTGAATGTGTTAAGTTTTTTCATTCTTGTGTTTATGAGAAACATGAGCCTGATGTGTCCTAGCAATTTTTTCAATGTTTGGGCATATATTTGAAAGGCAAACTCTCATTTCCTTATCAATACATTTAAGAATTCTTCTCTTTTTACTCTTATTTGTGTTGAGTGCAGAAAATCCCCATGATACATATCATCTTAACTTTACACCAAACAAAGGATAGAAGAAACTTGCCTCCAGTCTTTCCGGGGAACATGGGGGGGGGGTAGTGTAAACAATCCAGCACCACAGCTTAACAGCCTTTTGCAACCTAATCATGCAAGTGGGGTGGGGGTTTGGGCAGACTGTCTGTTTACAGCCAATTCCCCACACCTCTGTCCCCCAAAAATCTAAACTCCAAAAACACTGTTGGTTTTTTGGTCCCAAACAGGCACATATTTCTCTGCAATACCATAGGTGCACCTGGAAATCTTCTAGGGCACACTAGTGCACCCTGGCGCACACTTTGAGAACCACTGACCTAATCTCTCTGCCTAGAAGTCTCTTCTCTTGGATACTCACACATGGTGAAATACCACACTTCATTAAAATTATTGCTTGATTTTGATCTTCTCAATTATATCTCCCTTGGATATGCTCTTGAATATCTATTACAGCTAATTCTTCTTCCCCTAATACTCCTGACCCTTCTTAAACTGCTCCACATATTTCTTTATTCATATCACTTACTTCTAGGTAATTTCTGTATTTGTATGTGCAGTGTTTATTGTCAGTTTCCCCCAACCACGCTGTAAATTCCAAAAGAGAGTGATCTTCTCTTCAATAATTATATATTTTGATCACCAAGAACAGGTACTGCACCAGAATGAGCATTCATGTATTCATTTTACTTAATGAATAAATGAATATGTGAATTGGGAGGTGAAGCATGTTATATATGGGTGGCATTTGTCACTTTGGTAACTTCATGAAATGCTGATTAGGGAAGGGAACACCTAAATGTTAGAAAAAGAAATTTACAAAACACTGTCTTTTGAGATTTCCAGAGAAGCATCCTCAGACTTCTTATTAGAGCAGGGAGAAGTGACACAGTTTCATGACAGACTTTGGAATTAAGATATGGCTATTTTGAAATGTCCTGCAGGCTCCTTGATATTGACCAGCATTTCCTGAGTACCTATCAATCTTACCAGTCACTTTTCGTAAGACTTTGTCTAGCAGTGTTCACCTAGTGTCCTTGACACAGATTCTGCATTCAGATGCTTCACATCTCACATCTGCTCATGACCTTACCTAGCTTTCCAGGCATGGGTGACAATTATCAGCCTTCTCTTCTTTTTTGGCCTCTGCAGGTTCTGAATGCAGAACAATAGTGTCTGTTACGCTAGTTACCATGTGTCTATTTTCTGCCTTTTATCTACATACACGCCCTCTCTTGTCCTCATTATCTTCATAAATCTGTACCTCTTACACACATTTACTTTCATGAGGTCTCAAGAGGTAGACAAAATATATGTCAGAATTCAGCACACTTGCCCAATTTGAATCTGGTTGTTACTATATTTTTTTTACTTCTAAGAAGTCTAGTGTATCTGAAAGCTAGTTATCATTGTTATTATCCTATTTCTTATTTATAACATCTTATGTGTATAAGATTTAATAATATATTTGTTTACAGAATCTCTTTATATCCAACTTCATTAAAACTTATGTTAAAAGACATATTTGATCATCCACTTTAATTGAACTAGACATAATGTTATAGAAAAACAATAGTAAAATGTTTTTTAACAAAAATTCATTAAAAGGTACCTGAAATTAAATGTGATCTATTTTATTTTATTTTTTAAATTTTTTTAAAATTATTTTTCTTTATTAATTTTAGAGAAGAAAGACAGAGAGAGAAAGAGAGAGAGAGAGAATGAGAGAAGGGGGGAAAGCAGGAAGCATCAACTTCCATATGTGCCTTGACCTGGCAAGCCCAGGGTTTTGAACCAGTGACCTCAGCATTCCAGGTCAATGCTTGATCCACTGTGCCACTACAGGTCAGGCCCAAATGTGATCTATTTTTTAAAAAAATACTTTTATATCCAGTTATATCTTTTTAAATAAAATTATAAAATTAACTGAGAGTTGCTGAACTTTTTTTGTTTTAATCATTTTAATGCATTATTTTTTTATTTTCACTAGGTATAAACTGAAATTGAAATGAAATTTGTTTGAAAGAATTTATAAAATAGAAGAAACTAGGACTATGATGGTAAATAATCTAATCATTATTAATCATTACTACTTCTTTTAGAAAGCTAGTAAGGTTTTTATTTAGGAGCACTATGTAGATTTTTTGTTTCAAAATATATCTCCAGGGAAACGAGACAAAATGATTTTGACAACCTTTTGAAATGACTTAAAATAAATAAAATGCTATTCCATCCTTTTCAGTACTGCTTCTAATCCTTTCAAAACTTTTGATTCAAGCCTGACCTGTGGTGGTGCAGTGGATAACGCGTCGACCTGGAAATGCTGAGGTCGCCGGTTCAAAACCCTGGGCTTGCCTGGTCAAGGCACATATGGGAGTTGTTGCTTCCAGCTCCTCCCCCCTTCTCTCTCTCTCTCTCTCTCTCTCTCTCTCCTCTCTAAAAATGAATAAAGAAAAAAAGATAAAAAAACCCAAAAAACTTTTGATTCAAGTGATCACATAAAGAATGACATGACATTAGCTTATAATGTTAATCACTTTTAGTTTCCAATAATTTGTTTTTTTTTAAGATGGTAGTTCCCCTTTATGTGTTCTTTAGTGTCATTACCATGAGTCTTATATTATTTCTAATGGTAATTTTTCAATTTTTTAAAAAGATTTTATTTATTCATTTTAGAGAAGGGGGACAATGAGAGAGAGAGAGAGAGAGAGAGAGAGAGAGAGAGAGAAGGGGGGAGGAGCAGGTGCATCAACTCCCATATGTGTCTTGACTGGGCAAGCCCAGGGTTTTGAATCGGCGACCTCAGCATTCCAGGTCGATGCTTTATCCACTGCGCCACCACAGGTCAGGCCGGTAATTCTTCAATTTTAACAGCAGTGATTTTAATTTTAGGAGCAGTAGTTTTGGTAGAAATTAATAAAAAATAGTCAAAATCAAGTAATTTGGACTAAATTACTGTATTTCCTTGATTTATTCAGTGATATGACTGTTTTGAAGCCAGCAGCTTCCTACTTCAGTTCCTCTTGACTTCCTGCAATGATTTATGTGTATGCAAACACTAATTCATGTGCTCAAGTAACAGCCAGAAAGAGTGCAAATGCTGCTCAGGAGGTTAATTATCAGAAAAGTTATTGAAATACATGAAGTTTGGTATTCAATAGGCGGTACTAGTAGGTCTAATACAATTTATCACACCTGATAAAAATGTCCTTGGCTTCATCTAATCACATTTGTAACATATCAAATAAGTTACATATTAAAATAGAGGAGAGATTAAAAGAGATAGTTCTCTGCTTTGGACCTTGCTTCTCTGTTGTCCTGTTTTCATATGGTGGGTCTACTGAACTTTTTCCTTCATTTGGGGAATAAATGTGGCATTGACAGTTTTCAATACAGTTGTCAAAATGTTCCATGATTATTAAACATGTTTCAACTTTGACATGAATGTGTAAAAGAGATTTAGGGATTAAGTGGTAAAGTAAAATTTTGGACAAGTATATGGTAGAAAAAAAGGATTTGACTCTGGGTAACGGGCACACAACACAACAGTTCAAATGCTATAGAGAAGTTTACCTGAAACCTATATACTCTTATTGATCAATGTCTTCTTATTAAATTTAATTCTCTAAATACAATTTTTAAAAAATATTAAAAAAGACTGACCGGATGGTGGCACAGTGGATAGAGTGTCGGACTGGGATGTGGAGGACACAGGTTTGAGACCCCGAGGTTGCCAGCTCGAGTGTGGGCTCATCTGGTTTGAACAAGGCTCACCAGCTTGAGCCCAATGTCACTGGCTCAAGCAAGGGGTTACTTGGTCTGCTGTAGCCCCCTGGTCAAGGCACATATGACAAATCAATCAATGAACAACTAAGGAACCGCAACAAAGAATTGATGTTTCTCATTTCTCTTCCTTCCTGTCTGTCTGTCCTTATCTGTCCCTCTTTCTAACTCTGTCTCTGCCACAAAAAAAAAAATTAAATAAAGAAAAAAATTGCTACAAATAGTTGATAATTTTAACAGTTAAACCTACCTTGGGCTATGACTGCATGTTTATTAATTAACAAGAGGGGACTCTGTACACCTCCTAATGATATTGTGTATTATTACCCTTCATCAGAGAACAAAGTATCAGATATTGGGGGATGGTCCATGCTTAATATTCAGAGATTTAATAAATCAGAAGTTATTTTACTACTAGAAATTTTTAGAAATTATTTAACGTCTCTGTTCCTTCTTGTATTGATAATTTTATTCAAAGTTAAATGTTAACCATTTTCCAATTTGGTAGTTGTGGACTGTTATAAAAAATTATTTTCTCAGGATAGGTAGAGCTCATTTTCTGCTTGTGGCTGAAATGGGATTGAAAGAGTATAGCAGGTAGACTTCTAAGATGGCCCACAGAATTCCTGCCCTGTGTATGCTGGGCCTACACTTAAATATAAGCTGGGCCTGTAACTATGAAGAGATAGTCACTTCTATGATTCTGTTATATTATATATGATACCATCTTAGCTCCTGAAGAGAGAGAGAGAGATTTCCCCATTGGCTTTGGAGAAGTAAGCTGCCATGGTCTGGGACCTATAACAAGGGTAAATGTGTAGCTTTTAGGAGCCACAAGCCTCTTCCACTAGGCAGAGCAAGAAAATGAGAACCTTGGTCCTATTACCAGAGTAAAATGAATTCTCCCAAAAGCCACATGTTCCTGAAAGATGCTCTCAAACCTTATAAAGAAAGATGACACAGTTGACTTTGATTTTAACCTTGTGAGAATTTGAATGGAGGATTAGCTAAAATATTCTAGAATCCTGACCCATGGGAACTGTGAGGAAATAAACGTGCTTTTAACAGCTGCTAAGTGTGGTAATTTGCAGAAAAGGTAGTCTGACCTAGTAACTGGAAAACTTGTTTGGTTTATGAGAAAGAAGAGTTAACAATGTTTTTATGTCTTTATGTCCCAATAGAGCCCAAGCTCTACATTGATCAGGGGTCCCTGATTTAACTCCCATGCAGTGGGACACTCCTGCTTATCTGCAGGGCTGGCAGCCTCTTCGAGACTACTCTTGAGGTGGCTATGAGGATGCTACTGATAAGTGCCACTGGAGGAAAGACACCACCAAAACACAGAGTTAATTGCATTAATCACACAGGCAATTTATTACTCACAAATCCTTTTGGCGTGCCTGCATACAGCTTAAGGGGGCCCTGTCGGCATGTCCCTCTCTGCTTTCTTTGGTCAGAGCTCAGAACAGCGGTGTGGAAACAGTTCATGTTCACGTTGGAGTCTGGACAACTACTGCAGCAGCAGGCCCCTCAGCTTTAGTACCTTTTCTGGTCAACACCTTCTAACAGATGTCAATTTACAGGATTATCACCTCAAACCACCTTTTTGGGAGTTCCTGGAAGGGAACCCCTTTTATGTTAATCTACTGAAATGTTTACATCAAACCACTTTTTAAGATGTTCTTATTTATGTTAATTTACAAAGTTATGACAACAAGCCACTTCTTATCTATGTATAACTTCACACACACACTAACTGGGCCCTGCTTGAAAGTCAGTCTGTTTATCACATCTGCACCCACTATATTAATTCCTATCCAGATGGTGTAATTTTACTTAATTTCCTTAATTATTTTTAATATTATATTTTAATTACTTTTATATATCTCCCATATTTTTGTTTTTTATATTTCTATATATTTAATTACTATAACATTATATTACTACATTTCAATACTAAAAAAAGTCTGAAGGTAAGCTGCCTCATTAGATTAAAAGTAAAGAAATAAACACATAAAATGGAAGAAAAGGTTAAAGAGAGGATTGTGTTTTAAAGTTAGTTATCATAAATGTGTATTAACTTGCTATATATCATAGTGAAATTATTTTTGCACATTTGAATACAATTTGTAAAGGCTCATTGGCCAAAATATTTTAACTGGATGCTGCAATTAAAATAATTTAAGGGCTTTGCTTGATTTAAGGATACACTAATGCAAGTCATTAATTTTTGTAATTATACTCAATGCCATTTTTTATAGCAATGGAGAATACATATAGCACATGACAATATGCAGTTATTTTTAAATTACTATAAAGTACATTCTACCAAGGAGAGGCTGATGTTTTCTATTACTTATGTAATGAACAGGGTAAAAAACATGGCAATGAGAAATAAATCAAGAAGTTATAAAGTTAAAGTGCTTGTGCTTTTAATTTTATTTTTGATCTTTCCTTTTCTATATATGATGGTAGAAGCAGATATTGACTTAGGATTTACAAGTGATAGCATTGTTAAAATTATTACCTCAATCAGAAAGAAAGAACACCAATGTATCCTAGTCTAGTTGAAGAAAGATTTAAAATCTAGATCTAGAACTAATATCCTACATATTTTGAGGGGAAAATACTTAATTCTTCATATAAATAATCTCAAGAGTGATGCTAATGCATGCATGAAAATGTTTCATTCTAACACTCTGAGCATAAATTATAAAAAGACTTTTACATTCCTCAAAAAGACTTCTAAAAAGACAAGCCCTTTGGCAAGTACTTTTCTTATTATATGGGAATTGCATGTAAAACATCATTTATAACAGAAGTATAAAGTGCTAATAGAAAAACTATCTATGTATACACAATTCTGTTTAGTAATTTAATATGCTGTTTAGAAATATTGGAAATTACAATTATAAATAATTTTAAGAATTGATGAAGTAATTGGAATATCCCAGTTTGAATAAAAACTTGAAAAGAAGAAAAATTTACAGGCTCAAGTAGGCCAACGATCAAGTCAGCGAATGCTGATGTCCTGTTTAAAGACCAACTCCTGGCCCTGGCCGGTTGGCTCAGTGGTAGAACGTCAGCCTGGCGTGCAGGAGTCCTGGGTTCGATTCCCGGCCAGGGCACACAGGAGAAGCGCCCATTTGCTTCTCCACTCCTCCCCCTCTCCTTCCTCTCTGTCTCTATCTTCCCCTCCTGCAGCCAAGGCTCCATTGGAGCAAAGTTGCCCCGGGCACTGAGAATGGCTCTATGGCCTCTGCCTCAGGTGCTAGAATGGTTCTGGTTGCAACAGAGCAATGCCCCAGATGGGCAGAGCATCGCTCCCTGGTGGGCATGCCGGGTGGATCCTGGTTGGGCGCATGCGGGAGTCTGTCTGCCTGCCCCTCCATTTCTAACTTCAGAAAAATACAAAAAAAAAAAAAAAAAAAAAAAAAAGACCAACTCCTTTTACAGGTTAACTGCCAACAAAAGTGAGTAAGTTCTCAGCCTTTTGGACTATTTTTTGCTAAAGTGTTCACTCGGATAGGAAAGAGGTGAAACCCTGATACTGAAGGCAAGGACATCTTGATATACAGATTTAAGAAAATTGAACTCACAGATTTGTTTGACCCTTCAAGGTAACAAATGTGGTCCCTCCCCTTATTGTAAAAAAGATACTTTCCTTTATTTAAAAAATATGTAAAATCTCACCTGAAGTGAATACCTTAAAAAATGATGCTTGCATTCCTCAATATTTGTCTTTAAATGCTCAAACTACTAGGCTAGCGATTCTCAAACTCTAAAGCACATGCAAATTACCTGTACAGATAGTGAGAATTATGTCCCCATCCCCAGAAATTTCAATCTGTTATGTCAGAGAGGGTTATAAATGTGCATTTTAACAACGTTATGAATAATGATGCTGCAGATTCAAGGACAGCACTATAAGTTATACTATCCCACATTGTTAACTAGTGTAAGTAGCAGAATGCCTCCATAAGCATAGTTCTTTTTTTTTTCTTATTGTAGAAGAAAGGGGAGGAGTTGTGGCACCCAAATATGTATCTGAAAGCACCAGAAGAACATGTCTGCAAAGGGATCACAAGGGTCCTGGACCAGTGAAGGTGTTACTGGAGCAAGCTGAGGTTCAGGTTGCCCATTACTGCCAATCAAACACAGAGTTGGATCTGAATATAAGAGTGTGTTTTACTCAGATTGCCAGCAAACTAAGAAGGCAGGGGTCTCATTGAATCATTTAGAACAGCAGTTCTCAACCTGTGGGTCATGACCCTGGTGGGGGTCAAACGACCAAAACACAGGGGTCGCGACCCACAGGTGAGAACCGCTGATTTAGAACAACATGGATGGATCTTGATAACATTATACCGAGCGAAATAAGTAAATAAGAAAAAACTAAGAGCTATATGATTCCATACATAGGTGGGACATAAAAATGAGACCCAGAGACATGGACAAGAGTGTGGGGGTTACAGGGTGGGGGTGAGGAGAGGGAGGGGCTTGGGGGAGGGGAGGGGCACAAAGAAAACCAGTTAAAAGGTGATGGAAGACAATTGGACTTTGGGTGATGGGAATGAGCATAATCAAATGTCAGCCTAACCTAGAGATGTTTTCTCTGAACATATGTACCCTGATTTATCAATGTCACCCCATTAAAATTAATTAAAAAAAAAGAATTTGTCTCATGGCTAATTCAGGCAGTTAGAAGAATAGTATATGTTTGCTAATTCTGCTTCTCAGGCCACATCCTGCAAAAGGGGCCCCAAGAAAATTGGTGATTTGGCTCCTCTGATTTTGCCAATTGGATTTAAAAAAATAGGTCAGGAACGCCCTGAAATGGAACTAACAATACATGAGCATAAATTTAAAGGACTTTTAGATAGTGGAGCTGATGTATGTGTTATTGCTAAGCTACACTGACCTCCTTCCTGGCCCACTCATGCAGCAGCCACAGAATTACAAGGTATAAGGCAGAGTAAATCCCCTCAACAAAGTTCTAGTTTTTTATATTGGGAAGATTAAGAGGGTCATTCTGGATTTTTTTAAGCCTTATGTGCTCCCTGGATGGCCAGTTAATTTGTGGGGTAGAGATGTTTTGAAAAATATGGGAGCATTGCTTGTCAGTCCTAATGGTTTGTCAGTACTTGGATGGCTGATTGGGGATTTTTGCCCACCAAGGGACTAGGGAAAGAACAGCAAGGAATTCTCACCCTCATAGAAGTGGCACCCAATACCAGAAGGTGTGGATTAGGATAACAAAATTTAGCATAGGGGTCTTGGTACTCCTGCTACCCCAATAATGCATTGTGCAGACTCAATTACTTGGAAATCAGATCATCCTGTATGGGTAGACCAATGGCTCCTTTCTCAGGAGAAACTTAGGGCCGCTGCTCGATTGGTACAAGAGCAGCGACAGTTTGGGCACATTGAACCATCTAATAGCCCATGGAATACACTCCCATATTTTGATCTTGTCGCCTCCTGGATTATCAAGGGGCATAGGCGACCCTTACAGCTTATAGGTTTTGAGCCTCAAAATTATTGTTGTTCCTTTTATCAAACAATCAACAACAATGGCTCTGGGAAACTTCCACTAAATGGCAAATCGCTTTTGCAAATCAATGGACAACTTTATACTGAAACAGTCAACTTAAAATCAGCTCAAAGACTAGAATTATATGCCATTATCATGGCTTTTCAGCATTTGCCATATTCCCCCTTTAATCTATATACAGACAGCAAATATTTACTTATGGTTGTTTCCACTATAAAGAGTGCTGTCTTAGGGACAACTGCTAATGAACTATTTCAGCTGTTCCTCCTTCTTCAAAGATTTGTATGTCAACATAGAGCTCCATGTTTTATAGGACATACTCGAGCTCACTCCATGCTCCCTGGCTGAGAACTTACTCACTTTTCTTGGCAGTTAATCTGTAAAAAGAGTTGGTCTTTTTTTTTTTTTTGTATTTTTCTCAAGTTGGAAATGAGGAGGCAGTCAGACAGACTCCTGCATGCGCCCGACTAGGATCCACCTGGCACACCTACCAGGGGGGAATGCTCTGCCCATCTGGGGTGTTGCTCTGTTGCAACCAGAGCCATTCTAGCACCTGAGGCAGAGGCCACGGGGCCATCCTTAGTGCCCGGGGTGGCTTTGCTTCAGTGGAGCCTTGGCTGCGGGAGGGGAAGAGAGAGAGACAGAGAGGAAGGAGAGGGGGAGGGGTGGAGAGGCAGATGGGCGCTTCTTCTGTGTGCTCTGACCAGGAATCGAACCCGGGAATCCTGCACACCAGGCCGATGCTCTACCACTGAGCAAACGGGCCAGGGCCTAGGAATGCCCTTGTTGATCAAGTTACCCAAAAGAAAATTATTTGGAGCAACCATGACAGATCGAGCAATTCAGTCTCATACTATTCATCACCAGAATGCTGCAGCCCTGTGTAAACAGTTTCAACTTTCTCGGGAAGCAGCACAGTAGATTGGGAAATCCTGTCTAAGGGGTCTCATACTACAATCTACCCCTTCATTTGGAGTTAACCCTTAAGGACCCCTACCAGGACAACTTTGGCAAATGGATGTTACTCATAAACCTTCATTTGGCAAACAGTCCTATATCCACGTTACAGTGGATACATATTCTGGATTTATAGTAACCTCTGTCAGAACAGGAGAGGCTGCTAAGCATGTAATAGCTCTGTCAGAACCGAGCATGTTACAGCTGAAAATGCTCCTGCATATGGAACAAAAGCATTTACTGTATTTTGTCATTCTTACAATCTTTAAAGTTAAGGTATTATTAAAGTGTACCCAGCAAATATTTTAAGGTCAATTTAAAAAAATTAAAAGGGGGTAGTCATATCCTGGAACTCCTATGGGTCTACCATATCATGCTGTTTATTTAAAAAAAAATTAAATTTCTTTTGAATGCTGATGAACAGGAGATGCCAAATCTTTTTCACCTGCAAACTACTACCTTCTTTATTTGATCCAGCTAATAACATTGTTTTGTCTTTTTCCAAATAGCTCCAGATATATGGAAAAGATTTATATAGGCGGATGGGGATCCTCAAACCCCTCAGCG
This sequence comes from Saccopteryx bilineata, assembly GCF_036850765.1. NCBI lineage: Eukaryota > Metazoa > Chordata > Mammalia > Chiroptera > Emballonuridae > Saccopteryx > Saccopteryx bilineata. The sequence continues at coordinate 287,613,576 of NC_089490.1, forward strand.
AGACCTTCTGAGCATGGCTTTTAAGATACCTAGAGGCAGAAAAAGCCCAATAGAGATCAGGGGAACTACCAGCTTTTAGGATATGCCCTTAAAGGCTCCAATGCCCCAAATGGGTCTCATAGGATGCCATCTGGGTCCTGCTTCAGTAGTGAAAAGGAAAGTCATTGAGCTAAAGTCTGTCAGACTTACATGCCTCTGCTGTGGGGAAACAGGGACACTGGAAGGTAGGCTTCCCCCTCGTTCCTCTAAGGGAGGGTTCAGTCTCTTCCAGCCCTGCTCCAGCCACCTATGACCTAACCTTGCCCAGAATGCTGGGGTTTGCCACTGAAGGCTGAAGGTGCCCAGGGCCGTCGGCCCCATCTATGACACTGTGGATGAGCCTAGGGTATTTCTTCCAAGAAGCAGATAAACTGATCTCATTTGCACAAGGGCCACTTAACTATGTCTTGCCTGAATAGTCAGGTTTTTATTCTTCCCTTGAAGATCTCTGTTGTGGGTGTTGATAGTCCTGTTTTCTGCTACTTTGTTTAATATATAATGTTTCCTTTATCCCTCCTACCTCAATGCCCCACTCATATTTCAGGCTGGGATCTACTCCTAATTTAGAGCTCTCTCTCCCCCTTTTGCCAACTTCTATTATGAATCTACCTTTGCCACCCAGCTTAGTGTATCCCAAGGTTCTCTTTACCATGCCACAGTCGCAGAGCTCCAGGGAAAAGCAACCTGTTCTTATCTCTCCAGGCAGAGGAGATCAGAAGCTCCATATCCACGCATGCTGCAAATGGCTTCTCCAGTCTACCTGAATCATTACCAGCTAGAAGCAGCGATCATTGGGACTTGGACATGAGCTGCAAAGTATAGAATTGTGACAACAATTCCAGTGCCATGAAGACTTATCCTGGATGTGGACTTTTTGTGGACTCCTGCTCCTTGTGACAGCTCCTAATGGACTGAACTGGGGTTGGGTTGTATTTGCAGGGATTTGGAGTGGTGTTGGTGCCAACTTGGACTTGGTGAAAATGTTAAGGACACTACTTTTTTATGAATTCTTGCTGTATTGGCCAAGAGTTTGCTTAAAGGCTTTAATCGTTGTAAAAAAAATAGAAGACTGGATAAAGAATATGTGGAACATATATACTCAGCCATAAGAAATGATGACATCAGATCATTTACAACAAAATGGTGGGATCTTGATAACATTATATGGAGTGAAATAAGTAAATCAGAAAAAAACAAGAACTGCATGATTCCATACATTGGTGGGACATAAAAACGAGACTAAGAGACATGGACAAGAGTGGGGTGATTACGGGGGGAGGGAGGGAAGGAGGGAGAAGGGGAGGTGGGGGGGATGAAGAATACTAGATAGAAGGTGATGGAGGACAATCTGATTTTGGGTGATGGGTATGCAACATAATTGAATGACAAGATAAGCTGGACATGTTTTCTTTGAATATATATACCCTGATTTATTGATGTCACCCTATTAAAATCAATAAAAATTTATTTATAAAAAAAAAGAAAGCAGGGGTCTCCTGTCCAAAAGAACTGCCTTCCACTCTCCTGCTGTTGGCTGTTTTTATAGGGTTCAGGACAAAGTGCGTGCAGTTAATCATGTAACAATGTGCAGGAGATGGGCGTTCAGTTGGCAGGAATGTCTCCCCCACAAGTTCTTCTGATGCTGACACAGGCTTAATCAGCATGGTCCTATCTGGTGTCCTTGGTAAATCTCAAAATATCTGGGACCTGGCCTCTCTGAAACCATCTGCTTCTGGGTATTGTCTGTGAAAAAGACTCTCTATTTCCTTAGGATACAAAGTAAAGATTTAAGACTGAGGAACTAAATTTCTAACTAAGTTATATAGCCTTATCATTTCACAGTAAATCCTGTGACTAGGCTTTTACAAACAGGGATTGTGATGGAAACTTTTCAAATCTTCAAATTCCTCCCCATATCAACATTCTACTACATTCCTGCAAAGGTAAACTTCTTACTGCATTTCAAAGTAAAGGCAAGGGAGCCATTAAGGGAGAATAGCAAGCAGATTAACTATTTCCTAACCCTTACATATCTCTTATTCATTACAACTAAAAGCCACTATTACTGAAGCCAAATTTCTAACTTTTGGACTCCCTTATCAAAGGGAAAATGAGATTTTAAACTGATTAGGGGAGAGTTTATTGACATTGGGGAAACTCTGACATGATCCAAGATTCCACATCCTGTCCAGAATACTTGAGGCTGATTCTAATGACTGGCTTAAGCCAACCATGACAGCTGAACATTCCCCTCATTTTTTTAAAAAAAAAACATTTTATTGGGTATAATTGATGTTCAAAAACCATAGATTTTAAATATATACAACTCAGAGTGTAAAAATAAACGTATTTCTGTGAAAATACAACTACAATCTAGGCTATAAATATATTCATCACCTCCAAAAATTTCTAGAAAAAAAGATTTGAAAAAGTTCAACATGCTTTCTTTATAAAACCTTACAAGAAATAGGTGTAGAAAGAATTTATCTCAATATAATAATGGCCATCAATGAAAAATCCACAATTATTATCATTCTCAGTGATAAAAAATAAAATATTTTCCTCTAAGATCTGTGAAGAGGCCCTCTCACCACTTCCATTCAAAATTATACTGCAAGTTCTAGCTAGACACTTAGTCAAGAAAGAGAAATAAAAGGCATCACATTAAAAAAATTAAAATTGTCTTCATTTGCCAATAACATGATCTTGTCCATAGAAAATCCTATACTTCACCAAAAAAAAAAAAAAAAAAAAAAACACACACCACAGAAACAAAAGCACCTGTTAGAACTTAAAAATATATCAAAGTTTATGGATACAAATAACATTAAAAAATCATTTTTGTTTTTATACATAAACCATCCAAGAAGATAATTAAGAAAATAGTCCCATTTACCATAGGATCAAAATAATAATATTCTTAGAAATAAATTTAATGCCTCTTCTTGACTTAGATAGGTGTCTTCTGAAGTCTAGGCCCCTGGCATTTTTTCCCTAGTGCATTTATCTTTAAAATCTAGTTGAAAAATCTTTCTTTTTCTCTTTGAGATGTGAATTGTTTTAAAATCTTCATGTCAGTCTTATAGTCCAGGACTGCCTCTTTGAAGGACCTGGGAGCCATGACTTTAAAACACAATTTTCAAGGAAGGATATACCCTTTTCTCCTGGTCTCTATGAAAAAGTATAAACCTAATTTTCTTCTGTGAGTGCCTTGCCCAAGTTATGAAACTACCTCTTGTCATTCAGATTCAAGAGATAAAGAATAATTTTTGTGTAAAGGCAATTAGCCAACTCAGAGGACCTAAGGTCCCCCTACCAGCACTTCTTGTCATTTCAGTCGAGTTGAGTTTAGACTGCATTTTACTCTTCACTCTTGCAGTAGCCATAAGTAAAGTCTTCCTTTCCTATTTTAACTTTTTCCAGTATAATTTTATTTTAACATAACATAGAAAAAGTGAGAGTTAACATTAAATTAGGTAGAGTTGCCATAACAGCCTTGGCAGGGTATTGAGGATGGGTTGAAAAGGCTCATGGAGTTGGACAGACTGAAAAAAAAACACCTAATCATGTAAGAAGAGAAAATCTACCAGTTAACCACATTCTGCCAGACAGCTGAGAGGATATTGTCCTCCCAAAAGTAATAAGAAATATGCTGTGACACTACCACCAAGATTTCATGTCAGGCAGGAGAGATAAAAATCAAGAAAGAGTCAGGCTGCTGTTATCAAAGGAGGAAGGGATGGACATTGGTGACGTAACACAATGGATATTCAACACAACCAACCCTAACTTATTTTACCTTGCATTTTATGCATTTCTGTAAACTTATCTGAATATTTAACAATGACAACAATTTTAAGAGTAATTTTATGTTTATATTTCCTTTCCTCTAATTTCTAAAGGAGTAGTTGCAAGTTGAAACTAATTTTTTTTAAAAATTGATAAAAAGATGACCATGATTACATTGTAATAGAAATTGGGGAAAAAGTAAGATATAAGAAAAGAAAAAGACAGATTTGCTAAGAGATAAAGGTCTGCATAGTTTCTATGATAAAATTTAGAATTAGCTGCATCATTATAACCAGTAAAGAAAGAGCTTTTACTGGGCCATGTTGCTCTTGTTATGTAAAGTATGAAGTACTAATGCTGTTGTGGCAAATCACCACCAACTTCACTGTTTAAAAATAACACAACATAATCATAGCTCTGTAGGTCAGACGTGCACAAGGGCAGACGTGCACATGGGCAGAGTGTTGTAGATCTCACAAGGATAACATGAAGGTATTGGCTGGCCTTGACTCTTATCTCTAGGCTTTGAGAGGAAATCCAGTTCCAAGATCTTTCAGGTTGTTTGCAGAATTCCTGCAGCTTTTTCTGGCTCAAGTACTTACTTATGTGATCCTTTGTGGCTGTCATCCTGGAGATCATCAGTTCCTTAACACCACCTGCAGTCCTGGTCACTTTGCTTTCTCCATCTTGAAACCAGCAGAGAGATGTTCAGGCTTACAATTGTGTCTCTCTCAATTTCTTTCTTCCAAATTTCTGCTGCTCTGACTGGTGTTAGTTTTCTGCCCTTAAAGATTCCTGTGATTTGATTGAGTCTAACTGTTCATTTAGATTACTTTCCTTTTTTTAAGATTCTCATTTTTAATCACATCTGCGAAGTTCTTTTTCTCAAGTATACTGGTTCCAGGGACTAGAGAGGGAACATCTTTTAGGGGCCATGCAGGCTACCACAGGGAGGAACTTTATCAAAACAGGCAAACAAGGAAACCCTTTTCAAATGGAAGTTGAGTGGGGTCATCGCGATCCAAGAAATAATGTCCTCAGTATATCCCTCATATTATTCATGTAAAATTTACTTTCTTTAGCAAGTGTGACCTCCTATATAACTTGATTTCATAACATTAAAATGTTTGGTCAAATCAGGGGTGTCATAGAACCTTTTAGAAGTAAATTTTCTTAATGCATGGATATATGATACACATAGTCCTTAGGCAATAATTTTGAAAGATTGTTCTCACTAACTTTTTGCTAGAGGCTATTAAGTAGATTTTCTTAAAAGTTTCTAAAAAGAATGTTGAATTTTTGTAATTTTGTATTGTATGTTGAAAAATTTGTCCACTTTGCAAAACAGTTAAACAGATATGAGCTTATGCATCATTCATTCATTTGTTCATTCATTCTTTCTGTGTTGGAACTACCCCTCAAATGTCAGGTAAACTGAAAGCAATGTGTTTTATATTTAAATTAGTTGCATAAATTGATGTATATAAAAAGTGCTTGACAATTAAATAATATTTGATTTGAAATAATGAAGATCCCTCACTTTTATTCTCTCTAAATGTAAATGTACTTTGGTTCCTGAGAGAATTTAAGATGCTAGTGATATTTCTGGCCTTTTGGCAAATTAGACATATTCTGAATATAAAGATAATATTTAACCAGCAGGTATTTCCCAGTGAATACAAACAAAATTAACTGTGTGAAAATGTTCATAAAATTGTGGCTTGACAAGGTGTGAGATGACACTTTATTTTTCTTATTATCAATAAGCAGATTGCAAACTACTTTACAGATTCCAAAAATGTAAGTAACTAATTTTTAGGCACAGAGAAAAAAACAAAAACATAAATTGATGTTGAGATTATACCTTTACAGGTTTTAAAAGAAAAATCTTTTTTTTCTTATTTTATGTACTAATAATATGTTTTTAAATATTTTTTCTTTTAAAATCTGTATTATAATTCATACATTGATAGTTTTCTATTTATCTTTTAAAAAAGAAAATAATCAAGTATTTCTTGTGAAAATATTGCATTGTATAACATATGTATATAAATATATGTATATTCTTTTTCAATATTTTTATAACCTAAATCTCATGAAGCATAGAGTAAATTTGACAACAAAAGCAATTGTATAATGTCATTCATTATTTCTATTTGTAAATTGCTAATTCTCTCAGTACTAACAATTAAAAAGAAAGAGTAAATACAGAATATTAACCTCCTGTAACTCTATGTCCCAATCACCCACAAGCAACCATCTGTTGCACATAACTAGAGAATTCTAACATCTATGAACTAGAGGCGTATATTTTATAAAATGAATGGTGAAAGGGACCAGAAATGATAATACAAGCATGTTTGAATCTCACCTCAGACTCTGACAAACGGGCTTCATTTCCCTGTAGTCACTGCAAATAACAAAAGCATCCTTCAGAGAGTTAGATTAAATGTTACCTCTGCTCTCACATTGCTTTGGTGTGTGAAGGCACCTGTAATAGAGCGAAGACATTATTTGCAGATCAATTTCATATTTTAATGTGTTCACATCATGTTCATGATTACTAACACACATTTTCACTGAAATATCAGATCTTTAGTTAATATGAACAATGTTGAGAAGCAGTAACAAGATATATGTTACAATAAATTTTATCAATAATATTTATGTTAACATTTATTTATTTAATTTTAGCATTTCTTGTTTTGGTCTTAGAAATATAAGAAGGAAACATGAGGAAGATGAAATTTTTAAGTAAAAAATTTAATAACTAAAAATATTTTTAAGAATGTAGAAGTCAAAATTTTTAACTTGAAGAAAAAGACATGATTTGGATTACTAGAAGAAAGCCTGTTGATCAAAACTATTATTTATTTGGTCATCTCTCTGCAAGTATCAGGTTCACATTTATAGTTGTTACTTGGATCTATATGGTACAAATGCCTCCATTAAAAATTTAAGAAGGTGGTGATTAAAACTTAATTTATTAAGTCAGTAAACTGTTATACATTGTAATAAACTGCATGTTAATTAGTTGAAATACATAATGTATACATAAGCATATATTATATTATATATACACACATGATAACATGCATGTATATCTACAACATAGTATACAATCACATTACAATTCCTTTTCACTAAGACATTTGAGGAACTCCTTGGCCAGAATATGGCTCTCTAATAAAATCTCCCTATTATATTATATTTCCCCCATTATTCTCATTTGCATTCCCACCCTGGTCCAGAGATTGTGTTAATCCTTAGGTTGTTATTAGATTTATTAAATATTTATTACAAAGTTTTTTTTAAATGTGCAGAACTTTCATACCACTTACAATATCTAGAATGTTCATTCTACAAAGATGCAGAATTCTTATCTTTTTAAAAATTAGTTTTAATTTATTGTGTTAATATGGATTCAAGTGTCCCACTCAGTGTAACACCCTCACCCCCTACCCCTATGTCTCCCATTATATCCCCTTTGTCCCCCTCCCTAAACTTCCTCCTCCCTTCCCTCTGGGATTTGCCGTCTGTTATCTATATCTCTGTGTTACGTATATATAATCTCACTAAACCCTTCACCTTCTCTGATCTCAAACTCTCATCCCCATTCCCACTGAGAGCTGTCCCTCTGCTCCCTCTGACCTTGCCTCTGCCTCTATTCCATACCTGTTTACTTTGTTCATGAGATTTCATATATAAGTGACATCATATGATATTTGTTTTCTATACCTGGCTTATTTCACATAGCATAATAATATCCAGGTCCATCCATGTTCTCGCAAAAGGTAAGATTTTCTTCTTTTTCATGGCTCCGCAGTATTCCATTGTGTATATGTACCACTGCTTTTTTAAAAATATTTTTTATTTTATTTTATTTTATTTTATTTATTTTAGAGAGAAGAGAGAAAGGAGCAGGGGAGGAGCAGGAAGCATCAACTGCCATATGTGCCTTGACCAGGCAAGCCCATGGTTTCGAACTGGTGACCTCAGCATTCCAGGTCAACGCTTTATCCACTGCGCCACCACAAGTCAGGCTGTACCACTGCTTTTTAATCCACTAGTCCACTGATGGACACTTGGGTTGTTTCCAGATCTTAGCTATTGTAAACAATGCTGCCATAAACATGGGGGACGCATTTCTTCTCTTGAATGAGTAATTTGGTATTCTTAGAATATATTCCTAAAAGTTGGATAGCTGCGTCAAAAGGCAGTGCATTTTTAATATTTTGAGGAAACCCCATAGACAGTGGCTGCAACAGTCTGCATTGCCACCAGCAGTGTAGGAGGGTTCCCTTTTCTCCACACCCTCACCAGCACTTATTGTATTTTTTGTTGTTGTTGTTAATGAGTGCCATTCTGACAGGTGTCAGGTGGTATCTCATTGTGGTTTTAATTTTATTTCTCTGATGATTAGTGACATTGAACATTTTTTCATATGCCTATTGGCCATCTGTATGTCCTCTTTGCAAGAGTGTCTATTCAGTTCTTTTACCCATTTTTTAATTGGATTGTTTACCATCTTGGTGTTGAGTTTTAAAGTTTCTGTATAAATTTTGGTTATTAACCACTTATCAGACATTTGGCAAATATGTTCTGCCATTGTGTGGGTTGTCTTTTTATTTTGTTCATGGTGTGTTTTGCTGTGAAAAAGCTTTTATGTTTGATATAATCCCATTTGTTTATCTTGTCATTTATTTCATTTGCCCATGAAGATAAATCAGCAAAAATATTGCTACGAGAGATAGCGGAGAATTTACTGCCTATGTTTGCTTCCAAGATGTTTATGGTTTCATGACTTACTATATATCCCCATGTATAAGACACTCCCATATGTAAGACACACCTTAATCTGGGGGTAAAAATTTGTAAAAATATGTATTACATAAAGTTATTGAACTCAAGTTTTATTCATCATAAAATACATACAACTCCTCATCACTGTCAAAATTCCCATCCATTAGTTTGTCCTCATCTGTTTCTGATGACGAATCACTGTCTTCAACAATGAGCACAAAAACAAGTGCAAAAAAGCAGGAAATGTAAATAAAAATATCTGCAAGCACTTTATAAGATACACCCAGTGTTTGACCCCAAATTTTTCCAAAAAATGGTGCATCATACATGAGGAAAAACAGTATGTTTAAGTTGTTTATCCATTTTGAGTTTATATTTGTGAATGGTGTACTATGATGGTCTAGTTTCATTTTTTTACTTGTACCTGTCCAATTTTCCCAACATCATTTATTAGAGACTATCTTTACTCCATTACATACTCTTGCCTTCTTTGTGAAATATAAATTGACCCTAAAAGTGTGGGTTTATTTCTGGATTCTCTGTTCTATTCCATTGATCTGTATGCCTTTTCTTATGGCAGTACTAACTTGTTTTGAGTACAATAGCCTTGTAGTATAACTTAATATCAGGAAGTGTGCTACATCTCACTTTATTCTTCATTTTCAAGATTGCTGAGGCTATTTGTGTTCTTTTTTGGTTCCAGATAAGTTTGTGGAATATTTGTTCTATATCTTTAAAGTATGCCATTGGTATTTTAATAGAAATTACATTGAATTTATGAATTGCTTTGGGTAATATAGACATTTTAATGATGTTTATTTTTCCTGTCCATGGACATGGTATATGCTTCAGTTGTGTGTAGTACATCTTTCTTGATTTCTTTTTTCAATGTTTTGTAATTTTCTGAGTACAAGTCTTTTACCTCCTAGTTAAATTTACTCTTAGGTACTATATATATTTTTTGTTGTAGTAGTGAAAGGGATTGTTTCCTTAATTTCTTTTTCAAACAATTTATTGTTGGTATATAAAAATGCTACCAATTTCTGAATATTAATTTTATAACTTGTCACATTGCCAAATTAATTTATCAGGTCTAGTCATTTTTGACTGATATTTTAGGGTTTTCTATGTATCATGTCATCAGCAAATAATGATAGTTTTACTTCTTTTTCGATTTGGATGCCTTTTATTTCTTCTTTTTGTCCGATTCCTGTAACTAGGAATTCCAGAACTATGTTGAATAAGATTGATGAAAGGTGGCACCCCTGCCTTGTTCCTGATCTTAAGGGGATTGCTCTTAATTTTTGCCCATTAAGTATGATGTTGGATGTTGGTTTTTTATAGGTGGTCTTTATTATATTGAGATATGTTCCCTGTAATCCCACTTTGCTGAGAATATTGATTAGAAATGGGTGCTGAATTTTATCAAATGCTTTTTCTGCATCTATTGATATTATCATGTGATTTTTATCCTTCCTTTTGTTTATGTGATAAATCACATTTATTGATTTGTGAATATTTTACCAGCCTTGCCTCCCTGGAATGAATTCCACTTGATTATGATGTATGATTATTTTAATGTGTTGCTGGATTCAGTTTGCTAATACTTTGTTTAGAATTTTAGCATCTATGTCATCAAGGATATTGGCCTATAGTTTTCTTTCTTTGTAGTGTCTTTACCTGGTTTTTGAATAAAGATAATGTTTGCCTCATAAAAGGTGCTTAGATGTATTTCATCTTCTTGAATTTTTTGAAATAGCTTGAGAAGGTTAGGTGGTAGTTGTCCTTTGAATGTTTGGTAAAATTCACCTGTGAAGCAATCAGATCCAGGAATTCTGTTTGGTACATTTTTTTGAAAATTGATTTAATTTTATTTGTTGTAAAAGGTCTGTTTAGGTTTTCTGATTCTTTCATACTGAGTTTTGGAAGATTGTATGTTTCTAAGAATTTATCCATTTCATCTAGGTTGTCCAATTTTTGGCATATAGATCTTCATAATATTTTCTTACAATTGTTTGTATTTCTATGGTATCAGTTTTTACTTTCCCACTTGCATTTATAATTTTATTTATTTCAGTCCTCTCTTTTCTTCTTTAAGAGTCTGGTTAAAATTTCATCAGTCTTGTTTACCTTTCCAAAGAACCAGCTCTTGATTTCATTGATCTTTTGTATTTTTTTTTAGCCTCTGTGTCATTTACGTTCTGATCTTTACTATTCTCTTCCTTCTAGGTCCTCTGGGCTTTATTGTACTTTTTCTAGTTCTTTTAGATGCAGGGTTAAGTTGTTTATTTGGACTTTTTCTTGCTTTTTAAGGTATGCCTGTAATGCTATGAACTTACCTCTCAGGACTGCTTTTGCTATGTTCCATAAATTTTGAATTGTTCTATGATCCTTTTCATTTGTTTCTTGAAACAAATGATTTCTTTTGTGATCTCGTTGTAAACCCATTTGTTATTTAATAACATAACATGCTATTTAACCTCCAAGTGTTTGAATGTTTTTCAGTTTTTCTATTGTAGTTGATTTCTAGTGTCATGCCATTTTGATCAGAGAGGATACTTGATATGATTTCAATCTTCTTAAATTTATTGAGACTCATTTTGTGTTCTAACATAGTGTCTATTTCAGAGAATGTACCATGAGCACTGGAAAAGAGTGTATATTCTGCGGCTTTGTGGTAAAAAGTTTAGAAGATATCAATTAAATCCAGTTGAATTAGTGTGTCCTTTAAGGGCACTGTTTCTTGGTTAATTTTTTTCTAGAGGATCTATCCATTGATGTTAGTGAGGTATTAAAATCCCTTACTATTATAGTATTTCTTTCAATCTCACCCTTTATGTCCAACAAAATCTGCTTCATATACTTATGTGCTCCTATATTAGGTACATAAATATTTATAGTGATTATATCCTCCTGTTGGATTGTCCCCTTTATCATTATGCAGTGACCATTTTTATCTGTTTGAAAGGAATAAAAAACAAACAAACAACAAAAAAAAAACAAAGAGCCTTTATTTTAAAGGCTATTTAGTCAGATATAAGTATTGCTACCCCAGCTATTTTTTTCATTTCCATTTGCATGAAATACATTTTTCCATCCCTTCACTTTCAGTCTATGTGTATCTTTTGTTCTGAGGTGTGTCTCTTTTAGACAGCATAGGTACGGGTCCTTTTTTCTTATCCATGCAGCTCCCCTGTGCCATTTGATAGAAGCACTTAATCTTTTTACATTTAATGTTATTATTGATATGTATTTATTTATAGTCATTTTATTCTTTAAATCTACAATCGTTTTTTCTCAATTTCTTTTTTCATTTGCTCTTTATATAGCAAGCCCCTTAACATTTCTTGCAGTACTGGTTTGGTTGCAAAGAATTCCTTGAGTTTTGTTTTTTTATTTTTTGTTTTTTGTCTGGAAAGCTTTTTATTTCTTTCAATTTTAAATGACGGCCTTGCTGGATTAAGTAATATTTGTTTTAGTTTCCTGTTTTACATCATTTTGAATATTTCTTTCTAACTCCTTCTCACCTCGAGTGTTTCTGTTAAAAGTCAATGTTATCCTAATGGGGCTCCTCTGTAGGTAATTATCTGATTTTCTATTGCAGCTTTCAGTATTCTTTCTCTGTCTCTAAACTTTGGCATTTTTATTATGATGTGTCTTTGTGTAAGCTTCCTTGGGTTTATCTTTAATACGACTTTGTATTTCTTGAACTTGTGTGACTTTTTCCTTCATAAATTTAGGGAAATTTTTAGTTATGATTTACTCAAACAGATTCTCTATCCCTTGTTTGTTCTTGTCTCCTTTAGAAACCCCTATGATGTGGATGTTGTTTCTCTTCATGTTGTCACAGAGCTCTCTTAGAGTTTCCTCAGACTTCTTGACCTTTAATTTGTTTTGCTGCTCTACTTCTGTGCTTATGTTTATCTTATCTTCTAAAACGCTGATTCAGTTCTTTGCTTCATCCAGCCTGCTACTTATAACTTCTAGTGCAGTTTTTATTTTTGATATTGTATTTGTCATTTCTGACTGGTTCTTTTTATGATTTCTATATTCTTTTTGATGCTTGCTCTCTTTATTTAGGTGCTCATTATGTCCATCCATTGTTGCTCTATGATCCTTGAGCATCCTAAAAATCATTATTTTAAACTCTGCATCTAGTAGTTTGGTTACTTCCATTTCACATAGTTCTTTCTCTGGGGATTTCTTTTGCTGATTCATTTGGGTTGCATTTTTTTGTCTGTGTATTAAATAGCACTGTCTGACTTTGAAATTGTTGTGGGTATTTAGGAGAAAGATGGGCTCAGTGGTACTGACCTCCAGGCTACCTGTTTTTCTTGTTCTAGTAATGCTTCCTGAGGGTACTATTTTCTCTCTTCTTGTATGTGAGTATTGAATGTAGTTAGTCCTTTCATGGGTAAGGTTATCCTTCCAGACTGTCTGGCTCTAAGAATCAACCTTGAACATGTGTATTGTACACTGTGCAATGTCTGTCCTGTTGGGCCTATATATACTCCACAGTGTCTGGTGCCTGCTAGACTCCTCCTTTGGGCATGCTGCTTGTGTAGTTAGCTGAGTCTATGGTTGGTGCTATTTGCCACCCACTACTGGTTGTGTTGGTTCTAGATCGTCTTGTGTTGGCATCAGTTATTGTTCATAACCAGCAGTGGGCTTCCTGTCTGCAATTTCTGCTCTTTTTGCTATTTGTCTCTGTGTTATCAGTGCCTGTGCAATGTGTATAAGGATACGCTTTCTCCTGCTTAGAGATGACAGCAGCTCCATAAGATTTGCCTCCACTTTTCAGCTGCTCGACCCTCTCTTGCAGCTTCCCACAGAGTCTTCTGTAGAAAGACTGTGGGCTCAGACTGGCCTCACCCAACCAATTCCTCAACAGGTTGTATGTTTGGTGATTTAGAGCAGCTGCGGTTGGGAATACAATGTTAGTGGGACCCTCTCCTTCAGGGTTCTCTTGGTCAGAATCTTAGTATAAAAATGTGGCCCCTACTGCAGTGCTTGATCCTTCGGCCTTTGCTGGATACTCAAATTTCATTTCTCCCCAACAAGGTGAGCAGCAGGTTTAGATCAAGTGGGGCTGACAGTTCCCTCTGCAGAAGTTCTTTCAGGTGGTGAGACCTTGGTGTCAGGGAGGAAGACTGAGAGAGTCTTCTCCTGGGACTGACTGTGTCCTCCCAGAAAGTGGCTAGATCCTTCAACCAAATCTAATATTAGGCTCACAGGAACCTACACTTTAAATCTCCATGTTTCAAGTCAATCTCCATTCCCCCTATGGAATCCAGCCCAGTAGGGCAAGATATCCAGCACCCTGGCTGGCTGACTATGAAACTCCACCCTATGCAACAAACATGAGCTGATGTGCTGGTGATGATCACAGAGAGTGGAAACCACTTCAGCTGGGCCAGGTATGAGGAATCCTTCCTTTGGATACCACTCTAGCAAGGGTTGTTAGGTCCTGAACGGACGCTTTCCACTGGATGTGCTAACCCTGGGCCTCCCTGAAAGAACCTGGCAGAGACTAGTGGGAGACACTGCCTGAGACTGGCCCTCAGCAACCTTTTTGGAGCTACAAGCCATCCCAAGTTTGTGGCTGCCTCTGCTGGGCCCAGGTGTACATGAAAATACCAAGATGTATACCTAGGCTGGCTTTTGCCCACATTGGGCCTGGGGAAAAGTCCATTTAAAAGGCTAGGATTCCCTGAATCCCACCTCTTGCAGCCTGTCTGCTGGCTGCTTGTTAGAGTCAGCCACTGAAAAAAACCTCTGGTAGAGTCTAGCGCTGCCGAGATTAGGAAGGGTGGTGGGTGTGGCTCTGCCCCTCAGCCCAGGTGTCAGTCTGTTTAGACTTTTTTTCACAGACCTCAGTATGGTGTGGTTCCAGCCTGGTGGGTGTGGCCTCTGCGACCCAGAGGTGTGGTCTGCCCACCCTCAGGACAGTTTCTACTGAGTGTTCTATAAGACTACTAGTCTTAGTTTCAGTAGCTGTAGCATGCTGGGGAAGATTCTGGCTTCAACATCAGAAAACTGACTCACTGATGGACCTTGTTTCCTATTTTCTCAGCACAACCCAGTTGCCATGACTGGAGCAAGAAAGACTCCTGAGAATGTTCCACCCAAGAATGATAGCGACTGCCATGTCTCTCCCTGGGCCTCCAAGTTTATACTTTCCTCACACAATACCAGTCCTCTTAGCTCCTCCTCCACCGGAGGGCTGGGTAAGTGGCTGTGAAAGAAATTTTCTGCATGGGCCCTTTAAGATGGAGCCTGCATCTCCAAGAGTTCTATCTCTTTCTCACAGACAGAAACCCTGCTCTTTTCACAGCTAAATGCTGTCTGGGTGCCTCTTTTAGGCTCTGGGGCTCTAGGCTGGGGCTCCAGGCCTGGGGCTGAGAACCCACACCTTTCAGGGCAACCCTCTCCACAGTGAGAGTCCCTCTGGGCCACTGCTCTCTCCTGGGAGAAGGAAAGCTCTTTTCATGTCCCCACCTCTCCTACCAGTCTTAATATGGCTTCTTCCGTGATTCTTGGTTATAGACTCCTCTTTGTTTTGCCCAGAGATGGTTTTTCAAGATGATTGTTCTTAAATTAAGTTGTAATCCAATTTAGTCCCAGCAGGTAGTAGTTGGAAAGTCTGCCTACTCCATTGCCATCTTGGAATCTGAAAGATTTCTATCTTGATCTAGCACTTTCCATCACTACTATACTGAATAAACATAAAAATGCAAGATTTTGAGACATGACTTTTTAAAATTATGAATCCATTTTGTAAAGACTGCCAAAATGACATTTTCTAGAGCAGTGGTCCCCAACCCTTTTTGGGCCATGGACCTGTTTAATGTCAGAAAATATTTTCACGGATTGGCCTTTAGGGTGGGACGGATAAATGTATCACGTGACCGAGACAAACGTCAAGAGTGAGTCTTAGATGAATGTAACAGAGGGAATCTGGTCATTTTTTAAAAATAAAACACCGTTCAGATTTAAATATAAATAAAACAGAAATAATGTAAGTTATTTATTCTTTCTCTGCGAACCAGTCCCAAATGGCCCACAGACCAGTACCGATCCATAGCCCGGGGGTTGGGGACCACTGTTCTACAGCATAGCCTATTTTCTGATTTATTTAGTGTATAAATCTTCATTAATTTAAACAAAAAAATAACTTATTATTACATAAAAATGTCAACTTTATGGTTTTTAGGCTTAAATTATTTTAAGATGTCTCTGGTATTTCAATATTTATTTCTGAACCACACAGGGGTATTAGGGCAGATAAACCTAATATACTAATAATATTGTGGGGGTAGAGGCATATTTCACTCACTCCTTTTGTAATTTCCTCCAGAAATATAGTTAAGAAAGACATTTAATAAAAATTATTTTATCTCCAAATTTATTTAAGTAATTTTTAACTAAGGTATGCACATATTTCTATTCAGTTTAATTCAGCAGAACAAATTATTGAGTTTTCCCAATCATTCAAGTGTTTCATAATTAAGAGAGGATATGCAAGGGATGGGCGGGTGGGGAGGGGGTGGTTAGCTATACTAGTAAGTTATAGAAAGTTTATTTATAACTGGAAAGTAGAAATATAGCCACATGAATGGTATGTAGGTTGCTTTAAGGTAGTGTTTTCCAAGTGTTATAGTAATGGGTGAAGAAGTTGTATAGAGCTAAAGCAGAATGGTCATTTTTGGACATCTTTGATAATCCCATATGGAATTCCTTTCAGCCATGATAGTTATGTCAAGAATTAGGTAATGGGGTGTATCAAAATACCCTTAAGAGGGGCCCCAAAATCACAAGTCGGGACACTTGGATAAGAACTGCTTCTAGACACCAATATGAGTAAAACCCCCACACTTGGTGGGTAGAAGAAGTCAAAGCTCTGACCACCCAATGCTCAAGCTTAGCTGCACACAAGGTCAGGCTCATAGCCCTGCATAACGTCCACCCCATGGCCATGTGGTACCCCTGCAGCCGCCTGGCTCAAGGCTATGCCTGTCAGTCCATGCAGATATGACCCAGTGTGCACTATTTTGTTATGGCAGTTCTGACAAGCTAAAATGAAAGAAAAAGATAATTTACCCAAAGTTACAAATATCCTGAGTGACAGAAAGTGTTTACACCAGGAGTATTTAACATCAGTTTGTACGTGTCTCTCTGACACTCATTGTAGTCTGAATATTTCTCTGTGGTAGCAATATTTTTTTGTTATGTACTTTCTTGTTTCTAGAACAATTATTGTTTAACAATAAAATTGCCATAGGAGTATTTCCTCATATTACAATTTCAATTTAGATTACCAACTCATTCCAAAACATCTGTAGAGAACATATGGAATATCTGAATAAAAATGACTTGAATAACAGTTTTATTTGCTATGCGAACCTCTGAACAAGGGAAGTAAACCACTGAAAATTCAAAACAACAATCATGGAAAGTTTCCAAAGTTGCTCACATTTTTGTACAAATTTATACATTTGAGGGCATTAGTATTTCTGATTCCAGCTAAGATTCACTCTAAGCTTCAGGAAATATTTAAAGACTTAAAAAATAATCAAAACTACTGCTTATGTGATATCACCAAAGTTAAGATGACCAAATTAGTGCATATCAGCACGTAAAATACAGTCATGTAGATACAATCATTGTTTTAGTTCCTGTCTAGTGCTAATAAATCTGTAATAACTGGAAAAGTACATGAAATATTACTAATAATTTAGGATTTTCTGTAGCTCAAAAGTTAATTATAAATATTTCAAATTTATATTTCAGTTTTGTATTGCAAATTGCTCAAGTTATTTAACTCAGTAACATTATTTAGATTTGACTCATTATTATCATAAAGTAGAGTGAAAGAAAAATAAGAAAAAAGCTGCTTTCTCTAATTGTGAAAATAGAATTTAACCTTATATTCAGAATTGAAGATCTGTCCAAATCAATTTTTATATAGCAAGCATTCATAACACAAGTTTACTCTTGGTTATGCATACCTAAATTACTATTCTAATGAAATAAATAAAGTAATTTCTTATAATGGATATATATCACAAATTTAGGTAGTAAAAATTGTTAAGAATATTAGATGAGCCTGACTAGGCGGTGGCGTAATGGATAGAGCATTGGACTGGGATGCGGAAGAACCCAGGTTTGAGACCCCAGGGTTGCCAGCTTGAGCACGGGCTCATCTGGCTTGAGCAAAAAGCTCACTAGCATGGACCCAAGGTCACTGGCTCGAGCGGGGGGTTATTCGGTCTGCTGAAGGCCTGCAGTCATGGCACATATGAGAAAGCAATCAATGAACAACTACGGGTTCGCAACGAAAAACTGATGATTGATGCTTCTCGTCTCTCTTCGTTCCTGTCTGTCTGTCCCTATCTATCCCTCTATTTGATTCTCTCTCTGTCCTTGTAAAAAAAATAAAAAATAAAAAAAGAATATTAGATGGTAAATTAATTTAAAACTGCCAGACATCTTGCAATAAATGTTAATATGTGCTATTATTTATTAGTTATTTTAAAACATTTACTTTTTGTACTGAAACATAGAGGGGAGGAAGAGGACATTTAGTATGTTTTTTTTTCTTCTTTTTTCTTTTCTCCTCTTTCCATTTGACTTTGTACCTATGTAGAGAAAGTAGTTTCCACTCTATTCATAATTTCCCCGTTGTTTAGAGAGAATTAATGTTGGTAAAATTATAAGACAATATTAACAAGGTTTTCTCTAAATATAGAACAAGCCTCCATGTTTTGCTAGATCTTTTTTTGTTATTTGTTTTTCGTTTTGTTTTGTTTTTTGTCTCTTGGTTTTTTCTACCTCTTCTAAAGCAATTAATTCTAGAAAAAATAAAAATGCTGATCTCACATAAATTTGGAACACAGTACACTATGAGAAGAATTTTTCCCTTATTCTGTAAATAATTTTAAGGGGAATCGTATGATACACACTGAAACAATATATTTGTTATCATAGTACTGCATGTTTCTATAGCCAAAATGAACTTCATTTTTTTGGATCATAATTTATCTTTCACATTTAGGTGTTTATATTTTCTTTTTGCTAATTTCTAAATATTATATGATTAACATGAACATCATCTCAAAACTGTAACAAAGATTCAAACTAGTTAATTTAAAAATGTGAGATTTAAAATATCAATTCTCCTTTTCCTTGTATTAAACACTCTTTTCCTATAAATAAAGTACTACCAATAATTGGTGTATATTAGTGGTTCTCATCTGAGACCATTCTGTCCCCAAAGTATATTTGGAGATAGTTTTGATTCCTATGAAAGCAGGGAATAAAGGCTTCTATTGACTTCAAGTGTGTTGAAGCCAGAGCTCATGTGCAAAATATTATCTAGTCCAATCCTTGGTGTATATCCTTTCATTCTTTCTTTCCAGTTATTGCAATTATACATATGTCTATCAATATTTGCTCACTCCTGTATGCTCTGACTTGAAGTTTATGTACACAATAGGTGTATTATACCTATTCATATTATAACAGTGAGAATGCTCTTCAATCATCAACATTGATAAATTAATACAGTATCTTGTTATTAAAGATACTTTACAATAATACTTTATTAGAAAAAATCAAGAAATTTCAATAATTTTTATAAAATAATCATCTTAGCTTTCTTAGTAGTTCAATATAGCAAAAATACTGAGTGTTTTGATATTTCTTTTTTATGAGACTCGGCTTTATTACATGTTCTAATCCTCTCTATTTGTTAGGTCTGAGATTTGTCAAATTAATGAGTTCTACCAGATCATTTCTTTGCTTCCAACTGTTCTAATATTATTTTGCTATATGATCAAAGTATCTTAATTTCATAGTTTTCATCAATAATCCACTCTACCTAAAGAACTTCTAAGAGAGATGACAGGCATATCATGATAATGGTGTATATTATACTGAACAAGGGCATGATGCATGGTGAATAAATGAATAAAAACACAAATATTTTCAGATCTGATGGATATTATGATTTTAACACATGTAATTTCTAATAACAAACTAATAAAAAAATTAAGAAACATATTAATACAAAATTCTCACTTTTTTACTTTTATAATTTTTGCTGCAATACTATAATTGCTATATTTTCAGTTAAAAGTAAACTTTTTTCTCACACTAGAACCTTGTGTCTTTGCAAAGTAGAGAACTTTTAGTATTTTTTCATTCATATTAATATTTCATTGCAATATGTGCAGAATTTGACACATGGAAAATCTTTTCTTTTCTATTAGTGGACTTTTTAGATAAAAAATTAAGGACTGAGTAATTATCACTCAATACATTTTTAATTTTTTATATAATACAAATTCTTTATGCTCTGTATCTGCAAGGGAAAAAAGGAAAGACAAAAGGACAGCAGTAAAAACACTCAGATAAGGAAAAAAGGAAAAAAGAAAGGAAAGAAAGAAGGGAAGGAAGGAAGGAAGGAAGGAAGGAAGGAAGGAAGGAAGGAAGGAAGGAAGGAAGGAAGGAAGGAAGGAAGGAAGGAAAGTAGGAAAAGAGGGAAGGAAGGAAGGAGGAAAGAAATAGAAAAAATATTAGTTAATGAGAAGTAGAAGGTAACAAAAGCAGACTTTTTTAAAAAAAATCAGTATTTGTAATATTTTTAGATGCTGATAGTGATAATTATTAAACTGTAGATGTTTTCTCAAATAACACTAGCATTTCATCATTTTTTACTGTTGTCCAAAATAATAATAATGATAAGAATAATAATAAGGCTTAAATGAAGCTGTTTCTAGCTGAATCACAACTTTTTCCTCTTTGATACTGAATCCATTTGATAGCAATTTAGGGTCTAGTAGAGTCTTCTGGTGCTTACTAACTATTCAATGTACCAGGGAGGTAGATCATGAACAAATTTTACCAGTATACCATAAAAGGAGTAAAATTGAAACAAAATTGAAAATTCTCTATGAAGTTAAATTTACTTTATTTAAAAATGGCTACTGCCTGACCTGTGGTGGCGCAGTGGATAAAGCATTGACCTGGAATGCTGAGGTTGCCAGTTCAAAACCCTGGGCTTGCTTGGTGAAAGCACATATCGGAGTTGATGCTTTCTGCTCCTCCCCCTATCACTATCACTTTCCTCTATCACTTTCCTCTCTTGCTCTCCTCTCTCTTTCTAATAAAAATAAATAAATAAATTTTAAAAATCTGAAAAACAATTTCTTAAAAAAAAGTAGCTACCTTTATCAGTACTTATATATTTTTGTCATTATTGTGAAAATACTGTCTTGTGTATTATTGATATGTTGTTATTTTGCTATTCTTATGTGTCCATAAAAAGTTTCAAACCTTTATGGGTTCTTACAATTCTTTGTAAAATGATGTTTTGTAAAATTTACTGATTTATTAGGCTGTGATTTACATTAATAAAATATTCTGGAGACACTATATAGCACCTCCTTTTTGTCTCAACTACATACCATATTCAAGGCTTACTGTGTTTGAATAGGTTTATTCAGCCATCACAGTCCTAAAGAGATTACCCAATTTTACACTGCTCAGTTTTAATACAGCATGTATCAAAACAAAAGGGGAAAAATGGGCCCTTTTATAATTTTTTATTCATTAATGCCTGTTCACATTATAATTAGTATTCTGAGCATTATACATGAACTAGATGGCTTATTTATTGGCTTCAATTTGAATTAAAGTATGGAGAGGATAGCTTTATACATCATAATATTAAGTAATATTTATAGAATATTAAAATTTTACTAAAGTATCCATAAAATATAAATTGGAATTCTCTAAGACATTTATTTCCTATAATACTGTCACCACTCAAATTCTTTACTTTTCTGCTGAATATGTTGTTAATTTTAAAATATTTATATCATCAGACTTTTTAAAACTATTTAAAAATTGATATTCTTCTCTGTTACATAAATGAACTAAAAATGGCCTCTGCAAATAAGCCCTTACGTTATTTCTTCACCTTAGGCTAAGATTCATCACTTCAAAAGCCCATTGCTTCTACCCCTAGTCAGTTAACTCAGTCAGTTAGAACATTCTCAGGAGACATCAAGGTTGTACGTTCAATCCCTAGTCAGGGAACATATGTAAAGTGATCAATGAATGTACAACAAAGTGAAGCAACTAATGAATGCTTCCTTCTCTCTCTCTCTTTTCTTCTTTCTGTGTCTCAAATATCAATCAATAAAAAGTAAAAATAAAAACAAAAGCCCACAGGCTCCAATCTAAAATTTTATACATGCAAGTAGTATGTACAAAACAGTCCAAATTGGCAGATTTTTTTAGTCACTTAGAGCCTCCTTCTTTCGCAAACTTTATGAAACCTCACCCAGTATCATCTGGCTATGAAAAAGATGGAGTCTTATATTTACAGAACCCTAACCCATGACTTGCTTTTGTTAGTGTAGGCAGCTAGGTAGGTATTAACAAAAGAGAGCAAAACTGGCTAAGACTGATTAAATCAGCTGTCCTAGGGGACAGCTTCATCTTCTGCCAAAGAAACAGTAATTCTTCAGGAAAGAATGGCTTTCCAAACTACCCAGGGAAAACCGGACCAATTGCCTGGGTTACCAGGGAGAGAGATAAACAGTGAAGGGGAAATGTCTTTGCTGGCACATGCCAGATGACAAGAACCTTGAGGCATAAGCAATAGAAACCAAAATTGCGGCCTGACCTGTGGTGGCGCAGTGGATAAAGCATCGACCTGGAAATGCTGAGGTCGCTGGTTCGAAACCCTGGGCTTGCCTGGTCAAGGCACATATGGGAGTTGATGCTTCCAGCTCCTCCCCCCTCTCTCTCTCCTTTCTCTCTCTCTCTCTCTCCTCTCTAAAATGAATAAATTAAAAAAAAAAAAAAAAAAGAAACCAAAATTGCTACATAAAGGGAATAAGTGTAGGCTGGCAAAATTTTAGAAAAGGATCAGATAGGATAAAACTCTAGAAAATCCAGGAAAGGAGTTGAATAAGGGTTGGCCCAGCACAGCCCCAGGAAATCCAGGAAATAGGTTGAACAGTTTAAAAGATAGGCTGTTTTTTTCCATAACCAAGAAAATATATACATGGAGGATTAGCAAGGCCCTCAGGACAGCTGCTATTAAAGCCTGCCCACTCTTTACATTGGGCATATTTTTTGTCACTTCAATGAATCTTGTCATTACACTTAAACTTCTTCCATATGTGCCCCTGAAATCTTTTCTTGCAACACTGCAAGGACCTATTTCCTCTAATAACACCTTTGAAGTTTTCTGACCCAAAATCTGCTGGTTAGCATATTACGTGGACTTGTAAACCAATCTCTGGTCCTTACCTTGCTCCAAATTTCCTGTCTCTTTTTCCCTTCTGGTTGAGTACCCTTCATGCTCCACCCTCTGGATAGTCTTGAATGATAAAAAATTTTTCTCCTATGCATATCTGTCCAAATTATTTCTAAAAAGTCTTCTCATGTAATACTGCCTTTTATGGTCATATTGTTTTTCTTGATTAGCCTAAAATTTCTGGAACTCAAACCTCCTACATCTTAAGTGTGTTTGAGGAAAAAAAGTTACCTTGTAAAGTGTCAGGCAGTAAAACATAAAGAGAAACATAACAGCTTTGTAGCAAGTTAAATATTTTATTAGATTAAAAATCTCTAAAGCCCACTTAAAACATAATTTTTTTAAGAGCAAGGGCAATAAAATTTTGAGCTAATAGGGTCCATCTGAGGATTAAGTAAATTCAGTTAGAAAATCTGTGTATGCCTGTATTTATGTATGAAGACGTATGGCACACAGTGATTCTTTTTCTTTTTTCTTTTTTTCTTTTTGAGGCAGAGAGTGGGAGAGAGGGAGCAGAAAGAGTGAAAAGAATCAACTCATAGTTGCTTCAATTTGTTGTTCATTGCTTGCTTCTCAAATGTGCCTTAACCTGAGAGCTCAAGCAAAGCCAGTGATCCCTTGCTTAAGCCAGGGGCTCAAGCCAGTGACCTTTAAGCTCAAGCTAGCAACCTTGTTATCATGTCAATGATCCTGTTTAAGCAAGCAAGCATGTGCTCAAGCTGGCGACCTCAGGGATTTGAACCAGAGACCTCAGCATCCCAGATTGATGTTGTATCCACTGTGCCACCACCAGTCAAGCTAAAATGTGCAATTTGTTATAACTTCATCTCTACCCTAAATCTGAGTCTTATGTACGTAGCTTTCTATCACACATTTTAACTGTCATATCTGATAGGCATTTCAAACTTGAACTATCCAAAACTTTATTCCTGATTTCCATTGCTGCACAGTCAGCTTTTCTTTTAGCCTTAACAATTTCTGAAAATTATAATTTGCTTAAGCCAAGATGTTGGTGTTCTTGATTTCTTTCTCATAAAACACTTCTAAATTATTAGCCAGCCTTGTCAATATTATCTTCAAAAGTAATTACATTTAGAGCCTTCCAACTAAATGTACTTTTAATATCCTTCTTATGTCATCTTTTATACATGATGTATTAGATTTCTATTGGTACTGTACCAAATTACCTCAAACTTCATGGACTTAAAATAATATGCATGTATTATCTTACAGTTCTGGGATCAAAAGTCTGAAATGATTTCATTGAGCTGAAATCAAGATGTCACCAGGGACTTGGTCTCTCTGGGGCACTAGAGATAATCAGTTTCCTTGCCTTTTTCAGTTTCTAGAGATCACCTGTACTTGGTAGTTCATGGCCCCTTCCATTATCTTCAAAGCACATCACTCCAACATCTGCTTTCATTGCCACATATCCTGTGGCTGACTTTGAACCTTTGTGCCTCTCATGTTATAAGGCCACAGTGATTACATAGGACCCATCCAGATAATCCATGATCATCTCCACATTTCAGCATTCTTAATCCCATCTGCAAAGTTGCTTTTGATTCATAAATTAACATTCACAGGTTTCATGGATTAAGCCATGATTATTTGGGGAGCCTTTTTTCAACCTACAAACACGGATTTTTACAATAGCTTCCAAACGTTCTTCCTGATGCTGCTCTTGTCACACTGCAGTCTGTTTTCTACATGATGGTGAAAGTGATGCTTTTAAAACTCATATCACGTTATGCCACTCTGTTCAAAACCTACCAATTATTTCCCATCTAAATCAAAGTACGCTAAAGTTCTTACCATGGTGAAGGCCTTGCATGATGACTCCTCACCCTCTCCCAATAATTTTATCTCTCAATATTCTGTTCTTCTCTCTACTCTAGTCACATGCTAAGCTCCCTCATCCTACTTTCTGCTCTTTCTTCTGATAGTTCTTTTCCAGATCAACACTTGATTGTTTCACTCACTTCTCTCAACTAAGTGTCTGCTCAACTGTCTCCATTACAAAGGGCTCTTTTTGCCTGACCTGTGGTGGCACAGTGGATAAAGCTTCTACGTGGAACTCTGAGGTCGCTAGTTCAAAACCCTGGGCTTGCCTGGTCAAGGCACATATGGAAGTTGTTGCTACCTGATCCTCCCCCCTTCTCTCTCTCTCTCTCTCTTTCTCTTCCCTCTCTCCTCTCTTGCTAAAAATGAATAAATGAAATTTAAAACACACACACACACACACACTCACACACAGCTCCTTTCTTGAGAGCTCATTTGCAGGTTTTAGCAGGGGAATGCAGCT
This sequence comes from Saccopteryx bilineata, assembly GCF_036850765.1. Classification (NCBI taxonomy): domain Eukaryota; kingdom Metazoa; phylum Chordata; class Mammalia; order Chiroptera; family Emballonuridae; genus Saccopteryx; species Saccopteryx bilineata. The sequence continues at coordinate 287,638,844 of NC_089490.1, forward strand.
ACTCACATACCCTTGACCGAATAACGGTCCTCTCCTCTATTGGGGAAGATGGTCTTCTTTGATTGAGCGTGCAGCTTCAGGACGGATGCACATGAGTGGTGAGTGAAAAAGGGGACACACACCTAGTCAACCAGATCAGCTAAATCAACCTTGGCAATCAATGAGGTGACAGATGTCACAGCCAGATCACCCTCACACCCTAAAGAGTTCCTTTCTTATCACTTTAAATAAAATAACAATGTTCCTTTACCCTCTGAATACTGTTTGATAATTTTGCCATGATTTATTTAACTCCAAAGCACTTACTACTAGTGAAAATATAGCTATTGTCATGTCTTATTGCTGCTATTTTACATTTGCTTTTGTTAGTCTTTCTGGATTCCTCCATCATAGGAGAAACACTGTCAATGTTATTCACTGCTGTATCCTAAGCATTTAGAACAGATTTGACATAAGAAAGACAATCCGTAAATATTGTTTGAATGATGGAAATATTATTTATTTCATTTGTGTTATCAACAAATTTCAAATACTGAAATATAATAGCAATATTACAATGTATTTTAAACTCAAGATAAGTATATATAAATACCTGAGGCAATCACATATTACTCTAGTAAAATTTGATACTCAAATATTTTAGATAATTGTTTTACTTTTCTGATGTTGCTCTAACAAAGTACCGCCAACTAGGTGTTTCAAAACATCAGAAATTTATTATCTCATATCCCAGAGACTAGAAGTTCAGAATCAAGCAGAGCTAAACTCCCTCTAAAACCTGTAGAAGGGTTCTTCCTTGCCTCTTTCTAGCTTCTAGCTATGGCTGTCAATGCCTTTTGTCCTTTGGCTTGCAGCTGTATCACTCCAATCTCTGTCACTTTCAACATGTGGCATTCTCCTGAGTTTCCATCTTTACATGACTGCCTTCTTATAAAAATACAGGAAATACTGGATTCAGAGCCTACTCTGCTTCCATATGACATCACCTTAATTTAACTAGTTATATCTCTAATGACCCTAATTCCAAATAAACTCACTTTTTGAGGTACAATTTGGGGGGAATGTCATCTAGTATAGTGATTCTCTAATGTATCAACTACTGTTTGATATATATACCAACATTGTTAATATGTTACCTAATTAGATTTTAAAGAATTGCTTTTATAGAATTTTCATTGAAATGTTTTTACAGTTATGTTTAGAAAAAGATTCAGAATATTGAATATCTTTTCAATCACTTGTTATTAAAGATGTTAATATTATCATCAAGTTATCTATGATAAAATAAATTGCATGTTTATCTGTACCTGTTTATTCACTTCCACTAAAAACTACCAGACCTTTTCAAATTTTGTGTTATAACAATTTCAGAGTGAAGTAATTAGTTCAATAAATAAATGGGGTGCTTAGAAGACAGTGCTGCAAGTGTGTGACTTATTTTTGTACTGGAATTTTAATAGTAGATACATTCTTAGAGGCATTATTTATTTATTTACTTATTTTTATTCTAAATGTAAAAACTTGACTGAAAAAATAAAATTATTAACAATGTTTTTTTTCTTTAGGTTTGTATAATTAAGAATCTCCTAGGTTCTGCATCAAAGAATGGCTTTGCTTGTGACAAATATCACAACTACTAGTAAAATTTATATCAATGTCTTACTGTTTAATATTTGTACACAGATTGAGTTACAAAAACAATAATAAATTTGTCATGATCTCTATGAAAAAAGTGTTTGCAGTTCAACCTGTGGCTATAAAATACTATTCTAATAACTTGAGCTAATTATTTTATTCTACTTACAATAAACTGTAACCATGTAAAAATGATATAAATATTAAAGTAATTAAAAAATATGACTTTGATAGTGTTATATCTAAAATTCTAGTCTCATATTCATTTCTTTCTTTTTTTATTGAAATATTTTACCTCTTGCTTTTGCTATCTGCAGTAAAACCAAACTCTTTATTCCTTTACAATTCTTGTGATTGACACATTGACCAAACACAAAGAACACTTAAAATTGTCTGGTGTGGACCCTGGCCAGTTGGCTCAGTGGTGGAGCGCGGCCTGGCGTGCAGAAGTCCCGGGTTCGATTCCCGGCCAGGGCACACAGGAGAGGCGCCCATCTACTTCTTCACCCCTCCCCCTCTCCTTCCTCTCTCTCTCTCTCTCTCTCTTCCCCTCCCGCAGCCAAGGCTCCATTGGAGCAAAGATGGCCTGGGCGCTGGGGATGGCTCCTTGGCCTCTGCCCCAGGCACTAGAGTGGCTCTGATCACAGCAGAGCGACTCCCTGGAGGGGCAGAGCGTCGCCCCCTGGTGGGCAGAGCATTGCCCCCTGGTGGACGTGCCGGGTGGATCCAGGTCGCGGGCATGCGGGAGTCTGTCTGTCTCTCCCCGTTTCCAGCTTCAGAAAAATTAAAAAAAAAAATTGCCTGGTGTGAGCAACAGGGATCGTGAACCCTTAAAAAATGTATGTATTATAAAACTACATTTTATATACATTTAGTAATAAATTGTAAGAAGATATAAGAGGCGTGTATATTAGATTTGCAGAGTTACAAAACTGAGAGGTTATTCATATTTTCTAAAATAGAATCAGAGTCTAAAAATATCTGAATAGGTTAGGATGAGGAAATAAATTTTAACAAAACGAACTATAGGTTTACATGAAATGTGGTAAATCTTCTACTTTGAATTAAAAATACTAAAGGAGTAATTATGGATGTGGTTGTGAGGAAACATACTTAAAGGAAAGGTACTTATGAATTAGAGTACCTTCATATAAAATAATATATTTGCAATAAATCACTTCAAGTACATTCTAAAAAAGGTCTTAGAGTGTAATTAAATTTGGAAGTCTTGGGAACTTTTTTTGCCCTAAACACACACTCTGGACTTAGATATTTAGTTCTTAAGACATAATAATTAAGACAGTTATACTAATATTACAATTTATGATTACACAATAGAAATAAATTAAGTAAATGATAAAATTTTTATACAAGAAAGAAGGGAAACATTGGAAATAATATTTAATAAGGTACCTGCATTGCATGTAAAAAAAGTATAATGTTATTTGATGAGAGACTTATATCAAATAAAAATTTATACTGAAAACTTTGGGAAACTATAAAAAATTTTAAGTATAATTGATTGTACTAAGAGAGTAGATAAAATAAATCATATAGAAAGCTCATTTTAAACCAGAGAAGTCAGACTAAGAGGGGAAGCAAAGAATAAGTGCAGTGAATAAAAAACAGTTGCAAACATGATAGATAATAAAACAATTATATTAATAATTACTTTAAATATAAATAGTCTAAATATATTAATTAAAATATAGAGATTGACAGATTAAAAAAAAACTTAAACAAGGCCTTCCAATATGTTATCTAAAATATTTCCAAAATAAATAAAATGACAATGATAGCATAAAATCATGAACATATACACATTTCATGCATGCATGGATGTAGGCATATGTAATAAGTAACAAAGTCTAGCTCAGGGGTCAGGAACCATTTTGGCTGAGAGAGCCATGAATGCTACATATTTTAAAATGTAATTCTATGAGAGCCATACAAAATGTTTAACACTAAATACAAGTAAATGTGTGTATTTTATGTAAGTCCAACACTTTTAAAGTACAATAAGTCTCTGAATTCTTTTTAATAACGTTGTCATGCTGTTGCTAACCAATGATGAATAAAGTACTTCTTACTGTTAATGCGACTTCTGGTGCTGCATGGTTTTGCTGATGGCTTGTAGTCTGGATGATATGTGGTGAGGTTAAACTTCATGCAGGCGTTGAGACTTCCATCCATTAAACATGGTCGTAAGTTGGTCTTAACGTTCCTTAGATGTGAGAAAGACGACTCACCTGCTTATGTAGAGCCAAACATTGTCAGTACAGCAATACTCACACACTGCAGTGTGTGGTATGTGATGGAAAGCACGTTCCAAGTTTTGACAATCAGCTGGTCCACAGGTTAAAGTTTTTTTTTCATTTCTCCCACTTGTGTTTTCTCGCCAACTCTGCTTGCTGTTGTGCTAGTCTTTCCAAATCTTCATTCAGTGACTTGAACTTGTCTGAAATGAAAAAGTTCAGGCCAGCAGCCTGTAGCTCAAAATCTCTGACAGAAACACCGGGGAGGTAACTCAGGTTGGTGCTGTCCACTGCACACTCTTGTGGACGGGTGATGAACTTAAAAAGATGAATGCACTCATGAAATTCTCCAAAGCGCTCTTTGAATGACTGCAGGAGATTAGATGTGAAGCCACTAGCTGCTGGACATCAAGATGTTGAGCAGGGTCACTTGCTGTGCATGCATCTTTAAAGTCTCCTAGTTTTTCAAAGTGTAGTAAACGAACTGTTTCAATGTCAGCGATGAAGAGTTCCAGCTTGTTTTTAAATGCAAACACTGCTTGTTGAAGGGATAAGGTTGTATTTCCAATGCCTTGAATTATCACATTGAGCTGGTTCAGATGTTCAGTCATGTCCACAAGATAGTAGAACTTCAGGAGCCACTCAGTGTTAGGTAACACAGGATGTTCGACGTTTTTCATTTCAAGAAAAGTTCGGATTTTGCTCAGACAAGCCGCGAAACGGCTGAGCACCTTCCCTCTTGACAACCAATGCACATTGCTGTGCAGAAGCAGACCAGGATAATTATTCCCAACTTTATCCAGCAGTGTTTTAAATTGGCAATCATTTAAAGCTTGGGTAACAATAAAGTTGACCACCCAAATGACCAGCAACATCACCTCACCAAGCTGCTCGCCACACATCTGAGCACAAAGCGTCTCCTGATGTAGGATGCAATGGAAACTTAGGGTGAGTCTCTTTTCATGTTCATGAAGAAGCGTTACGAATCCTCTGTTTTTCCCCACCATGCACGGAGCACCATAAGTACACACCGAAATAAGTTTATCCACCAGTAGTTTTTTTTTTCTTTAGCAAACTCATTAAAAGACTTGAATAAATCCTCCCCTCTTGTTGTCTCTTTCATAGGCAAACAGCAAGATTTTCCTCACATAGTGTTTCATCAACAGCATACCTTGCAATCATGCTGAACTGTGATAAATGGCTTATGTCTGTTGACTCATCCAAAGCGAGAGAAAAAAAATGGTGCTACATTTATGTCCTTCACTTGTGTTGCCTCAATTTGATATGCCTTCATGATGATACGATCATGAATAGTTCTTGCTGATGGAGGAATGCCTTTTATTTGTTTGATTATCTTGTCTTTATCTGAAAAGTCATCAAAAAGTTTATTGGCAACATCAAGCATATTCTGGTATACTCCCCATCTGTGAATGGCTTTCCATTTCTCACAATTGCTAAAGCACCAGCAAAGCTAGCTGAATTTCAGTTACCTTGTTGGGTCCAAACATGGAGTTGCTGCTGACTAGCTTGCACTCTGTACAGTAGCTCTTGACATGCTTTCTTCCTGCTGTCCCCGCTGGATATTTCAATGCAAATGTAGTATGATGTGTGTCAAAGTGCCGCTTTATATTTGACCGTTTCATCGATGCAATTTTATCATTGCATATTAGACACACTGCAGAACCTGTTCTTTCCACAAAGGCAAATTCCTCTGTTCATTCCTGCTGAAAAGTAGGATACTCCTCATCTTTTTTTTCTTTGAGCCATCTTCTTCATCAAAAGGTTTTCTGCAATTAGCTAGCTGACTACTTGATTAAAAGGAGGGAAGTTTACTTCCTGACCTCACAACAACCCGTGTAGATTACGCATTATCAAATAAAAATTTGGTGTTGTCCTGGAGGACAGTTGTTATTTGCTCCAGCCACCCACACCATGAACATGAGTAGTAGGAAATGAATAAATTGTAATATATGAGAATGTTTTATATTTTTAACATTATTATTATTTTTTTATTAAAGGTTTGTGTGTGAGCCAGATGCAGCCATCAACAGGGCCACATCTGGCTCATGAGCCATAGGTTCCCAACCCCTGGTCTAGCTGATATCACCTCCCAATTATTTAAGTCATCTAACATTTTTGTCCTGATCTTAACTTCACTGCCCTATTTCAACGCTTGATGAAGTCTATTTTAACAACTTCTTATCTCATATTGTTTTTCCACTTATACTTTCTTAGATATTTCTAATACATAGATGCCTAATTGTCTAAGGGTTAAATATACTCATATTACTACTTATTGTTTATGAAAAGAAAGACAATTTTCTTACCATTATATATTGGAGCAAATGTAGGTTTACGATTGTTCATATGAAAAATATTACAATAATAAATTATAATACAAGAATGAACTCTGTATTTTATATACTCATACTATAAATCTACTTTTGACCCACTTGTACATACTAGTGAATATATATAAAGCAATCCTAAGCATGTTGCATGTATTAGCTAAATTAAAAAAAAAATAATTCCTGACCTGACCTGTGGTGCTGCAGTGGGATAAAGCATCAACATGGAAGTGCTGAGATCGCTGGTTCAAAACCCTGGGCTTGCCTGGTAAAGGCACATATGGGAGTTGATGCTTCCAGCTCTTCTCCCCCTTCTCTCTCTCTGTCTCTCCCTCTCCTCTATAAAAAAAATGAATAAAAAAAAATTCAAAAATTAAAAAAATAAATCCCTAGAGGAAGTACTATTATTATCCCATTAACAGATGAAAATATTGGGACAAATAAAGTTTGAATTACTTGCCTTTGATTATAAAACTAGTCAGTGATGTAGAGTAGGTTCAAACCTGAAATTTTATATATAAAATCTGTATCCTTAATCATTAAACTATATTATCCAGGGCTCCTACAAGTCCCTCCTCCATTTGGCCTTTACTTTTCCTATCTTGTTAAAGTCAAGAGCAAATATAATCAGACACAGCCTGTACTGTGACAAAAATGAGACTTACCACCTTGTAGCAATGGAGGTAAGAAAAACTTGTTTGACAGGACTAACCACATCTACACATGCTCACCGCAAGCTTGTGTTCTTTACCTGTGTATAAACCTCTGTCTCCCACTAGATAGTTCAAAGTAGGCACACTTTTTTCTCCATGTGGTATTCCCTACACTTTGGAAACTTTTACAGTAAAACACTGAGATAAAAGAATGAATAAATTTTAGAAAAATAAGTTTCATGTCAACAGAATATTTCTTTCTGCTGTGGCTGGTGGCCGCCATTGCTATGTTGAGAAAGTGTTTGTGGTTGTAAGTGTGCCACTTTGCACAAGGTTGGCTAAAAGCACTGTACAAAATGACCATTTTAATGCCAATACAAATTGTGTTTTCACTTTGTTCATGTAAGTTCACAGATGTTTCAGAAAATTTACAAATGATCTCCTGCCCTCTCAAAATGTAGTTAGTTGTTCCACATTTTCTTGCCCAATCACATTTTTTTTTATTTCCTGCTACCATGAGTTCTTTACATGTGTTGATAAATCTGCAGCCAACCTTCCCTAATTAAGGAGACATAGCTGCAAATTTGAAACTAGCTACATGTGCTCTTTTCTTTACTAGCAATTAACTTAGAAATGATGTTCAGGAAACAGATCCCCAACTTTAATTTTATAGTATTCAGAATAATTAGTACTAGACCTTAGCAATTTCTTTTAGTATTCTTTGGTTGCCATTTTTCTACCATATATTGCTACATTTAATGGCATTGAATCTCTTTATTTCACATTTCTAATTATTTTTAATTCATGTATCATTTTTAGTGCTGCCTTTGGTAATAATTTTCTAATGACAAGATTCAGCTACATAAAATAATAAATGCATGATCATTCTATTTTTTTATCTATTGGGTGGATTTAATGTTGAAGAATCTCATGACCCAACGCATTTTAAAAGATGAGTGAAATAAGAAATATATGCTTAGTGGGTGGAGAAGATAATGGGACATGGTACTTAATTTAAAATATTTATGAACCTGTACTATTCACTATGCATGAATATGTTAATATCTCAAGTAGAATATGTGAACAGACTTAAATAAAAGTGACTGGAGGTAATTCATTCTCCAAAGTGTGCATAACAAAAGGTACTATGTCAGAAACCTAATTTCAACACAGTGTACTTCAAAAACATCCAACTATTGATAATTCAAAATCAAATTATAATTATGCTGTTCTTTACTTGAAAACGTTTATCATCTGTTCTTTTAATTAAGAAAATCTTTCTCATTTATATAGATCATCTTACTACATGATATTTTTGGAAAATCACCAATAAGAAGAAACTTTTTGTGGTATTAATATTTTCCAGGTTAAGATAGTAAATGTTTACTCTCTAGTGTGGTTGCCAAAATTTTCTCAACCTAAGAGCAAGGCATTATGCTCAGTAAGGCATTCACTATATCAGTTCTTTCTATTCAGTTTCAAAGAAAAAGGAGAGGCACTTAAGACATTTTACAATTATTTTATTAAATTTATTGGGATGTCATTAGTTTACAAAACCATGCAAGTTTTCAGTGCACAACTCAACAAACCACCATCTTCCCTCCACATCATGCACCTTAGCCCTTAGAAACATCTCTTTCTGTCCCCACTATCTCTCCATCTCTGCCTGCCTCTACCTACTTCTCCCTTTTCCTTCCAGGTATCACCAAACTATTAACTGTGAGAATATCTTTAGCAGCTCATGTTGCATATTACATGGTCTATAAATGTTACCCTTATTTGCAGTTTAGGGCAACAGGCAGTAAAGGAAAAGAGGAAGGATGTGATGGATTGACTTCATAAGACAAGATATGGGCACAAGTCTACAGAAACTGACAAGTGTTGTTGAGGAAAAGACATTGTGTATATTAGTCATCCACAGGTTGCCTAGAGTTGGAGCCTACTCCATGGCATATCACATACAGATGAAATTCTATTTATAAGGAAAGAAATTTGAATCTTCACAAATAATCTCAACTTCTAACTATTTAGATTAATATTAAATTAGTTCATTTTAGAGTGACGTCACGGAAATGGCGCCATGAGAAGCGCGTCCGACAGCTCTCCCCTAAATCACAACAAATTTATCAACTAGAAACAGAAAAATTTATCCTCGGAGCATTCCGGAGTTCCACACAAACTGAAAGCAAAAGGACTGTTATCACTTGAATCTGAGAGACGAGGGTGTGGAGGAAGCTACCGCAGCGACCGACGCTCATTCAAGCCGCCAGGGAGTGCACCCGCGGTGAGTCAGCCCATATACTTGGGAACCACAAGCCGCCGCGAGCGGCGGACCGCGAGCCGCAGCGAGCCCGCGAGCTGCCGCGAACCCCCGCGAACCGCCACCGCGAGCGGCCGCCACGAGCCGCCGCGCGCGCCCGGTCCGGTTGAGCACTGCTGACGTTCCCAGCAGCTCGCACACTGCGAGTGGGGGTCGCCGGCCACCGGTACCCTGAGCGCCCCATTCGCGCGCGTGCCTTGGGCATTCCACGCGCCCAGGGCGCCCTACTGGCCTGCACACCCAGGGGGCTCCATTATCCAGCGCCTGGTGCGGTCCAGCCGCCAGCGGCGGGGCGAGCGGGAGAGGCTTGGGAGATTCTCTCCGTGGGCGGGGCACCTCACCCAGCCATTCAAGCTAACAATCAAGCGTTGGGGGAGGGGTGCGTGCAGGCGGCCTAAAATACCTTCGGAAACACAGCTGCGACCCAATCACTGAAATTAGCTTAACCCATAAAATCTGCGCACCCTCGGTTCTAATTGATAAGATCTCTCTCAGTTCAGCGATCCAAGACAAGAGGCGTGATATTTTTTAGTGCCTCTCGCTAAAGGGGCGGGGGCAACTTCTGATTGATAGAGCCTCCATAGTCAGGGATAAACGCTAACAAGAAGGACTTGGCAGATAATAAGGTCTATACTACACTAGTCGTAAGCAGAGACTAGTGCCTCTTCTTCCCTGCAAAAACAGGCTACAAAGTGTGGAAAGCCTGGGTTGAGAGGTCCAACTAAATGATAGGCGCTGAACAGTCACCTTGACAACAATTGACTCCCACCCCCGCCTGATTACACTGGAGGCCCTGACTCTCAGAGCCTTTCCCAAAGCCTTGCACTGAGTGGGGATAGAGTGGGGATTTCCCAGCTCTTTGAGCCTCTTACTCCCCAGGCAGAAGCAGTTGCAGCCTTATAGCTGGATCACCAGGCTGCTAATTCAGAAAGGGGGGACTAGGAGAGAGAATCCAGGAAAGCAAACTCTCTCATCGTTGGACCCTGCAAACGCCAACAAGCCTTTACTTCCAGCAAGACTAAAGCCAATTATATGACATTGCCATAGAATCCCATCAACTGCAAATCCCTAACTAAGAGTGACACAGGGGCAGAGCCTGGGGTACAGAGTCACCGACTAGGAAGAGGGAGAGAAAAGAAAAAGGAAGAAGTTAACCTCTCAAAATCAAGAAAAACCCACAGACTTTACAACTTGATCCACTAATTTTTTTTTTGTTGTTGTTGTTGTTGCTTGTTTCTTCTATCTTTTTGCCTTTATTTCCTCCACCTCGGTCCTTCTATTCTCTGCCCATCTTATGCTTCCCCTTTCTTGAACTACACTACCCATGAGTGTTGCATTTTATTTTTCTTCTTCATCCTCACCCTCCTTTAAGGTTATACTCCAAAACACTTAACTCTCACTCTCTTTTGTTTTTTTTTTGTCTTGCTTTATTTTGTTTTTTTCTCCTCCTATTTTATTTCTTCCTTCGTTTTTCTCTTTTTCTTATTTTTTCCTTTCTATTCGTTTTTTCTTTTCTCATTTTACTTTCCTCCCATATAATCCTCAATCATGAACAAATTAGTTAATTTGGGACTCAAGGCTTTTTTTTGGTTTTATTTCTCTTTTTTGCTTTTTTTTTTTTTTTTCTCTTGTTTGTTTATTTTTGTGGCATTTTGGGTCCTCCCAACCCAAGGTCTCCATTGTATTTAGTCTTTGCTCCACTTAATACAACAGATTTTTACTTATTATTTTTATTTTTTCTTCTTTATTATTCTTTTTTGGTCCTTTTTTCTGATTCCCTCTTATCCCTCTCATTATATCTCTTAGTTGACCATCACTTACAAGCAAATCATCTTATGCTTGTCTAAGATTTTCTTCCTTTTTTTTTTTTTTTTTTTTTTTTTGCATTTAGTAGGTCCCTACTCCCTTTTTTGGCCCCTTGAACTCTTCACCCCAAATCAGGCCCTCCATTATAGGCACGATATTTCCCTGAGGAGGGGAGAGGAGGGAAAGAGAAGAGAGAAAAAAGGGGGAAATAATAAATTATTACTGTTTTTTTTTGTGGGGTGTTTTACCCTTTTTTTTTTTTCTTTTTACTCTTTATTAATTCTAATTAGTGCTATCAATAAGACCACCCTCAGATGCCAATAAGAAAGAGGAAATCGAATATTATGGATACAAAAGAAAGAGAGGTAACACAAATAGATGTGGAAAAATCTATGGAGAAAAGACTTAACATATTGGAAGCCTTGGAGCTAAATGACAGAGAATTTAAACTAGAAATCTTAAAAATACTCAGAGATATACAAGAAAACACAGAAAGGCAATATAGGGAGATCAGAAAACAACTCAATGAACACAAAGAATATATTACCAAGGAAATTGAAACTATAAAAACAAATCAAACAGAAATGAAAAACTCAATTCACGAGCTGAAAAACGAGGTAACAAGCTTAGCTAACAGAACAGCCCAGATTGAAGATAGGATTAGTGAAATAGAAGACAAACAACTTGAGGCACAACAGAGAGAAGAAGAAAGAGACTCAAGAATAATAAAAAATGAGAAAGCCCTACAGGAATTGTCTGACTCCATCAGAAAGAATAACATAAGAATAATAGGTATATCAGAGGGAGAAGAGAAAGAAAATGGAATGGAGAATATACTCAAACAAATAATAGACGAGAACTTCCCAAGCCTGTGGAAGGAACTAAAGCCTCAAATTCAAGAAGCAAACAGAACACCAAGTTTTCTTAACCCCAACAAACCCACTCCAAGGCACATCATAATAAAGATGACACAAACCAATGACAAAGAAAAAATTCTCAAGGCAGCCAGGGAAAAGAAGAGTACAACATATAAAGGAAGGCCTATTAGATTATCATCAGATTTCTCAGCAGAAACTCTACAAGCTAGAAGAGAGTGGACCCCAATATTTAAAGCCCTGAAAGAGAGGAACTTTCAGCCAAGAATACTATACCCATCAAAGCTATCCTTCAAGTATGAAGGAGATATAAAAACATTCACAAATACAGAAAAGATGAGAGAATTTATCAACAGAAAGCCCCCACTCCAGGAAATACTAAGGGGGGTTTTCCAACCAGATTCAAAGAACAAAAGAAAACAACACCACAAGTAACAGCTCCACCAAGAACACAATAAAACCAAACTTAAACTGTGACAACAAAGGAAAAAAAGGGGGGAGAGGATGGAGATTAACAGTAGCAAAGGATGATGAAGTGCAGAAATACTTATAAGATAGGGTACTACAATGAATATGGTAGGTACCCTTTTCATTACTTAATGGTAACCACCCTTAAAAAAACCACCACAAAAACACTTGACTTAAAAAAGGTAGCAACAGAGGAAAGAAGTATGGAACACAAACAAACAAAAACAAATGATAGAAAAACAAAAGAGAAGAATCAAACTAGATACAAAACTAACAGAAAGCAATTTATAAAATGGCAGTAGGGAACCCACAAGTGTCAATAATTACACTAAATGTAAATGGATTAAACTTACCAATAAAAAGACACAGAGTAGCAGAATGGATTAAAAAAGAAAATCCAACTATATGCTGCCTACAAGAAACACATCTAAGCAACAAGGATAAAAACAAATTCAAAGTGAAAGGCTGGAAAACAATACTCCAAGCAAACAACACCCAAAAAAAAAGCAGGCGTAGCAATACTCATATCTAATAATGCTGACTACAAGACAGAAAAAGTACTCAGAGACAAAAATGGTCATTTCATAATGATTAAGGGGAAGTTGAATCAAGAAGACATAACAATCCTTAATATATATGCACCAAACCAAGGAGCACCAAAATATATAAGACAGCTACTTATTGACCTTAAAACAAAAACTAACAAAAATACAATCATACTTGGAGACCTCAATACACCGCTGACGGCTCTAGATCGGTCATCCAAACAGAGAATCAATAAAGATATAGTGGCCTTAAATGAAATACTAGAACACCTGGATATGATAGACATCTACAGGACACTTCATCCCAAAGCGACAGAGTATACATTTTTCTCTAGTGTACATGGAACATTCTCAAGAATTGACCATATGTTGGGCCACAAAGACAATATCAGCAAATTTAGAAAAATTGAAATTGTACCAAGCATATTTTCTGATCATAAAGCCTTGAAACTAGAATTCAACTGCATTAAAGAGGGAGAAAAACCCACAAAAATGTGGAAACTAAACAACATACTTTTAAAAAATGAATGGGTCAAAGAAGAAATAAGCGCAGAGATCAAAAGATATATACAGACAAATGAAAATGAAAATACGACATATCAGAATCTCTGGGATGCAGCAAAAGCAGTAATAAGAGGAAAGTTCATATCACTTCAGGCCTATATGAACAAACAAGAGAGAGCCGAAGTAAACCACTTAACTTCACACCTTAAGGAACTAGAAAAAGAAGAACAAAGACAACCCAAAACCAGCCGAAGAAAGGAGATCATAAAAATCAGAGCAGAAATAAATGAAATAGAGAACAGAAAAACTATAGAAAAAATCAATAAAACAAGGAGCTGGTTCTTTGAAAAGATCAACAAAATTGACAAACCCTTGGCAAGACTCACCAAGGAAAAAAGACACAGGACTCAAATAAATAAAATCCAAAATGAAAGAGGAGAGATCACCACAGACATCATAGATATACAAAGAATTATTGTAGAATACTATGAAAAATTATATGCCACCAAATACAACAATCTAGAAGAAATGGATAAATTCCTAGAACAATACAACCTTCCTAGACTGAGTCATGAAGAAGCAGAAAGCCTAAACAGACCAATCAGCAGGGAGGAAATAGAAAAAACTATTAAAAATCTCCCCAAAAATAAAAGTCCAGGCCCAGACGGTTATACTAGTGAATTCTATCAAACATTCAAAGAAGACTTGGTTCCTATTCTACTCAAAGTCTTCCAAAAAATTGAAGAAGAAGCAATACTTCCAAACACATTTTATGAGGCCAACATAACCCTCATACCAAAACCTGGCAAGGATGGCACAAAGAAAGAAAACTACAGACCAATATCTCTAATGAATACAGATGCTAAAATACTAAACAAAATACTGGCAAACCGAATACAACAACATATTAAAAAAATAATACATCATGATCAAGTGGGATTCATCCCAGAATCTCAAGGATGGTTCAACATACGCAAAACGGTTAACGTAATACACCATATCAACAAAACAAAGAACAAAAACCACATGATCTTATCAATAGATGCAGAAAAGGCTTTTGATAAAATACAACACAATTTTATGTTTAAGACTCTCAACAAAATGGGTATAGAAGGAAAATATCTCAACATGATAAAGGCCATATATGATAAACCATCAGCCAACATCCTATTAAACGGCATAAAACTGAGGACTTTCTACCTTAAATCAGGAACAAGACAGGGTTGTCCACTCTCTCCACTCTTATTCAACGTGGTGCTAGAAGTTCTGGCCAGAGCAATCAGACAAGACAAAGAAATAAAAGGCATCCATATCGGAAAAGAAGAAGTAAAGCTATCACTTTTTGCTGATGATATGATCCTATACATTGAAAACCCGAAGGACTCCACAAAAAGATTATTAGAAACAATAAACCAATACAGTAAGGTCGCAGGATACAAAATTAACATACAAAAGTCCATAGCCTTTCTATATGCCAACAATGAAATATTAGAAAACGAACTCAAAAAAATAATCCCCTTCACGATTGCGACAAAAAAAATAAAATACCTAGGAATAAACATAACAAAGAACGTAAAGGACCTATATAATGAAAATTACAAAGCATTGTTAAGGGAAATCGAAAAAGATACAATGAGATGGAAAAATATTCCTTGTTCTTGGATAGGAAGAATAAATATAATCAAAATGGCCATATTACCCAAAGCAATATACAAATTTAATGCAATTCCCATCAAAATCCCTATGAGATTTTTTAAAGAAATGGAACAAAAAATCATCAGATTTATATGGAACTATAAAAAACCCCGAATAGCCAAAACAATCCTAAGGAAAAAGAATGAAGCTGGGGGCATTACAATACCTGACTTTAAACTATATTATAGGGCCACGATAATCAAAGCAGCATGGTATTGGCAGAAAAATAGACACTCAGACCAATGGAACAGAATAGAAAGCCCAGAAATAAAACCACATATATATGGTCAAATAATCTTTGATAAAGGGGCCAACAACACACAATGGAGAAAAGAAAGCCTCTTCAACAAATGGTGTTGGGAAAACTGGAAAGCCACATGCAAAAGAATGAAACTCGACTACAGCCTGTCCCCGTGTACTAAAATTAATTCAAAATGGATCAAAGACCTAAATATAAGACCTGAAACAATAAAGTACATAGAAGAAGACATAGGTACTAAAATCATGGACCTGGGTTTTAAAGAACATTTTATGAACTTGACTCCAATGGCAAGAGAAGTGAAGGCAAAGATAAATGAATGGGACTACATCAGAATTAAAAGTTTTTGCTCAGCAAGAGAAACTGATATCAAAATAAACAGACAGCCAACTACATGGGAACTGATATTTTCAAACGACAGCTCAGATAAGGGCCTAATATCCAAAATTTACAAAGAACTCATAAAACTCAACAACAAACAAACAAGCAATCCAATAAAAAAATGGGAAGAGGACATGAACAGACACTTCTCCCAGGAAGAGATACAAATGGCCAACAGATATATGAAAAGATGCTCAGCTTCATTAGTTATTAGAGAAATGCAAATCAAAACTACAATGAGATACCACCTCACTCCTGTTAGATTAGCTATTATCAACAAGACGGGTAATAGCAAATGTTGGAGAGGCTGTGGAGAAAAAGGAACCCTCATTCACTGTTGGTGGGACTGTAAAATAGTACAACCATTATGGAGGAAAGTATGGTGGTTCCTCAAAAAACTGCAAATGGAACTACCTTATGACCCAGCAATCCCTCTACTGGGTATATACCCCAAAACCTCAGAAACATTGATACGTGAAGACACATGTAGCCCCATATTCATTGCAGCACTGTTCACAGTGGCCAAGACATGGAAACAACCAAAAAGCCCTTCAATAGAAGACTGGATAAAGAAGATGTGGCACATATACACTATGGAATACTACTCAGCCATAAGAAATGATGACATCAGATCATTTACAGCAAAATGGTGGGATCTTGATAACATTATAAGGAGTGAAATAAGCAAATCAGAAAAAAACAAGAACTACATGATTCCATACATTGGTGGAACATAAAAATGAGACTAAGAGACATGGACAAGAGTGTGGTGGTTACCAAGGGTGGGGGGGGAGGGAGGACATGGGAGGGAGGGAGGGAGAGAGTTAGGGGGAGGGGGAGGGGCACAGAGAACTAGATAGAGGGTGACGGAGGACAATCTGACTTTGGGCGAGGGGTTTGCAAAATAATTTGATGACAAAATAACCTAGACATGTTTTCTTTGAATATATGTACCCTGATTTATTAATGTCATCCCATTACCATTAATAAAAATTTATTAAAAAAAATAGTTCATTTTATATTTAAGAGAAGCATTTTATTCATATCACAAACATATTTTAAGATATATTAATCATTTAAAGAAAAAATAGATAAAAATTAAATTTAGTTTTATTAAAATGATACCTTAACTAGGTTGTTTTTTATTATTTAAACATAAGAAATATTTAAAATAAACATTAAAATAAAATTCCAAATTTCACCAACCTAACACAATCAATGAAAGTTCATAATTGCTTATGTCAAATCGATCTCTATTCATTTTTAAGATCTCACCACTAATGATGGGAAATTGAAACTAGTAGATAAAATGTGTGCTGCCTAAAACTCTGGACTGTATGTGTTTAATCATAGCCCAACCACTTACTGATGACTTTAACCATGTTTCATGAACTCTCTTCTCAGTCTATTCTACTAGTGTGTTGTCATGATAAAAACAGCTATATAATGTACTCTGAAGATAAAAAAAATGACATATACAAAGCATATAATAAGAGTATATTGATCTATAATAAAGAAACACACTATAATGTAAATTAGCATTCACTGGGCACATGTCATTGGGTAAGCTATCTATAAAACTTTATTTTACTTTTCCTTAAAGGTTCATGACCTATGTGTGAATAGAGTGCTCCCTGCCCAAGAAGAATCTTGTTCCACATAAAAGGGCTGATATTTTCCTCTTTATGTCTTGCTTTAGAAGAAGGTCAGAGAGGCCATTCAAGCAACAGGTATCATATGTCTAGCATCAGTAAAATAATGCAACCATCATGAGACAATCAAGATTTTAGTTAAGATCCATTTCCTAAAGTTACAAAAGCAAAACATATATACATGACAATTAAATAGCAACATAAATGTTTAGGAAAAATAATATATGGCATAATACAAATTTATAAAAATAATTGTCACATAATTAGTGTTAGAAATAAATGTGTTATTCTTATGTGGAGTAAATTTTTCCTGAATTGAAAGTAATAAGTAAGACCATATTGACAACTTTATGTCAAAATTATAGGCAAGAAGTTGATTTTTAGATACTCATATAATATGAGTTATCTTTGATATACATGTTCTAAAATAATAAAACATTGTTTATTATTATTAATTGAAGAAGTAAAAACTAAAATTATTTTTGAAAATGTGGGAATTGAATTTCAAGAATGAACTTAAGTCTTGAAATAATTTTAAGATCATATTGAATCTAATTATGGTATGTAATTGATTAATAACTGACTTTAACCTTTTTATAATTGTCTATTATGTATTATCATCATAAGAAGATATATTAAGCCACTATACTCTAAATCATAAAAAAATTGAGTAAAATCTATCATGTTTGAAGAGATTAAAATATGGTTACTCATTGCAGACTTGTATGCTTTTGAGTAATAGTAGTATCTGGGATGAAGATATGGTCTTATTTAAAAATTCTATTCTTTAAAACCCTTTGATAGATATATTATTTATAGTTTTATATTTTGAATCTTAAAGAATATTTGTGAAAGCTTGCTAAGTTGCAAATAAAGACTAAGAAAAACCATTATTTTTCTTGTCATACTTGTCAGTTTCTCTACTTTTATCCTTACTTGGTTTCTTCTTGTCTGCCTTTTCACATGATCCACTTTAGTGAGTTCTATACCAATAATCATTCATGAAAACAAACAAACAAAACATTTATACTACTAGAGGCTGAAGAATAGCATTCTGAGTACATTAACTATCAATTATGGTTTTCAGCACTAAAAATGTCTTTTAAAAGTGAACACATAAGGAGTGGCAAGATGACTATGGAGTAAGCAGATGTACCAACTTCCACCTCCCAGAACCAAAGTGGATTACAACTTAATTTTAAGAAACATCATGTGGAAAAATTAAGACTAAACTAAGATGACTCTTTAACCAAGGAATATTGAAGAAGCCACACAGACTGGTAGGAAAAGCAGAAATGTGGAGAGGGCTATGCAGCTTCTGGGAGTGAACAGCAGCCTGGAGGAAGTTATGTGGCAGGAAGTGAGTTTAGTGGAGAAGGTATGGTCCTGGGCCCCAGGAACAAAGCCCGAGCCTGCAACCCCAGAGCCTAGAAGAGGCGTATAGAGAGTATTTAGCTGCAAAACAAGCCAGGATACTCTTTATAAGAACGAGACAGATTTCTCAGACCCAGGATTCTTCTTAAAGGGACAGCGCATAATACCTCTTTCACAACCACTCACCAGGGGCTCCAGGGGAAAGGGAGAGAGGAAGGGACCAAATTAGCATAAAGAGAGTGTACTTTGAAGAATAGCCACCCTAACCCCTAGGCTAAGTCATCCTTCAAATTGAAAGTGAATATTTCTCCTAGAACCAGCAATACCAGCAAAAGGAAGTAGGACACCAGCCAATCAAACTCTCCCATGGCACGCAGAGCAAAGTCACTTAGAAGGAAGCAGCCTTCAGGAATACAGTATTGAGTGCTAAGGTCTGAGCAGCATCACCCCCACCCACACTGCTGAGGGCAAAGAAAGAGACTCAAAAAGTCTGAGGAAACTCTCAGAGAGCTCTGTGACAACATGAAGAGAAATAACATCTCCATCATAGTGATTCTTGAAGAAGAAGAGAAAGAACAAGGGATAAAGACCTTGTTCAATCAAATCATACCTGAAAACTTCCTTAAATTGATATAGGAAAAAGTCAAACAAGTTTAAGAAGCACAGAGAATTCCATTAAAGAGAAACCCAAGAAAATCCACACCAAGACACATCATAATTAAAATACCAAAGCTAAGAGATAAAAAAGATACATATATTAAAAGCTGCTAGAGAAAAAAATGGAATCACCTTCATAAAAACCCTCCTAAGGATGACATCCAACTTCTCAACAGAAACACTTGAGGCCAGAAGAAAATGTCAAGAAATATTCAAAGTAATACAGAACAGGAGCCTACAACCAAGACTACTTTATCCAGCAAGACTATTGTTTAAAATTGAAGAAAAAATAAAAAGCTTCCCAGACAAAAAAACCCTCAAGGAATTCATTACAATCAAACCAATGTTGCAAAAAATGTTAAGGGACCTGTTGTAAACAGAACAAAGGGGCAAAATAATATAGTAAAAAAGGAATATAGCTTTAAAGAACAAAATGGCAATAAACAACTACATATCAATAATAACCTTAAAAGTAAATGGATTATATGATCCATTCAAAATACATAGGGTAGCTGCATGGATAAGAAAACAGGACCTATGCATATGTTGTCTACAAGAGAATCACCTCAAAATAAAAGATACACATAGACTGAAGGTAAAAGGATGGAAAAAATATTTCACACAAATGGAAGTAAAAAAAAGCTGGGTAGCAATACTTATATGAGACAAAATGGACTTTAAACAAAGGCTATATAGTAAGAGATAAAGAAGATCACTATATAATGATAATGGGAGCAATCCAACAGAAAGATATAACCATTATAAATATCTATGCACCTAATATGAAGCACCTAAATATATAAACTGACTTTTATGGATATAAAGTGTGAGATCAACAGCAATACTATAATAGTAGGGGATATCAATACCCCACTAACATCAGTAGATAGATCCTCAAGAAAGAAAATTAACAAAGAAATAGCAGACTTAAATGACACATTAGATTAACTGGATTTAATACATATCTTCAGAACCTTTCACCCTAAAGCAGCAGAATACACATTCTTTTTAAGTATTCATGGTACATTCTCTAGGATAGACCACATGTTAGGGCATAAAAGCGGTCTCAACAAATTTAAGAAGACTGAAATCATATCAAGCATTTTCTCTGATCACAATGGCATAAAACTAGAAATCAACCACAACAGAAAAACTAAAAAATACTCAAATACTTAGAAACTAAATAGCATGTTATTAAATAATGAATGGGTTAACAATGAGATCAAAAAAGAAATAAAAATAAATTCCTAGAAACAAATGATAATGAACATACAACAACTATGGGACACAACAAAAGCAGTACAAAATTTATGGGACACAGCAAAAGCAGCACTTTGACAGAAGTTCAGAGCATTACAGGCATACCTTAAGAAACTAGAAAAAGCTCAAATAAACAACTTAATGCTGCATCTAAAAGAACTAGAAAAAGAACAGCAAGTAAAGTCCAAAGGTAGTAAAAAAAAAAAAGAAATAATAAAGATCAGAGTAGAAATAAATGACATAGGGGCTAAAAAACAAAAAAGCAATACAGTGGTTCAATGAAACCAAGAGCTGGATCTTTGAAAAGGTAAACAGGATCAATGAACCTTCAACCAGACTCATGAAGAAAAAAAGAGAGAGGACTCAAATAAATAAAATTAGAAATGTGAGTGGAGAAATAACCACTGACACAACAGAAATACAAGGGATTGTAAGAAAATACTATGATAAAATGTATGCCAAAATATTAGACATCCTAGATAAAATGAACAAATTTCTTGAAACATATAATCTTTTAAAAATCAATCTGAAAGAATCACCAGGGGGCAATGATCTGCCCATCTGGGTTGCTGCTCTGTTGCATCCAGAGCCATTCTAGCGCCTGAGGCAGAGGCCATAGAGCCACCCCCAGTGCCTGAGCCAACTTTGCTCCAATGGAGCCTCTGCTGCGGGAGGGGAAGAGAGAGACAGAAAGGAAGGAGAGGGGGAGGGGTGGAGAAGCAGATGGGCGCTTCTTCTGTGTGCCCTGGCTGGGAATCAAACCCTGGACTCCTGCATGCCAGGCTGATGCTCTACCACTGAGCCAACCGGCCAGGGCCTAACATTGTTTTTTGTTGTTGTTGGTTTTTTTGGTGTGTTTTAAAGATTTATCTGCTAGCCAGATACAGCCATGAAAAGATCCACATCTGGCCCATGAGCCATAGCTTCCCAACCCCTGGTTTAGTACCTACTTTTTTCTCTGTCAACACTATTAGAATAGTTTATTATTTCTTGTTCTCACAGGGAAGGTAAAGAAATTAAAATGACTCAAGGCAGAAGCAAAGGTTTCTCAGCACCCACCACTAGCCAACATTTAAAGTCATATAACAATATATGTTTACTTAGGTTGATTTCCTGTCTCCTTTTTGTCATTGTTTCTTACTCTAGATAATCAAAAGTTGTAGCAATTATAGTAATAGCTGAAAACTGATGTTATGTGTCTCTACAGTCAATTTCTTTTAAAGCAAGATTTTTAGGTAGTGCTGGGTACAAAATTTTGAAAAAAAAACACAACAAATAAACAATTTAAAACCATGTTATTAAAGAAGTTCTGTGATTGATTAAAAGTTTGTTTTGAGGTTAAATGACTTTATTTGTATAGGAAGAATAAATCAGTAGTAAAATTGTTTTCCTAATCTTTTCCTGACCCTGGGTAATGTAACCTAAAACTTCTCTGGCTTTTAAACTTACAGCAATGCTCTCCACTAAGCTTTTCTAATTGGTTACCATCTCATGAATTCACAAATGTAGCTTCTTTTCTATCTTCCCCATATCTTTTTCACATACTGTCGATGTTATTTTCAAACTTTCTAGAGCAGTCTCGTTAACCGATCAGCAATTTTCCTTTCTTTTTTTCTGAATGCATCATCTTTTTGATTCATTAACATTGATCTCAACCAAGAGCACTATTATTAATGCCTAAAGAAGCTTATCTAACATATATATTTTCTCCATAAAGCACATCGTAGCTTTTTTGTGCTTACAAATACTAAACAGCACCTCAGTACTATGTATAGGGGTTATTTGAGAAACACTTTTAAAAAGCCCCTAAATTTGAAAATAGACTGTGGAAATGACAATTGTTTACAGTGTGAGAGCTGAAGATTTCTCTCTTGGGAAACAGGACTTTGAATAACTTAAACATTTTGCTGCTCCATGCTCAAGCTCTGTGAGTACTGATTTTGCAGTTAGATATAAATTTCAGTTAATGGGAAAGTTTGCAAATATGGAATCACAAATAATGAAGATTTTCTGTATATAAAGGAAGGCTGGCTGAGGCACATAAGTTGAAAACATCTCCAAGTTTCCTATCTTACATATCAACACTGGTTTAAGGTTTAAATTTTTATAATTATTATGGAAAGACTTTATTCTGTTATCAAAATATCATTCGTACTATACTGAGTCATTTATTATCTTGAATTTTGTCATTCTTGCTTTTGATTTATGAATGCCGGTCAGATTAATTTTGTCTTTACAGACCTAATTTGTTGTGAGTTATTTTGCAAACCATTTAATTAGAGTAATGAATATGTATATAAAGTATTTTTACTGTAATTTTCCAGTAATTAGGCTTGGAGACATTTACATATTGCAATGCACAAATGAATGACCCCCAATTTATATGTGTAGTAATGATTTGTTATGTGAACTCTGAAATACTACTATTTTAAAAACTAGCAAGTTGTTTATTAATGACTTATATAAAATTTAACTATTATAGAACATGACTTCAAGGTAAAAATTAAATGCAAATAGTTAATTATTTTATAAACAATGTATAGAAGAACACATGCACTGTCTGTAGTTGATGAAATCACTAGATTCTTGAGGTAAGTCTTGCCAATTGAAATACTATTACCTTAAATTTTTGACTAATCATTACCTCAAAAGCAAATTTTATCTGTATACTGATTACTGACATAGTCATATGTGGCCAAAACTTATTTTAAAAAATCAGATAAAGCCAAACTATAGAGAAAGAGAAAAAACTGAAAAAGAATGTAGAGAACAAACATGAGAATCATAATACTTGAAACAGTAGCTGCCTTTTATTTTATATTGAGAATGTTTGTATATAGTCATTTCTGTGGACTATGCTTATTCTAAGCACTTTGGAAATATTAACTCAGTACTTATAATGGCTATATGAATCAGTTCTATTACTTTGGCCCTTATACAGATGAGGAAGCTGAGTGTTAAGTATTGTAATTTACCCAACGTCACAAACCTTCTTAGTAACAAAGATAGGGTTCAAGCCCTAGGCAAGCTGTATGCAAAATCTATGTCATTAAACATTATATTTACTATAATTTTTAATATTCTATATCATTATATAACATTATTTTTATTCTGTATATATATTATATATTAATATAAACATTTATATTATTTATTATATATTTATATTTTATAACATATACTGTATTAATATTATGTAATATCTACAGCTACAGACAGTGCATGTGTTCTTATACATATTATTATATAATGTTTAATGACATAGATTCTGCAAGGATATTGCTTAGGGCTAGGCCCTGACTCTCCCACTAACTAGGTTTGTAAAGCTGGCCAGCCTACCTAACATTTTAGAACTCAACTTTCTTATATGTGTAAAGGTTATAATAGAATCACTTCATATGACCTACCTTCCAGTTACAATGTTCTTCGGATACTGATTTGATTTTTCATATTCTTTAATGTTCTTTTGATGTAGTTTCTTCCAAGTTTCAGAAAACATCTATTCAGTTTCTAAGAGATTGCCTTATAAAACTGACAAAAACCTTTATTTTCTTCATAGAAACAAAAACAAAAGCCCATTCCCTCCATCCACCAAGGAAAGAGAGGGGAAAAGTGCAGAGTACACTGAAAACATTTTATATGGTATGGACACATAATACCATTTGACTGTCTTATCCTAATTAAAACCTCTGGAAATGAATAATATGTTTCATTTTAGAAATATTCATTTTGCACCAGTTTATAAAGCAGACACATGTCATTACTTTATGCTTAGTAAAATAAAATCATTTGAGAAAAAAGTCTATCTATGACTAGATTGATTATAGCTTGAATCTAAAATGGTTTTTTTTAATACTTGAACTCATGAGAATGGTCTTCACATTACAGCTTAAAGAAAGTTAATTCTGGAATACTTCTTAGGAGAAGGTAGAAAACAGTATGTTCCCACAAAGTATTAAATGGAAGTTTACAAAATCTTCATTAAAAAGAATTATGAACTATTTTTGTAGGATAAAAAAAATCTTTTGAACAGCTTCTTATATTTCTTATTCTAATTATATTTATGTTGCAAAAAAAGTGAATAGTATAAAAAACAATTGAATTACCTGCATTATAATGCCCTTAGGAAAGAGTCATTTTGTAGTTCAGCAATTTGTTTTTTCCTACAGTGTTTAATGAACAGTGTGCACCTACAATATTAATGTTCAGTGTTTGTAAAGACTGAAATCAAATGTTTAATCCAAGAATTTTAATACAGTACCTTTTCTAAAGAAAATGCATCCTATAGCACATAAAATGTTCAGTGAATTTATGCATTAATTAGAAGTATCTAACAATTCTTGGGTCTGTGATCCAGCCAGATCAACAGAATTCAGTGTATATGAAGATGATTAAAGCTCAAAAGTTACTTTTATCTAATCTGTACATAGACACACAACCAAAAGCCTTTTATCAACTGAAGGCGGTTCTGAATGTAAATTTAAAATTCAACTCGATCACTGATATTTATAATCCAAATTCTTAGTTCAAGATAAACAACCCCTCAGTCCTTTTTCTTCCCCTATCTTGTTTGACTCCATCTTAGAGTATAGACTTCAGCTAATTCTTCAAAATCAATTTCAAAACTAAACTATGTCCTATAACCCTGGTAAAATAGTACTCTCACTTTTTTCAATTTCCTTTCTTTTGTTCTTTAACTGCTAAATTTTCAAGAACAACAACAAAAAACCATTACATTTATAAACTCAAACTTCAACTTGGCTATTTGAAACTCTCAAGAAGTCTGTGCTTGTGTTAACTTTCTTTTCACCAGAACTCGGCTGCCATGTTTGGTATGCAGACATGTTCACAGCAGAATGCTGCAGCCACTTCCCTGACCATCCGGTGCCACTGGAATGGTCAAGGAAGTGACTTTCTTCAAATAGCCTAAGCTTGTTTGATGAAGCTTAGACAAAAAATAAATTGTGGAAAATGAGTGAAAGTACTTTCTTCTGATTATCAGTGATTATAATCACAGTGGCTCATAAGGGTCTATGGCATGACTTAACTGGTAAGTATTCAGAGAAAAAAAATTAAAACAATTGAAATTTCTTAAATAACTGCATTATTTTTGAATTTTTATAATAATTTTATTTTTTTAATGGGGCGACATCAATAAATCAGGGTATAAATATTCAAAGATAACAAGTCCAGGTTATCTTGTCATTCACTTATGTTGCATACCCATTACCCAAAGTCAGATTGTCCTCTGTCACCTTCTATCTAGTTTTCTTTGTGCCCCTCCCCCTCCCCCTTCCCCTCTCCCTCTCCCCCCTCCCCCATAACCACCACACTCTTATCAATGTCTCTTAGTTTCACTTTTATGTCCAACCTACGTATGGAATAATGCAGTTCCTGTTTTTTTCTGATTTACTTATTTCACTTCGTATAATGTTATCAAGATCCCACCATTTTGCTGTAAATGATCCGATGTCATCATTTCTTATGGCTGAATAGTATTCCATAGTGTATATGTGCTATATCTTCTTTATCCAGTCATCTATTGATGGGCTTTTTGGTTGTTTCCATGTCCTGGCCACTGTGAACAATGCTGCAATGAACATGGGCTGCATATGTCTTTACGTATCAATGTTTCCGAGTTTTTGGGGTATATACCCAGTAGAGGGATTGCTGGGTCATAAGGTAGTTCTATTTTCAATATAACTGCATTCTTTTTTGTATTTAATTTGTAGTTTTCTTCTCTGAAAACTACTTTTCCCTAAATATGTGTTCTCTTTATTATGATTGATTAATTGTTCCCTTTCTAGTTATTTGCCTCCGTTGGAGGTTATTACTCTATTTTCCCCCTTAATTCATATTAAGTGGCATCAAGTATGGCTTTTGGAATATGCCTCTTCTCTTTAGTAAGTTTAAGGGTTTTTTTCCATATTAGAACCAACTAAGGAGACTTTAAAAATATCCTAATGCCCAGGTCCTACCCCATACCCCTTAATTCAGAATCTCCATGACCTGGGATG
This sequence comes from Saccopteryx bilineata, assembly GCF_036850765.1. NCBI lineage: Eukaryota > Metazoa > Chordata > Mammalia > Chiroptera > Emballonuridae > Saccopteryx > Saccopteryx bilineata. The sequence goes on from NC_089490.1 coordinate 287,665,548, forward strand.
GAGAAGTAAGGAGAAATATAGACAGATTTTTTAAAAACCATTCTAGTAACTCCACCACACAATGAAGTTTCAAAATTAGCTCTGTATGTGATCACAGTCTTCTTAGTTATTAAAGGCAGAGGACTCTTACTGGTAAAGAAAGCAGGCTGTCAGTGCACAGATATTATACAATTATGTAAAATAAAGTCTAATTATATGATTGTAACACATATGAGAAGTTATCAGCAAAGAAATTAAGAGTGGCCATATTTTCATTTTTGAAATATTATTTTAATGGAAGAGTCAAGGAATACTGGAGAAAAGGACATCTATTCTAAAAGTTTTCTAGATTTTCAGGTGAGATAGAAATATATACAATAAGACATGGAGGGTTGGTTTTGTGAAGAAGAGACAGATTTGAAAATTTTATTTATCCTTTAACAAGTATAATTGACAACACAAATTTGAAAGAATAAGAAAAAGTAATGATACCTTGAATGGCTAAATTGTTCTATTTATTGGAAGAAGATTCATCATGAGGTGTCATTAATTCAAGTGTGAATTTACTATATAAAATTTTAATGTATTTACCATGGTTTCCCTGTGGTTTTAAGATTTTTTAATTTTGCATTTCAATAGAATGATTAAAAATGTCTTATATCTTCAGTTCAAGTGTAAGGGCCATATTATTATACATAGATTAATAACTGAATGCAGATGGAATAAAAATAAAAGAGAAACTTTATGTACAGTGAAATAATTCCATTGATATGCAACATTTTCTAACTATAAATAAAATTATAGTCTTATGCCAATTTTCCTGAAATTGCTTTAATGAAAAATTTTCCATATTTTGTATTACTGCCAAAGGTCCTAGTTGAATAAAATATTTTCAACTGTCTCCTAATCTTGGTTATTATCTGCTAATCTCTTCCTAAATTATGTCAGAACTAATTTACTATCCTTTGTATACTTTATTCTAGCTCAATTACTTGCTAGTCTCTTATTGTATTACCTTGAAATCCAGTTCCAATAATTCATTAACTAATATGCCTGGGAAGTGGTGTATTTTAAAATCTATTTGAGATTCACCTACACAATGATATGTAAAATAGTCTGATAAGTCATTTCTTTCATTTTCTTAAATTGCAAAGATATTAAATTTTTACATGGATAAGTTTTTGCATATAAATATCTTCATGCAATCAATGCTGTATTGAGATATAGAAAACACACTTAACTCAAGAAAGTTTCTTGGTCCTACTGTATATTAGTAATACTGCTACCTCCCTTGACATAAGGCTAACCATTTTTCTATTTTTTATAATGTTAGGTTGATTTTGATTGATTTGAAATTTATGTAAATAAAAATATACTGCTTTGTTTCTTTTGTGCCTGATCCTTTTTATTAATATTATGTATGGGAGATCCATCCATATTATGGTAATGAATTGCTCATTCTGTCTACTATGGACACCTGGGTTAGTTCAAACTTTGGCCATTTTGTAAAATATCTTTATAAACATTCTTGGAATTTGTTGAAACTATGTACTAGTTTCCCTTGAGAATGTCCGGGAGTATGATTTCTATATCACAGGCTATTGTATGCTTAGATTTCTTAAGTTATGCTACGGATTTGTAGATCAATTAAAAAAATAGAAACCTGATCAATACTGAGAATTTTTATGTATATAAATGGTGTATTATTCTATTTAGGTTACTTTTTCTTTTAGCAAAGTCTGCAGTCTTCCACCTAAGGGTTCTGCACATCTTTTGCTAAATTTATCCTAAGTATTTGATATTGTTGCTGTTATTGTATGCAATATTGCATATTGATTTGTTTTTCAACATGTTTCTTGTTAATATATAGAAACAATTGATTTTTTACAGTGACCTTGTATTTTGATACTTTGTTATATAGATATTAACTAATGAGGACAAAATAACAAAACAAAACACAGTAAACAATTAATATTGTGAACCACAGTCTCAAACTCAGATGTCTGACAAAATAGAATATGGGATTTGAGAGACCTGAAGTACCTATGGCAAAGGTAATATCTATGGAAGAAAAATAAGACTAATTTATGACTGTTCTACATTCCAAAATGCCTTCCCAAAAATTAATGAGAGAACAAAATAGAAGTTATAGTGAAAACAAAAATATATATAAACACATTTCTAGGTAGGGAAAAATGCAAATCCTCTAAAGAAGGACCTTTACTAAATTTAGCAGAAATGACAAAAATAAAATTTAAAGGAAATTTACAGTTATTACAGAATTACATTTAAATTTTATAATAATATTTAACATTCTGTAATTAAATATGCTTTATATTTTTATGCAACATATGATATAAAAAGTAAATGGAGAAATATCTGCAAATCTCTAAGAAAACAAATGTAATTTTAGCCATCTATGAAAACAAGAAATTATAATTTCAGCATTGTTTTTAAAATATTCTCAAGATATTATACAGAAAGATGCATTAAATAAGGGTAGAGTTATCTCTCAACAATTACATAAATTAAATTTAAGAAGAGGAAAAAGAGATCAAGAGATGACTGAAATGATAGAGAATAAAAAACAGTATGACTAGAATTTTTTAAGTGGTAATAGATCATATTCTATTTCAAGGGCCAGGTCACTGAGTGAAAATTGACTCAGCGCCAAGAGATCATTAAATAAGTTTCTTCAGTGGCCAATACCCAATCCCCTGGTGAATACCAGTGACCAGAAGTTCCTTCACAGACAACTACAAGTTTATAATCCATAAAATTTTTATAGAAAATCTATCATATATAATTTTTTGTACTAAATTCTCACTTTTCAGAAATGGTGGTAACAAAGAAAACTTTATTCTATGAAGAAGATGGAACAGAATTAAAATGGTTGGAATTGTCTTTTAACCTGAGGCAGGATTAGCAAAGTTATCACAAGTATTCATAATTTTAATGGTCTTACACATATTATTTTTGTTTTTAGTATTTTATACTTTTACACTTTGTGAATAATATAAAGTAGAGAGCTAACTTGATATTTTAAGCTTTCAACCAATTTAACCAAAAATATCTATTGAACATATGCTATACAGTGTGTCTATAAAGTCATGGTGCACATTTGACCGGTCACAAGAAAGCAACAAAAGACAAAAGAAATGTGAAATCTGCACCAAATAAAGGGAAACCTCTCCCAGTTTCATATCTATTCAGTGCAGTTTGATGTGGGCTCACGCACAGATTTTTTAGGGCTCCTTAGGTAGCTATCCCGTATAGCCTCTACAGACTTGTCACTGACTGATGGCCACCGACTGGCAGTTTCGGGTTTCTCCACCAAACTGCCAGTTTCCTTCAACTGCTTATCCCACCAAGTAATGTTATTCCTATGTGGTGGTGCTTCGTTATAAACGTGCCAATATTTATGTTGCAATTTGGCCATGGATTCTAACACACTGAACTTTCCTCTGTACCATCCACATCTCGACTGGCATGGCCGTGGGCTGCTGCGCTGTATACACAGTGTTACATCATCATCTGCACATGCACACATGCTGCCACATCATCCTACAGAAACTATCATCTTTTGTTGCTTTCCTGTGATCTGTCAAAGGTGCACCATGACTTTACGGACACACTGTATCTATTTTAAACAAAATTTCCACAAATACAGACATTTGTTTCTCTAGTATAACATTGTTTTGATTGCTACTTTTAAAATATATATATATATATATTTTATATTTTATAAATATATATATTTTATAAATATATATATTTTTTTTACAGAGACAGAGAGAGAGTCAGAGAGAGGGATAGACAGGGACAGACAGGAACAGAGAAATGAGAAGCAACAATCATTAGTTTTTCGTTGGGCATTGCAACACCTTAGTTGTTCATTGATTACTTTCCCATATGTGCCTTGAACACGGGCCTTCAGCAGACCGATTAACCTCTTGCTCAAGCCAGCGACCTTGGGTTGAAGCTGGTGAGCTTTTGCTTAAACCAGATAAGCTCATGCTCAAGTTAGTGACCTTGGGGTCTTGAACCTGGGTCCTCTGCATCCCAGTCCGACACTCTATCCACTGCGCCACCACCTGGTCAGGCTAAAATATATTTATAAAATGGTAAAGAGAGTCCATACTCACTACATTGTTCAATAGTGATGCTAAAGTAATTTTTTTTTACCACAAGTACATTTTCCAACAGACTTCTTTTATTGTTTTAAGTGTTTAAGGCCTGATTCCCACTGAGATGTGTAGCTCTCTGAGAGTCAGATAAAAGACAGATTTAAAATGAGAAAGAAAACGAGAACGAGACTCTCTTATAGATAGATTTTTTTTTTCTGAGTCTCTTAAAGACAGCGATACCTATTGGTTTATTCTCCACTCTGCTTTATCCTGCTGACATGTTGAAATATGTAACTTATCTTTGCGGTGTCTGAACATTGACCTATGTCCTCACTATCTGCTGCTATCTGCTGCTATGGGTTTCTAGGACAATTTATCATCAGTTTCTTTGGTTTAAACTCCCAGGCTATTTCTTTTGCCTGAACTTACCAAGTAGTCACGGACAATATGGGCCCTCTGTGATTCAGGCATTGACCCATTTTGTCCCCCACTTTGATCTGTAGATCTATATCAGTGAAATCATCTCATCTTGCACTGCAACAGTCCCAGAGTAAACACCTAGATCCTTCATACCCAGATGACTTCATATTTCCTCCGCCTTTGCTCATAGCATATCATGTAAAAACCTCTACGCTATGTGCATGCCTTGTGCAGGCCATAAAAAAGCCAGGTATTTTATTAAATGTCATATCTTGAAGTTACTCCACATTGATTTAAGGTATTCTATCAGATATTGTCCTCGAAATAAGAATTAAAACCGAGGATCCTCTCTGCTTTCACCATCTTTCTACACAAAACCTTCAGGTGTGTTTGCATTTCACATCTTTCTCCTCGGCCAAGCTAAATTCTCAGTAGGTGGAAATGTTGGATTTTTTAAAAAATAACCTTTCTCATTACTTTCCAACTTTCTCTTCTTCATCAACTCTACAAAAAAGACTGTGCTTCTTCTCTCATTTCCTGGTGGGAAAGACCTGTACAGGACACCATCTTCTCTCCTTAGAGCACTGCCTTATGCTTGCCAGATGGCCAAAGGGATACAAGAGAAGAAAATTTTGCCAAGAAAAGAAATGCATTAGAAATAATTTTGAAACTATACTACCATTATACATAAAAATAACAACCTCAACACTTTTCTGTATTTAATGGACTACCAACGATTAAGTAAAACGTAAAAAGGACAATTGAAATAGTTTACAAAACTTCATAAGTCACTCTTTTTTCATTCTCCATACAGTTCCTTATTTCGATTTCTATTTTATGCTGTTAATTTATTACTATTTCTAAATATCTTGAATTAATTCCATATATATATTTAGATTGTAAGAAAATTATATATCCCAATAAAAAATTAGCAAATTGCCTGACCTGTGGTGGCGCAGTGGATAAAACGTCGACCTGGAAATGCTGAGGTCGCCGGTTCGAAACCCTGGGCTTGCCTGGTCAAGGCACATATGGGAGTTGATGCTTCCAGCTCCTCCCCCCTTCTCTCTCTCTCTCTGTCTCTCTCTCTTCCTCTCTCTGTCCTCTCTAAAAATGAATAAATAAATAAAAAATTTAAAAAAAAAAACAGCTAAAAAAAAAAAAATCTTTAAAAAAATTAGCAAATTTTATAAACCCAGAGAAGCAAAATATTATCAAAATAACATATGGAAAACCTAAATATTCACCACTAATTTTATGAATTATGGTGAAAGAGATATTAATATTCTCTAAAGATATTGACATATAAGTAATAAGAGAACTTTAAATTATTAAATTAAAACACTTAGACATAATAGTCCAACAATTATGTCTTAAGAAACACAATGACAACAACTCCAGAAAACAGTTGGACTGCTCTGTACTGAATGTATTTACACACATAAAAAGGAGAGTGTGTTAAATGTAAAATATGGCTACCTAGCTATTGTAGAAAAGACAAAGAAATTTCTAGAGGCCAATTTGAGCCCTGTCAATAAACATCTTCCCATGAATAGAGCGGTGTTCTTTGTGCCTGATATGTTTACGTAGTGCCTGATATGTTTATGTATTTTGCTAAGTTCAAGTTATAAAGATATCAAAAATATTACTAATAAAAGAGGAATAAAATTTAGCCTTATTAATCTGAATGTCTACTCAATCTGTAACATGAATCAGACTAGGTAATACATATAGTATGTCTACATGGAATAAAAATGCCTTTTAGAACTAGTACCAGTGTCTAGTGTACGTGAGAGTTATTCGAGATGATGATTAAGTTGACATTCTTAAGTGGAGTGTCCTTGGGAGTTTTGTTAGCATATAAGAGACCCATGTCTAATAAACAGTATGACACTACCAATATTAATATTCTGTGTCGGTAGCTGGGGCCTTAGCCCAGTTTAGGGCTGGTTTACCAAGATAAATGCACCAGTGGAGGAACTGGTTAAGATTATCACTCAATCATTGTCCTTCCCTGGAGATTCTCCTTAGAATATGCTGGATAGCATATTCTGGGGGACATTCCACTGACCAGTTTAGAAGGAAAGCATGGTAGAAAAGGTGATCTTATACTAGCCTGTAGGAAAAAATTTACTGGGAGAAATTTTTCAATGGGTGTCTATTTTCCTGTGTATTTTGTTCAGAGGAATTGACAGCTTTTGTTCTAGAATAATATTTTAAGGATGTTTGTATATATTAAAAAAAAAATCTTAGGAGATAGAGTCAATGTTTCCTTCAAAGCCAGAGGATAGATTTGTTTCATAAACTATAATAAAAATAATGTCTCTCTCCAGGGTAAACTTTGAACTAGTTTGCAAAAGGTAATATACCCATTACCACTCTACAAAGATATATGTGTTCCTAAAAACAACTGCATTGTACAAAATTATGCAATAAAAGCCACAAAGGTTATGAAAAATGGGATTAGATATACAATGCTCAAAATTGCCATCAGTGCCTCATTAGCTACAACAGTAGCCATCCAATTAAAATAGTAGTACAATTATATGTAGATTACATGGTTAAGAAATAAAGACTACAAAGAAATATGATACTTCACCTTGAAAATAATTGAAGTTTGCTTGTCAAGTACTGTACCCTTTGTGTGTAAAAGTAAGAAAATAAAAGATAAAAAGAAAATGAATGAGAGTAAGAGAGCTAAAGAGAGAGACAGAACAGAGAACATAGTGGAACAATGCATAGGAGGCAGAAAGGAAAAGAGAAAATACAAGAGAGGGGAGGGTGACAGGTCGGATGGCTGCCAAAGAGTGTTAGCTTAATAGTTTGTGCCAAGTGGTGGAAGGCAGATTCTGTGAAATCAGACAGGCAATTGTAACACCAGATGTTGATGAGTGATGCTCCTCCTTACATAGTGTGCCTCTGTGTGCGTTTTTGTTTGGTTCAGCTGTCTGTAGTATTCTTCACTGACTTGGTGATTCCCACAGAAGGAATCACACAGAAGTCTGCAAAATTATGTTCAAATAACTACCAAGAAAAAATTGTTTTTCAAAACAAGTGTTATAGCAGAACTGATTGTATTCATAAAAAAATGATGGGAGAAAATGTTGATATACATGTATAAAATCATCACCATTGCTGGAACAATATTATAAATGAATACTAAAACTAGGTGTTTGCTAGTAAAATAAAACCAAGAGTACCTGAACTACTTAAACCAGGAGCACATTTCAAAACAATATTGGCTCTGGAGACAGAGATGGAGAAGTCAGCCACACTTTATTAGATAACACACACTTCCTACATTTTTTATTCAACTGTCATGGTAAAAAAGAAAAGATGTTGAATGAATAAATTTTGCCATTTTATTTGAAATTGGAAGATAAATTATATGCAAATAAATATAATAAATGTATAAAATAATAAGTATTTAAATAAATTTAAGTCATATTATCTTTGTTTACGCCTGTCTCATTTATTTTTTTTCTTAAGAAAATATTTACAACATTAATCCAAAATAATTTTCTCAGAAATTCACTTGTCTAGAACAATTTCCTTATTTCTGCTGTTATACTTTTTTAATATATAAAAGTAAATTGTCTCTAAGATCGTTTTTATTTCATATTCAAAAGAAAATGTAAAATCTCTGGTAACTTTAACTTATTAATATAAAGATTGTAATTTGTCACTTTTTAATCATCTGCCACAACAGGAAACAAAATTGAATCTGATAACTTGACTCAGGATAATTTAAGCCATATACTCCATCAACACTATTTCTAACCTGATAAATCTATAGTTAACATCCCCTCATTTTAACACAATTAGCAATAATCTTTCACTTTTATCATGCTGCCCAGTTGCCCTCAAATAGTCTGAGGGAATAACAAGTCTGCTGAGATTTTACAATTGTGAAGCCTGCTGATTCAGTTAGCAATCACTTTGGAGAAAAAAATATACATTGGCACTGGCTCCTGTGGCAGACACCTTGTACATTTTACTTTGGTTTCAATTTGGGGGGGGATCTGCATGAGTTTCAAACAGAGTGAAAATTCATTTCATTATGACCCAGCAGGGACACAAAATAATTTCACTGATGCCAGCTGGTGTGAAAAAAGTGATGGCTGGAAATCGCATAGGTAGATTTTACGTGTTGGCAGCTTTGAAAATCAAAGTTTTACACATCTCTGATTACATTTAAATTAAGATTCACAGTAAGGTCACAAGTTTTACCCAAGTTTATTAATCATACTGTAATTCTGGAATGATCTCAAATTTATTGTTAGTAGTATAGATTTGCGAGTGTTACCATCAATCAGCTTCATCTGTTGAGAATTTGGGTACAAGGTAGAGGCCTACAGCCCATATTCTGAAGTCTTGACTACAAAAGTTTGAGAGTGTAACCCATTATTTGACACATCACATACAAATTCTTCTTTGCTATGTCAAGTCACTTGATGTCTAAATCTTAAACTTAACATGTTAATAGTCATGAAATTTTGATTATTTTACTTGTTTGACAAGTTTGTGATTAATGAACATGGCCCTTGAAACAAAGTTTTACTCTTCCATCTCTTTTTCTTTCTCTCTACCTGTTCTTCAATTCATATAAAAATTAAGATGACAAAATTAAACACACATTGAAAATAAATACACAATTAATACACATATCTACACACTATTAAATTACTTTTTTTTATTAAATTATTATTATAGTAGCCTGACCTGTGGTGATGCAGTGGATAAAGTGTCAACCTGGAAACGCTGAGGTTGCCGGTTCAAAACCCTGGGCTTGCCTGGTCAAGGCACATATGGGAGTTGATGCTTCTTGCTTCTCTCCCCTTCTCCCTCTTTCTCTCCCCTCTCTATAATAAATAAATAAAATCTTTAAAATAAATAAATAAATAAATTACTAATATATTAAAAAGACAAAATAAAGTTGATTTAATTTAGTCTACTTTTCTTCTATTTGGGAGTTATCTATAAACACATATTAATTTGATGAATTCTCTAGTAAGCGTAATTGTTGGCAATTTTTTGATTTCCTCCAATCATTGAGGAGAGAGGAGAGAAACAGGAACATCTGTTCCTATATGACCCTGACCAGGGATTGAACTTGCAACCTCTGCACTTCAGGATAATGTTCTAACTAACTAAGCTACTTGGGCAGCATGACAGATATGTATTTATTGCCATTTTAGTGTTCATGTTTTTTTATCTTTATTTCTTCTTATTATTCTTCTTCAAGAAAACCCTTTAATATTTCATATAATAGTGATTTGGTGGTGATGACCTTCTTTTTTTTTTTTTTTTTTTTATAATTTTATTTTTTTAATGGGGTGACATCAATAAATCAGGATACATATATTCAAAGATAACAAGTCCAGGTTATCTTGTTGTTCAATTATGTTGCATACCCACCACCCAAAGTCAGATTGTCCTCTGTCACCTTCTATCTTGTTTTCTTTGTGCCCCTCCCACCCCCTATCCCTCTCCCATTCCCCCCTCCCCCCCCGTAACCACCACACTCTTATCAATGTCTCTTAGTTTCACTATTATGTCCCACCTACGTATGGAATAATACAGTTCCTGTTTTTTTCTGATTTACTTATTTCGCTTCGTATCATGTTATCAAGATCCCACCATTTTGCTGTAAATGTTCCGATGTCATCATTTCTTATGGCTGAGTAGTATTCCATAGTGTATATGTGCCACATCTTCTTTATCCAGTCATCTATTGATGGGCTTTTTGGTTGTTTCCATGTCCTGGCCACTGTGAACAATGCTGCAATAAACATGGGGCTGCATGTGTCTTTACGTAGGTGATGACCTTCTTTATTTTTTTCTTGTCTAAGAAGTTCTTTATATATTCTTTGATTCTGACAGTTTTGTTAATTAGAATATCTTGGTAGTAGGTCCTTGCTTTTCATTGCTTTGAATATTTCCTACCACTCCTTTCTGGCTGGCAAAGTCTCAAAGAAAACAACAGATAGTTTTATGGGAGCTACCTTGTAGGTTATTTAGCTGCTTTTTGCTTGCTCACTTTAAGATTCTCTCTGTGTTTAACCTTTTTCATTTTAGTTATGATGTGTTTTAGTGTGGGTTTCTTTGGGTTCATCTTGTTTGGGACTCTTCGTGCTTTCTGCACTTGTATGTCTATTTCTTTCACCAGGTTAGGGAGTTTTTTGTCATTATTTTTTCAAGTAGGTTTTTAATTTCTTTCTCTCTGTCTTCTCTGTTCAGCATCTCCATGATGCAAATGTCATTACACCTGAAGTTGTCCCAGAAGCTCCTTATACTATCGTCATTTTTTTATATTCTTTTTTTCTTTTTACCATTCTGATCCGATGTTTTTTGTTCCTTTATATTCCAAACTACTGACTTGATTCTCAGTTTGATGTTCTCTACTGTCGATTCTTGTAAATTATTTTTATTTCAGTTAGTGTATCCTTCATTTCTCACTGATACTTGATTATAGTTTCTATGTATTTTTTTAAAATGTTTATTTCCTTGTTGAAGTTCTCACAAAGTTCCTCAATCATCCTTATAACCATTGTTTTGAACTCTACATCTAGTGGTTTGCTTGCCTACATTTTGTTTTGTTCTGTTTTCTTTCTCTTTTTTTAGAGTCATTTCTCTTATTTTTTTCATTTGAAACATGTTTCATTGTCTCTGCTCTGCTCTATTTCCCTGTGCTTTTTTTCCCTATGTATTTAGTAAAGTTGTTACATTTCTAAACTTGGTAGAGTGGCCTTGTGTAGCAGGGGTCCTCTAGGATTCTGTGGTACAGCCTCCCCAGTTATCTGAGCTGGATACTCCAGGTGCCTGCCCCCTGTATGGGCTGTGTGCACTGACCTGTTGTAGTTGGGTTTTCTTTTTTTGCTGTTGGCATCACCAGGGTGGACTGACCTCCCCGAGCTGAACAACTTTGAAGACTGGCCACACTACTACAGCAGAGCAGCTGCTGTGCAGGAGTTGACCCTATGGAGCAGGACTTGCTTCAGTGGGCTCTGGTGCTCACCAAGTGAGCCCCTTGAGTACGTTGCTCATAGAGGTGATAAAGTTGTATTCTGGCATGGTCTGAAGCTGCCCACCAGGTGCACTGGCTCTGGCACCTTCCAGGAGGTGCAAGGTCAGCCACTGTCTATGCTCAGCCTGTGGTCACCTAGCCTTAGCTACAAAGTGATGTGCAAATAGATGCTACTTGTGTTGGGTTTAGGGGTGCCCAAGTGAGGCCAAGCTGTGAACCAAGGTTGGCTGCCACTAATGCCAGGGCTGTGGTCACTTAACAAAGGATATGGGGTATGCAGAGGCAAAATGCTATTTGTTTGGGGAGTTTTAGTGAAGTCCTAAACATGAGTTAAGACAGGTCATTTGTATGGAAAAGCCACTGCAATCACTTGGGTGAGTTCACAAGTTGGGTAGGACAATTTCAGGAAATCACTTGGGTAGGGCAAACAGTGTGAGCCATGTTGATGAAATTTCAGGTATAGTACTTCTCCTGCCAGCCGTGTGTGTGTGTGTGTGTGTGTGTGTGTGTGTGTGTGTGTGTGTGTAGGGTGGTATCTCTGAAAAGGAACAAGGCCTCTGGCAGCACCTTTTTCTGGCAGAAAGCTGCCCTGAGCCCAGCTCTTTCCTTGATGCCTGATAGTCCAGTCTCACCCACTCTGTCCCCCGGGTCTTTCAGGCTGCTTTCCTAGTGCTGGAGCTCAGAGAGAGTGGCCCTGAGTAAGTTCATCCAAGAGCCCTTGGAGAGGAGCCATCTGGGAGTTCTGCAGGAATCTGTCTCTCTCAGCCATAATCCCCACCAGGTTTTACAGCCACAAGTTATGAAGACTTATCTTCTTGGATCTGAAAGTCTTTGCTGAGAGACTGGGTGTGGGTCTTTGACCCCTTGATCCTCAGTGGGAACCTCCAGAACCCAGATATTCCTCTTTATTTAAAAACAATACACATGGGTGTGGGACCACCTCATTCATTGAATCCACCCCTTTTATCAGCCTCGATGTAGCTGCTTCTTTCATTCTCTAGTTGTAGGACTCTATTCAGGTAGTTCTGAATGATGGTTGTACTGTAGTTTAGTTGTATTTTAATGTGGTTGTGGGAGGATGTGAGTACCATATTAAACTACACCACTTTCTTGACCAGATATCTGAATGCTTAAATTTTAAATATTCCAGGTTTTTCTTCCAAATTACTTACAGGAACATATTTCCAACTTGTCTCAGTTATGTCAATTTCAAGTCTTAATAATTTTGTAAAGGAACCTTTTTTTTTGGTAAAATTTTCAATCGCTTTCTCACCGTTACTCTGAATCAAAATATTTCTTATCAATATTTGCTTGTCACTTCTTCCTCCTTCAACATTAATTTAAGAAATATCAGTTCATGGTCTTCTGTGTTTCCAGAACAGTAATAAAGGGTTGGGTAAACAGACGTATATGACCAGGTCCTATTCTCAAGAACTGAACAGATGACTATAAGGAAGTTGCATGATTGTTAATATAGGTTCAGGTCATAATAAAAAATATATAGTCAGTTCTCCAGCAGGAGAAGTGTGAAATCAAGCTTCACATGTAGGTAATTCTAACGTTGTCCTGAAAAATACAGTGCTACCTCAGGGTCAACTTTCTTATCTGCAGAAATAAACTATTTTACCCTAGAATCTCCAAGTGACCAGTTCCTTCCTAATTGACTCATTCAGGTCCTTGCTCTTTCCAAGGAAATGTCAGCATTTTAAAATTTGACATTTTAAAGGAACCAGAGCATTTTGACATCAAATCAAATATATGTTAATTAAAATTAGTTCATGAAATGTCACAAAGATAAGTGAGACAAAAGTTTACTTTTATTCCCACAGTTGCAACAAATTATTTAATAAAGAAAAATAAGAAATAACTGTGTGTGAGGAATTGCGTCACTGCCTTTCCTTGCTTAAGGAGAGGAACGAAGCAGACCATGGTTGCTAAGATTTCTTTATTTGTTGAGTCAGTGTAATTAAACATGTTTTTTTTTTTTGGTGGGGGAATATCGCATTTAATTACTATATTTGACTATTACCTAGCAGCAAAATCATGCTAAATCACCAATAAAACACATAATTATATATAAAGACTGTCTAAAAATCAATCTGAATCTTGAAAGAAAAGATTAGGAAATCATGATGTCAAAACAATCAGCAGTTTTATAAATTGAATGAATTCATCTTTATAACAAACTCATTATATATTTTTTATTTTACTATAGATAGGTGAAGTTATATTCAAAGCCCAGCACCAGAACACAGATAAGACCTGAGAAACAGTTTTAGAGCCTCAGCAGTGGGGATGGGGAATAGGAGAATGAGGATTATGAAAACTACCCATCTCTAGGGTTGTAGATAATTGAAGGACTGTTGATTTGTATAAGAAAGTTTCATCTTTTGTTACGTTCACATACATTTGCCATTATAAGGTAAAAAAAAGGCAGGATTTTTGCATTCATAACTTACTTTATATACATCAGCACTGTTTTAGAATATTTTAGTCAGATCCTGGCCAGTTGGCTCAGTGATGGAGCTTTAGCCCAGCATGTGGAAGTGCCGGGTTTGATTCAGTCCCTGTCAGGGCACAAAGGAGAAGCTACCTTTGGCTTCTCCACCCTTCAGCCCCCCTTCTCTTCCTCTCCTGCAGTCATACCTTGAATGGGCCAGTTGGCCCCAGGTGCTGAGGATGGCTCCATGGCCTTGCCTCAGGCTCTAAAATAGCTCAGTTGCCAAGTAATGGAGCAGTGCCCCAAATAGGAAGAACATCAATCCCAGATGAAGGTTGCTGAGCAGATCCCAGTCAGGGTACATGTGAGAATCTGTCCACCTCCCTGCCTCTCACTAGATTAAAAAAAAAAAAAAAAGGATGAAGGAGAAGAATATTTGAGTCATAAACTCAGTAGAAACTAAAACTGATTAGTGCCATATAGTAATATAAAGTATGTGTTCTCTATCAGGATAGGATTACCGTCCACATTTTATATTTAATAATTCTAGATATTATAACCTAAAGTTTTTCCACTTTTTTTCTACTGACTCACATAAACTCACTTATTCTTACTTCAAAGTATTTCAGTATAATTTTCAAAACTGCCTTCTTTGAAACAAGAAAATATCCTATCATTTTTTGGAAAACTCTGGTGATAAGAAAAGGGAAATGCTACACCTCTTGATAAGAAATGTGATATGACAAAATAACATGGATAAACAAAGAAGAATTAACATCGAATGTGCCTTTGTTACAAGTGACCTTAACAGTAAGCACAAGGGGTGATCAAACTGAAAAGATACAGAAAGTCATGTTAGTGAAAAATGAGGGTCTTATGTTTTACCATCATTTTCAATGTATTTCATTATCCAGCATAGTGGATCATCCCAGCATGGGCCATGCCAATAGACAAAGTATTTTTTCACAAATATGTGACTCGATTGTGACACAACCTCTGCATTAGAGATCTATCGATGTAAGACAGTGAAATTTAGAAAAGGATTAAACTGAGAGACAGGTCAATCCTATAAAATCCTTGGACAATGAATGGTCTTTTATAATGTAGAAAAAAATGTACAACTTTATAATGCATTTCATAATAAATTTTATAATATAGAAAGAACACAATACAGAATGTAGCCTTGGTAAAGGATCAGAGCACTTCACATGGGTAAAACTACTTCACATACATCAATAGGACAAAGCAACACACACATTATAAAGTTCATAATCTTTCAATTTAAAAAACAAAATAAAAACCTGAGTAAGATTCAGTATCAATGTCATCTAGCACAAGTGATAACTCTAAGACACTCAACACTCTGTGTTCCCTTTCAACCTTCTTTCTTCTCCCATTACTGTTCTTTTTTTTTTTTTTTTCCATTCATGAGCAATCATCCTCCTTATACAGTACTTTCCTCTCTCTTCTAAATCCACAGGTCCACACAGCAGGTCCTGAATAGCTTTAGGAGAGAAAATGCCTTAATAAAGGATTGGCATTGTTATTTTATTGTCATACTGGTGTATTATACTTACTATCATGATAGGTTTAACTATAAAAGAAAATTTGCTTTGATTTACACAGATGTTCTTTTTTTTCTTTAATTTTTGCTTATTGATGTTTTTAGAGGGAGAGGAAGGGAAAGAGACAGAGACAGAGAGATCAACTTATTGCTCTGTTTATTCATGACATTATTGGTTGACATGTGCCCTGACGGGGATTGATACTACAACTTTGGCATGCTGAGACAACACTCTAACCAATTAAGCTACCCAGCCAGGGCCATACACAACCATTCTTATATATAAAATTTTCTTCAAAAACTAACCATAATATGAAAGTGTGATGTTACTCAATCACTGTATCTTTTAAAAATTAAACAAATTTTATAAATTGTATCAAG
Source organism: Saccopteryx bilineata (assembly GCF_036850765.1). Taxonomy (NCBI): domain Eukaryota; kingdom Metazoa; phylum Chordata; class Mammalia; order Chiroptera; family Emballonuridae; genus Saccopteryx; species Saccopteryx bilineata. The sequence goes on from NC_089490.1 coordinate 287,681,486, forward strand.
TGCTTTATTTAATTTACATAGGTATGGAAACAAAAGGACACATTCAATCCCCTGCAGAGAAGACCTATGTATGAAAATGGCAGGTTTCAAACTTGTAGAAATATTAAGAATCACAATCAAAAACTTACAGAATATTAATGACTATTAGTTTTCCATAGTGTAAGTATGACCCCTAAATGACTCTATCAGAATTACCTGAGGTGCTTATTCACATTAGAAGTTTCCTAGGTTTAGACCTATCAAATCAGAGTAATTAGAGTAGTATCTGAATTTACAGTGTTTTTTCCAAAAGTTTCTTTTATATTCTAAATTGAGGATTGCTGGATTATAAGAAGACTCTAGTGTCCAAAGCAAACCAGACATGCAAATTCTGAAGCTTGGCCACAGTACCATCGTCAAACCCCGTTGGTTCATGAGTCTATGTCCTCCTTGGCCACAGACACTAACAGAACTGAGCTTGCAAGTTAAGAGTATCTTTGACTACTTTATAAACATTGCTATATCACAGCAGGAGAAAGAAAATGCTTAAAGCATTGATCTGACTTTATAGACAGAGTCCTATTTGTTTTCCTTGACATTTTCTGTTTCAGAATGAATTATGAAAGCTGCTCTCCTGAAGACATTTAAAGTACATCTAATTAGCCTTATGAATAACTAATACGTTGAGAGTCTTATTAACATTTGCTGAAAGAATTGTAAAAATTTAAGAGTTATGTTAGGAATCTTTAAAAATACACATTACATTTAGATAGGTTTTATCTATTCATTCAACTAAATTAAAATTTGTTTTTTTAAACTAGACAACTTTGCTGAAAATGAACACAATGTAGAAAATACATTGGTCACGCTGGCCAGTTGTTTCAGTGGTAGAGCGTCAGCCTGGTGTGTGGAAGTCCTGGATTCGAGCCTGGTCAAGGCACACAGAAGAGGCAACCATTTGCTTCTCCACTCCTCCACCTTCTCCCTTCTCTCTCTCTCTCTGTCTGTCTTCCTCTCCTGCAGCTATTGATCATTCGAGTAACCTGGCCCAGGTCTATGAAGATTGCACCATAGCCTCGCCTTACGTGCTAAAATAGCTTGGTTGCTGAGCAACAGAACAACTGCCCCAAATGGGAAGAGCATCACCCCCTAGTGTGTTTGCCAGATGGGTCTTGGACAGTGTGCATGTGGGAGTCTTTCTCTCTGCCTTCCTGCCTCTCATTTAATAATAATAATAATAAAAGAAAATACATTGGTAAACATAAAAATTGTACATTCACTTATATTTCAAATTTAAAAGAAAAGATGGTTTGCTTATGTCATTTTTCCCTTAAAGTTATACCTAGCCTTGTCTCTTGTCTATTAAATTCAAGACTTGTGAATATTTACTACTTTACTGATTGTTCAGGCCAGGATTTTGCTGTTGTTGTTGTTTGTTTGTTTGCTCTTTGTCTTTTTCTCACTGCTCACATTACAAGTTGTATTTTCTCTCTAGGTGGCCCCAGTGAAATCTTAAAATATATCAAGAAACTACTACCTGCTTTGACTCCTGGCCCTATTTCAAGTCTCTAAATTCAATTGGATTCCCTAGTTTCTCTCTCACTTCTTCACACTCTGTTTTTCATTCCTTTTGACTATTTCTTTTCATTGATTTCCCATGTAATGTTTTGTGAGGTTTCATTTTTTATTTCTTATTGTTCCCCCACTGCCAAGGGTCCTCAGTCAATTCTAGTTTTGAACAGTGCAACATAAGATCTAACTCCAGAGCATTTATGGTCTGTACAAAATATTTGCTTTAAAGATAAAACAGAAGATGAGTGGAAAAGGATATTATAAACTATTTTTCCTGGAAATATATTATTTTTCCTTTTGAGACTTGCTAAAACATAAATATTTCTGAAAACTATTTTCTAAAAATAGATCAGTAATAAACATGTCTTATTTTGGAAGCAAATTTGGCAGTTCTTTCTCCTTTTTGATAAAGTAGTTAAGGTATGAAGAAATTCGCCCACCACTTTTTTCACTTTAGTATAGATGAATAGTTTGGCAGTGAAATGAAGACATTTATTGCATTTTTAGTCCAGTGAACTCAATAACAACTCCTTAAAAAACAAAAACAAAATCGTGAATAAAAATGACTCTTGAAAGATAGACTTTATGCAAACGGATACTCCTAGGGTACTGTACCCAAAATATAGAATTAAAATTTTTATTAGAGGCTATTCATATTTAGCTTATTGTAAAATACCTTTTACAAAAGCATCTATGTTAATATATTCTTAATTTATACAATTTCTGTTGAATTGCTTTATATATTGCATAGCCTTTAATAGTTCTTGTATATTTTGATAGAAAGATACACAAAGACCAATATAATAAATGTGTGATTATTAAACATAAAATATGTCCTTAAATCAATTATGCAATTTTTAAATAAAGTCAAATATATGCATTAGTCAACAAACAATTTATTCAGTGCTTTTTAAGGAAAGAAGATTGTTATGTATTAGTTCGTGTGTGATCTTATAGCACTCAAAGGAGAGAGCAGGTCAATTAAAATTGCTGTAAGACATAAATACTTTGATAGTGAATATTCAAGGGGATATATTAACATAGAAGACATTTGTTTAAGTCTTCCAGGATAAGGAGATTAACAAATAACTAGCCAAATAGCTCTGATTAAAGAAAATCATGCTATAATTTAAAGGATCAACATGTTGAAAGAATAAGATAAGCATTTTTTCAGAAAGATTTTATAGCTGACAAATTGTCAAGGAGTCATGTAGATTTTGATACATACAAAATTAGTGTTTTACAATTGGCATGCAGAGTGTTAGAAGCTTCCTTACTGGGGTAGTAAGGTGGAAAAATGATCTCGAACTAGATTCATAAAGACTCTGTGACACACACTTAAGGGAGTATAAGCTTATGTCAAGAAACATCATAAATCATATTAAAGATAATTGATTGATAAAATTTTGTATAAGAAAACAATCATGAAACTATGGGCAGATTGTCTCTAAGTTGTTATCATTAAATTGGCTCCCTTAAAAATTCCCCGTCACCCAACTTCCACAGGGCAATGTCTTCAGTTAACATTTCCCTCTCTCAACCTCATCCTCCCTTTAAACAACTCCCCCCACCCTGGGAGGGTTCTGAAAAATACCCCTGAGGCAAGGCTATCATGAGAGGCCTGAGGGATGGAAAAAGGAGACCAACTGTAACAAGGCATCCAACCCTGATCCGCTCCTGCATTGAAGGACTGAGGACAACCTTTTCCTGCTCTCAGCACCCCCCCTCCTCCTCGTGGCTGAGACACTTTGTTGAGACCCGTGGCTAAAACCCGTGGCAGAGGCCCTTTTGCTGACACCCTTTCTAAGAAACACCCTTTTGCTGGTCTCAGCCTGCTTGTATGTAGTATCCAGGCACTTTTTTGTTTTGTTTTTTTTTGTATTTTTCCAAAGCTGGAAACGGGGAGAGACAGTCAGACAGACTCCTGCATGCGCCCCACCGGGATCCACCCGACACGCCCACCAGGGGGCAACGCTCTGCCCACCAGGGGGCGATGCTCTGCCCCTCTGGGGCCTCGCTCTGTCGGGACCAGAGCCACTCCAGCGCCTGTGGCAGAGGCCAAGGAGCCATCCCCAGCGCCCCAGGCACATTTAAAATAAACTTTCCTTTTGGAACACACCAGCCTCCTGTTTTCAGTTTGTCTCTTGAGGTTTCTGCTTTAAACAAGTGATAATCGTAGAGGATCATAAGTTGCTGAGATAACTTTTGTAATTGCAAAAGCAAATTGTTTTCAAAAACGAATTAAAAGAATTAACGAAAAGGACAGGTTAGAATTGAAACACAGTTTAAAACTTAGAATAATATTACTTAGCAATCTATAACTAAATGACTGCTTAAATGAGTGAAAATAAACAAAAATATGTAACCCCCTTTAAAATTGCTAGAAAAGTTGAGAAATGTTCTATATACTACACTAAAAGATATTAATTAAAGTTATGAATGATGTATTGCCTGAAAATTTGGGCACCAACAAATTCTTCATCCCTGTACATATATACTAGTCTGCTCGTTACGACATCGTCAATTGTTCCTCACATTGAGTATACTCTGATCTGTAATTTGCATTGACCTCTACAAAAATTATATTTAAGTATTCAATACTTAATTAAAGATGATGAATATATAGCTCAAATTCTAAATAGATGAGTCATGACTAAATTTTTCCCAATGTAAAAACTATTTATTTTTTAAGGTTAATTTCTTTTTTTTTTTCATCACTGATTTTACTGTGTGTTAGCCTTGACTAAATTAATTACTACGTAATGCTTACATTTCTTTTTTATTGACATCTGCTCATATCTGTTTTTACCTTCTCACTTCGCATTTAATTTTTCTTCTTTTTAATTTTTTTATTTTATTATTAATTTTAATGGGGTGACATAGATCATTCAGGGTACATAGGTTCAGAGAAAACATCTCCAGGTTATTTTGACATTTGATTATGTTTCATACCCATCATCCAAAGTCAAATCGTCTTCTGTCACTTTCTATCTGTTTTCTTTGTGCCCCCCCTCAGCATAACCACCACCCTCTTGTCCATGTCTCTGAGTCTCATTTTTATGTTCCATCTATGTATGGAATCATACAGTTCTTAGTTTTTTTGTGATTTACTTATTTCACTCAGTATAATGTTATCAAGGTCCATCCATGTTGTAGTAAATGATCTGATGTCATCATTTCTTATGGCTGAGTAGTATTCCATAGTATATATGTACCACATCTTCTTTATCCAATCACCTATTGAAGGGCTTTTAGGTTGTTTCCGTAGTAGTGCTTACATTTGATTGGATTTTTTTGGAGGATTAAAACATATTTCTCCAGGTATAATAAATGTAAGCACACTCCTCTATCCTTTCTGTCTTATTTGTACTTTAGCAGGCTCTGAGACATTATTCATTTAAAGGCACTAATTTCGTTGTGAAGGCTTTATCCTCATGATCTTGTCAGCTCCCAAAGGCCTTATCTCTAAATATGTTCCATCACATTGGGGATTAAAGTTTCAGCATATGCACTTTGGAGGACCACATTCAGTTCATAGTGTGTTTTAAGCAAAATTCTAAGATTTCTCTCAAGATTTCTATTCACTGTGTGTAAACTCCATATCTTTGAACTATGAACACAATGGTTTTCTCTCCTGAAATTAGGTTATGTTCTGTGACATATTTACTTCAACAAGAGGAAATTATATTGAGTAGACATACTCTAATTATGTGAACTAATGAATGTGAGATAAATTTCTTCCAAAAAATATTCTTCATTGCTGTCTTTTAAAATAGAGGATGTCCTGTGGCAACAAATAAAAAAATAAAATTACTGTGGGTGGCTTATAGGAGCTGAGAGCAATTTCCATTTGACCGGCAACATGGAAATAGGAAGGTCAGAAATGAATTCTGCCACAACCAAATGAGTTTGAAACAGGAGCCTATATTGTGGGTGAGGCTGACCTATGTGAGACCCTGAACAGTCTCTGCTAACCCAAGTTCAAATTTTAACTATGCAAACCATGAGATAATAAGTGGTCATTGTTTTGAGCTACTGAATTTGTGATGATTTTTCAGGAATAAAAAATTAACACAGAGATTTAATATAGTCACCTTTTCTTTCTAGTCACAATAATTACAGTGCAGTAATATGTCCCTATATTTTTTATTTAAATTAACCGAGAATTTAATTTTACTGAACATTTTCACATGCACATAGATCATTATGTTCTGTCATAAAATGACTCCACACATTTCAGCACATACATTGGTTGTTTCCCTTCTTTTCACTGAGTTATAAGAGTTCTTTACGTATTCTGAATTCCGTTGCTTACTGAACATGACATCCTTTGTCTCATCCTCTTCACATGTATGAGATAGGTTAATCAGTCTAATACATATTTTTTCTGATTCTTCAATGTAAACTGGCTTTGAGTTAGGTTGAATTTTGTTGCAGTTTATGCAGGAAGTGCTTCCTTATAAAATTAAAAAAGAAATGGTGTTAAGATTTATGAGATTGTTAACTAAGTCTGGAAATTTATGTCAGGATATCGTAGTCCTGTTCTCTTCACAAGTAATATCTCCCTCACATACACATAGCATACTTTATCTCTGCCAAAGAACAATAAAATACAGTTATTTATTTTAGAACAGTATTTTAGATTTAATTGTTCTTTTATATTTGGTGTAGTTCATTACATTCTATTTCTGAGGCAAAGTAGGAAAAGGATCCATTCTGGTATATAAAGCTCTAGATTTTTTGATGTTCCTGTTTTCTGATTTTCCTTAGGTACAAGGAACCTGGTCCACTGGCTAACTGATACTCTACCAAAGTTTTGAACTTCTTGAAAATAAACTGAAATGATTTATTTTATGTCTTAAATTATTATTCTTTTATTATTCTATACTTAAATTATGTAAAAATACATTTTTACTTAAAATTGTTTTAAGGAGAAAGCCTTTATATTTTTAGGATTTAAACTTTATTCTGTTATAAGAAATATTTAAATATTTCATCAGTAAAATTTAATGTTTATTTTCAGAAATTTTATTTTAAAGTTATATCTAACAACTCAAGGGTAGTTGAACTGATACTGTTTTCAAATATACTTTGTACTAAAATATAATTCACTTGGAAAACAATTATATTGGCTCTTAAATTGAATGTGTGTTTTTTTAAACTTGGAAGTTTATTTTTTCTCTCTTGAGGACTTGGTTGGGTAGATTTCTATGAAAACAAAAAATAGATGTTCTCATCAGGTCATTTTTAGCTTTGATTCTGTCATTAAGAAAATTATATTGTTATTCTTGTGATAGCCAACAAGAAGAAACAAAATACTGATGATTCTCTTTAGCATAGAATGTAGTTTAAAATAGTTGTGCTTAAAAGAACTATTTTCATCATAAGATCATGTCCATAAAATAGACGTCCAGACAATTTTACCTTAACATATAGAAAACATCCATAGCCCTTGTATTTCTAGTCAAGATTCTCTTAAGCAAAATGTGTCTGGTGGTATTACAAGACAATTTTCTAGGAAAATTGGCTAAATTGAACAAACTAATAGATTTAACTTAGTTAAATTCCCAAGAGAATTTCTACTCTATATTTAGTATCATCCTAAACTGTGCTCTGTTCAGATGAAGATGAAAAACCCTTGAATTAAAGTGTCTTTAAAAACTTTGGGTAATCCCTGCTCTTATGTCAGTCTTTTAGCCTTCATAGTTCTAAATCTTTTTTTATAAATAAATTTTTATTAATGTTAATGGGGTGACATCAATAAATCAGGGTACATATATACAAAGAAAACATGTCCAGCTTATCTTGTCATTCAATTATGTTGCATACCCATCACCCAGTCAGATTGTCTTCCATCACCTTATATCTAGTTTTCTTTGTGCCCCTTCCCCTCCCCCACCCCTCCTTCCCTTCCTGCCTCCCCCCCGTAACCACCACACTCTTGTCCATGTCTCTTAGTCTCATTTTTATGTCCCACAATTGTATGGAATCATGCAGTTCTTCTTTTTTTCTGATTTACTTATTTCACTCCATATAATGTTATCAAGATCCCACCATTTTGTTGTAAATGATCCGATGTCATCATTTTTTATGGCTGAGTAGTATACCATAGTGTATATGTACCACATCTTCTTTATCCAGTCTTTTATTTTTTTTTACAGTGATTAAAGCCTTTAAGCAAACTCTTGGCCAATACAGCAAGAATCCATAAAAGAGTAGTGTCCTTAATATGTTCACCAAGTCCAAGTTGGCACCAACACCATTCCAAATCCCTGCAAATGCAACCCAACATGCATTCAGTCCATTAGAAGCTGTCACAAGGAGCTTCTTGTCCAGGAAAAGTCCACACCCAGGAAAAGTCTGCATGGCACTGGAATTGTTGTCACAATTCTATGCTTTGAAGCTCACATCCAAGTCCCAATGACTGCTGCTTCTAGCTGGTAATGATTCAGGTAGACTGGAAAAGCCATCTTCAGCATGTGTGGAGATGGAGCTTCTGTTCTCCTCTGCCTGGAGAGATGAGACCAGGTTGCTTTTCCCTGGAGCTCTGCAACTGTGGCGTGATAAAGAGAACTAAGCTGGGTGGCAAATGTAAATTCATTTAGAAGTTGGCAAAAGTTTTGTATGCATTTTTTTATGATTTTGAGGTGCTTAATGCCAGTAAATATTATCAATGGCTATCAGAGTTTAATGATTAATAATCAAATTTTTATATTGGATGTTGATGCCATAAAACAAAATCATAAATTGTCCTGATAATCTACAGCTTCAGGTACACCATCCCTCTAACTACATAACAGTTTAAATGATGATCTTGGCCCACAGAATCAGGAATGTGAGTAATTATCTCTCTCCACAACATCAACATCATGTCTCAACCTAATTAACATTTGTGTTCAAGTATTTATGACCGGAGACTAAAACAAGGGTCTGTTTGATCTCAAGGACAATTACATATCAATAATTTAAACTTCCCTTAAAAACTTCAGAGTTTGACACATCAGTTTACACATCAGAACACAGTTATAAAACACTTAATTTTCCTGTCTAAGACTAATTGCACATCTAGTCAGGACCTGATGACAAAACCACACCTCGAATCATATAACACTAAGCATTGCAATTCCTACAAATTTTCAAGTACCTGCCTCACATCTGTGACCACAATATATTAATTTTTATATCTCCTTCTTTAGACTTCTTTCTGATTTCTCCTGTATTGTCCCTGTTTTACTATTGAAAAAAAAACATTTCTCAACAAATCACTCTATTTGGGGGAACATCCTTAAATACTGGTGTAGTAATTGCTGGCAGTCCTCACCATGTATTCTTTCCTTCATTCTGAGTTATAATCCATAACATTTTTTGTGACAAATGTCCACTGAAAAGCGAGTATTAAATTCCTGTACTTCCCTTGCTAATAATTTGTGTTATGTAATTAAGTTCAGGGTAATGATATCAAAGTGATATGAATGACTTCAATGAAGTTTCTTTTTAGGGGATCAGATGCATTCACCTTTTGTTCTTCGCTATTCTTTGTGGATGCAGATATGATGTAGAACCTTGGACAGAAAGAAATGTTTGGACCATGATGTATCAGCTATAAGTGACAGATAACAACATGATAGAAGGAGGTGGATTTTTTGAAGTTAGTGATATTGCTTTACAATTGCTGTCTCACTTGTCATCAAATATAAATGTCTATCTCACTTTTATCCACTATTCTGTTTTGTTTTATTTTTTTTATTTGTGATAGTTTAATTTCACCCTGTTCAAGATCAGCTAAGTTGTAAACATATTAAGAAATCATCTAATAGCATGATTAGCATGATCTAAATTCTATCACAAACTTCTTTTTATCCACTTAGTGGTATACATAAGCCTTGAGTTAATTTCATAATGATAATTTTTGCACTAAAGTCAATCACATCTAAAGGCAATTGGAAGTAAATTATATCAAGTATTAAATCAGCAGCATCAATTATTTTATAGTGTTCTAATGAACAAGTTGCTTGGGTGAGTTCTCTTCTGATATAGTCCCTTATTTGTGGAAAAAGTGTAGGACTGGACAGATATTAATGATTTACTGTTATTGAAATATAGAATGGTATGTTCAATTTGATTACTTAACCAACAATCAAAATTCTGGTAATCATGTTGACTGCCAGAAGCATTTGAATGAAAAGGAAATGCAAAGTTGAGGATAAGGATGTTGGAAATTTTACTTTATTTTACTTTTTTCTGTAGAGCAAATCTTGTGTATCTTGAATGGTTTTATGATATAAAATATTATGCTCACATTAAATAAATTCTTAAAATACAAAATAATACACTCATGTAATTTGATATGTGCACATTGCTGTTACAATTTTATGTTTATAACACATTTTAAATTTTTATTAAATTTTCTGAAATTAGATGTCTTCTTATATTCCAAAAACATCCAGAAGTGAAAGAAAAAGAAAACTAACATCACAAATTAAAGAAGAAGCTCTATCCAGGGGGGAGCTATTTTTAGGAATGGGTTGAGGAAGGAGCTAGAAGAGAAAAGAAGATGAGAAGTAGGTCAGAGGAGAGATTACCATCAACTTTACAATTTTATATAATACGTGTTTATATAATTATATATTTATAACTATATATTATGTATATTCTATATATGTACAATCATAAATATTATATTTAACTATAAAGTAAATGTGCTCTCTTTGTTTATTAAATTTTTTTACATGCCATACAGATGAATTAAGGTTAATTATATACATTATCATTGGACATAGACATTTCTCTCTTCATTGGAAAAAAATTGAACATTTTAAAAATTAAACATTTTAACTAAAATATATTGTGTAATTATATAGTTCCAAACACTATGTTGACCTCTCTGGTAAATTATGATGTCGCTTTATTGAATATATAGAGGCAAAAATATTTATGTCTTTGGATATATCAGTGAAAAATAATACTTCTTAAGGGATTTTTCAGGAACCTGGAGTGTCTCACATACTGTGGTGTAATTGTAAATTGTCACATTTTCAGAAAATAAAATGGGATACCTGTTAAACTCAATAGGGTATGTACTCTAATACCCACCAATCTAAATTGAGAATCTATCCTACAAAAATCAGTGCATTTATCTATAAAATTGAATATAAAGAAATATTCTATGCATCATTATTGTGGTAGTAAAAGAACAAAAAAAATTAGGGTGTCTTTCAGAAGGAAATTCACTTTTTTATTGAAGATTAGGGAAACTCAGAAACTTGTTCCTCCTATGTTCTAAAATCAAAAATAAAAGTGCAAGTATAACTTTTTTTATTTACTTTTTTTTAATTTCCCTGGGAATAGAGCAGTAGTCTCTCAAGGTCTGAAAAGTTCTTTTCTGGTATATCTCACAGTGTCATATAGAAATATGTTGCAATCATTGGCCAAGTTAGATCCTTGCTTAAAGTCAGCAATTTTCTTTCTGAAACCAATTTTGCACTCAGCATCAGGAGGAAATATTGAAGGAAGACTTTATGCCCTTTGTGCTTGGGAAATTTATATTTCCTCGTATTAAATAGAAAGCAACCATATTTATTGTCATGAGATATAAAGAAGAAATAAGACAATGAAATATGGAAAGCTTTGTATTATTTGAATGTTCTTGAATACTTTACAAACATACCAATCTTATTTTGCAGAAAAAAAATATATAGTATTTAAACAGAGATGTCACTCAGTCTAAAATGTGAAAAATCAAGATATGCTACACAAAACATTTTAGGAGAATTAAAAAAAAGAAATGTAGTCTTTATAGTCTTGCCTTCATGGCTGGAGACTCCATTTCAAATAATCAATTCTGAAAATATTTATGGTATACATAGCTAAATGCTCATAAAAAAATTAAGTACATTTTTATAACTGTTTTTAAAAATAATCAAACTTTGAATGTACTTTCTTATACACTCAGTAAAAACTTCTAGGAGCCAAAAAATGTCTTTTCAACTCTATTATTTTATTTATTAAATTTAAATTTTTATTTATTTATTATTTATTTTTAAAGAAAGGAAGAAAGAAAGACATAGAAAGAGAGAGATATTAGTCCCACTCATTCATGCCCTCCCTGGTTGATTCTTCTATGTGCCCTGACTGAGGATGAAACCTGCAACCCCAGCAAGTTCTGACGACACTTGAACCAACTGAGCTATATACACCTCTAGGGGCTTGAGCTGTACTATTTTAAGCATCTGAAAAAATAAATAGACATCTTACATAAAAGTATTTTCTTCACTTCAAATCTTATCTTTCAAAAATAATTTTACAAGTGAGAGCATCTCATCTTAGGAGAAATATTGAGATAGACACATTGATGATACTAGTTAAAGTAACTTAATATTGAATATGTTTCTGTAGCACATACTGTCTTCAACACTTTATATATATTTCTAAATTTCATACAGATAATACATTTGCATGGCAAACTTTGTTAATCATAATTAATATTATATATTTGAAAACAACTGAGATGCAAAAAATTAATTATCTAAGGTTATAAAAATAAAAAAACACAAAAGCAAAAATTAAGCCCCGGTATCTCACACTAAAGCACATATCCTTTCCAAATTAATTAATATTTTGCTCTATAAATGTAAGAATTTATTCATTATAACTATTTTATAATTGTGGTATAGGCCCTGAATTCTTATTACTAATAGTCCAGGAAAATCCATCTAAACAATGTAACAACTACCTGGAGAAACGCTACATTTTAGGCTTTCAATGATGGCAGAAGTGGGTTTTTTTCTTTGTTTTGTTTTGTTTTGTTTGAGAATAATGAAATTCAGACAGTGTGGTTAGAAATCTGTTTCATATACTATCATTTAAGAATGAGTATATAACTAAGAGACAGGGACAAGAGTGTGGTGGTTACGGGGTGGGTGGAGGGAGGAGAGGGAAGAAGAGGGGGGAGGAGCGGGGCACAAAGAAAACCAGATAGAAGGTGACGAAGACAATTTGACTTTGGGTGATGTGTATGCAACATAATCAAATGTCAAAATAACCTGGAGATGTTTTCTCTGAACATATGTACCCTGATATATTAATGTCACCCCATTAATATTAATAAAAAAAATTTTTTAAAGAATGAGTATCTGCAATTATAACCATCATTTTTAATTTAAAAATATACTAACTACACTTTGCCAGTGTAGCAAAAGACAAAGGTCTGTCTCAGTCCGGCCTGTTGTTTTTTTTTCTAGAGCACTCTTTGTTTTTTAATCCAAAGCCCCTGTTTCATGGTTCATGACATAAAAAATGCTTCTCATTTACAACCCCTTTCCACACTTGCAGAATCTTTAACCTGCAAATGTGGAAAAAGTTTTCATTCTACAATATACTCTGCCACATGCTGGCTACTGGTTTAATTTGCTAAACATAGAATGTGTTTTGCTTGTTTGTTCTATTGGCCAGCATCTCTAAAACCTGAATCGTTGCTCTTTGTGACCTCTTGCTGAGATATCATCATTTTCTCCAGCAAGGAATGGCATTTTACTCTGCTGCTTAGGTAGAAGAATCATTTTATTGTCAAGTTCAAGTGGATTATATTCTGTATGACTCTTTCAATTTAATATCATTGAACATCTTGCTGGCAACGGATTCTCAGCCTACTTCCTAAACACTTCATTTTTAGTACTGTGATAGCTACCCCTAGAGCACTCTGGGCCCATCATTTTGCCTCAATTTCATTAACTGTCTTTCAGTTTGCCCAAATCCCAGCCTGATCCTTTATCCCTCACCTCCAAATCAGCCTTTTTAATTGAGTAAACTACTTTTTTGTTTTCTCTACATTTTATAATCAAGATTAAGTTTTCTTTTTAAAATATTATGTTAAGACCACACCAACACTGTGATACAAAAGGTTATACCATATATAATTTATTCTTTAAAAATTATATGGCCAAAAATTAATATCAAGTGTGTTTTTTTAACAAAATACTATGGTTTGAAATATTCTCTATACTATATACATACTATATATCATATATATATTATATATATTCTCTATAGTATGTACATATGTATGTAGTATATATACATTATTTAAATTTTTTTTCAATTTCAGTTGACATACAATATTATTTTTTATTAGTTTTAGGTATATGACATGGTGGTTAGACATTTATATAATTTATAAAGTAATACCTCCTAATAAGTCCAATACCTTTTGGCCCCATACATAGTAATCACAATATTACTAACTACATTTCCTATGCTATACTTTACAATTGTGTTACACCATGATAATACAAAGTCTCACACATCTTTAGTAACTCATGGGAAATTACTGGAGCTTGTGATGTCACATCCGCCATACAGCCCTTACTTGGCAGCATCTGATTACCATTTATTTTGAAGTTTGCAAAACTCTTTGAATGGTAAAACTTTCACAAATAATGATGACCTTAAACTGCACTTGGTTCAGTTTTTTCAGGACCAAAATTTCTATGAGCACGAAATCATGATGCTGCAAGAAAGATGGCAAAAGGTCATTAAACAAAATGAAAAATATATAATTGATTAAAGTTTATTCTTTGTATAAAAAATTAGTTTTATTTTACACTACAAAAACTAAATTACTTTCATGCCACCCCAATAGAATTTTGCATAAATCTTGTTGTTTCATATATGTTATGGGATTGAAAAACAAAGTAAGCCAAGAGTCTAATGTAAAAGACCAACAATTAACAATCCTTATAGAAGTCAAAGGAGCATATTCCAGGTAAATTGAGTCCAGATGGACCACTTGAAAAAGAATAAAATGTTAAAATAGAGTGATTAAAAATTATGCTATATCAACTCTTTAAAATCTTCTAATATGTACAATTTGCATCAATATTTTTTAAAATTCATTTCACTGGAGTTTAGTGCTTTTATATTTAATGAAAACTAGTATTTTTTCTTACAAAAATTATTTTTTTAATTATTAAAAAATCATACCAGGATGAATTTAAATTTGAACACTGAAATCCTCTTTAAATGGTCTGTTAATAAATTTAGAATTTACTCACAATTCTAATATAGTAAGTCCTCATTAAATAGTCATCAATTGGTTCTGTGACTTTAAGCAAAACAACATATAACAAAACTAGTTTTACCACAGGCTAATTGATATAAATAAGAATTAAGTTCCTACACATCCCATTGATGTAATAATGAAATAACTTTGGTGGCAGCCAAATTACTATAGGACATCTTGTAATTTTTAGTTTTATATTTAAGTCTGGTTTTTCCCCACTTTGTTTCAAATTCCCAGTAGAAAGTTTGGTTACATAAAAAGTATTTCATAGGGTTAACCCCTGGAGCATAAACCAAATTGTAACAATTGTTTTCTGTTGAGTCAAGAGAGGGTAGGTCTTTGTACCCCTGGGTATGGTGAAATTAATGAAAGAAACATGGGATATAAATATTGAAAGGGTTAAGTGGTGACCTGACTAGATATTCAGTACTGGACCAGAGAGCTCATCTCCAGCTGCCTAAGTGTTAGCTGACTCCAGTTTACTCTAGAGCAGGGGTAGTCACCCTTTCTGTACCTACCACCCACTTTTGTATCTCTGTTAGTAGTAAAATTTTCTAACTGCCCATTGGTTCCACAGTAATGGTGGATTATAAAGTAGGGAAGTAACTTTACTTTATAAAATTTATAAAGCAGAGTTAAAGCAAGTTAAAGCATATAATAATAAGTACTTTATGTCAGATTTTCACTAAGTTTGGTAGAATAAATCTTTATAAAACAACCTAATATAGTTAAATCTATCTTTTTATTTATACTTTGGTTGCTCTGCTACCACCCACCATGAAGGCTGGAATGCTCACTAGTGGGCGGTAGGGACCAGGTTGACTACCATTGCTCTAGGGAATTGCTCTGGTCTGATGGAAGCTTGTGCTCAATGAAATGTCTGAATATGAGTCTTAAAATCTGCTTCCAGGAAACTCAATCTACGAGGCCCCTATTAAGAAAATTAAGCAACATTATTTTTCTGAAATTTATTTTTCTTATTTCTTTCCTCTTTTTGTTTTACAGGTTATGATACTAGATGTTGGGGTGGCGGGGTTAGTTTTCCTATTTTTGTACTATAATTTAATTTTTCTCTCTCTCAGCTATCATTACTTGTCAGTTATCATCTGTCAGGGGTTATTTTATTTAATTCTCACAGTGGTTTTAGCAGATAAGTATTATTTTCATACTTTTATTTATTTTTTAATTATTTTCAAATGATAGTGTATATGGAATTTAGGTAATAGAGATATTTTCAGGAGGTCATGTAACCAAAAAAAAAAATGTTTGAGTTGCCTGTTACCACAAAGTCAATAAGCAGAGACAGGGATTGAGTCTTTAAGGGTACGTTGTTCAGAGGGCCAGCGATTTGAGACACAAGGCTTACGAATCTTAAAAACCATCTTAAAGTTTCATCTCAAGCTGGCTTTTTTATAATAAGATGTAATAAGAGGTTGCCAGTTTAATACCAGGTCATGGCACAAAGAGGAATGGCCCTCTTTCTTTGCCTGCCTCTCTCTAAAATTTAAATAAATAAATAAATGCATATATATGGGTATGGATTTGAATCTGCTAAGCAACATTGCCTATTGTTAATTTAGGGAGCCTGATGTTGACAAACAGATGGATTATCACCAGCTCCCCATAGTCTCTTTTGAAGCTGATCAAATTGCCATTTAAAATCTTCAGTCAATGAGCAGTTTGACAAATTTTAATTCTATATATGGAGAGAATATATATAAATATGGTTTAGAATTGTATGTAATTTAAAAGTTCATCCAGCTATGTAATGTCAGGACAATTCTTTTGCAGAGGCATTGTGGAAGTGCCCTAAGGATTTTAAACAAAAAGCGAAAGAAAAATTTTGAGTGGTTAGAGTTCTGTTAGACTCTTACTCTGTCCTTTTATACTTATGTACCAAGTTCGTGCAACTCCGTGAATCTATATGTAGTTGTCATTCCTTCAGTCTATACTGCTTTGGTTCCTTGCTTGTTATTATGGTCCTCTTACATCTATTATAGATTCTAATCATACCAGTCCAAGTAATCAAAACAAGTGACAGATGTTGCCATCTAAGTGAACTCTATATTCTCTGTTTTATATTTTTTCTTAAATCATGTTTGCTTTTTTCTATCCAAAGGTAAGAACTTAATCTCCTGATATTTACTTTCCCTCTCAATAACTCTCTATTGTTTAGAAAACGTTATGCACTTAGTAATTTATTCCAAGGGTGTTATTTACAATCTTTCTTAGAGAACACTGGAACTGTTTCTATGCTTACACTTGTGTTTTATTTTTTTTCTTGATGTCTCTAAATTTTAATGTATGAATTATATAATATTTGTGTGTGTGTGTATATATATATATATATATATATATATATATATATATATATCTTGGTGTTTACATGGAAAAACACAGGGACAGATACAATATTTCTACTTTTCAAAACAAATTCTCTGACATGTTTCCAAATTGTTCAGTGTTCTTTTTGAAGGACAAAAATTAATAAAGAAAATAGAGAAAAGATATTCAAAGGTTACATTTTAAAAATTTAATTGCTGGACTTGTATTGGAAAGAATACAGATTTAAATGAAGACTATAGGTTTTTCTTGGAATCTTTACAGCTTTCTTCTGCCAAATTGTGCTTGGAACATTTTTACAAAATTAATTGTATAAGGTCTTTAATAAGAATTCTTGTTTGCAGCTTGTCATAACTTTTAAAGGTCATTATAATTTTGTCTTGTTAATTCAGTCGGTTGTTTGTATAGAAGAAATCTCTATTATTTGTATAATTTGGTGACATGAAGACATCAAAATTAAAATGAAGGTATTAAAATTAGTTTTTTGGTAAAATCATATCTTATTCCTCTTGAATGAGCTGCATGTCTTTGTTCAAGTTTCTATATATTTTTATTATAAAATAATTGTTTTTATAAAAATCATGAGTTAATATTAAATAGCATTGGTTATCTATTGTTTTTGGCACTTAAATGTGTGGAACTTCTTTCTTTCATAGACTTAGTCAGATATAGCAATAGATTGGATAACTTCAAACTGAAATATATAGTTCTTTGGTATTAAAACCAATAAAACAAAATGGCGAATACATACACAAAGCACAAAATTACTTTGTATTTCAAGTACAATAAATTAAAAATATTGCTTATACATTGCATATGTTTATGGATATATATACATATAACATTCGTGAGTATGGGTATATTTGTGTATACATATTTCTCCTAAATCCTTCTCTTATTTTTTTGATAATATAGTATTGAGAGATAAATAATCATAATAAACCCATGCTTGTGGGTAAAATACAGAAATATAATCATCTCATATATAGGAAACATTTTTTTCTTAAATTAAATACCAATTGCATGGGGGAAAGTGTTGTATGTTTATAACAATAAGAGAAATTACATTTCAAAATGACCTTGACTGCATGACTAAGATCAATCTTTCCCCAGATTCAGCTTTGCTCTTAAATAAATTAGGTCCCATACTTTCTTTCATCTAAACAATATATAAAGAAATAAAGAGGGTTTAGAGGATAAGGTCTACTGCAGGAGTTGGGAACCTATGGCTTGCGAGCCAGATGTAGCTCTTTCGATGGCTGCATCTGGCTCACAGACAAATCTTTAATAAAAAAATAATAATGTTAAAAATATAAAACATTCTCGTGTATTACAATCCATTCATTTCCTATCGCTCATGTTTATGGTTGCAGGTGGCTGGAGCCAAACACAGCTGTCGGCCGGGACAACACCAAATTTTTATTGGATAATGCGTAATGTACATGGATCTTTGTATGGCTTTCATGGAATTACATTTTAAAATATGTGGCGTTCATGGCTCTCTCAGCCAAAAAGTTTTCCGACCCCTGGTCTACTAAAATCTGGTTCCTGAAAAATAATAATGAATTAGAATTTAAATACAAAAATTTTAAATAGTTAAGTCTTTGGTATATGTATTATTTTTTATATTGTTGCAGTAATGAATTACCACAAATGTGGCAGCCTAAAAAAATACAAATTTATTTTTTTACAGTTCTATAGAACTCTGACATAAGTTTCACCGGACTAAATTGGCAAGGCTGTGTTTCTCCCTGGAGGTTAATAGGGAAATTTACCTCCTTGACTTCTCCAGTTTCTGGAGGCTATCTGTACTCCTCAGCATCATCACATTGTCTTCTGTCAATGCCAGCAAAGTCACATCTCTCTGACTATTCTTCCATAGTCACTTCTTTCTTTCTGACCATAACCAGGAAGGTTCTTTGCTTTTAAGGATGTATGTGATTTGACTGGACCTAACTGAATAAAACAGGATAATCTTTCCATCTCAAGTATTCAGTCAACTATGCAAAGTCCCTTTGGACATCTAAGGTAACACATGCACAGGTGCTAGGAATATCCACACAGACATCTTTGGGGGCCACCTTTCTGTCTACATCAATGTGCAATGTCAGTAATATTCATTACAGGTTTATAATGAGATCTTTCATAATAATGATCTTTTAAAATATTACATTTCTAAAAGAGTGAATTCAAAAGTATTAATTATTTAATATTAATTAAGAAAACTGAGTATGAGATTTAGCATGGTAGTTTCACAGTATATAAAACTATGGTGCCCCTTGCCAGTTGTCTTATTGATAGAGTGCTGTCCAAATTATAGACATCCTGGTTTAGTTTCCATTAGGGCATACAGGAGAAGTGACATATGCTTCTCTAGCCCTCCCTCTCTCCTTTTTTTCTATCTATTCCTCTTTCTTCCCCTCACCTGGAGTAAGTTGGTGCCACCCCCTCTCCACTGAGGATGACTCCATGGCCTCTCCTTAGGCACTGAAATAACTCGGTTTCTGAGCAACAAGCAATGGCCCCAGAAGGGCCGAACATTGCCATGTAGAGGGCTTTCTCAATGGATCCTGGTGGACCACGTGCAGGAGGATTCTGTCATTCTGCCTTCCCATTTCTCACTTAATAAAATAAATAAATAAATGATTAAATAAGTAAGTAAATAAATACATATATTCATATATACATACATACATAAAACTATGGCAACTATTAAACAGGAGGCACAGTGGCACCCATTGCTAAGAAACAAAACTCTGCCATGAGCAATGTGAGTAAATTCCAAAGAATGTATTGCAATAATCCAAATTAGAACTTTTATATAATATACAGCAGAAACCTTATTTCTGGATGTTAAATGATTATCAGTGATAAATTTAATTCACTTCAATGCTCAAAAACATTATGTACTAATATAATCAAATTTTGCAATTTTGGTTTAAATAAGGATTGTAGATAGAAGACATTCAGAAAAGAAGCAAAATATGGACCTAATTCCAAATTTATAACTTTCTAAAATTATGACTATGAACAAATCACTTAGCCACCTTAATTCAGAATTAATTTATGGCTCACAGGATGAGTTCCTCAAGCTAGAGTCACTACTACTTCACTCAAAGAATTTGGTACAAAAATGCATTAAAAAGTGACTAAGACCAGGTACGTATTCCATATTTTGTGTCCTCTTTCAATTCCCTCTTCACCAATTTCTATTAACTGTTATTCTTTTGTTTTTAATTTATTATTAAGCACTTTCCTACACAACATATACCCATAATTTATAGTAACATCAATATATTAATAAATATATATTAAGTTGATATTAGTATTTAGGGTTTAGTTAGTCCTACCTGTGTAAATAAAGTATTTCTCTGTAAGTCTTTCAACTTTATCATATAAACTTCTTTCATGTAATGTAATTACATATGGATTGAGGGAGGGATCAGTAAAGCATACAATATTAGATGTGTGACTGCATTAATTAGCCTTTTTCTGCATCAGAAAGTACAGTGATTTAAAAATTGATAACAATACTTTTATTAAAATTTATTTTTTAGATTTATTATGAAAGGCAATTATAATCATGTGAAATTTGGAGAGATTAGGTGGTCCATAGTATAATAAAGCCATCACAGAAAGCAGATTGAGAGCCTTGATAACCTGTGTAAGAATTCAAATTTTAGAGAAATGAAAAGTTTATTGAAATATATAAAAGCAAACAGTAACCTAATTTTTGGCTTTATTTTATATTTAACAGTATACTCATTTCTCATTTTTCTCTTATTAATAGTATTTTAGGAACCATATTATTATTATAATTTAATATTTTAGTCTACTCTTTCATATCAATCAAGGAAGACAGAATAGAAATTTGTAGCTTTTTTTAATGATTTGATGATTAAATAAAAATCTACCCCTATCTTATATTTAGCAAAATTTTGGAGAATTTTTTTACTCCTCTCATGAATAATTCACAGTCTTTCTCTTTCCAGTGAAAGCATAGTGATTTAATGCTCCTCTGACTTGTTATTTCTGAACTAATTTTCTACTGGGAAATTCTGTCAATAGAGTTCTTAAAAGGATTTGTATTAAGCCTTTCACAGATACTCTGATATTAAAATCATGTCTGAGTAAACAGGTGTATTCTGTGTCATTGAAATCAAATGCTACTGTAAACATACCCACCTGTGTAGTCCAATTTGTTATTCCCTTTAGAGCTGATATAAAAGTCAAAAGGTGTTTGGCAATAGGGTTGGGAAATGGGATTATTTGTACATTATTTATTCTCCAGAAGTATTGTAATACCTGTCAATGGGTGGATTAATATTTCCTTAAAATTTTTCTGATCATAGAATGTCTGCTTCCATTCTCATTTCTTGTTACCTTATGTTGTGCATATGAAGACTCAATTCATTGTTATTATAGAGGCAATTACACAACTAAACCTTAATTAGTTGATATTTTCTCCTCTTTAGTCATTATCTTAATGATTATGGTCAAATTATGTTTTGTAATTTTAAAGAAATGATCTAATTGTAATGTCACCTGACTTTCAATTATTCTCATGAGATCTGTGTTAGGTAGGTAAAAACAGTCACCAACAGCTCTAAATAATAACCAAGAAGTTTGTGGTCATACCAATGTGCTAGCTAATATGTAATTACAGAATGTTATAACTGAAATTGCTCAGCATTGTTTCAGCCATGTACAAGTGGTTCTCAACTGTCAGTGTCCTGGAAATTTTTTAAAAAAAAATACAAATAGGCACATACTCAAAGATTGTCCTCTCCCTTTTCTCCCTTTGTCCATCTCTTGTTATCTATCCTTTTTTTCTCTGTCACCCTCTTAGATTTCTGTCACCATCCAGATATTCAGCCTTGGTTGAGAATAGATCAAGGTCAGAATACACCAGAGAGATACATCAGTAGCTGATTGATTTGACTGAAAAATGGTTCCTGGCATTTTTACTGATTTTCCTCTAAAGCTATTAGACAGAGTTAACAAATCGAGAAAAGGACAAAGAGGGAGCATTTAGTTAATCCAATTAACAGCAAGAGGCGAGTATGAGTATTGGCCATGAAACTGTAATCTTCTTGAAAGGAGGACTGATGCCTCTTTTAAAATATTTAGAGACATTTAGAGTAATTGAAAAAATGAATAAACAAATAGGCAAATAGTTTTCTCTCATCTCAGCTTCAATATGTTGTCATGAATTAGAAAGAGGAAAAAAACTTGTTATGCTTTTTATTTCCAACAATGTTTAGAGTGAAAACAATTAGCAAATTTTCAATTCATATAACTATTGTTTCACAATAGATAAAAAAGAATTACATAATAATTGGCAAAAAACTCTTTCCTTAACAAAAAATTATTGCTATTAATACTTTCCATTATTTATACCAAATGACCTTTGTATAATCTAACAAAAACAGCTGGTGTTATATTTCAGATATGAAATCGAAATTGGCTTACCTGAATCTATATAATGTCTATTTCTGTGGAATACTTCCTTATCAGAGTTTTCACAAGAAACAGTAGAAGTGATTTAAAATAGAGAATGATTTGTGGAAAGCATTTAAACTTTGAACCAAGAAAATTGAATTCTAATACTTTGCGGCAAAGTTTGTGTTAGATTGTATACATTTTATAAACTTTCTGACCTTGAGTTGTCTAATCTATAAAGGAGAGAAATATTGCCCAGTTGGGTATGTCATTCAGAGGATCAAAAATCTTGAAATAAAACAAGTAGGTATAGGATCATAAGAGTCTTTTTGGAGAGACCAGTAGAGACTTTTGTGATGAACATATTGGGGGAAAATTAGGAAAACTTGAATACTGGGGTAGATGGTGAGAAGGGAATCAAAAGGCACTTGGGAGGGGGAGAAATGAAGGATGGAGATATGATTCTTTTTAGCATTTGTGATTCAGTAGTGCTCTGTTACCTGATTTTGTTCCCTGTTGCCTGATAATTCCTCAGTAAAAAAAAAAAAAAAAAAAAGACTAGATTCTGGTGCATGGGCCTGTCGGATATTACTTGGATTAAGGGCCTTTCAAACTAGCTGACTTTTGTGCACACTACACAGCAATGGGAGACCTTCAGCCCTGACCCTGCTGGCCCTAAGGCCATGATTAGTTACTTGTTAACCTGTTTTCTTTCTGTGTGAACTTCTTGGGTAGCAAGATCCCTGAGCTGGGCATTAACTCTGCATTACATTAAGGAGTGTTCCCTGGTGGAAGGTGAAGAGGGACCATTTCTCTGAGACATACACACCTGTGGCAGGTGCTGTCTCCACTGAAGGGCTGTGCCTTTCACATTTTCTAACATCTCAGAAGTAAGATTTTTTTTATGTATTTTTCACAACTTACAATGATATATGTCAATTATGTCTTAATATAAAATAAAAGTAAGGTTTCAGTAAAAAATTGTGGATGAGTTAACACTTGAGTTTAAATAAGTATAATGTATGTCCATTTTCTTAGGAAAAAATGTCACATGTGTTTGTGCCGTAGTCTGATGATGGAATTAAATACCGAGAACTATATTGAATTCTTTGAAGAGAAAGTTATATGACTACTGACCAGGAAATTGCATCTAGAAATTGATGGCTGTTGGAGACGCCACCTCTAGACTGACACCTAGAACTAGTACTAGGGTTAGAAAAGTATGCAAGATGGTGAAAGGATTGTCATTAGTTATTTAATTTTTCCTGAACAGCAACTACCACCACTGCCAAGGACAACATGACAGTAACAGCAAAGAGCACACAAACAGACAACAGCCAGACATTTATGAGCCACTTGCCTCTGCCTGGGACAGGAACCTCTCTAGAAACCCGTCACGTAGATGCCCTGGGGTCCTTATGTGCTTTGCTAGTTAAGCATAAGATCCTTGTTTGGCAAAACAGTGATCTGTTTTGTATGACCAGAAATTATATACTTTTTAAAGAAATTATTTACAAAAAAGAAACCTATAAAATACAAAGGGAACGCTTACATAAATTCATAATTTTTTGTGTGCCCAACTAAAGAGTGTTTCCTGTGACATCATCTTCCATAAAAACACAGAGATTCTACAAGGAAATCCTTGTTTCCAGAAAGTCAAGACCACTCTGAAAAGTTCTCATTGGTACTTATCCTACACAGAGGTAAAAGGTGGGACTAGTGAAATTTAAATGTTAGCATTTTCCCAAAAGCACCAGTGGTTAATCTTTAATAAGCAGCTTTTTGCTTAGTTATATATTTTCTTAATCTGACTAAAAGTAAAACTCAAAGGATATCACAGCTGGCTCAGACTTGAAACATGTGAATGCCTCAAACAATATTTATAGATCACTAATACATTCTGCAAATCCTAGAAGAGAGATTCTACTCTTTTCTTCTGCAGAGACATTTCTATTCCTTCTTCCAATTCATCCAGATTTGTGTCTCCCAAATAAAGTTTCCTCAAATTTACACCTTTATCTGGGTCAGAGCAATTAGCTCACAGTTTCTTTGCATATTGCTTCCAAGGTGACAGTATACCTCGATCCTTTCCTGAGGACATGCTGGTGCACTGAGTAAAATCACATGGCAAGGTGTTCGTACTTCAGTGTTACACTACACCCCATGATTGATACTGACACTTTGTTCCACTAGATTTATATCCAGCTTTGCTCTGTGGCATCTTGTTTAGCACTTGAAAACACTTAAGTGATTTGTTTATTTTTCTGACCACAAATAAAAAGGTACTTCATACACACAGATTCCTTTAATTTATTCATGATAACCCAGATAAGCAAAATCTAATATATGAATGGATGACCATATCTTACTAATTTATTTAAATTCTTGTTGCTTAAGTTCTTACAAACAAGGCTGAAATGAATAGTGATATTATTAATTATGCTTAATGGAAATACTGCTTTCCTTTCACTACTAAGGATGTATAAGTTTTAGTGGGTGACATTTCCAATTAAAAATATTTTCTTGTGTTTCATGCAATGGTATTTCACACTACAATCTGCATAAAATTTTATCAAAAGATCTCTACATAAATTAAATTTATTTTTTTTCTTTTAATTTGTTGAAATGATGAGTACATTATTTCCTATGCTCTCTAAAAAGATCTTAAAGAGTAATTTGAGTGTTCTACCAATTTTGAAAGTAGAGAGAAGGTTTATATAATGTTTCATTCTTTATGAAATATTCTCTAAGGTACTTCAAGAAATGCAAGTGCAATATTTGATTTAACATTTGGCTATTCTTTCTATTTTCTGGAATATTTTTCTTTTGAACATATCCCAAGTCTCCAAAATGTACCATGCTTATACAGAAAAATAAGCCCACTGACATGTGTATATGTACATACACATATGTGTATGTGTATGTATGCATCCACATATACGCACATATGTGTATACATATATGTTCTTCTATACACCCTATATAAACACACAAGATATAGATACAAAAATATTTATATGTATACAATAAGCATAGAATTTATCATCTGGAAATAACCTTCAGGTAAAGACTTCTCAAAAAAATTATAGTTTATATTATGTAAAGCACAAATTTATAAGTTGACAAGTCCTAATACTGGTTTTGTCACTTACTAACTTACTATTTAAATGTAGCCTTATAAAAATTACTTCGATTTCTCAATCTCTTTTGCCAGTGGCCCACATAAGGTGTTATTTAGAAGTAATTATTTTAGACTATTTAATTCTATAATGTTTTCAGAAATGTGGAGGTCTAGTAAACTCCAGCAGATAGGAGACAGGCATGACCCAGAAATGGAAGGATATCTGCGCTCCACCCATCTTCAGAATGATGAACTAGCTGTGAATTTGAGAAAAGAGGATACTCTCCTCCATTATTTCTTAAAAGAGTTCATTGAGATATAATGGAGAGAAAAGAAAACAGGACATTTGTAATGCATACAGTTTGATGAATTAGGGATTATGCGTACACCTGTAAAACCATTGTCACCATCAAAGTAATAAACAAGATCCCCATTTTATATGTAAGGATGCACATGTGCTCTAAGTAGCAGGATGTATAAGGTATTCCATGCAAGCGGTGAACAAAAAAGCAGAAGCTGCTATGTTTATATAAGACAAAATAGACTCTAAGTAAAAAACTGTCACTGGAGAAAAAAAGCCCATATATACTGATCAAAGGGTCTTTGTCATTATTAAAACCTTGGGATCAGGAGATAGATTGTAGAATCTTGTGGACCAAGTCCTCAGAGGTAAGATAAACCAAAATAATTTTGATTGATTGTTATCCAGCAGAACCTGAGTATCTGAAAACTTCCAGAAATCCTGTTATTTGTCTTACACATTTGAGTCTTGAGAGTATTCAATTGCACTAACAGGGAAAGTCATTATTTTCTGTATTATACTTTGTTATTTCTTTTTTTTTTCTTTTTGTATTTTTCTGAAGTGAGAAGCGGGGAGGCAGACAGACAGGCACCCAACTGGGATCCACCAGGCATGCCCACAAGAGAGGGATGTTCTACCCATCTGGGCTGCTTCTCCTTTGCAAACAGAGCCATTCTAGCACCTGAGGCAGAGGCCATGAAGCCATCCTCAGTGCCCCGGCAAACTTTGCTCCTGCGGAGCCTTGGCTGCAAGAGGGGAAGAGAGATACAGAAAGAAGAGGAGCCTGACCAGGCAGTGGCGCAGTGGATAGAGCGTTGGACTGGGATGCCGAGGACCCAGGTTCGAGACTCCGAGATTGCCAGCTTGAGCACAGGCTCATCTGGTTTGAGCAAAAGCTCAACAGCTTGGATTCAAGGTCGCTGGCTCAAGGAAGGGGTTACACAGTCTGCTGAAGGCCTGCGGTCAAGGCACATATGAGAAAGCAATCAATGAACAACTAAGGTGTCACAATGAGCAACGAAAAACTAATGATTGATGCTTCTCATCTCTCAGTTCCTGTCTGTCTATCCCTCTCTCTGACTCTCTCTGTCTCTGTAAAAAGAAAGAAAGAAAGAAAGAAAGAATGAAAGAAAGAAAGAAAGAAAGAAAGAAAGAAAGAAAGAAAGAAAGAAAGAAAGAAAAGAAAAGAAAGGAGAGGAGGAAGGGTGGAAAAGCAGGTGGGCACTTATCCTGTGTGCGGCCAGAGCCATACTTTGTTTTTTCTTAAGCCCCTAGACAAGTTTTGTTAAAAATTGTAGCCAGGAATAGGCTAAATTCTGATTAGTGACAGAAGTGACTTGTGTCCAGTTTCCGTGAGACATTGGTAGAAGGCAAAGCAGCACATCCTATCTAAATATGTGTTGACCTCAAAGTGTTGAAGCAGCAATGCAATGAGATTTCCTGGCAGAGGCAACAAGCAAGCTCCTGGATAGCTAGTATGATGGGGCACTTATCATGCAGAGATTCTTAATAATGCCTCGCAGAAGAAAATTTGATAATTCATTATCAAGCTCAATTTTATTTTCATTTGAATAGAAAAGTAAATAGATATATACATAGAGAAAGGTAAGATTTTCAGAAATACAACAAATTGGAAAATAACTCAAAAACTGAAACCTGTAACAAGTGTTTTTTACTACATTGTTTGAAAAATAATATTTTATGTAGTTTTAATGTTTCCCCAATGAAGATAAGGAGCAACTAGAATAGGAAAGTATCTAGCATATGTAATTTTCTATATGAAATCTATAAGCACATGTCTAGCAAAAATCTCTCTCTGCATCTCTTTCTCTGTATCTCTATTTCTACCTCTTTGTCTTTGTCTCTGATACTACCAACTCAGAAAGACTTTCATAAACATATCTAATGTTTATCATCATATCCTAAAATTAAATATACTGTTATGACCCAGCTTATGATCCATCTCAATGGCCAAATCCTTCTCCCATCTTAAGAATTTACAAAATAGTAAGAAGGAAAAATCCATCAATTGTAGCAAATACCACAGTATAAAATATGAGCATGTCTTAGAAATAAACTATTCTTTATTAAAATATTATTTTATTTAATGTGCAATTTTAAATATCATTGGGTGATATTCAAACAAGAAATATTCACACTGGTTCAATTATAATATCATAAGTCATTCACAGCTAAATTAGATGGAATAAGTTTATGCCAGTCACCAGTTTAGATTGTTAACCGCATTAAAAATAAATACAAACCATGAAAATATTATCAACTTAAATCTGACAAGACTCTGACTAAGACTCTGACTATCTTTGTTTTCCTGAAAAATACACACTAGGATATTTTTGGTTTCACGTGACAAGTAGCCAAAAAAAAATTTCTGTATTTTGGAGAGTTTAATACAGTATGGTATCATTATCAAAAGAGAAATGAGGCTTGTGACATTTTCTTCATTTTTACAAATACAGTTGTTATTCTAATAAACCATTAAGTTGGTGTTTCAACTTTGCTATTGTGGTAGAATTTATTTTCGCATTGTTGTCATATCCTGTGGACATGACCTCAGACTTGTAATTAGGTCCTTGAGATGCCTCTTTCTTTCTATTTGGTAAATAGAGACTAAAGCCCTCAGACTCATTCAGAGATCCAGCATCCCACACTTCTGGGATGTTAGAAGCTTTTAGGATGTATTAAAGTTTCAGCCACATTCCCATAGCACTTTGGGGTAATGCTGCTTCAGAAAATTTTCTCTAAAGTAACCTTTTAAAGTGAGCCACAAAAGCTCTTATTCTAGATCTTATTGGCATCTGACCTTTGTAAACTTACATATGAGAAAAAATAGGGAAAAAGGAAGATGCTAAGGGAGACACAGTGATCTCTTTCAAAATGCAGCTATACCCACAGGCTACTGAGAAATCATGACCTATAAAGTTCAGAGCTCTGTTGATTCTTCCAAACAATTACCCACAGCTATTATGATTTCTTCCCATCACTAAAAATGTCATTGCCGAGGTAACTGCTCCAATTTGAGAAGGTAAAAGATT
The DNA here is from genome assembly GCF_036850765.1 of Saccopteryx bilineata. NCBI lineage: Eukaryota > Metazoa > Chordata > Mammalia > Chiroptera > Emballonuridae > Saccopteryx > Saccopteryx bilineata. The sequence continues at coordinate 287,710,354 of NC_089490.1, forward strand.
TAACAAGTAACTAATATGTAAAAGATGGGAGTACTAGGGGGAGAGGTTGATTTGATTACTGCCATTTCAAACTGCTAATAGGCCAGATGATAGGATGTCTAATTCTCCCTGAAACTACATCATTATTCAGACACTCCTTACAGTGCTTTATTCTCATACATTTCCTTGAGCTACAGTATTTTTTTCTTCTTCTTCCTTTAAATTGGCTCTGCGATGGCCAATGTGCAATCTAATTAGGTGATAATAAGTGTTAATGACAGTATTATCTGATAATAACTGGGCTTCAATAATGTATCTCATTATGATTCTTAGTTTCTTGTGAAAGGTTGTAAAGAAAGGACCTTGGGCATTCCATTTTATTTTAACGACAGTTAGGGATCAACTACCAGGGTAAAAGAATGGATCTGGGACAGACAGCTTTATCCATCCTGATGTTGCATGAAGATCATAGTCTCTACATCTTCATTCAACATCAGGGTGGTTAACTCTTTCATGGACTGGAATGAATTTCTGGTGAATAGGCTGTTGGAAAACACTGCTTTACAGTGTGCATTCATGGTGTTACATGATTTTGCCCAAATGTAGGCTAATGTACCGGCAAGTGCTCTGAGCATATTTAAGGTAAACTAAGCGAAGCTATAATATTTGTAGGTTAGGTTTATTAAGCAAATTTTCAACTTAACAATATTTTCCATTTACTTTGGATTATCTGGACATAATATGGTTAAAACTCATACATAAACAGAAACACAGACAAAAATTTTAAATAGAAACAAGAAATAGCCTAGATGAGTAAAAAATTATGATAAAATCTGATTAATAACTTGATAATACCCCTTTGAGTTTTAATACTAATATACCTTAATTCAATTTGAATATGTACAAAAGTTTTGTGTTTCCTCTGTCTAAACCTTTTGAACCCACTTATGGATAATCAGGCTGGTGGTGTTTTACACAGGGACTTCTGTATTCTTCCACCATAGTATATCAACAATTGTAATTCAGATGATCTTACACATTATTATTAAGTGATACTATGTTAAAAGTATATGACAAATTTCCTGGAAGGATTGATGGATGATTAGGTTTGAGAAAGAAAAGCCTGGAAAAATGGGTTAACCCTTTACGGAACAGCATAAAATCTTCCGGACCAAGATCAGTCCCAGACAAACAGTTGAAAAACTGCTGTAGAATGTCAGATGTGGCCCTGGCCGGTTGGCTCAGTGGTAGAGCGTCGGCCTGGTGTGCAGAAGTCCCGGGTTCGATTCCCGGCCAGGGCACACAGGAGAAGTGCCCATCAGCTTCTCCACCCCTCCCCCTCTCCTTTCTCTCTGTCTCTCTCTTCCCCTCCCGCAGCCGAGGCTCCATTGGAGAGAAGATGGTCCGGGCACTGGGATTGGCTCCTTGGCCTCTGCCCCAGGCGCTAGAGTGGCTCTGGTCTCGACAGAGCGACGCCCCGGCTGGGCAGAACATCCCCCCTGGTGGGCGTGCCGGGTGGATCTCGGTCGGGCGCATGTGGGAATCTGTCTGTCTCTCCCCTTTTCCAGCTTCAGAAAAATACAAAAATAATAATAATAATAAAAGAATGTCATATGTTTACCCTCCTGATCATATGGCTGACTAGTAGCTGAGGGTCACTGCTACTGTCCAGAATCATGAGAGAGTATTATACAGCATATCACTAACATTAGACAAGATTAGAATTTAAATTTCAAAGTAGGGTTTCAACAGAATGTGTATTGATGTCATGGCATTGTAAAGCTGGAAAATCATAAGCTGAACCACTATAAATCCAGGACCATCCATACTGTTACTTGCTTGTTACCACAGAGTGATTTCAATGCAATCCTCCTATATTGGAAGTATAATGGCCTATTGAATGGAGGGATCACTTGTTAGCTTATTTTCGATGGGAATAGTGACTATTTTTATAAGTAGTATTTAAAACTAGAAACCCTGTTTTTATTTATTAAAGGACACTGATCTATTCGAAGCTGAAAAAATAAATATAATGTATTAATCAGAAAAAGACAAACAAAGGCAAACAATAATTAGAAGGGAAAGAGAGTACAAAAATCTCATGTATTCCTAGACATCATTTTTGAAAGAAGTGAAAATTTCTAGACTTTAGTATCTAAAGAATTGATATTTTAAAATTAATTGGAAAAAGTGCATGTAAAATAATTAAAATTTAGTATAAAGATCTTGAAAAAAATATCTTGTATAAATGAAAGGCTTCATGGAATATAAGAAAATTGTGTGCCAAAGGGAATTATTAATTTGACTAATTAATGTTGTTCTTTCAGGCACTCTGATTAATACCAGTCCTTTAATTAGGGGAAAGCTAAAATTTGATATCAGAGTACCCAGTATAGCCTTTATCTTTCATTATATGTCATTATATTGGTTAAGCATATAGTTTTCAGTAGGAAGTGAAAATACAAAATTCTTAAATTCTTAATAACCCATTTTTAAATTGGGTTTAGCTACAGCAGTATTAATGTTCAGAGGGATATATTTAAGTTATCAATCAGATATCATCTCATTAGATAACCATATATATATATTTACAATCTTATATTGTTTTATATATTTATAATTTTTTGAGTTAAAGACACAAAACCTCTTCCATCTAGTGCAGTAATTGAATGTTTGGGTCAGAAAATGATCACAGGTCTACTACCATTATGAATCTCATACAAGATTCATTGCAGTAAGGCAATTTTCACACCTGTTAATGAAGGTCTCAATGAACACTACTTTTGTTTGCCTTTGCTTTCCATTATTCCAGGAATGCTTCATAGAGATACATATTGGGATTTCATATAGAAAATGTATAAAAAATATTTTTTTCTTTTTATATCCAATCTATTTCTAAGTATGATATATAATATTTTAGATAAATTTACTTTTTGCCTAAGTAGAACTTTTCTCACAGGCAAAATAAATGACTTTGATTATTATTTGCATGAACAAAATAATATTTTTATATGTAAATATCTTAACTCCATGTAAAATATTTCTGGAAAAATTAAAGAGAAATTAGACTTAGACAATTCCTATATGTAGCCCTGAAATATTAAGACTCACTAGTCACTTAATAAAACATTCTTCTTTTTTTCTGGAAAAGCTTACAAAAAATAATAAATAATGAGATAACTATTGATTTTAGAAAAGTCACACAAATGCTGTTCACTTTTCTCAAAAAGATATATTTTACTTATTATATATAAGATATGGAATGCTTAGAACACTCTCACAAAATATTTTTAAAATGCATAATACTTCATGTTATTATTAAGGTAGAACTCATTTTGAAAGATAAAAAATGTTTTAGTAATTACCCATGACTTGTGATCCTTGAATACATAGAAATGTGCAGACAACATACTATACCTTTGCAGCAGACAGTAGGTAATACGCAAAATCAAGGGTTGCCTGCTCCCAGAGGTTGGGTATCAAAATTTTTCAGTTTTTAAACAAAAAATATTGATAATTTTAGAAAATTCCCTCCCTAAGAAGCTGAAGTTCATGTTTCAAAATATAATGTAATTATTTTGAGTACAGAATAAATACTTTAGTTATTTTCATTTGTCTGGTTTCTCAAAATATATATGTTGTTAATTACTTTAAAAGAACAATAAATTGAAGTTATCCTTGCTTTTAACTGGTACCTAATATAAATTAATAAAATATGGGAAGTAAATGAAGAAAAATTATACAAAACAGCAGTTTATGTGCGTGGAGCACCAGATCATTACCTTAACAGCTAGAAGGAGCTGTGGAGGATTTAAGCACAACATTTAGTGAGAGATATGGTTACTACTTCTCCTACAGTCAACCAAACTGTCTTTCACCTCATTTTGCCAATGAAGATAGTCAATTTCCCTTCCTGGAGTTTCAAAATGAATAAGAAGTATAAAAATTTTGTCATGTTTCCCTACTCACCCATTCCTGCCTCCTTCTATCTCCTCATGAATAAGGATAAGGAACTGGTCAGACTGGGAGCTCTGAATCCATCTCATCTGTCTCCTTGCCTTGTAATGGAGAGTGACAACCTCATGGTGGACCTTGAAAAATTTCTTATGTCTTTTCCAAAACAAATCAGATTACTTAGGCCAAAAATTGATGGAGTCCTCAGTTTGCCTTAAAAATTAAGACTGCTTAAAATAACAGTGAAATATTCATGTCTGACAGTTTTTGCGATGTGACGATAGATGAAAATAGATCCAAAGTTCACAACAAAAATCCAGAGATCTGGCCATCTCTGTATAAAAGGTTTCAAAAATAAGCTAATTAATAAAAGGATGACTGATGATAAGAACAATTTATCAGTATCTATGTGGGAGTTGTTTTAACTTGTAACTATTTTTTTTTTAATGAGGGAGAGTGCCTCTTTTTGACTTGACATTAAAGTACCCATAGTACTGTAAAAGCACTTTGACATTTAGCAGTGAGGTATAATCAAAGGTATTATAAACTGATTTAGGTTAAGAAAAAAAGACACATAGAATTTTCAGAATTTCAGAGCTAAGTATCTTATTTCAAAAATTGAATTACCATATTTAAGGCACAAAATAAAAAAAAAAACTTAATTGAGACATAAGCCTCTGTTGGAAAAAAAAGTTAAACTCGCACATACATATCACTCATACTCATACACTTAATTTATTGAATCTTTTCTTTATTGAAGCATTAAAAATGAATGTTTTAAGAATAAAATTATAGGCAGAGAAAGATACATGTTCAATGTGAAAAATACTCAAAAGCTGTGGCATTGATCAATTTGAAGCTGCTCATTAATTTGATAAAGCCAAAATGTGATTACTTTTGAAACCAGCAATTTTAATATTTAGCATTTAAAACAAAAGAAAAAAAAGGACACATCTGTTCTTTCATGAAATTGGGCAGTACAATATAATCATTAAAAATATGCCAAGAATGCAGCGACTGTGGAAAACAGTATGGAGATTCCTCAAAAAATTAAAAATGAAACTACCCTTTGACCCAGCCATCCCACTTTTAGGAATATATCCTATGAATACCAAATTACTGATTCAAAAGAAGAAATGCACCCCCCATGTTTATTGCAACATTGTTTACAATAATCAAGATCTGGAAACAGCCCAAGTGTCCGTCAGTGGATGAATGGATTAAAAGGTAGTGGTACATATACACAATGGAATACTACGTGGCCATGAGGAAGAAGGAAATCTTACTTTTCACGACAACATGGATGGACCTGGAAACTATCATGCTAAGTAAAATAAGCCGGGCAGAGAAAGAAAAATATCATATGACCTCACTCATTTGAGGAATCCAATGAACAATGTGAACTGAGCAACAGAACAGAGGCTAAGGTGGGATCAAAGGGACCAGAGGGAAAATGGTCTGAGGGAAAGTAGAAGAGAAGATGAGATCAGAGAAGGGAAAGAGATTAATGAATTTATATATACATGACACAGCATTATAGAGAACAAGACAGCAAATGCTGGAGGGAAGGGTGGAAGGCATTGGGGGGAGGAGGTTTGGGGGGCCTGAGGGTAATAAGGGTATGGGGGTAGATATATTTGGTGGGACACTTGAATCTATGTAAACACAAATTAAAATCATAAATAAAAAAACACACAAAAAAACATGCCAAGAATATAGAAATATATTGAATAGATCAGGTCTTAAGATTTGTATAAGAGTAAAAATGTTGATGAAAAAAGACTGGCTTTTAAACTATTTCCATGATCCTAATTTCTAAGCTAAGACACAGAAACTAAAATATTTGTTTGTATGTATGTTCGTATGCATACGTATACATGTGTGTATTTATTTATGTCTGAGTGTGTGTATATATATATATACACACATATACAGATAAATATATTTGTATATATGGAGAATTTGAAGGTTCTTAATTTAGGAGAAAATAAAAATGTGTTCTAGAAATAGACATTTTAGTATTTTGCTTTATGATAACTTTCTGTTTTAAATAATAAAATGTGTTTTGGTAAGATTAAATTACTTAACATGTCATATTGTTTTTATTATGGCAATTTGTATTTACCACAAAAACAAAACAGAGACTACAGTAATGGTTTACTTTAGTCCTTTCCAAAATTCAAATATTTTCCTAAAAGATAAAAACAATTAGAATTATTGTGACTGCAACTTTCTAATTATTATATAGAATAAAATATGCAATGTAGTAAGGTATGTAGTATAAATTTGTCCAAATTGGGAAAGGAGAAGGAATGTAAACAAGAACAAAGGAAACTAATTTTAGTCTTACCAACATGTGTAGTACATAATTTGGTCTTGTTCAAAGAGAGATCTTACCTTTGGCCTCAACTTTTGGGACATAATTTATGCCATATTTGATAGGAGTATTACAGAATATCTGAGCATGTCTTAAATCTTAACAAGAATAACAATTTTTATTAAACCCATCAAAACAAATTTTCTACCTGATGTTTTAATGCTCATTTCTAAATAACATGAATTTTCTTAACATTTGAGAAATGTATTTTCAACAGCTACTGTAACCAGTTATAGTTTGAAAGTACCCACTCAATATATGTCAGGAATTTCTATGATTTAAAAGTTTTGACTTATTAAATGAACTTTAATAACTGATTTGAAAAACAATAATAGTATCAAGAATTTATATAATATCCCAAGATTTTTTCTGGCAACTGGAAAAATTGAAGGGGTTGAAGACCCTGACATTTGAGCAGTTTTAATTTCTGGAATGGTTATTGTGTGCAATAGTTAATATCTAGAACTGTAAAATTTATTTGCATTTAAAACCATGCTATAACACTTTTCAATGAGTAAACTTGAAGAAATTACTTAATTCCAATGGAGTTAAATTTTTGCCAAAGTACTTTATACATTTATACATAACTTTTGTAAAACATACAAAAGTTAACATATGTAATGCTCTTAAAAGAATGTCTGGCACATATTAAACACTCAATACCCAAATAAATATTGTTATTAATTAAGAATAAAATACTTTATTATATAATTAATATTAATTGTGGATACTGCATATGAAAAACGAAAAACATTGAAAAATAAAAACAAGAAAAAAGAATATTTCTTGAAATATATTTGACCTGTGTATTAAAACTGCAAGACATTTTGAAATAAAACTAATATTTTTTAGTTATTAAATTCCTCTTGGAAACTTATCATATTGCTTTCATTTTAAAGAAAAATCTTGCCAGCACATTTTTAGGCTTAATTTTTCAAGCAACAAACTACATCTATTTCTCATCAGTCTGATTGTCAGAAATATTTGGGAGAGAAATTATCATAAGATAGTCTATTATATTCTACTTTTTCTTAGTTTTTTTCTCTATACAGCCAAGAGAGATCACCAGACCAAAAAAAAAAATTCACAATGCAGAAATCATATATTGTAGAAATACCTTAGGTAAAATATTTTTAAATATTATTTTAAATATTTAGTCATCAAAGCAAACAGATTTATGTTTCAGCAGTAATAATAAGTGGGTATCACTAGGACTAGGCAAGTAATTATATAAGCCTTAGAATCTGTATCTGTACAGAGAAAACATATGGTCATTAAAGAGATTAAATGGCAGAAAAAATCTGAACTACTTAATTAATTAGTTGCTGTAAAGAATTGGTCAATGATTTTGCATAGTTATTATCACCACAAAAATTATTGTGTAAAGCAGATATGCCATTTCAAGGAATATTAATTTTGACAGATCACTGTCATCATATAAGTATTTTCTAATAAAACAATTTTTATTTTTGACCAACCATATAGTAATAATTCAATCACCATCAAATTTTTTCTTATTAATTTTTAGAAAGAATGTAAGAGAAACAAAGAGAGAAAGAGAGAAAAACTTGAATTTATTGTTCCACGTATTTGTGTCATCATTGGTTGATGACTGTGTATGTGCCTGACCAAGAATCAAACCTACAACCTTGGCATATCGGAACAACATTTTAACCAACTGAGGTACCTGGCCTAGGCCACCATCAATTTTTTTTTTTTTTGGAATTGAAAAGAAGAGATGAAATTAGGTTATAATAAATTGTTAGCTTCAATTATTTACTTTTTTTCTATATTCATGTTTTTTGCCCTGAAATTACACAGTTCTTACAGTTACCTAGAGATAAAGTGAATTTTTTTTTCCTTGATATTTTTGTCAGCCATATGACTTGTTTTGGCCAATAAAGTGTAAACATTAGATTTAAGAAGAGCCTTGAAATTTGCTTGCATATTTGGACATGCTCACTTCAGCTTGTAATATTGGCCTTAGAAAAGCACGTCTACCCTCCTGGCATACATATAAGACTACTGTCCTCCCCTGCCATTGGCTCCCATCTTAGACACACATCTAATCCAATGAAACATTTACTGGGCTTACACTTTGTGGTCCACACTGAAGGCTAGTAATACATAGGACACCTTTGTACTGAAAACCTAGTGGATATCTTTTAACTAAATAGCCTTCCATGAATAGAATAAGTGAATTCATGAACGAAGGAATAAAGAAATCCAATTAAAGAGTCTAAGATGCAGTCTAGAGAGACATGAACTAGAATGTAATTGTTCTAAAAGAGAGTTATAGCTTAATTGATAGTATTAACATATCTGAAGAAAGAATGTATCCACAGAAAGAAGGTGGTTTGCCCAAAGTTCAGAAAAATGCAGCACTATTGAAATTGGCAGTATTTATCCAACTGTGTCCAAGAGAAAATAGGACTGTCTCTAGTAGTCAATAGAATATTGTTCCAGGATAGTTTAATTCACTTCAATAGACTTCGTGTGCCTACTATATGCCATAGTATATGACAGATACATGTGCACACACATGCACACACACAGTTCTTTTTTTTTTTTTAAGTAAGAGGAGAGGAAATAAAGAGGCAGGATTACACCACAAGAGTGATCTGCTGTCCAGACCCCAGCTCCTGTCGTTGGAGCAGTGTTTCTTTACAGGGGAAGAGGAAGGTCAGTAGGACAAACAGATTTACAGCTCTGTCAGTGGGGACTCTGGAACAGAGCATGGAGAGTCCTATGCCTGATGACATTGTCAAAAACAAGTATAACAATAAATCAATATTTGATACTGGATAATTGTCAGGAAAAAAGATAAAATTACCAAACAGACACATGCAATGATAGAAGAGTGGTGGCTAAGAAAATGTTGAATATTAATATTATTTTTTATTGCTCACATAAAGGACAGAGATTTACTATGACAAAATTTTTCAATCAAACACACTTTAAAATTTTAAGTATGAAATTACTGTATTTAAAATACAGTGGTACCTTGAGATACAAACAGACCAACATACAATTTTTTTAAGATACGAGCTGCAACTCAGTTTGTATTTTTGTTCGCAATCCAAGTGAAATTCCGAGATACAAGTCATGATTTGGGAAGCTGCCGCTAGTTGGCACATTGGTGCATGGGTTCATTATCAGCAGTTTGATATACAAGTTGACTGACTTATGAGCTTGGTTATAGAATGAATTAAAATCGTATCTCAAAGTACCACTGTAGAATGTGCAATTTAAAACCAGTAAAGAATAAAAGGAAAATGAAAAACTAAAAGTAAGATAAAACAATGAAAATAAGAAAAGAAATTCAACTTTAATAATATAACTATAGAACCCAGGCTTGCGGTCTGACTTGGTAGCCGGCTCCTCCCGCAGGGGTGGAGCCAAAAGCCCAGAAGAGGTGGAGTTCCGCTACGGAGCTGAGCTTGGGCACTCAGCCCTTCCTGGTGGTAGAGCCAAGGCTAGCAGCTGTTCCTTGAGTGGGATCATCCTGCAAAGGCAGGGAGAAAGCTCGGAAACAGGCGGAGACCCGCACCTGAGCAAAGGTGCTCACCAGTGCCCTCAGGACTGAGCATAACATCACACACGGGGGTGGGGCAAAGGCCAAGGCCACCAACCCTTGTGCACCCGAGCACATGATCACAGCCACTCCCGTGAAGAGAAAATGCGGAGGCAGAGAAATACAACACAAATAAACCAAGAGAAATCGCCAGAAAAGGACCTAAGTGAATCAGATATAACCAAATTACCAGATGCAGAGTTTAAAATAACGATTGTTAGGATGCTCAAAGATATTAGAACAACCATAGATGGCCATTACGAAAACCTAAATAAAGAGATAACAAATATAAAAAAGGACATTGAAATAATAAAAAAGAATCAGACAGAAATGACAAATACAATATCTGAAATAAAGAATACAATGGAAGGAATTAAAAGCAGGATGGATGAAGCAGAGAATCGAATCAGTGAGTTAGAGGACACAATAAATAAAGGCACAGAAGCAGAGCAGAAAAAAGAAAAGAGACTCAAAAAGTCTGAGGAAACTCTAAGAGAGCTCTGTGACAACATGAAGAGAAATAACATCCGCATCATAGGGGTTCCTGAAGAAGAAGAGAAAGAACAAGGGATACTTTGTTCAAACATATTATAGCAGAAAACTTCCCCCAATTAAGGCAGGAAAATGTTTCACATGTTCAGGAAGCACAGAGAACTCCATTAAGGAGAAACCCAAAGAAACCAACACCAAGACACATCATAATTAAATTACCAAAGCTAAATGATAAGGAGAAAATATTAAAAGCTGCTAGAGAAAAAAAGACTATCACCTACAAAGGAGCCCCCATAAGGATGACTTCTGACTTCTCAACAGAAACACTTGAGGCCAGAAGGGAATGGCAAGAAATATTCAAAGTAATGCAGAACAAGAACCTACAACCAAGACTACTTTATCCAGCAAGGCTATCATTTAAAATTGAAGGAGAAATAAAAAGCTTTACAGACAAAAAAAACTCAAGGATTTGGTTCTGCAACCAAACCAAGGCTGCAAGAAATGCTAAGGGACCTGTTGTAAACAGATCAAAGGAAAAAAAGAATATAGCAAAAGAGAAAAACAGTTTTAAAGAAAAAAAATGGCAATAAACAATTACATATCAGTAATAACCTTAAATGTTAATGGATTAAATGATCCGATCAAGAGACATAGGGTAGCTGTGTGGATAAGAAAACAGGACCCATACATATGCTGTCTACAAGAGACACACCTTAAATCAAAAGATGCACACAGACTGAAGATAAAAGGATAGAAAAAAATATTTCACACAAATGGAAATGAAAAAAAAGCTGGGGTAGCGATACTTATATCAGACAAAATGGACTTTAGAACAAAGACCATAGTTAGAGATAAAGAAGGTCACTACATAATGATAAAGGGAGCAATACAAAAGGAAGATATAACCATTATAAATATCTATGCACCTAATATAGGAGCACCTAAATATATAAAGCAGACTTTGATGGACTTGAAGGGTGAGATCTACAGCAATACTATAATAGTAGGGGATTTCAATACCCCATTAACATCATTAGTTAGATCCTCAAGAAAGAAAATTAACAAAGAAACAGCAGACTTAAAGGACATATTAGATCAACTCGATTTAATAGATATCTTCAGAATCTTTCACCCTAAAACAGCAGAATGTACATTCTTTTCAAGCGCTCATGGTACATTCTCTAGAATAGACCACATGTTAGGGCACAAAAGCGGGCTCAACAAATTTAAGAAGATTGAAATCATATCAAGCACTGTCTCTGATCACAATGGCATTAAACTAGAAATCAACCACAATAGAAAAATTGAAAAACATTCAAACACTTGGAAACTAAATAACACGTTATTAAACAATGAATGGGTTAACATTGAGATCAAAGAAGAAATTTAAAAATTCCTAGAAACAAATGATAATGAGCATACATCAACTCGAAATTTATGGGACACAGCAAAAGCAGTCCTGAGAGGGAAGTTTATAGCATTACAGGCATACCTCAAGAAGCTAGAAAAAGCTCAAAGAAACTACTTAACCCTGCATCTAAAAGAACTAGAAAAAGAACAGCAAGTAAAGCACAGAGCTAGTAGAAGGAAAGAAATAATAAAAATCAGAGCAGAAATAAATGACATAGAGGCTAAAGAAACAATACAGAGGATCAAGGAAACCAGGAGCTGGTTCTTTGAAAAGGTAAACAAGATCTATGAACCTTTAACAAGACTCACCAAGAAAAAAAGAGAGAGGACTCAAATAAATAAAATTAGAAACGAGAGTGGAGAAATAACAACTGATACAACAGAAATACAAAATATTGTAAGAAAATACTATGAAGAACTGTATGCCAAAAAACTAGACAACCTAGATGAAATGGACAAATTCCTTGAATCATATAATCTTCCAAAAATTAATCTGGAAGAATCAGAAAACCTAAACAGACCAATTACAACAAATGAGATTGAAACAGCTATCAAAAAACTCCCAAAAAAGAAAAGTCCTGGGCCTGATGGCTTCATAACTGAATTCTACCAAATATTCAAAGAAGAACTAACTCCTATCCTTCTCAAGCTATTTCAAAAAATTCAAGAGGAAGGAAGACTTCCAAACTCCTTTTATGAGGCGAGCATAATTCTGATTCCAAAACCAGGCAAAGACAACACAAAAAAAGAAAAGTATAGGCCAATATCCCTGATGAACTTAGATGCAAAAATTCTCAATAAAATATTAGCAAACCGGATCCAGCAATATATGGAAAAAATCATACACCATGATCAAGTAGGATTTATTCTTGAGAGGCAAGGCTGGTACAATATTCGCAAATCAATCAATGTGATTCATCACATAAACAAAAGAAAGGAGAAAAAAGACACAAGATAATTTCAATAGATGCAGAAAAAGCATTTGATAAAGTCCAGTACCCATTTATGATCAAAACTCTCAGCAAAGTGGGAATACAGGGAACATACCTCAACATGATAAAGGCCATCTATGACAAACCCGCAGCCAACATCATACTCAATGGACAAAAATTAAAAGCAATCCCCTTAAGATCAGGAACAAGGCAGGGGTGCCCCCTTTCACCACTTTTATTCAACATAGTTCTAGAAGTCCTCGCCACAGCAATCAGACAAGAAAAAGAAATAAAAGGCATCCAAATTGGAAAAGAAGAAGTAAAACTATCATTATTTGCAGATGACATAACATTGTATATAGAAAACCCTAAAGTCTCAGTCAAAAAACTACTAGACCTGATCAAAGAATTTGGCAAGGTGGCAGGATATAAAATTAATACTCAGAAATCAGAGGTATTTTTATACACTAATAGTGAATTGTCAGAAAGAGAAATCAGGGAATCAATCCCCTTTACCATTGCAACCAAAAAAATAAAGTACCTAGGAATAAATCTAACCAAGGAGATTAAAGACTTGTACTCGGAAAATTATAAAACATTGATAAAAGAAATCAGGGAAGATACGAATAAGTGGAGGCATATACCGTGCTCATGGTTAGGAAGAATAAACATCATTAAAATGTCTATATTACCCAAAGCAATTTATAAGTTCAATGCAATACCGATGAAAATACCAATGACTTACTTCAAAGACATAGAACACATATTCCAAAAATTTATATGGAACCAAAAAAGAACACGAATAGCCTCAGCAATCCTGAAAAGGAAGAAAAAAGCTGGAGGTATCACACTTCCAGATATCAAGTTATATTATAAGGCCATTGTACTCAAAACAGCATGGTACTGGCATAAGAACAGGCACATAGATCAATGGAACAGAACAGAGAACTCAGAAATAAACCCACAGCTCTATGGACAACTGATATTTGACAAAGGAGGTAAGACAATACAATGGAGTAAAGACAGCCTCTTCAACAAATGGTGTTGGGAAAACTGGACAGCTACCTGCAAAAAAATGAAACTAGACCACCAACTTACACCACTCACAAAAATAAACTCAAGATGGATAAAAGACTTGAATGTAAGCCGTGAAACCATAAGCATCTTAGAAGAAAACATAGGCAGTAAGCTCTCTGACATCTCTCGCAGCAATATATTTGCTGATTTGTCTCCACAGGCAAGTGAAATAAAAGACAGAATAAACAAATGGGACTTTATCAAACTAAAAAGCTTCTGCACAGCTAAAGACAATAAGAACAGAATAAAAAGACAAACTACACAATGGGAGAATATATTTGACATTGCGTCTGACAAGGGGTTAATAACCAAAATTTATAAAGAACTTGTAAAACTTAATACCAGGAAGACAAACAATCCAATCCAAAAATGGGCAAAAGAAATGAATAGACACTTCTCCAAAGAGGACACACAGGTGGCCAATAGACATATGAAAAAATGTTCAACATCACTAATGATTAGAGAAATGCAAATTAAAACCACAATGATATATCACCTCACACCAGTCAGAATGGCGCTCATCAATAAAACAACACAGAATAAGTGCTGGCGAGGATGTGGAGAAAAGGGAACCCTCCTGCACTGCTGGTGGGAATGTAGACTGGTGCAGCCACTATGGAAAACAGTATGGAGATTCCTCAAGAAATTAAAAATCAAACTGCCTTTTGACCCAGCTATACCACTGTTAGGAATATACCCCAAGGACACCATAGCACTGTTTGAAAAGAAGAAATGCATCCCCATGTTTATGGCAGCATTGTTCACAATAGCAAAGATTTGGAAACAGCCCAAGTGTCCATCAGAGCATGAGTGGATTAAAAAGCTTTGGTATATATATACTATGGAATACTACTCAGCCATAAGAAATGATGACATAGGATCTTTTACAACAACATGGATGGGCCTTGATAACATTATACTGAGTGAAAGAAGTAAATTAGAAAAAACTAAGAACTATATGATTCCATACATAGGTGGGACATAAAGATGAGACTCAGAGACATGAACAACAGTGTTGGTGTTACAGGGTGGGGGGAGGAGAGGGAGGAGGTTGTGGGAGGGGAGGGGCACAAAGATCATGGCTTTTCAGCATTTGCCATATTCCCCCCTTAATCTATAGTCAGACAGCAAATATTTACATATGGTGTTCCCACTATAAAGACTGCTGTCTTAGGGACAAATGCTGATTAACTATTTCAGCAGTTCCTAAAAAAAAAAAGAAAAGAAATATAACTATATAAAATGCAGGTTTTACACAGATGTGAAAATATGTCACGGAATATTCTAAAGGTCATAGATACTTCATTGGCTTTATTATTTTGATCATGTATCCTTGATCTACATCCAAGGTCATGAACTAAATCAAAAAGGAGATGGATTTAGCAATTAATTATATATCAGACATAACTGGATTAACTGGATTTTTTATTTGCTATAGATACTGTATATCTACAATTATTGTGCACTATATGTCCATAGCTATTTTTCTGTTACTTCTTTTTTAGTATTTCTTAAGGCTACTTTTTGACTTTCACTTTAAGGAAAAATATACATTGATATGATTCTTTACAAGATGAACTGCAATTAGTATTTGACGACTCACTGACCCCCTGCAAAGATTCATTAAGCAGATGGTACAGTGAGACTTAGGTATAATTTAGTTCACATCTTTCCAGTTTGACACATCCTATTTAAAACCATGACCCATTTAAGGATGATTGAGAAATGTCTAACAGAGCCATTCACTTTCTTTATTTACTCTCTGAAGAATTTAGAATGACACAGAAGAAATATGTGTGTGATTTTTCAATGGCCTTGAAAATTTCCATTGAAGATCACAATGCCTCATCAAAAGAAATTCCTTCTATGAATGTGACTAGTGGATAAAACATTTTTCTCACATGCTAGTGAATCTTAACTGTCATCATGATTTGGATGTTCTGACTTTAGTAACTTGTTTTGGTCTTCACAAAATCTATCAAATCTAGTCACAAGCAAAATATTTTATAATTAAGAAACATAAAATATCTTGACCTATATTATCAGTATAAAAAAACTGTCCTTTGGGGGTTATGTTCTAATTTCCTAAATTTTTAAAATTAATACTTGCTTACTATACTTATTTTCTGCTTTTAAGCAAAGCTGTAATGTGTGTGTGTGTGGGGGGGAATCTATATTTTGAGAATTATTATTTATTTCTATGCAATACTTGATGAGTATATTTTAACTGTTTTATATTTAGCTGGAACTCTTGATACTTCTTCATTAACTTTAAAAGTTTTCTTAGATTTACACTGCTGGTATATGCAATACAGTGACAATAAAAGTTAAAAAATGGGACAAAATAAAAATAATATGGTTCTGGCTTCATTTTCAACTACAAAAAAGAAGAAATTATTAGTCTCAAAAGCTTTGACTACGCACTATGGGTAATATTTTAATATGCTTGTCAACCAATGTAATGTGATATTTTAATATGCTTATTCAGCAAAACTGCTCAGCCATCAAAAGACATCTTTATCCTCTTTTGTACCACTTACTATTGCTTCAAAAAATAGATGCGTTAACCAATGCTGTTCTTGCTGGCTTGCTACCCTGCTCCTGAAATCTGTTTTTGAAATAGGTTATGCAAGTTGTATTCACAAGCAAAATGTGTTTAAGTACATTTTATTAGGAAGGAATGTGATCTATTCAAAGCTGACTTAACAGTTTTATCAAAAACAGTTTCTCTTACAAAACAAGAAAAGTTTAGAGGAAGAGAAATGTCGAACTGGGCAGTCCCCACAATAACATCACAGAACCAAATTCTGTCTGTCTCTCTTCTCTAATTCTCAGCCTGTTGACCTTCATCCTCACTCAAGCTGCCTTCTGGTCACCACAAAGCTATTGTATCACTATGTACTACATCTAGACTCCAGAAAGAGAGTGTCAAAGGAATGAGATGTATGGTTATCTACTGCTATGTAAATAATCAACTCAAATTTAATGTCTTAAAGTTGATTTTTTTGAGTGTTGCATTATATTATTATCGAAAATAATCGGTTAAATCTCAGAAAGCTGCCATCTGTGCTAAGCCCATGTGAAAGGATCTGCTGGTCTTAAAAACTGGAAAATTAGCTTTCTACTCACATAATGGTGTCTCTTTCTTTTCCTTCTTCTTTTCTGTCTCTCAATGAATCTGACCCAACCACTTTATCTCTTCTTCTTGGTAAAGAGATTTCTATATAGCCATTGAAGTTTTCCAAAAGTCCAAATGCCAGGCTTTCTGAGAGTTCCAGCCTGATGTCACTTCTGCCACTTTCTTAAAAATAACCCCAGGTCCATCACAGATTCAAAAGTAGATTATGCATGAATCTGATACCTGAAAACATAGTTCATTTGGGGACATCACTTAACAGATGATGGTATGTCATCTGGCCCCTCAGTATTCACATTCTTCCTCATTTAAAAGACACTCACCTCATCCCATGCAAAACCACCGAGTATCTCATTGAATTATGGAATCAGGGTCAAACTTGAAATTTGGGATATCATGACTACACAGATAGATCTTTAGCTGCCACAGTACTCCATTTAAGTCCTTTAAACTAAGTGAACAAGTTAACTTACACACATGCACACACTGAGCAGGCAATGATGTGACTAAGACAGAAAAACAGAACAGGCACTTATTTTCACAAAGGGAAAAAAATAAGAGGCACAGAGTGGGAACTGGTCACTTGCAATTCTGAAATCCAATCAGGTATGTATTGCAGGTAATTTGACTAGGGCCCACTTCGTTGTCATGTTTACTCAGCATACTCCTAGTTCTTTTTGTTTTTTCATAAGAAATGTAGCTCTTTTTCAGGTAAATTTCACTCTCATTCTGTTTCTTGCCTCAGAGATTTGGGGACACTGAAACCTCTTTTAATTTGAGATTATTTTTCTGTTACTATTTTTTTCTCTTAAACTTTTATAATTCCTTAACAAAATTGTGTATTTCTTAGGTCTCAGATAATAATCTACTCCATTACACAAAAGCAGCACCATATAAAATCTTTTTACAAGTAATGCCTTTGTATTTGGGACTAAGAATCAGGGAGCTCTGGTACAATACCATTAAGATTCTTAGAAAAACTATTATCTGGTAATGAGTGCATAGGAAGAATACCTTTAAGATTTTTATAAGCAATTTTGTTGTTGTTGAGAGAGTCTATGAGAAAGCCACTTGACATTTTCCAAGGATCAACAAAGACCTCAGGAACCATATCTGTCTTTGAGGCTATTTTAATAACAGGGCCCTGGATTTAATATTTGTCTTAAAGGCATTACTTACATTGAGACTCTTTTGCCAAGAGAGACTTGAGATGAGAATCAGTTTATTTTTAAACTCTTTCATTTTTGCCTCTAAATTGCACTTGGTAAATGAATGATTCCTTCTTTAGCTCATCTCAATCCTTCAGCATTTTATTCTAAGCAGCTAAAGGAAGCCTCTTGATACAGTCAACTTTGTGTCTGGAAATTTTATAGCCATGTCTACAAGATTATCTTATTTTCTTATTTTATTTCATTTTTTGTTAATTTTATAGAGAAAGGAAAGGGAGAAGAGAAACACCAATTTTTTGTTCCACTTAAACAAGCATTAGTTGGCTGTTTCTTATATGTGCCCTGACTGGTGGTCAAACCTATATGTAAATTGGCACATTTGGACAATGCTCTACAACTGAGATACCTGGCCAAAGCTAGATAAACTGGTTTAATCTGAAGACTTCCTGTTTTCTATATACATTAATGCAGGCAACTGTTGATTATGTTGTACTTAACTTGGGTCCACTTAATCAAGGCTGGTAATAATAACTTTCTCACCATCCTCTCACAACTTATTAGTTTTCATGAAGCTCCTCAGATATTTCTCCACTGCTCAGATTCAAAAACCAATGCCACTTCATTTTAGATTTTTATTACAGAAGTATCTCTTTTCTGGTATCAATTTCTATTGTGATTATCTCATAATGAAACACACCATAATACAATTTAATGACTTAAAAGAAAAACATCTTCTTGATTTTTCACAAGTGTGCTACCTTAGGTGGGCTCTCCTGGGCTCTTTTTCTTCTCATCTTGCCAGTGGTCACTTGTGTGGCTGCATTTCTCTTTCCAAGTGGCAGGGATTGAGCTCTTTGTTTTCCTATAATCTCAGATCCTCTCCCTTTCTCTGTCAGTGCCCTAATTGATTTCTACAAGGGGATCTTCCATCAAGGTTAAAGAACCTCTTACATGGTGGTTCTGATTTCTCAAAAGCACAAACACAAAAGTGGCCATGCATTCCTGATGCTTAGACCAGGAAATATTCCAATACCATTTCCACTGCATTCCATTGGTTCTTACAAATCCTGAGACTAGCCCACCTTTAGACAGGGTGAAGGAAACAAACAAAATCCCAAGACATATGGTTAATTTAGGTGAAAATCACAAGCAACAGACAGGCATACTCTAATGTTCTCGGTAGTGAAAACTATATACAATGTCCTCCATACACATGACAGCCACATTGTATTTGGAAGAAATGTGACTACTAAAAACTAAGTGACAGTTGTTAAACTACAAAAAGAAAATCCAAGACCCTGGCTGGCTAGTTCAGTGGCAGGGCATCAGCCTAGAGTGTTGGAAGTCCCAGGTTCAAATCCTGGTCAGGGCACACAGGGGAAGTGACCCTCTGTTTCTCTACCCCTCTCCCTCTTCTCTCTCTCTCTCTCTCTCTCTCTCTCTCTCTCTATATATATATATATATATATATATATATATATATATATATATATATATATATGATATATATATCTTCCTCCCACAGGCATGGCTTTAATGGTTCAAGCAAGTTGACCCCAGGCAATGAGGATGGCTCCATGGCTTCACCTCAGGTGATCAAATAGCTTGGTTGTAGAGCAACAGAACAGTGGCCCCAGATGGGCGGAGCATCAGCCCCAGACAGGGGTTGCTGGGTGGATCCCCATCGAGGTACATGGGGTAGGCTGTCTCTGCCTCCCTGATGCGCACTTTAAAAAAAAATAGAGAGAGAGAGTAAAAAGCCAGTTGAGAGATAATATAAGCATGTTTAGAATTTCAGTGATAATATTATGGACCAAGTTTCTTTCTGTCTCTCCCTTCTCTGATTCTCAGCAGGCTGACTTTTACCTTCATTCATACTGCCTAATGTTGCCATAAGGTTGCTATATTTTCAGATATTAAGACTTTATTTCTGATGAAAAAGCTATAAGTGGAACAAAATGGTTCTATGAACCAAATTGTTTTCATCAGGAAAACAAAACTAAGAGATTTCTACATAAATTTTTCATTGGACAGAGTTTCATCATGTGACTACTTTCAGAAGTATGGGAAATAATGCTGGCTAGTAAGATAGTGACAATTTTCTGCTATTGCAAAAACATTTGGTAAGTAGTTCATGCTATAAAACCAATTTTGTTAGTAAAACTGATTTTAAAATATCAGAATATTGGTATGCTTTGGTTGCTCCTCGGCTCTTTCAGTAAAAGTCTACAAAAGTATAATTGCTTGAAAATAATCAGTTTGCAAACAGTGTTAGAAGGGAACATAACTCTGGTTTGTCTGCCTATCGGCTACAATTTAAATTGCCTGACTCTTCAGTAATTTGATTTCTTGTAATGTAAGAAATATCAACAAAGTCTCTACTCCAAATAATAGAGGAAACAATTATAATTTTGTGCCCTTTTCAAGAAGCTCCAATTAAATGTACTTCAGCAGATAACGTGAGACAGTTCTTTAGCAAAGATAAGATATAATAATATGTTACTCTCATCTAAATCTGTTAAGTCCATAGCCTAGCTTCATGATCATCAAGGTAGAGATTATATTTTTTAAAATCCCTGTGGCAAGCGGTGCCATGTGACTAAATTCTTGCTCAAGGGGAATAACAACATCAAATACATCTTCTTAAATATGGTTTTGCATGATTCACTTTCCTTAATTTGCTCCCAAATAAAAATGGTATTGAGCAGCACAATATTCATAGCTGTTGTGTTGTAGATAGCAAAGCAAATTTGTTGAATCCCTGGCCTTCTTCAAAGAGCATACAATTCCTGGGCCCATAATGTGAATGGGGAATACACTTGTATTGTGTTCAGGCACAAAAATGATGGGTTTATTGGCTTTATTAACTTAGCCTTTTCTCTATAAAGAATTGATATATTGAAATGTTAGCTGCCTGCTACAAAAGCCTAAAAAATGTGGAATCCACACTGAAATCAAGGTGAAAGTAGTAGGTTTATTGAAACTGTTAGCTCTGATAACTGGAAGAGCTAATCATTTGCCTAAAGAGCTTACATCTCTGAAAGAAGCTATTAGAAAGATCTAGAATGATTACCATGTGTTAGTTGCTTATTCCTGCATTTAGCTAGTTCATTTCAAGAAGTAATGAGCTTGTGCAAGAATTAGACAATTTTCAAGCAGAGAATGAAGAGAATAAAAGTTCAGAAATCTGAAATCTAATGGGGTTAGAAAAGCTAATTGTTTTATCATCCCAACATTAGAAAATCACCCTGCTGCTTAGAACCTTTCTGAGCCCCACAAAAGAATCTATAGATTATCTGTATCAACAATGGGATTAAAGATATTGCTTTCCAAACATGCCTATTGTTTTATATGGTTCCATGTTTTCAGTAGAACCACCATTAAAATGAGAGCATATGACATTGGCTGAACAAGAAAGCTGACCCATAAGAAAATAGCCTTGGATGTGGTTTCAAACACATGACTACAGCTAGAAGCAATTAAACCAGAAATTCACTGTTTTTTAAGAGATTGTTTTACCAAGAAAGGCACATGAATAGCCTTCAAAAAAATCTCTCAATCCCAAATCAGTAGGAGCAGAAGCAAGCTGTAAAAACTGCTGCGTTCCTGAGTAAAACAATCTTTTTAATACCCATGCAGATGTGTCCAAGAAGGATGTACAAGAACCCACTGATCTCAAGGACAAGCCAGGGGATGCAAAAGACAAATGACAGAAAATTTTAATAAACAGAATTTTATTAACAATTATTTTTTAAACAAGAATCCTACTCCACTGGTAGGATAGGAAGTCTCTGCAATTCTCGTTAGCAAACTATAATATTACTGCTTTGACTAGTGAATGTCTGGTCAATGTTTTCTTTTTTAAATAGGAAATTTTATTATAATTTTAATATTTTTGCTCCAAGTAAGTTATGAAGTTGTTATGAATATTAAGTAGATGACTTATTACATAGATTAAGAACTGCATCCAAATATCCTAGTATCTGATCTATATAAATGTAATGACTAAATTGGACCATAAGTTTTCTTTCTTGTGAAGTAAGTAAAATCTTCTTACATTAGGCATAAAGATATGCATATTGTGTGGCAGGTCCCAAAAGAAATTGCTTATTATCTCTCTTTTTTAGTAATAACTACCCCTTCTCTAAGGTTTTAGCTGGCATGTATCGCATATGTATAGATATTTTACTAAATTCCAATCTAAGGGTGGTTCACAATAGTGATATATGCAGCCTCAACATCACAACTTTTTACACACACACACACACACACACCTACTTGTTTTTCATTTTCTTTCCCTCCCTTTTGTCGAATCTCATACTGTACCTATTGTAGCTTTCCTATATGACACATACATTTGTGTCTAACCATTCATGTTCTTTCAAGCTAATTGGCAGTCTCAAAATTTTCTGATTCCGTTTCTCTTTTTGTGAATTTGATTTGAAAGGTGTAATTATCTTGACAATAGATTATAAAAAAAAATAACGGAATGCATATTTTGAATCCAGTTCATTAAAAATGAAATCAATTTAATTTTATTTTTCTGTATCTGGGTGTTTAACATTAGAACTTAGCGACCATGGTTTGAGGAATTCAGGACCTATGGAGAAGCTATGATGCTACTTTTTGGGCAGTCCTAACCAAGATCTCAGGGAACAGTCTGCATCAATTGCCAGCTTTGTAAATGAACAAAACTTCAGATAATTCAATTTCCTCAGAGGCAATGTTGGAATAAGAAATAAAATAATTTTAATCTCAGATAATCTTGTGAAGCAGAGATATCTATTACTCTAAATCAGGGGTCGGAACCTATGGCTCATGAGCCAGATGTGCTCTTTTGATGGCTGTATCTGGCTAGCAGATAAATCTTTAATAAAAAAAAAATAATAACGTTAAAAATATAAAACATTCTCATGTATTACAATCCATTCATTTTCTACCGCTCATGTTCATGGTGTGAGTGGCTGGAGCCAATCACAGCTGTCCTCCGGGACAACACCAAATTTTTATTGGATAATGCGTAATGTACATGGGTGTTTGTATGGCTCTCATGGAATTACATTTTAAAATATGTGGCGTTCATGGCTCTCTCAGCCAAAAAGGTTCCTGACCCCTGCTCTAGATTAATATCTTTGCTCTTGATTTCCAGAAATGAAAAACAAGTGTTTATCTCATTGGCACCATTGAATTTTGGGGATAAAAAGCTTTGCCCATATACTAGTCCACATCCTCTTCTTACAATAACAATTTCATTAGAGAGCAACTATTCATTCATAAATTAATTCATTAATCAACTATTTATTAACCCCCTTTTGTATACTAGGTTGTATTCTTACTGCTGAGAAAACAGTAGTGAACAAGTCAGATGTGACCTCTGTTCTTGGATGAGTTTCCTGTTGCTACTATAACAAATTACCACAAACTTAAAAGCTTAAAACAATACAAATTTATTTTTTTATAATTCTGGAGGTCAGAATTCAAAATCAGGATGTTGGCAGGGCTGGATCCCTCCTGGAGGCTGGGAGAGTCAGCTGTTCCCTGCCTTTTCCAGCTTTCAGGGGCTTACACTGCCTCACTCCAACTTGGAACCTGCTATCATTCTTTTCTCTGCTTCCTGCTTCCCTCTTATAAGCACTCTTGTGATCATAATCTCCTCAACTCAAGATTCTTAACATGATAGTACCTGCAAAATCATTTTAACATAAAAGTTAATGTACTTACAGGTTCCAAGGATTTCTGCCTGGATCTTTGGGAATCTATTATTCAATCTACTATACTCTTATGGAATTTACTTCATAACTGTGTTAGGTTAAGTAGCTAATTAGACATAAGTCAGGATAAGAAAAGGGAGGAAGGGATAAATAGCTCCCATGCATTCGTGCACATCTACAGGGTTTACATGAATCCCTGATCTAGAACAGGTCTCACCACACCCACACTCCTGGTTGCAAGTTCCCTGGTACAGTATCAGCCACATAGCAGTACAACAAAGACAGACAAACAGAACAAAGAAAAAAAAATGAAATGGGAAAGCCCAGGAAGTAAAGCCCGTAAATACCTAAGCTCTGTACCTAATCAGGACACTCATTTTCACGAGTTGTCCTCTCAGGCCCTCCTGAGTGTTTTCGTGCACTGCCAGTAAACCCTTACATTGCTCGCTGCACTTTGTTTCTTGACCTAATTCTTCAAGAAGGCAAGAATCGAGGTCTCATGGCTTTGCTGGTAACATCTGGACCAATCATTTTATTAATGTTATTTTTGTCAGTGCTCTTCATTGAAAAGGTTAAGTAATTTTTGGTTGGATTATTTTGAAAGTAATATTCAGGTAGCCAAAGTAGTTTTTAACCTCTATTTCTTTTTTTTAAATGAAGATATTTATTTACTTAGTACACATTAATACTTTATTTCTTAAAGTATATAGAATACTGAAAATAAAAGTTTATAAAAGAAAAAATTAACTGTATGAATAATTAAAGTATAGTTCTGTACTTAGAAAGATATTGTACTGGTTAAAGAGAAACCTTGTTTTCTTTTACTAATTGTCTTAAGAAGTGGTAGTTGAAAACTAAGTTACTCTTGCAAAAGAATATTTAAGATAAACTTGAATTTTCAACAATGAAAGAGTATTATAAAACAGTCTCCTTTTCTTTTTTCTCAATAAAAACACATATGGTAAACAAAGTATTTCCGTAGGTCCATTTGAATGAAAGAGAATATTTTCTTTCAAGGACTTCAGTTAGTTATAGAATTCTAAGATAGTAAATAATAAGGCCAATAATAATTATAAAGAGGAAATTTGAGTGTGGAGAAGAAATGATGTGAGATGATATATGATGATATGATATGATATGATATGATATGATATGGTATATGATACATGCTACATAATACAGCACTTACAAAAAGTCATGTAGCATTGCAAAGATCCAGGATAAATCATCAGAAATTTAAAATCAATGGTGCACCACTTTGTTTGCCATGGAAGAAAAAAACATTTTTTTTCCTTCTTTTCTCACTTTAAATTGATGTAGGATATATGGTTCACTTTAACCTCTAATAACAAAAGAGAGAAAGGGAAGCAAACAAAGAAAATCTTAGTAGGATTGTGACTAGCTATTTGTACTGATGCCTTGTGGAACTGATTCAAAGGTTAATGAAAAAATAAAAATGAACTAAAGTCTTCATTCCCCAGTGTTGTTTGCTGGTGGGGAATGAAACATTCAAGAACAACAAAATGAAGTTGAGAATTGACCATTGGGATCATTTGCTGGGAGAAAATTGACTGAATTGTGGCCATGAAGCAATGCAGGAAGTTGATTAAAAGAGCATCTACTCATCTGCTACTGTAGCAGTATTTACACGAACCCTTTCTTCACCCTCTTATATTATGTTCTTTTATTGTTCTTAGTCATATTATAATTGTGTTATCTTAATTATTATAACCTGTTGTTACTGATTTTTTTATTTTTGTCATTCACATCCTAAATCATACTTTTGATTTAGTAGAATTATAAAAATGTTAGTTGTTGACAAAGTTGTTATTATTATTATCATTAACATTATTACTCTTAATGGATCAATTATATACAAACATAATTACCTTTGGGATTATGATTAGGGGTAAAATACCTCCTGTCCATAAATCATACACAATATAAGACAGCTATATCTTAAAAGGTAAAAGTGAAATTTTCTCAACCTAAATATATTACATGTGGGGATGGAGGGCTATTTGAGAAGTGAAGCAGTATATTTCCATTATAATATTTATTGTCATAGTAAAAGCAGTAAGAGGTGGGAAAATATCTCTTTACACTTACTGAGTTCACTTGACAGAATTTACACCTGCATTTTTCTTTACAAATGTATCCAGCATATCTTCTGTCAGAGTGTCATTGAAGCCTGAAATCTCTATATACACGTTCATTATCTATACAACAATGACCCCTGTTAAAAGATATGCTCTAAAAAATTCAATCCTTTATAATATTACATAGAGGGCTTTCAACACTCAAAATATGTAAAAAGAATACAATTCTTCACAATAAAACAAATTAGGTTTTGTGCAAAACCCAACACTAAAGGCAAAGATTAATGTAAAACTTATTTCATATTATGTAATAGGAATATTTTTCCAAAAACAATTAACCTGAAACTGTCAAATTCTATTGACTTGGTCTGAATTAAAAGTTTGTAATGGGGCCACCCCTAATTTTAATTTACTTTCAATATAACACTCTGGGACATATTTCATAGAATTTAGTTGTATTATATATGCTTATTAAAAATAAAATAAAATATAATTTTAAAGTTTTTAAAAATATATGTATTATAAACACTGGAGAAACATAAAACAAACATTTTAGGAATAAAAAGAAATGACAACTATTTTTAATGCAAACTCAGACTCTTAGAGATGTTTATATTTTAATAAAGTATGATGCTGTTAAGGAGTTGGAAAATGGCTTGTAATTCCAATTCTGCCCTTTACAATCCATTTATTTCTTAAAGTTAAGTACTATTTTCAATAATCAAATTGCCAGAGTTTATAGAACAGGTTGTCCCCTTATTATATCAGCATACTTTATTACTAAATTAAAACATTTTTTTTTCTAATCATCTATAAGAGTCAGCTGCTTTGGCAACAAACTTTTAATATAATCTCTAAATTACTTAAATCAAATGCTACTATAAGAAAAAGAAATTAAGAAAAATAAAACCCCTTTGGGAATTTAGGAAAGTGTAATTTTTATAAAATTATTTATTTATTCATTCATTCATTCATTCATTCATTTGGTTAATTAAATTTGCTAAATAAAGCTTATTTGTATAGATCTAAAATTCTTTTGAAATACATTTGATATAAAATAATATACTATAAAGTAAAATTTTTCTTTCAGTACAAATATGATGTAGCTACTATCATTTGATATTATAAATTGTTGAATACATATAACAAAGATGCTATAAGAAAGATTAATGTTTTTAAAATCTAAAGAATACATACTAGTCAATAAAAATTTCTCTATTACTGGAACCAAGGGCAGAAGGGATGGAAGGAATAAAACAGGGTCCCCAAATTTTTACACAGGGAGCCAGTTCACTGTCCCTCAGACCGTTGGAGGGCTGGACTATAAAAAAAACAACTATGAACAAATCCCTATGCACACTGCACATATCTTATTTTAAAGTAAAAAAGCAAAATGGGAACAAATACAATATTTAAAATAAAGAACAAGTAAATTTAAATCAACAAATTGACCAGTTTTTCAATGGGAACTATGCTCCTCTCACTGACCACCAATGAAAGAGATGCCCCTTCCGGAAACGACAGGGGTCAGATAAATGGCCTCAAGGGGCTGCATGCAGCCCACGGGCTGTAGTTTGGGGACCCCTGGAATAAAACAACAAACAACAAGTGTAGGAGTAGAAAATTAACTGTATAAATTAACTTATTTTAGCAAAATTAAAATTTTTTTACCTAAATATTTTCCTGAGAGCAATTTGTATTTCTTTATAAATATGTATGTTCATTAAGCTTTTAAATTATATTCAATTTTTTTTTCTCACAGTACCTTCTAGAACAAACAATTGTATCACGATTGGGCATCATAGTATTTTTTTAAACAACTAATTGGAAAACTCAAATTTTGTCTTGTTTTGTTTTTTTAATTTAGTGAGAGAGAGGAAGGGAGGAAGAGAGGGACAGACAAGGAAGACAGACAAAAACAAAGAGAGATGAGATACATTAACTTGTTGTCACACTGTAGTTGTCCATTGATTGCTTTCTCTCATGTGCCTTTACTGGAGGACTCCAGCTGAAGCAGTGACACCTTGCTCTAGCCAGCCACCTTAGGTTCAAGTCAGAGACTTTCTGCTTCTGGCCAGTGATCCTTGGGCTCAAACCAAGGACAGTGGAGACATGTCTATGATCCCACACTCAAGCCAGCAACCCCACCCTCAAGCTGGTGAGCCCATGCTCAAGCAGATGACTTTGGGATTTCTAACCTGAGTCTTCAGCATCCCAGGTCAACACTCTATCTACTGTGCCACCACCTGCTCAGGCTAAAAATTCCTAAATGCTTCACAAGACATTAAAATGTTGTTATAAAAATGAGTCAAATAATACATTTTTGTTAACTAATTCAATAAACCAATGCAGGCATGGAAAAGTAATCAAATCAAAATAAGTGGACATAGAACTCAGATCATTTACTAATGTCTGTACTACTGTAGAAATATTGTTAAAAAGAAAAAACTAAAAGGTAAAATAAATGTCAATGTGTGTAGAAATTCAGAAAGTTATTTGCCTATA
The DNA here is from genome assembly GCF_036850765.1 of Saccopteryx bilineata. Classification (NCBI taxonomy): domain Eukaryota; kingdom Metazoa; phylum Chordata; class Mammalia; order Chiroptera; family Emballonuridae; genus Saccopteryx; species Saccopteryx bilineata. Next base: position 287,738,769 of record NC_089490.1, read on the forward strand.
TGGTGACATTATTTCTTAACAGTAAGATAAGACAAATTAATATTTGATTATTTTTCATCTTTATTTTAAATGTAAGTTCATATGTATTTTTACTCCTGTGAAAACAAAAATAAGCTATAATGAGACACAAGGAGATGTGATGTTTTCCATCATAATGACATATGACAAAGGTAGTATTTCTTGTCTTTGAGAGAACACTTAAATTTTATAATACACTGCTGTGGGCTGTGTGGATAAATATTGTTACAACAGATTTTTGGGACTTAATTTTAGAGTTCATAGTAAGAACTTTATTTTACTTCCAGGAATCTGCTTTGAAATAGACTTTTATTGACTATGTTTTTGACAGACATATTATATTAATAAAAAATTGGACATTTACTGGTACAATGTCTGACAATAGGGAAAAGATGAAAAACATTTTGTATTTCTATGTCTGGAGTACATTTTTGCCTCTTTCAGCCTGCATGGAACAAAGTAAAATTATGTTACTTTAAACAGTCATCACTGAGTCTAATATCTGCCACAGAGAGAAGACAGGCATATTAAGAGGCTCAGCAGGGATTGGAAGGTGATTTGAAACAGACACAGGAGACTCCAGAATCTGTAAAATAAACAGAAGGCGTGGGAGATTGACAGGGACCATCTGAAGCTATTTTGTAGAGTTCTGGGCAGAGGGGTGCTCAGAGCAGCCAGAACCCTGAGGCTTCCCAGTAGAAGGCAGCTTATCAGGTCAGTACACCCTTGGCCCGATCAGAGGGAGTTGAATGCATATTGATGTCAGTTTGACCAAGTGTCATTGATATGGAACTGTATTTGTATATGAAGTAAAGCAGGAAAAAAAACCCGATTCTGTTAAAGTTGTAAATGAAAATAATAGAAAACTTTTCTTGAACACTAGTTTTATGCCAGGAAATGTGCTAGCATTTCATGTGGATGGTTTCACTTATTTCACGTATCAGCTGAGAGGCTGATGAAATTCTTATACCCATTGTACACATGATGCAAATAAGGCTTTTGAATAACTTGTCCACATTAACACATTAAAAAGGGACATTAGTAGAAAGGCTCAGGATTCAAACACAGGCAGTCTGGCTGCATAATTGGAGCCCTTCACCTGTATATGCTATATATTATCAACTTAATCTTATTGGTATTATGATTCAGATATAAATATAAAGATGCTATTTTCTTCCTCTTGTGTCATTTAGTTTGCAGGTCTGTTTCTGCCATATTATGATCATATCTGGGAAACAGTATTTACTAACTTATTTGTAGCAACTTTTCTAATATTAATATTAAGATCCATTCAACAAGTTATAACATAATATAACATAACATTTGTGTTATAACAAATAAAACACATAAACAGCCTGACCAGGTGGTGGCGCAGTGGATAGAGCATTGGACTGGGATGCGGAGGACCCAGGTTCGAGAACCCAAGGTCGCCAGCTTGAGCGTGAGCTCATCTGGTTTGAGCAAAGCTCACCAGCTTGGACCCAAGGTCGCTGGCTCGAGCAAGGGGTTATCAGGGGTTGGGAACCTATGGCTCATGAGCCAAATGTGGCTCTTTTGATGGCTGCATCTGGCTCACAGACAAATCTTTAATAAAAAAATAATGTTAAAAATATAAAACATTCTCATGTTTTCTAATCCATTCATTTCCTACCGCTCATGTCCATGGTTGCTGGTGGCTGGAGCCAATCACAGCTGTCCTCCAGAACAACACCAAATTTTTATTGGATAATGCGTAACGTACACGGTCGTTGTATGGCTCTCACAGAATTACATTTTAAAATATGTGGCATTCATGGCTTTCTTAGCCAAAAAAGTTTCCGACCCCTGGTAGGTCTGCTGAAGGCCCAAGGTCAAGGCACATATGAGAAAGCAATCAATGAACAACTAAGTTGTCACAACAAAAAACTGATGATTGATGCTTCTCATCTCTCTTTGTTCCTGTTTGTCGGTCCCTATCTATCCCTCTCTCTGACTCTCTCTCTGTCTCTGTAAAACAAACAAACAAATAAAACACATAAACAACATAAACCCATGTAAAGACACACAAAACAAGACTGAAAAGAGTGATGCCACCAAGTCGATAGTGTTAACCTTGGGTTGTAAATGACATTGAATAAATTTACTTTTACGTATTAAAGCTTTCTCTATTTCAAGTATTCTAAAACAGTAAAACTATGTTTATTATATAAAACAGTCATATTGATTTAAAGAAAAGAAGAAAATTACAAAACATCTGGGAAAATACAATACACATAAACTCTAAAAGGCATGTTTTGCAAAAGTTGAAAGTGAATATAAGTTTATAGCTTTACTGAATAAATATGCTGTACCTTTCATTAACTTTTTGTTTGTTTGTTTGTTTTGTTTGTTTTTTGGTATTTTTTCAAAGTTAGAAGCAGGGAAGCAGTCAGATAGACTCCTGCATGCACCTGACCTGGATCACCTGGCATGCCCACGTGAGGGCGATGTTCCGCCCTTCTGGGGCATTGCTCTTTTGTGGCCTGAGCCATTCTAGTGCCTCAGGTGGAGGCCATGAATCCATCCTCAGCATCTGGGCCAACTTTGCTCCAATGGAGCCTTGGCTGCAGGAGGGAAAGAGAGAAATAGAGCAGAAGCAGATGGGCACTTTTTCTGTGTGCCCTGACCAGGAATCGAACCCGGGTCTTCCACACCAGACCAATGCTTTACTGCTGAACCAACCAGCCAGGGCCTTTTCATTAACTTTTTAAAATTTTTCTACAATACTAAGAAGAAAAGATAACCAACAAAATTGATTTATCAGGAATAAAAAATGAATGCTATCAAGATTAACTTAGTTTTAGAATATATATGATGTAACAATTAAAAACATGATGTAATTTAACATAGTTGTAGAATATATCAATTTTTTTCACAAAGTTAAGAAAAAAATTTTATTGGTCTTATTTCTCTGGAATTTTAAGAATTTCTCATTTTGAAATTGTAATTTTCTTTTTAAAAATATTTTACTTGAATTTATTGGGGTGATGCTGTTTAATAGAATTATACATGATTCAGGTGCTTAATCCTACAGTACATTTCTATACTTCTTGTATGTGTTCACCCATCAAAGTCAAGTCTTTGTTTCAAACCTGTTAACAGACCATTATTAAATTTCAAAAAATTATGAGAAACAAAGATAATAATAAAAAAATGAATTAATATATAAAATGTGCAAAATTAATGCCTGTCAGAAAACAAGATTTTAAAGCTTGTAAGCTACTTTTATAATGACAGTGTTACAAATAACTATGTTATTCATATTAGTAGTTTTCAGTTTTAATTTTAACAATTTTAATCATTTTTATTAGTATTTGTTACCAAATTAAGCATCTTGTGTTGATTTATTTTATAACAAGTTCTGAATTTGTGTTATTATCTCCATTTTATTGGTGGATACAATGATTTTCAAATATTTAAAGTCATTTGCTAAAGTTAACAACACTTTTTACTTTTGCCGCTGGTATTCAAATCAAGAAATCCAATCCTAATTCTTATTTTTTAACTTATCATATAATACTATTTCCATATGAGAGAGATTTTAAATTTACCAAAATATTGTTAAATAAGTGATTAAACACTGCTATATTTTTTATTAAAAATTTCAAAATTATTTTACCATTCTAAAAATAGTTTAAAAGTTTTATAGTAAAATAATATTTTATATTCTAACTAATTATGTTGATGGATATAAAAATACAGGTTTCACAATTTAATAGGGTATTTGTTAAAATTATGATGTATCTGTTACTTTTATATATTAATAGAAATCTAATTTACCTTAATTTAAAAAATGCAATTTCATGCAAGTACTTAACTGAAAGAATGAAATGCACTCAATCTTAATTTTATAGCACTGAAATTTTACAATGTCCCAGAACCATTCAATTTGCAGTCATTTTCATGTCATACAATGTTCACATCTAGAAAATATAAACCGAATTTCTTAATTTATCTGAAATATGTAAATATTCTATGTGACAAATTTCCAGTAACCATGTGCACTTATGACATATAACAAGTGAACTAAAACATAATAAATTTAATTTTTGTTAACAGAATATAGGTGCATATGCTGCCTTACAGATAGATTAGTATTTTTCACAATGCAAGTTCATCAAAATTGGACATTGAAATGATAAAATAGTACAACAAACCTAATTTCCTTTGTAATACATAACATGTAAATTTACTGAGAGCATTATATAAACAAGGAAATATTAAGGAATAGGCTCTTCAGATTCCCATCAGCTTATTGGAACCATCAACCATCAGCTGTGGTTGCCACCATGCATCCTGACTGAGAATTCCACCAGGAAGAAAAACCTTCTTCTCTTGCTCACGAGAGTTTTCTCTCTCCACTCACTTCTGTCTAACTATTCTGGAGACTCTGGCTTTGTACCTGTTCCCCTTATAAGGTTAAAGTAACAGTAGCAAGACAAATGAACAAAATCCTCATCAAATTCTGAGAATTTACTCAGAAAGTAAGTGATACAAATATCCTTTGTTTAAGGAGCATCCCTTGGCAGGCCAAGTCTTAGTTCTGTCTGTGGTTTGGTCTTGTCCATTCTTCCCTGACCGTTGATGGTGAAAATTAATGGGGACTAGCCAAGCTGAACAGTAAGTAGGGAGGGATTTGAATGACTGCCTTTCCTCATCATTTGAACATGTCCCTGCATTACAAAACAAGTGAAGCTTTGAACAGTCTTCAAGGTGAATCTGGAGCAGAGTGAACTGTTGTAATTCAATTTCAAGTTCAGCAAAATATAAGCAAATGACCTATGAAATGAAACTTCTCTGTCCTGTCTACTTCAATAAAAAATGTTAGAAATAAGTTATTCATGGTTTCTGTATTAAGGTATGGCATTGCTGTTCACACCATTGAATACATGTTCTTCAGATTCTCACACTCTGTTTATAAAATATATAATACAACTCATGAAGTGGAAATATTGAATTTATTTTCACTATTACTCATTAACCTGTAAGTTTCCATATCTTTCCTTATCTTGTAAAACAGCTTATCACTGGCCACCAGTCCAAGAATACATAAATAACTCGTCAATGGGAATCCTTCAATTCAGGAACAATGGGTGAGCTATATGTTAGTTTCTTTATATCTCCTTTCTCCTGCAAAACCTTATCTCATTTTCTGGTAAATTAATAACAGGCTGCAGCTTGATGCTTCTGGAGATGTTAATCTTTGATATCATTGAAGTGTGAATCTAATAAGAGAGCAGACCTCTTGACCCAGAATGAACTGGTTTTAAGTTAAGCCTAATTGTAAACATGGCTATAATACAGGGTTGAATTTGCGAAGTGTGCAACAGACCAGAAAGAAGTGAGTATACTCATCTAAAGTGAAATAACTGACAAATTATAGCTTTGTCTAAATAGTGTAACCTATACATATATATAGAAAACCTAACAGACTGGCTAAAGCACAGAACCTGAAGTCAGACCAATGGGGTTCAGATGAAGTTTCAGCATTTATTTAGTAACATACTACACTCTCTGTTGAGAATTCAGACCCATAATTTTCTGCTGCCTCAGTCTCTTGAACTGCAGTCTCCTCCTGAAGTCAGCAAGGCCACAGGGATCTGCTCACATTCTCCTGCTTTTGAAAATTGTTCCAGGTTAAAATTTGGGTGATTGTAGATCTTATATTGTTTATTTTTTTCCTCCTAGGGAGTTCAGTCTTGTACTGTTCTGTTTCCAGTGTTTTAGAAATTACAGTATCATTTATTTAGCTTAATTTTCCTGTCATATAAAGTTAGAATTCAAGTCTGGTCATTGTTATTTCATTGTGGCATGAGCAGGAATTGTTTTCTTTTTTATTTACTTACATTTCTATCTCACCATTCACACTTAAACCCATAAGAAAAACTCACCTTCTCTCTTCCATTATGTCACTCCCTTTCATCATGCTGATTAAGAATGGCTTCGCCAAATGCAAGGACCAATAAATTTGAAATGATACATGATTATATTCCAATTTTTAACCATATTTTTTTTATCTTAGTGCAATAATTGATTTAGTCAAAATATTTCACCTTTTTATCTGCTGATCTAAGAAAGCCCAAATCTATGGAGAATTTTTTTAAGAATTTGAGCCAAACTGATGACATGTCAGGAAGCAAGATCTCAAAATGCTACAAAGAACAAGTTTACATATCTTGTAGTACATTTTTAGTTAAAAAGAGACTGTAAAGAAGAGAAAGCAAGGCAAGATATATCTATGACTGGATTACAATCAAGAATGATTCTTGGAAATAGTATAGTACTTATATGTATTAGTGGACATTATGTTAAACATTTGCTCTCTAACACCTATGTATCAGTGTAACCCTTTATATCTTTTTACCTTGTTACTTTATAAAGTTTTAGGCAAAAAACAAACATGCATACTGTAATATCCCTAATAGCTGAAGATACAACATCTTGCATGCCTATCGATATGGTCTATGTAATCTTAGTGATCCAAGATTTTAAGAAAGTCACAAAATGCAGCAATTGGCAGGGCTTGCAGAGAAATAGCAACTGAAAATCAAAAATGCAAACATAAAATTAACATTTATATTACTCTCTGTGCTCCAGAAAACATTCGTAAGACTTGTTCTATTTTAATTATTTTTCTTATTGTTTCGCTACTCTCCACATGGATATAAATACATTCTATTTGGTGTATTTGCACAAAACACAAATGGATTCTAGGTGTTACATAATTTACATGAAGCCTGAATCTCACAGCTCTATTACCAAAAGCTTTGCCAGAAACAAATATGGCTGTTTTTAAAATCAGAAATCACTCGAGAGTTTTCTCTAGCAATAAAAGAATTCAAAGCACTTAAAGATGTTCCCATGACACAAATTAGCATGTTTAAAATAAATTTTACTATTGGATCACTCCTCCTTTTGCAGTAGAATGGATGCTAAGCAAAGTTAGAGGAGAGGCTGTACCTCCTAGCTATACCTAATGGACTTTTGAGGGAGTCTTCTTTTGATGGACCACAGTTCTCCGGAATGCAGCTTTGTCAGCTTCCTTGTGGGAAGATTTCCTGCCTCCTTTATTAACAGAGCTAAATATTTCATAAAGACCAAAGCATATAAAGACCAAATGTGTCCTCAGGATCTGATAACAAGGACATTTTCTAAAGTATATTTAATAAAATGAATGAAGAAGACATAACCAGAGGAAATTAAGATGAGAAAATCTTCAGAAAAGTAGTATATAAAAGCAAGACTCAAAGTTTTATTTACAGAAATCAGAGAATAAAATTTCCTATAAATGCATGCGGACAACATAAGTAGCTTCATATTATCAATATCTAGAGATCTAATTATTTATATAGGTAATAAAATTTAAGAAGATTCTTACTGAAGACTTAGGCCTTGCTTTGATATGGTTCCCAAGGATATTCTAACACAATTAAATTATCTTTCTTAAAAATAACTTTTTAAAAAAGTACTTATAGCTTGTTGAGTGGACATACTATATTGAATGATTTGACATTTACATTTTATCACTCTTAAACATGTATTCTGTTCTGCTCTAGTAGAATAATAAATTAGGTATTATTTAGAAACTCCTTGTACATATTAATTCTTTTTTCTTCCATTTTTGAATCATTGTATCAAAATGTCAAGATAATCTATTTTCTGTAATAACATAATTTTTCCTTCATGGAACTAAAGATCATGGTTTAGCGATGTAATATGTGGTTGCAAAATATTAGTTCCAGACATAGGATATGATTACACTTACATTGCTTTTGAAGACAAGTGTGCTAAAATGAGTAATTTGACCAACAAAATGCTGGGCAGAAACTCTGAGTCAGTGTTTAATTCATTATCTACTTAATCTTCTGCTCTTGTAGCTGACAACATAGAAGAGACACCAGCTACTTCAGAATATCCAGTGCATAATTAGTTTTGAAAGAAATATTTTATTGTTTAGAAATATCTTCAAAAAATGTTTGGAACAACTATTAGCTTCAGAGTGTTAAAGGCTATATAGTTATGTTATCTTGTTTTTTAAATGCAAGTACTAAAACAAACTATTTGACTTGCTCAAGGTCACAAGAAAAATCCCCTTTTTAAAATTACACGCAATATTTTGCATTTATTTGCTTGCTTCTTTCACTCTTGGGACTAGTTTCCAATGTTATAACATACACAAAAGTGTGTGTGTGTACACACACTATCAAACACACAAGATATCCGGGTCAAGGGGGAAGGGGCAAGGCTTAAAGAGAAATAAAATATAGGGTGACAGAAGATAATTTGACTTTGGGTGATGGGTACACAGCATATTTGACAGTCCAAATGACATGGAGATGTTTTCTCTAAATCCACGTACTCTGATTGACCAATGTCACTCTGTTAAATTTAATTTTCTAAATAAAATAATTAATTAATTAATTTAAAAAAATAAAAGACTTCTGGGTCAAAGACAAAGGTGGTTTATCAAACTCAGAATAAGCAGAAGACAGAGCAGTATGTTGTGTGAGTTCCCTGAGCCCCAGTGACCTAGGGTGATGCAGTGAGGCTGAGATGGTACCTGCACGTGGGGTGGGGTACAACACAGGAAAGCAAACCCCAAGTAAGAAACTGATCTTATATGGGGCTGCTGGTGACCTGTCCACATTCTTTTCTGAAGACAGAGACAGAAAGACAAAGGTACAGTGTCTCTTACTTTATCCTAGAATGTAAGCAATTTTTCTCTATTTGGGGAGTAGAAATGTATTTCTCTTCATTACCATAAGCAACTCTAAAGAGTGAAGTATTTCTAAACTTACTGTCATGAAACATCTCAATGTACAAACAGCCTAAATTGGCTATAAAGATCTATGTTCAGAGAAATGCACTCTCCAGAATGGTAGGGGATCCAGGGAGAAATGTCCCCCATATCCTCACTAAAATGGCCACTTTCTCAACTCATGTTTTCTGACACTGTTTGTCAAACCCTAAATGGCATGATTGATGAACTTACTAATGCTTAGAATAGAAGTCATTTGTATTAATTTGACAGTAACCCAAGTAAATTAAGAGTCAAGAACTCGACTCTGAGAGTCAATTGTAAAGGGAGGGTAAGACCAAGAAGATGAAAATAATAAAAATAATTATTAGAAAGATAATACAAATAAATGAAAAAAATAATACAAAGTTGGAAATAGTATATGTGTCAATAGGAAAATGACTAAATAATTATGACAATACATTCCATACAATACTATTCAGATGTAAAAAAAAAAAAAAAATTATTGGCCCTGGCCGGTTGGCTCAGCGGTAGAGCGTCGGCCTAGCGCGCGGAGGACCCGGGTTTGATTCCCGGCCAGGGCACACAGGAGAAGCGCCCATTTGCTTCTCCACCCCTCCGCCGTGCTTTCCTCTCTGTCTCTCTCTTCCCCTCCCGCAGCTAAGGCTCCATTGGAGCAAAGATGGCCCAGGCGCTGGGGATGGCTCTGTGGCCTCTGCCTCAGGCGCTAGAGTGGCTCTGGTCGCAACATGGTGACGCCCAGGATGGGCAGATTATCGCCCCCTGGTGAGCAGAGCATCGCCCCCTGGTGGGCATGCCGGGTGGATCCCGGTCGGGCGCATGCGGGAGTCTGTCTGACTGTCTCTCCCCATTTCCAGCTTCAGAAAAATGAAAAAAAAAATATTGGCTGATTTATAGATGTCAAAGCACTGGAAAGCTCTTTAAAATATATTAGGTGAAAAATGTCATAGAACAGAGAGAAGATAATAAATCCATCTGCATTATAACATATATGCACATATAGAAAATGCATACTTATACAAATGTGTGCATGTATGTAAAGAAAATATGGATCATTCAACAGGAAATTTTTTGAAAATAGATTTGGCCTGACCTGTGGTGGCGCAGTGGATAAAGCGTTGACCTGGAAATGCTAAGGTCGCCGGTTCGAAACCCTGGGCTTGCCTGGTCAAGGCACATATGGGAGTTGATGCTTCCAGCTCCTCCCCCCTTCTCTCTCTCCTCTTTCTCCCTTTCTGTCTGTCTCTCTCTCTCTCCTCTCTAAAAATGAATAAATAAAATAAAAATAAAATAAAAAAAGAAAATAGTTTTGTTTTTTTTCTAATAACTGAAAGGTAATACAAGGGTTATTAGATGTCCAGTGGTGACTGAGCAGTCCCACAAATAAAGGCAACTGCACTATCAGCAAAATAGCCTTCTGTACTTCTTTCAGGTGAAAAGTCCATTAGTATCTAACTTTGAAATTGGAAGTTTAAAAAATATATAAATATATGTGCTTCATGTAAACATGGAGTTTTAATAGGACAATAATTTTTATTAAACAAATTTACTTCAGCGGGGGAGAAAAAACATCAAAGTTAGATTGTAGTTTGTTTATTTAAACTTTACTCAAGTATATTACGATATAAGTTGCTGTGCTCATGCTGATTTTATGTGTAATGTAAGGTATTTTTCCCCACCTAGAAGGAAGGAAGAGGCTGGAGCCACAAAGTGTGAAATAACGAAAGCTTTATTTAGTACAGCGCATCCTGCCCGGCGAGGTTCCCTGGCCCTGAAGAAAGATGGAGATCAGGTAAGTCGCAAGTGGTGACCCGCGCGGGAGATATTTAAAGGGTTCCTAGGGTGGTCGAGCTAATATGACATGGTGAAATCTCACTCGCTGGCAGACGGTTGCTGTTTTCCAAAGTGTTCCTGGGAAGTTTCTTTGGTGTGCTTGTTTGTGGGCGGTCCTAGCCAAAGTTCACGGGTCTGACCTTTTCCATTATCCACCAATCTCACATTCTGACCTTTTGTGTTAAATAGAATAGGGGCGCTGTTTATTTGTCTGGGTACTTCTTGCTGATTAGGGGTGTCGTGGGGAGGGGGAAATCAGAAGTTGGTGGCTTGGAGGGGTGTCAGGAGGAACATCTGTGTGGCCGTGAGTTGAGAAACTTCGCGGATGCAGTCCTATAAGGATTTTAAAAAAAGAGGAGTAATAAGGGGATTTGTAGGGTCCAGCCTTTTAGTGACCTGGAGATGGATGGAGTCCAGTGGTTCTGTATGGAGGCAAGCTTAAGGCAAAACTGCATGTCATGAGAGGCATATAAAGGGGAAATGAAGGGGTCCCATCCATTCCCATAACCGAGACCTGTGAGGGAACTAGAGGTCCAGAGTGTGATGGCAAAAAGAGAAGGTAGCCCCAGTATCCACAAGAAATGAGATGGACTTACACACTCATTGCAGCATACCCTGGGTTCTCCGAATCCAGGCTGTGTCCTAGGAGTTTGAGCGATGTGCCCACCTGGCTGGATTGGCCTCCCATTCGGGCACCTTGTCCTCCACATAGAGGCGCCGAGGAAAAGCCTGTTGCCCAAAGGCAATTGCTCCGCTAGTGACTGGGCTGCTTGCAGTCAGGGCAGGGTGCAGTGGGCAGCCACTGGCAGAGGCCCTGCCAGGACCAGTGTCCTGCTTGCCACACTTAAAGCAAGCTGCTGGTGGGGTTTCTCTTTGTGGCTTGGATTTGGGTCGGGCACTTCCTGTGTCTTGCCTCTGTTGTTCTACTGGCCTCAGGGTTGCCACAAGAGCCGGGGTTTGGAGCATTACCTTCTGCTGCATGTGGGACTGGTGAAAAGCCTTGGCCTGTTTCTACTAGTTTGGACCATTAAAAACTTTAAATGCCATGCTCACAGGTCCTGGATAGGGGTTTGGGGTGTTGACAATAAGAAGAGGAGGACTCGTGCAGAGTCTGGCACCCAGATCCCACAGGAAACGCTGGAGCCAAAGGCAGGACAGGGCCAGAACTTCCTGCAAGAAAATTGGGGTTGGACGTACTGAAAACCAGTGTAAGAGCAAATGCCAGGCTGAGAATGGCCTGACGGAGGAGGGGTTTAAGAACACAGTGGAGAAGGGAAGGGCCCCTGGCCAGCAGGGGAGGAGAAAGAGAGATGGTAGTGGTGAATAAGAAACAGGATTTTGCAAAGGGAGAGGAGGGGGCTCTCAGAGAGAAGAGACCCGAGGACAAAAGAGGTCTGCAGAGAGATCAGAGAAGTCCCGAGAGAGGCACCCCCAGGGGTCAGGCAGGAAGGAAAGAGAGTTGGGAGTCCATGGAGAAGGAAAGATTAGGAGTGGAGGTTTTAGGTGAGGTTTCTTTGGCCAGAAAAAAGCCTGCGCGGTGGAACAGGTGGCACAGAGATTAAGGACGGGTGAGCCAATAATTAGAAACTGTGTATGTAAGAGATCTCCAATCAGTTCCCAGCTTTTTTGGTGATAGTTAAATTGGTGAGGGTGTTAACACCGAAAGTCCCTTCAGGAGGCTAATTCAGTGGGTTCTGTGGCCTGGCCACAGCGGAGAAGAAGAACAATTTCTTCTTCTTTAAGCAGGGAGATTCCTGTGCCCCCACAGCTGCCCTCAGTCCCCGGAGTGGTCAGATTTGAGTATCAGCGTCCTAACTCAAAGTCTGGCCATGGACGGAAAAGGTAAAGTGGATATGCTCTGGATGTCTCCACAAGCACACTCATTCGGAACGGAAAGACTTCCCTGACGTAGCTACGACTTCGGTCAGGGAGTCTTGGAGGAAAGAACTAAAAGGTGGCTGGAGGCAGGGAACTTACCGCACTGTGCGCTGAAGTGGGTGGAAGGTCGGAGATCCTGGTTCTTTCTCAGATGGGATGGGGAAGAGGAGTGGTCCTTGTGGACTTCAACTCCTCCCAGGTTTTCGGCACCAAAATGTAAGGTATTTTTCCCCACTGAGAAGGAAGGAAGGGCCGGAGCCACGAAGTGTGGAATAACAAAAGCTTTATTTAGTATAGCACATCATGCCCGGCGAGGTCCCCTGGCCCCAAAGAAAGATGGAGGCCAGGTAAGTCGCAAGTGGTGACCCGTATGGGAGATATTTAAAGGGTCCCTAGGGTGGTCGAGCTAATATGACTTGGTGAAATCTCATTGGCCGGCAGATGGTTGCTGTTTTCCAAAGGGTTCCTGGGAAGTTTCTTTTGGCACACTTGGTTGTGGGCGGTCCTAGCCAAAGTTCACGGGTCTGACCTTTCCCATTATTCACCGACCTTACATGTAATGTATTTTTTATTATAGTTCCTGCTTTTCTGTGCAAGAAGTTCACATGTTAAAATTGTTTTATTTAATAGAATATTTTAATTTCTTTTTATATTTTAAATGCAGCAGCAAATTGCTTTTATCAGTTCATTGTAAAGTCAGGTTATTGTCTCTAAATTGAATTTTGGCATGTTAAAGAGAATATTAGAAATATTTATTATTAAATTATACATTGACTCTGGCAATTAAGTACCACTTTTTTATATAATTCTCTATTGGTTGGATATCTATATATGTGTACACCTTTCTGTAGTAATTTTTAAATTTTTACTAATTATGAGTGCTGAAGCCATACAGGCCTAAATCTAAACCTTTACAACATCACTTACTAGGTGACTAAAAATTTGCCTTTCTTTTATATTTTTAGTATCACTTTGTTTATTCTAAAAATTTGAAAGAATCTCACACTTGTAAGATTGCTGTATGAAATTAGATTTTCACATCATACAAAGCACAAAGTTTCACAGAGAGTAAATATTAAATATATCTATATATATTCATACACACATTAAATAAATAAATTTATAAAATCTTAATATTCAAGTCCTGTTGTCTCAAATGTCCACTGTGTCACAGGAACTATGGTATGTTGTACACTGAATCAGCTCCAACTAGCTTGGGGTATCTAAATGCATTCATGTTAACTTCCAGCAGAAAGAAGGCCAGACTGACTCTTGTCCATTGCTTTTCTGTGTCCCATGTCCTGGTTTTTCATAGACTTGGAGGGTGTGATAATTTTAGGAATGACCCTGAATGTACAGTATTTGAGTAAAAGTCTGTTGACAAGATCACTTCTAAACATAAAGCCTGGGGAAAAGGCTTCCTATCGATTCCATAGTCAGAGATGATTCTGTCCTTTGATAAGGGCTGCTCTCATCAAGTAGCAGTGTAAGTGCAGACCAGTAGTGCTCAACAAGACCTTGAAAGCAAAGCCTGCAGATCGAAAAGCAATTAACAGGCTGGACTGTGATAATTACCCGCGGTATGAGAAGCTTCTCCAAGATAGAGCTTCCACTGTGCCTAATAATAGAATTTCTTAAATGGTGATATATTTTCATAGACACATCAGCATTCTCATTTCAACCTTGTCACTTATATTGGATGGGGAAATAACCAACCTTCATGCATTTTTTTTCTTCCTAAAGTATGGCACACTGCTGTTCTGACAACTTGTAATGTCATCTGAATGTTACCTTGAATCATAATTTAATCTGCCAGGGCAAAGCAACATCTCATTTATTTCTGCTGTTTCTTTGCCTTGTAATTCAGTAATCACCAAGACACAAAAATTTAAATGCAGCTCTAATTAAAACTGGATGTAGAAGCAAATGGAGAAGTTGTATATTTGACATAACTTGCTCCTTATGACAAAGGTCAAGGTGACTCAAATTTCTATTTACATGAGGGAAAAAAAATGATTCTGGGACATAGCAGAAGCCACATGACAATGTATTGCACTCAGCAAAATGCAATTCCTTCTGTATAATCAGTCTTTAACATTTTGCTTTATTTATGCTTTTCTCATTAATTGGAAATTATATAAGACAACAAATATAATAGGATATATTGTTTTAATACTTAGGTATACATCACTTAAAATTTTGAAAATATTTTATTACTGTAACACTCAGCATTTTAGAAGTTAGAGTCAGGGCTAATTATTAAAAATAAATAAGACAAAAAGAAGTGCTCTTCTCCAGAAAGATGTTAGGCTTATAAAACATCTTAAGTTCAAATATCCTCTGTGTTTATTACTCCTTTTTCTTCTACATTAGGTCAAACCTCTATGGACACTTACAAATGATATTTGCCAATTGAATTTTTAACCTGCTTGTTAGCTCATGTTGGGAAAATTCTCTACATTTCTTATTCTTTGATGATTCAAATTTTGGTTGTCAAACAGAAAGGATCATTTAGGTATGTCTTACAACAGCTTATGTAGAAAAAGAATGAACTGAAATACCTGTGTTGAGTAAGCCAATGAAATAAAAAGAGAAAAAATATCATTTAGCAATTCTTAATTCAAAAATGAATTTTTTAAAAATCTTTTTAAATAAGCATTTTTGTCTGAATATCAATTTTGGGGTTTATTTACATACATATTATTACAATAGATTTCATCAGTGCATATATTGGTTATGCAGTATATTTTTTCAAACATATTATTATTAAAAGATGTAATTCTAATAATAGTAAAATAACACTAATACACCTACTGAATTTTTGGCACTGTGCATACAGAATATAAATTATTTCTCTTAATCTTTTTGACCCAGTCAGAGGATGTAGCTGTCATCCCCATTTATAGATAAGGAAACAGGCACAAACAGGTATGGTAGCTTTCAGAAAGTCACAATGTGGTAGGGGTAGAGTCAAGATTTCTACCTTAAAATACAATGTGCTTTCAATCAGTATACCATATTGATCTAGTGCCCTGGTTGGTAAACTGTGGCTCACGAGCCACATGTGGCTCTTTGGTCCCTTGAGTGTGGATCTTCCACAAAATACCATGTGCGGGAGCTACCTCAATAAGGAATGTACCTACCTATATAGTTTAAATTTTAAAAATTTGGATCTCAAAAAAAAATGCAATCATTGTACTATTGATATTTGGCTCTGTTGACTAATGAGTTTGCCGACCACTGACTAGAGCAAGGCTATATTCACTCCAACATATTGTTTGTTGGATCCTAAGAAAGATTCTCTCCTTGCCTAAACCCTAGTCAAGCTCCTTTGAACTCTTTTTTTCAAGTGAGGACTCATCCTTTAGAATACCCTCAAGAGCCCAATTTTAGTAAGAATCCTAAGTCATTTTAGGTAGAATTCCCTACTTTTCACATTTGTGCTTTATCCCTAGTAAAAATTTGATCACTCTGGTCTGTATTCAGCAAGAATCTTATTACTACCAGAACAAGCCAAGGTTTGAGTTGCCCATTGCTGCTTATCAATCACAGGAAAGGATCTGAGTGATATAAAAGTGTCTTTTGTTCAGATTGTCAGCAAACTGAGAAGGCAGAGGACTTCTGTCCAAAAGAACTAACTGCCTTTATACTCTCTTGGTGCAGACTGTTTTTATAGAAGCAAAGTCCATGAAGTCAGTCATATAACAATGTGCAGCGGGTTGGGGTTCAGTTGTTAGGAATGTTGGCTCCACAACTTCTTCTGATGTTGACACAGGCCCAATTAGCATGATCCTATTTGGTGTCCTTGGTAAATCTTTAGGACAACCAGAACCTGGTACCTCTGAGATCATCTGTCTCTGATAATTTTCTGTGAAAAAGACTTCTTATTTCCTTACAATACAAAGTAAGGATTTAGAATTGGTGAACTAAGCTTCTAATTAATTTATAGGCGTTAACTCTTCACAGTAAATCCTGTATCTAGTTTTTTACAAACAACTATTGTGATTTAAACTCCCCCAAATGCCAGGTTCCTCCCCAAAGTAAGATTTTCCAAACATTCTTGCAAAAATAAACTTTTCTCTCCATTTCAAAGTTAAGACCAAAGAGCTATTAAGGGAAAATAGCGAACAGATGAACTATTTCTTAACCTTTACATAATTTTCTATTTATTACAATTAAAAGCTACTATTACCAAAGCCATATTTCTTGAATTTTGGGGCTACTCTATCACTATTAAATTTTATTTAGCCAGAATTTCAACCTTATGTTTGATGTTTTCTCTTAGTTGCTTTTCATCCACTGACCCCCACCCTAACATCCTCATCTTTGACTAAATACTTCAGTGTAGGTGGAGTGCAGAGCACATTCCTAGCAGGTGTGGCTGATGCAATGCTGTGAGAACACTCCAGTTCCCAGAAGCCTCCTGGGCATACCCAGGAAGGAAGCTCGCCCACTATAAGGAAGTGACTTAGCGTCAACCACGCAGTTCCCTGATCCTTTCAGCCATTGGCTATGAAGGACACTCTGTAACACCCTATAGGCTGAACCCATGTATATAAGCTAGTTTACTTCCTGAATGAAGTGGATCTGCATCACTGAAGTTGGTCCCTGGAGTCGGGTCTTTGTGTCTCCGTCGTCCTCACCCCCAGCAGGACTTGTCCAGATTTGAGCTTTTTCTTGTTATATTCAGAGTTCAGTTCTCTCTTTCTCCCCTACTGCAAGACCCCACTGAAGTGGTATCTATGTCTATTTTATAGTGCTTTTAAAATCCCCAGATTGAGTGTAAAGAAAATGAAATCATTGGACAGTGAATGATTATATTTTTGAAATACTGTGAATCAAGGAGGTGCCTATGGTGTGACTTGGTCACACCTGAAAGCAGAATATCTTGACACCTTCAAAAACTGTGTAGACACATTTAAATCAACAAATTCTGGCTTTCCTTCTCATAAGAGGAACACAAGAGTTAAGATTTTAGCTTGACTAATGGTGGCTTTAGTATGGTCAGTGGGCATAATGGTTATTGCAAGAGCTTTTTTCCAAAACTGGAATACCTATATAGACCTACATGGCTCAACAAGATTTGCAAGTGATCCACCTTTGTCAGGCCTACAGGACTTAACAAGATCTGCAAATCAGCAAGTGAGCCACCTTTTTGTGCCCCAGGAGAATGCAAGCAAAGCCTTTGTACTCCAAGGATGAAACACCCACTGACTATGATACAATTATCTTTGACTATGATCTGATTAAGTTTTCCTTGAAATCTCAAAAACCTTATCTACCCTTTTCCCACTTATAAAGAAGTTAGCTGGGAAAAGAGAACGCAGATGATTTGATAATGGAACCCTTATCTCCCTGGATTTCTGGCTATCAGAATAAAGTGATCATAAAGATCCAATCTCCGTATCTGGGTTGATGACAGACAGAACAAACTCTGTTATATTTTCCATTTCTATCCTGCTATTAATAGAAAACGACAAAGATTATTTTCACTAGTCAAATATGCAATTTAAGTAGTCCACTTGTCCCTCCTTGCCCTGGGGAAGAGGTGTGCCTATTCGAAGGATGGAAGGTAAGCTGACAAGAAAGTTAGCCAGAGTTGGAGAAGTAGTGGGAATACTGCAGTTTTTCAGCTAAAATATTAGATGGTCAAGCAGGCCTGGGGCTGGGGGGATTATTATCACTGCTGAGTATCAGATAGAGATAAATGAACAGGGGGACCACTGGGTCTTTGTCAAGCCAAATTAAAAAAGAGAAGTGTTAGAGCAGCTCATACCCAGATTGCAATAGAATACCAGGGACAAGATTTTACCCACTCACTAGACATCAGCCACAGCCCTCTAATACAGTTACTCTTATACTATGTAGGTAGGTATATAGCCTTAAATGGTTCTGATGATAATATAATCAATTACTAGTATTAAAGCTGCTGCTTTCCTGGGGAAAAAAAATACACATATTTATTATTTCAATCCTATCTATTTGTATATTTGTATTTACCTAAGCCCTCTTCTGAGCAACAAATTCTCTTTTTAGATGTGCAAGTACTTGTAATCAGGTTATTGTTAAGTCTTGCTGGCCTAGGAGACCTCTGCTCTTGATGTGATTGCTTAACTATTCTAAGCTCCATTATGGGTTTTTCTAGAAGTTTCTCTGTAAGGAGACAAGCTTTCCATAGTATTTTCAAGTCAACTTATCAAAGTTTAGATTTACTTCCAAGTTATTTGTAGAAGGTAATACAAAACAATAATTAGATTTTTTTGTTTTCTATATAAGCTTTAAAAAAATATTTTTTAAAAAAATTGACAATCATTTTAAAGCAACTATTATTTCTTTGTTTTTAAATGATTTTAATTTTGAAATTAATGATCTACTTATCAACATGTATCACAAAGAGGTAACCTGCTATACTGCTAAGGGATATGTTATAGATTTGATGGAACTAAATATCATTATTTGTCTTTCTTTGACTTATTTCACTGAGCATAACACCCACAAATTTTATGCATGTTGGCACAAATAACAGTATTTCCTTCTCTCACATGGCTGAATATTTCAGTATATTCATATACCACATCTTTTTTTATCCATTCATTTATTGGAGGAGGACTCTTAGTTTATATCTGTATCCTGACTGCTGTGAACAATGTTGCAATGAGCATGGGTGTGAAGATATTACTTCAAAAGCCTGATTTCATTTTCCAACCCAGATTGGGTGAAACTGCAGGGGTACTGAATGCGGTGCTGCAGAAGGCTGTGGAAGCTAGTCAATCACACTGGGGTCAACTCTGTCTACATGGGGTAATCCTCCTTGGCACTGAGCAGTGTCTACTTGGAAAATGGCTTGACACAAGCAAGCTGAAGTTGTCTTTCTTCTCTTTGGGAGCATTTATTCTTGTTTTTATTGTTATTTTATTGTGTGGCTGAAGTTTCTTAAGTGAAAAACTGAGCTTTCTCTGAGCTGTTCTTTTTTTACAGAGACAGAGAGAGAGTCAGAAAGAGGGATAGATAGGGACAGACAGGAACAGAGAGACGAGAAGCGTTAATCATTAGTTTTTCGTTGTGGCACCTCGGTTGTTCATTGATTGCTTTCTCATATGTGCATTGACCGTGAGGCTACAGCAGATCGCATAACCCCTTGCTCAAGCCAGAGACCTTGGGTCCACGCTGGTGAGCTTTGCTCAAACCAGATGAGCCTGCGCTCAAGCCAGTGACCTCAGGGTCTCAAACCTGGGTCCTCTGCATCCCAGTCCAATGCTCTATCTACTGTGCTAATGCCTGGTCAGGCTGAGCTGTTCTTGATCATCCAAAATTGTCTAATTGTTGATCTCTGTGGGGAACAGAAGCCAGGGTTTTCTACTTGGTAAAGTCCTGAATGGACCTTACTTATCAAGAAATCTGCTTCTGGATCCTCTTCGTAGTAGTTCTGGTATAAATCTCATAGCAAGTCTGAGAAATATTTAGATATTGCAGATAGATTAATTCATATGTCTGGTGAGTTTTCATGTATATTCTACCAACACTTCTGCTTTACCTGGGGTCTCACTTTCCTTCAGTGGACATCTTGGCATTCTCCTGGTGTTCCATCATCACTTCTAAATTCTATTGTTTCTATTTTCTTCTGCTACATACTGTTACATTTTTTTGCAAATAACTGAAACCCTAGACATGACAAGCTATTATAATATTGTTTAAACAATGCTGTTTTTCTATTTTAAATTAACATTGTTCTTTTTTCTAGAGAGCTAACAAAGTAACACTATATAAAGAAAAATTTCTAAGAAAATAAAAAAAAACTCCTCATAGTTTTACCACTTGTGCTCTTTCTTTTTCTGACAATGGCAGAAATTTAAGGACATGCTGAGTTGCCATATAATATGTTCTATTCAAAATATCTCTCTGTTTACACAAAAAATAATTGTTATTGGGCACATATAATGCTTTAAATAGTTATTTTTATTTATTTTTTATTATTGAGTTTAAAGAGAAAGGCAGGGAGAAGGAAAAAGAGAAACATCAATTTGTTTATGCATTTATTGACTGACTCTCATCTGTGCACTGATAGGGATCAAATCCACAACCTTCGTGTAACATAATGATGTTCTAACCAAGTTAGCAACCTGACCAGGGCTATCTAATTATTTTTTAAGAGGATTCTTACTTGAAATTCTTCAGCTTCTCAATAACAATTCAAATTTCAAATCTATCTCACTCTGTTTACAGCTATCTTTAGAACTGTTCTAAATATTAAAAATTAACCTAATTTTGATTCATGGTAGATACTTCCATTCTAATATACATTTAGCATAATTTATATATAATTTAGCTTATATTACAAGACAATCTAAAATCTCAGAATGGAAGGCTGTGATAAAGAAAGCTACAAACCATCAGATGATGATCACTTTCCCACTCACACAACCAATAATGCTGTTCAAGGTGGTAAAATGGCGACCTCTAAATAGTATACAGAATCTCTCTTTCAGATTATACTCATCAAAGGCAGACATTGCATAACACCTATTTTCTTTGAATGTGAGACTTTTTCATTTTCATTTTATGTAAAATTTCAAGATGCCAAATGCATTTTGGGATATTTATTTACTTTATATTTAGTGTTCTTTTACTTCTTTATTAAAGACTCTAACATTATACTATGAACCATATTGTCCCAGATTCTTTTAGACTTATTTTACCCTTTCAAACTTCTTAGACTTTCAAATTACCCACCTCTCCTTCCCAATTCTCTCCCATGTCTTCTTTTTGACTTTTTAGCTTTTCAATTACAGTATATATTCAATATTATTTTGTATTAAAGTGTACATCCTAGTGGTTAGACAATCATATAATTTACATAATGTCCCCTCAATATTTTCATTACCCTAGCAGGTACAATACATAGTTATTACAATATTGTTGACTATATTTTCTCTGCTGGACTGGACATACCCATGACTGTTTTGTAACTACCAATCTGTATTGCAACCCCTTCATCTTTTTTTCCCAGTCCCTCCATTCCCTCCCTCTAACAACCTTCTCAGTCTATTCTCTGTATCTATGAGTCTCTTTCTGTTTTGTTTGTTTATTTATGTTGTTGTTTAGCTTCTACATATAAGTGAATCATATAGTATTTGCTTTCTCTGGCTGACATATTTTCACTTAGCATAATACTTCTAGGTCCATCCATTCTGTCATAAATAGTAAAATTACATTCTTCCAAATCTCTCTTAATCATAACTTAAATAGCCATACACATTGTATCAGCAATTTATGCTATTAGAGATTTCAGTGGATCAAATTAATTTGAAGCCAGTGAATCCCTTTTAATTATCATAACTCATTTGCATTTAAAAAAATAAATCAGTAATTTTCACTAAATGAAAAAGTCCGGGAATGTGCTGTAATCTAGTTTCTGCCTGGTAAGTGTTCCAAATGAAGATTCAAAACACCCCGATCAGCCCAGCAAATGGAAAGGCAAGAGTCTCAAAAGTAATATGGCAAAAATACTCCCACACATATCTCAGCTTGGATACTCTGCCTCTTTTGGAACTTTTTTGTTTCAGTGGTCTAAAATTTAGGCATTACCCTTTTTATTTTCCCTGCAAGATTTTTTTTCTTCTAAAATATGTCATTCTATGATGTTATTTATCACTTAGTAGATGATTGCTACTTCTTTCACAGGTAACAATAGCCCTGGCTGAAGACGGCTTCTACTATCCCAAACCTTAATGGAAACTCAGGCGATGGGACTTGTTTTATCACCCTAGTCTCATGTAATTCATTATTAAACTTGATTTTAAAAAATACATGCTTACTTTTTCTCAGTGTTTCTACATTGTAACGTATATTTCTATTCTGGTGAAATGAAGCCTCCTCCCTATAGAAATACAAAAAATAAATGGTTCATTTTGCCATGTTGGTAGTAATGTAGAAATTCAAGGTTACTTATGGAAACAAGAGGATGGACAATTAGGGATTACTATTAACTGGAGAACCATGTATTGATTTTTTCTTGATGATCTTAGAATATTGCTAATTCATAAATGCATATGTACAAAGACTTGAGGCAGTTTGAAATAAAAATACAATATAAGAAGTTTACTATCAATAGCAGTTCAAAATACTAAGGGAGAATACTTAAAGAAAAATATTACATCTTCTGTTTTACCTTATTTATAAGATTGTGTGTTACAGTGTCAAGAAAACACCACCTTGAATTTGATTACAAGTTGCAATTGCAAGTTTAGAAAATGATCTTTAATGTTTGTTTTACTGACAATTAGTGTCAAGCTTGGGTGCAGATGGCTTGCTGTTAATCTGTGAAAGCTGGGGCTGTCTTTCAAGTATTAAATCCACAATGTTGATTGCTATATAATTGAATAACCACAATTTCATTTTGTTGGAAATGTATTTAACACCGTTAATGCTTATCGACAAATTTGTTATCAACCTATGACTTTGAGCTTCTGCAACTATTTGAAGGACAGAACACCATCTGACTGTCTTGCAGAACATCAAGGGTGACTTTACTTGAATGAATGCAGTATGCTAGCATAAAATAAATTGCTTGCAGTGTTTCAATCTCCTTAGGTATTAAAGACAGATCATTTTCAGAAAACCAAAATTCAGTTAATAAATGAATGTGGCCGTGCTGCCTGATCCTCACTCCCTCCTGCTCAGAGGTTTTTACATGAGCGTTAGGACTCTTCTCACTCCTTTTTATTTTATTTTATTTTATTTTATTATAACATATTTTCCATTGGTATTTTCTAGAATAAAAAATAAAATATTTGTTTCTTACAACTTGTAAATATGTGGATGAAAACAAACACATAAATGACACAAAGTACTCAGTTGAATAGGTGACAAAGCTAGATTTAAATAATGAATGCTGCCTGACCAGGTGGTGGCACAGTAGATAGAGCGTCGGACTGGAATGCGGAAGACTCAGGTTCAAGACCCCAAGGTCACCAGCTTGAGCATGGACTCATCTGGTTTGAGCAAAGATCACCAGCTTAGACCCAAGGTCGCTGGCTCGAGCAAGGGGTTACTTGGTCTGCTGAAGGTCCGCAGTCAAGGCACATATGAGTAAGCAATCAATGAACAACTAAGATGTCGCAACACGCAACAAAAAACTAATGATTGATGCTTCTCATCTCTCTGTTCTTGTCTGTCTGTCCCTGTCTATCCCTCTCTCTGACTCTCAATCTATCTCTAAAAAAATAATAATAATAATTAATGCTTTCAGAATTAATATATCTTATTTCTCCCCATCATGAAAGTAACTAATAATTAGTATAAAACTTTATAGTTCATTTATATAGTTGACATATAAATTATAAAGGATGCCTATAAAACGTTATTTATTTAAAATTTATTCTACAATTACTTTACATTAACTAAGTGAAACTTTGCTCTCTCAGACAGATAAATGGCATAAAATCTGGGTGTTTTTTTTTAATCACTTAAATGACAGGTTAACTTAGTGCCTAGTTTTATTTAAGCACAATAAGTCTACAAATCAATGACATTTTTTATTCTTAATAAACTTTTTTTGTGAAAAATAATGCTATATTTTATAATAGAAGAGTTTTTGACACTATCTGGAAATTTATATTGTTATTTGCAAAGATTTTTATGATGTTACCTCAGCCTATGAAATAAAATATAACTGCCTAGTTATTTGGCCAAGTTAATAAAAAAATGCAGTGTTTCCTCGAATACATACAGTAGGTGTCAAAATAAAACTAAGAGCTGACCAGTATTTGTTCTGTTCAATATACTATTTTTTTGTTTGTTTTATGTTAAGAATTTTTACTGTCTGCTGAAAAAAAATCCAAATGATAGATTGGACTAAAAACTTAAAATTTATTTCGTGCTCACATTATAGTACTGAGGACCTGGACAGGTCTGCAGAAATGCTTTCTTCCTTATGGTTATTTAAAGCTTCTGGCTGGCAGAGAACCTGCCATTTTTCACACATGGCTTCTGAAGTTATCTGAGAGCTAATTTCATTGTCTCTCCAGCACTGTGAAAAGAAAACAAAAACAAAAACTATATGGGAAGTGTTTTGATTCAGAACTGAAACTGAAATTTGTCATTTGGGTTGTCATTCAATTGACTAAAACTTAGTCACAAGTCCACATCTAAGTAAAATAGAAATTGGGAATATATATTAGCTGTGTATCTAGGAACAAAATGAGATCACTGATTTTGGATAGTAGTCACCAGTCTCTTTCACCAGTTTCTTTCTTTCTTTCTTTCTTTCTTTCTTTCTTTCTTTCTTTCTTTCTTTCTTTCTTTCTTTCTTTCTTTCTTCTTTCTTCTTTCTTCTTTCTTTTCAGAGACAGAGTGAGAGTCAGAGAGAGGGATAGATAGGGACAAACAGACAGGAACAGAGAGAGAAGAGAAACATCAATCATTAGTTTTTGTTTGCAACACCTTAGTTGTTCATTGATTGCTTTCTCATATGTCCCTTGACTGTGGGGGCTCCAGCAGACATAGTGACCCCTTACTCAAGCCAGCAACCTTGGGTCCAAGCTGGTGAACCTTGCTCAAACTGATAAGCCCGTGCTCAAGCTGGTGACCTCGGGATTTCAAACTTGGGTAATTTTTATCCCAGTCCAATGCTCTATCCACTGTGCCATCGCCTGATCAAGCCAAAATCTAAGTCTATCTTATACATGATATCTTTGTTCTTTGTCATTTTAATACTCTACAATATCATTACTATAAATTGTTTGCATTATTATTTCTATCAACAGCAAAATAATATTTGAATGTATAATTTAAGATTTCCATTTTTAATTAATCCATATGAATGTGAATATCTGCCAATGAAATTGTATACTCACACTTTCAAATTTTTTTCTCTGTTACTTTATTCAGTTAAAAAATCATGTTTTGCTATTTTTTGTACATAATTTGTCTTTTCCATTTTGTGGGAATATTTCTTATTTTCCAAAAGATTACCTCCAATTTTAAACTGTGATAAAACAAAATACAAACAGATTTGCATGTGATAGAGAGTCATTGAAGGTTAGTAGAAAGACTTATCTCTCTCTTCAGTGGTTCTCCGATTTGTTTTTTCCACAACTGTTTTTAAAGCCTCTATTATACATCAGTCAATTTTTGATTCATAAAATAGAGTAGCTCACACAGCAGGTCAAGCCCCTGCCTTTAATTAAGGATCTATTCCAATGGAAAACACAGCTCATAAACAACTAAATGTTAGATTTTATATTATAGTATCATGCAAGTGATTTGTTGAAAAGTATGTATTTGTTCAAGATTTTTACCATAAAATATGCAATTTTGGATACTATCATCACTAATATCTTTTGTTAGAATTTGGCATTTGAACAAAAACCTGAATAAAATGTAGGTAAATGATAACTTTAAGATTTACTAGTATTTTAAAAAGAGCTTTAATAAGTGGCAACTACGCAATTATAGAGTTTGACTGAGTTTTGTGATAAATTACAGAATAGATAAATTATAGGTAGCAGATATATAATGAGTGGCAGCTTCAAGTAATGGAAAGGTTAATGGAAATCGTTGTTATAGAAGCTGATGTTTGTTGCATTTCTAACTTGAAGATCAAAGAGAACGAAGTAAAATTACAGGTGACAATATTTTACCTCAGAGTTCATTATATGATTGGGTGTGGGTTTCTGTGCATGGGTATCTATAACTGACCAAAGAGTTGAGAATTTGTTATTTGATAAGACAGAAAAACAGAAGGAAACTACATTACCAAGGGAAGTTGAGCCTTTCCACAGAAAGTGTTATTTCTATAAATTGCAAAGTTCATGACAGGATTTTTTGTAATTATTATTAGTTCACTTTTTATATTATAGATCATTATATTAAAATTAGATTACTGAATTTATTAAACAAATATAACATGGTCATTCTGTTATTTATAAATTTGCATATTAAGTGGTGCCTGCAATAGTTGTAGGATTTGAATGGTTTATCTATCTCCTCAGAAAGACTAAGGATATAGAAAATAAAACTATTATTAATGTAAAGAAAGTCTTTCTGATTTCTGTTCATGAGAGGTAAATAAACCTTGTAAAAAGTACCAGGAACCAAGAAGATCAAATGATTTTATGTTAAAGGTAACTGCAAGAATATAAGGTTAGTGTTAGAGAAAGAGCATAAAGCTATATTGTTTGAGACAATCATTTATGGCAAGACATGAGAAAGTAGAGAGGTCTTGAAATAAAATTTGGAGTATAGAATCATAAATTCAAGCAAAAGGGGCTAGGAATCTTCTTCTTTTTCTTTCTTTTTTTCACTTTGGCTGTTGTTGGGGCTCACAAATAGAATTACCAAAAGTATTTCCTGACCAGATGTGGCATAGTGGATAGAGTGTCAATCTAGGATGCTGAGGTTCCAGGATCTAAACCTCAAGGTCACCAGTTTAAATGCAGGCTCACCGTCTGGAAAGTGGAGTTGCTGGCTTGGGTGTGGTTTCATGGAAGGGGTCATTGGCATGGCTAGAGCCTCCCCTACCCCCTGTCAAGGCACTAACAGAAAAACAATCAATGAACAACTAAAGTGTAGTAACTATGTGTTGATTCTTCTCATCTCTGTACCTCCCCATCCTTCTTCCTCCTTTTCTCTCTCTTTAAAAAAAAACAGTACCAAAAGTGTTAAAACACAAGTAGAGCTTATATTTTATACAAGCTTAATTTCCAGCATCTAGCAAGTCATAGTACAGAGGAGGCATCCACATGTCTTTGTCAGAATGAACTAAATTATCTTGTCCATGTCAACCATTGTCAATGTTATTTATTGTTAATAACCTAGAACAAAAAGTAAATTATTCATAAAAACTCCAAAGAGAAAAATAAGTAAAATATAAAGTTGTAACTGAAGCAGAGTTTTACATAAGATTCAAATTCTTTTGATCCTATGTTAGTTCAGTTGAACTTATATATATATAGAAAATTTTAAAATATATACAAAAAAAAGTAAATAGTTTAATGATTCAGCTCTCAGTTTCAATAGTAATCAATTTTTCTTTATTTTATTCAAAGTGAGAGAAGAAGAGATAGAAAGACAGTGTCTCATATACACCCCCACCAGAATCCACCCAACAACCCCCATCTGGCATCAATGCTTTGCCCATCTGAAGTCATGCTTGGAATGGAGCTATGTTAGTGCCTGAAGTGGAAGTTTCATAGAGCCATCCTCAGTGCCTTGAAGGGAAAGAAAGAGAAAGAGAGAGAGAGAGAGAGAGAGAGAGAGAGAAGGGAGAGGGTAAGGGGCAGATCCCTGACAGGAAATCAAACCTGGGACATCCATATTCTGGGCCAATGTTCTACCACTGAACCAACTGGCTAGGGCAAAAAGTATTCAATTAAAAAAAATAATTTTATATTCTTTACTACTGCTACTTCTATTTATTTATTTTTATTCTTGGACTAGATCATGTTTGGAATTTGTTTTAATTATCTAGTCCATTTTGAGACATTATGCCTTTTTGCTCTAAATATTTTATTACATATGTATAAACATTACAGGGTTTTTATTTATATAAAATTGTATTTTGTCATTACCACACTTACCAAAATTTGCAGCATTTACTTAATGTTATATACTACCCAAAATAAATGTGCTCATTATTCCAAAAACTGTCTTTTTTTTAATCCATTTGTTTAAATCAAGTCAGATATGCCACACATTGCAATTGCTCATTGTCTTATAAGTCTTTTGAAAATGTAACAAGTTAATTTCATTTCTCTGTACATGTATTTTATATTTTTAACCAAGCCACTTGTCCTGTAGAATATCCTTCATTTTATATTTGAATGATTGCTTCTTTCTGGTGGGATAGTCATTTGAACCCTTATTCTGTTTTTGTAGCTATAGATAGATTTGAATAGGTTGGGTTTCAATAAAATTTATGAAACTGATATTTCAGTTTTATGTAATTTTTACATCATACCTTATTATTCTTCTATCAATATTTTTCAGTCACTTAAAAATGCAAAATTTCTCTTTTTGGCTTAAAGATTATACATAACAATGCACTGATGAGTGTGGGTGGAGCACAGAGCACATTCCTAGCAGCTGCGGCTGATGCAATGCTGTGAGAATACTCCAGCTCCCAGAACCCTCCTGGGCATACCCAGGAAGGAAGCTCGCCCGCTATAAGGAAGTGACTTAGCACCAACCATGCAGCTCCCTGACTTTTTCAACCATTGGCTTTGAGGAAAATGCTGTAACGCCCTATAGGCTGAACCTGTGTATATAAGCTAGCTTACTTCCTGAATAAAGTGGTTCTGCATCTCTGAACCTGGTCCCCGGAGTCGGGTCTTTGCATCTGCATTGTCCTCGCCCCCGGCAGGACTTGTCCACAACTGGCGCCCTACATGGGGCAGGGACCTAAAAACATCCAAGGGATGGGTGAGTGACCATCTGCAATGGGAAACCTTCTCCCTCACTCTTGAGCTCCGCAGGCTCAAGCCCTGCATGCCCTATTGCAGAGTAGGTGAGTTAAAGTTTGTGAACAGGATCTCTATACTTACTGAGAGATTCACTCTGGTCTCAATTCCTGGATTGAGGACGTGCCGCTCTGGGACCCGGAAACTTGAGCCTGAGCTCTTCGATGTGTTCGTTCAGCCAAGGTACATAAGGGACACACCTTCCCTCTTGGCCTCATTCCTGCCCTGTTAGCAATACAGGCCTACCTGACCAGTGCTCCAGCTGGGGACCCTCCACCACCAGTGCCAAAGATATTGCAGGCTGCCTCTTTATCTGTGGAGCCTCTACCTTTCTATTAGCCCCCTCACTGAGGAGGAAAGTAGTTTAGCCTTTGAGTGTGTGGCTGAGTATGCAGAAACAAAACCAACTGAATTGCTATCTGCACCATCAGCTCTGTCACTGGAAAAAGCAGAAGTCGCTACTTCTGCATTCCCTGCCGGGGCTCAATGCCCCACCCCAGCCTCTCAGATGCCATTTTCTCCAACACATATTCCTGCTGCAAACCAATGGGCCAGCCTATATGCCCCCATGTGTATTTTTCTTTCTGTCGGTCTGTCTTGTCTATTTCTCTGTATCTTTTGCTCTCTCTCTCCCCCCTGCTCCTCTCTCTGAAATGACACTGGAAGGACCCAGCCATGGCACAGTGGCAGAAATCGTACCCTCTTCTAACACAAGGGAGAGGCTATGCTTGTGTTTTTCTAAAAAATAGCCCACATCCAATTTGGATCCTAGGAAGGAATGTACAGCCACTCTCAGTATCCCAAGATGACCCCACTAACGATGCCTCCAACACCTTTGAACCCTCCAGTTTCAGCAGCTGAGAGATGGAATGCAACCATATGCAGTATGCAGCCTGCGGCAAGCCATCCATTTCGTGTTTGGACTATGGGACTTTTGTGGGAAGGGGGTATGCATGGACCTAAGTCCATTTTTTACAATCAAAATAGAACTGTGTTTAACAGCACTTAAAAGGTCTCTGTAACACAATGGGATGGAAATGACATCAAGGCCCCTAGGAGGAATCCCTTGTTTAAGACCCCCATTCTATTTCCTAACTAGTCAAACATTACAAAAGCTTGCTTCATTGTTTAATCCAGCTAATCTATTAGCATATAGTATAATAGGTATTATAGTTGTTTTAGTTCCACTAGGGTCTGTTGCATAATGCATAGCATTCAGAAGCTACAATAGCAAGCTGTCATTCATCAAGTCCAATTGGCCCTAATTAAAAGAGAAGGGGAATCTGTGGGTGGAGTGCAGAGCGCATTCCTAGCAGCTGAGGCTGATGCAATGCTATGAGAATACTCCAGCTCCCAGAACCCTCCTGGGCATACCCAGGAAGGAAGCTCGCCCGCTATAAGGAAGTGACTTAGCGTGAACCATGCAGCTTTCTGACCTTTTCAGCCATTGGCTTTGAGGAACATACTGCAACACCCTTTAGGCTGAACCTGTGTATATAAGCTAGCTTACTTCTTGAATAAAGTGGTTCTGCATCACTGAACCTGGTCCCCGGAGTCAGGTCTTTGCATCTCCATCCACCTCACCCCCGGCAGGACTTGTCCACAGATGAAATATTTTGGTAACTACTGCTTTATTCCTTTCTATTTAAAGTCTGAATGAGATTTTGATTACTTTTTCGGTAAGAGCACTTTATGTAATTTTTGTGGAATAAACTCATAAGGTGCTTACTGTGTGGTTGCCCCATTCCTTGTAATGCTGATTATGAACTGTCTGCTTCCTCCAATACAAACTTCTCATGGACCCTTCATTTATTGACATTAGCTACTGTTGATGACTATTGACTTTATTTTTCTTAGATAAATAGGTTTGTGATTTTCTCATTCATGGTTTTTTGGGTTTTTTTGCATATTGTATCAAGAACTCTTCTGTTACTTTGTCTCATCAATCATACCCATATCTTATTGATACAATTATTATTTCTCCTTGAGGGTACATTTTTGAATGAGATTTTGTAAGTTTAATGTCTAGTAAACTGTTATGAAATACAGTTGACCCCTGAACAACATAACTTTGAACTGCAAGGGTTTATTTATATGTATATTGCTTTAAACAAGTACTGTAAATGTATTTCTTCTTTTTTATGATTTTCTTAATATCATTTCATTTTCTATAGCTTTATTATAAGAATACAGAATATAATAATATAACATACAAAATATGTATTAATTGACTGTTTATATTTTCAACTATTTATACTTTCTCCCAGTTAACAGTAGGCTATTGATAAGATTTTACTTGTGTATGGAATGTAATGAGAAAAATAAACCAAATAGAAACAGATTCATAGATACAGAAAACACACTGACAGCTGTAAGTGGAGAGGAGAGAAATAGGTGAATATATAATGCAAAAGCAAAACAAAACTCATAGACATATATAATAGTATGGTGATTACCAAAGAGGGAAGGGGTGGGAACACAGAAAAGAGGGTAAAATGGGAAGAAATGGTGACAGACAGAGCCTAGGCTTTAGGTGGTGAACACATAATAGAATACATAGATAGGACGATGCATTATAGAATTGTACACTTAAAATCTATATAATTTTATTAATCAATGTCACCCCAGTTAAATTAAATAAATTAAAAAAACAGTAGGCTATTAGTAGTTAAGTTTTAGGGGGTCAATATTTATACATGGATTTTTAATACACAGGATTTTAAGGTTCATCTAAAATTCCATGATTTTTTATTATAAAACATTTGGGTCCCTGTGACTAATACTGACCAAACACTGTAATAATTGCATTTTTTAAACTCTGAGAAACAAGTATATTTAGGTCTAAATATCAAATTAATGTAAATTTTAAATTCATGTAACAACAACAAACCTTGTATATTTTTTACTAGAAGAGAACCATTATTTTAAATACTTAAGTTAATGACTACTTTATTTGTTGGCACATTTTGGCTCAAGAGGATAGGATTATTTTACAATTATAAGGCTTACTGAGATTATTTTCTGCTACAGTGAGCTTTTATTTTAAGTCTCTCAGGAGATTTTTAAATATTTATATTACAAATAAAAATTGATTCTCAAAATTTACTGTGTAAAATAAATACATAAAGCAAATACATATTAATTAAAAAGTTTTAACACCCTGAAAAAATCAGGCCCAATTTTGCTTTTTTAATTACAATAAATGCATATATTTCTGGTTATCTATAATGTGCTCATTATTTTGTATTTTGAGATTATTTCATAGTAAAATTCATATGTGAAAGTAGATTTATATGCCTCAAATATAGAACTATACAATCTGAAGTTGAATATTTAATTTTTTTAAAGAAGTAAGGACATAGTTAAGGGATATAATTAGCTAATGCCAATAAGCTATACCTTCTCTTGTCCAGGTCACTCGCCCCATTCTGAACTTAATCCCATGTCCTTTCCCTTATCCAAGGAAAGCAGTTGCTGACCTGACATCCATATTATTCATGTCCTAACAACAAAATATTAATTAAATACTTTTTCCTCCTTTTGCTACATTTTTATTGTTTTCTCCTTTTTTTTCAGCAAAACTATTTGAAGTCAAGATAGTTCTTGATTCTTCTGGCTTTACCCTCCTTTGAATCTATTCCAGTTAGCCTTCCAGGCCAGTCCCATTCCTTTCAAAATTATCAGTGACTAAGACTTTATTATTAAATTTAATGTTTAAATATAAGATCTTAGTTTATTCATTACAATAATGTTTTTTTCTTTTTTAGTTGACCACTCTCTCCATTATCAACTTTTGGACACCAGATAGTTTCCATTTATTCCTTATCATTTTCTTATTTATTTTGTTCTTTAATTAATATCTCTTCTAAATTACTCCACACGATGTTCTTTATATTGATATTTTATATCTCGTTTATTGTAATAGTTCTTTTATATTTTTATTCCTTTTTTTGGTTTTCAAACAGACTGTATGCTCTTACTTATTCCTCATTTTTATATCAGTATTTATTTAGAATTAGTATATTAAAATTTTCATTTCTTTTTATTCTTACCATGGATTTCTGTTGATTCCACTTGGGTTTATTTTTCTTTTTATCAAATGTTTTTCATCTCTCATTTTGTTTATTTGTTCTGTCTAGAAATCCTTGTAAACAATATATTGATTCTTTTCAAATTATTTTTTATATTTTTAACTTCTCTTTATTCATTTTCCTATTTTTATTGTTTTGACTTTTGTTTTAAATTATCATAATAATCCTATGTTAAAATCATTCTAATTCCCTCTTTAGCAGATTTTTTTTGTAGACTTAAAAAGTTAGAAAGCATATTACTTTATGCAACTAATCCTTTAATTGCTCCTTTATTTAACCATCTCCTCTAATAAAAACATTTTCACACCATTGTAAAAATGATATGTTCTTTTATGTCTTTGAGATTGTATAGCTACAATGAACTCTTGGTATATATTCAATCATATACTTGCTCATGTGAGTTTCCTAATGTTGTTTGAAGTATTGTCTTGCTGCTAGCTTTGCTCAAGAACTATTTTTTATGACTTGTTGCCATGTTTGATTCCCTGACTCTTTAGTTCTCCATGATGCATCATAATAGACAAAGTTTTAAATTAGAAAGTCAGATACTTAACATTCCAGCCTACTAGTGGCTTCTGGATTATGGTTGCATGACTTGTAGAACTCCTTAAAGGATTTGGTATCAAAATCTTAGCTTTTATTTCTACTGTTGACAGGTCAGATTTTCAGCAGTGACAGTAGCCAGAAAATTTTTATAGAGAGTAAGTTATGTGACTGGTTTACAACCACATCTTCATCTCTAACTACCATGTACTACATTGTAAAAGCAATCACATAATTGAGACTAGAAATTCACTCACCCAGTCATCTTGTCTAGTTGTTTATTACCTCTTTGACAAATGATGATCTCTAATGAAGCTTAGTAAATAATGCAAACATTCTCACATTCTGTGCTTCTTTCCAATAGTACACTCACATGCTTTTCCAGAACTCCTTCCACCAGATTTCTAAACTTGCAGTCTGTAGGTACTGAACAACTGGTTGTGACCTTTGCCACTGTCATGAACACACATATATTTTTTAAATCATTCAGTTTCTCTTTCCTACTTTCATATGAATGGAAAACTATACCAAGTTTTGACCCCATATTACTACTGATTCACTATCTAGTGTTACTAACATAACCACTTTTCAATTTTGGTGGTTTAATAATAATCACCTTAATATGGGAGATTTCAGCTACATAGTCTCTTAATGCTTCATGGTTTGGCACTTTGGTTCTCAATAGGGTTCAGTAGTTAGGTCATAAATAGTATTGGAACTCAGTTGCAAATAAATTACCCTTGGTCCAAAATACTGGAGATATACATGGCATCTTTTTTTCTTTTTTAAAAAAATTTTTCTTAAATAAGAAGCCGTAAGGCAGAGAGATAGACTTCCACATGTGCCCCATCTGGGATCCACTTGGTAATCCCCTTTTGAAGTGATGCTCTGTTGTTCAGCATCCCTCCTAAGGCTGTTGCTCTGTTGTTCAGCAACCAAGCTATTTTAGTGCCTGAGGCAGGCCATGAATCCATCCTCAGAGTCAAGGATCAACTTGCTCCAATCAAGCCATGGCTGTGGGAGGAGAACAGAGAGAGAGAGAGAGAAGGGAAAGAGAGAGGGGTGGATGGACAAGCAGATGGTCACTTCTCTTGTGTGACTAGAAATCAAACCTGGGACATCTACATGCTGGCCAGGGTGCATTGTATCTTTCTTATTGGGATTCCTGAGAATTCACTGTTGTCTTTATGACAGATAGCTCTAAAATCATATGATTGTTAAGTCACATGATCCCAGCAACAGGTATGTTTACATTGCAAGATAGACATGAACCTTTTGTTTTTCTACCACATAGTATTTCAAAGTAGAAGCCTTATGTGTCCATGATAAATTGAAAGGAGCATGATTGTTAAGCATGGAATATGGTGTTTCCAAAACCTGAAGAGGTTTGCCAAGAATTATGCTTCTGTCTTAGCTGTAAAAGGTCAAAGATGTTATCCTACTCCCTTTACTTTAAAGGGAATGCTCTAGCCTGCAGGAGCATAATGTTCTTTATCTTGGAAATTCAAACAGAAACATGAATTTCAATGTACAAAACCCCACCTAGGCAGGAGTAATAAGCAAAGCATATCTTAGGATGGTAAGGGGATTCTTCTTACATAAACATATTAGTTATTATAAACTGGTCCTTGTAAGGTAAGTAATACAGAACATTCATCTTGTTGTAGTAATTGTTAATATGATTTTTTGTTCTATTCTCAAAGAATACATTTGCCTGTCTACTTCTATACCTTTTTCAAACTTAACTTAGTTCATTCATTTTCTCTCTCTGTGACTCACACTGACTTAGGCAACATTCTGCATGTTTAATGTCACAGGAAATCAGCAGGCAATCTATTCTTTGTTCAGAGTAGGTTCAGTGCATCTGGCAGCTGCAATATTTGTGCCTTCTTCTAATAAAGCTTGATAGTTCTAAAACAGTTCTTTAGAGTTCCTTCAATCCTTTGCTAGTAAATGTCCCTCTTCTGTGAAATAGAAAAGTACATAACAAATTTAAGGTTCAGTGCAAGAAATAAAAATAATTCGAGACTTCTTCAACAAAAAAATATTTAACATGGGGAATCTCATGTTTGCCAAATCATTAATGAGGATATAGGAATGCAAGTCATGCCCACCTTTCATAATCACACACTATTGCTGCCAGAATCCAGATTAAGAAACTATTTTGTCACTGATGCCAGTGGTGTCAACACAGAGCTACCCACACTCATGAAGCTGGTGACCCAACTAAGGAAGGTAGGCTCTGCTTGCTGTAATTAAAGGGCATCTGCTGAAGATGACCAGTAAGTTAGCACTGCTACTGAAATATCTCCTTTTTCTGTCCTCTACCTTCTAAATTTCATACAACTGCAACATGAAAACAGTCTTAATTATGTTTAGTCCTCTAGTTTTATGCAAGTCCATAGAATGTAGATTTTAAGCTTCCATTTTCAGTAATACAAGAATGATTTCAGTAAGGAGTGGAAATATTTAATGTCAACAGATAGTATCTTAAATGAATAAGATATGTAATGAGTATGTGTAACATGTTGCAACATAGATGCCATTTCCAATGAGATATTTACACATCATTCTCTGTTCTATACAGGTAAATACACTAATCAAATTTGCATTTAAACCAGGCAAAAACATGTTATGACTTCTTGGCAAACATCTTTCACATTAGTTTTTTAGGGCTGCCACCACAACATACCAGAACTATGTGGCTTAAAAAAAGAAATTTTTTTCTCATAGTTGTGGGGGCTGAAAGTTTAAGATCAAGGTGTTGACAGGTTGGGTTTCCTTTGATGTTACTCTTCTTAACTTGTAGATAGCCATCTTCCCATTGTGTCCTCACATGGTCTTTTCTCTATATGTGTATTCCTTGTGTCTCTGTGTACATTCTACTATCCTTGTTTTATAATGCTACCAATCATATTGGGTTGGGATCCACTCAAAAGACTTTATTTTAACTTAATCTCCTGTTTAAAGGCCTTATATTTAAGGACAGTCATATTCTGAGATAATAAAGTTTAAGGCTTCAACATATAAATTTGACCTTGTTGGGTGAGCAACCAATTTAGTTCATAACACTCCCATATATTATTTTTATTTTACAAGCAGATTCCATTAAATAGGCTTATTTATATTCTTTTTAAAATAATTTATTTAGACAATTAAATTTAACAGGATAACATTGGTCAATCAGAGTACATAGATTTAGAGAAAACATCTCCACATCATTTAGATAATCAATTTTGCTGTATATTTGTATTCTTATAATCATTATGTGGTTTTATGAAGGTAATGTTCAGGTACTTCACCACTAAATTTTTTTCTAAAAAAGTTAAAATTTATGTAGATATAACTTGTTTACTTAGACTTACTAAATATCTAGGCTAAGTTATATACATATCACATTAAAAACATTCAGAAGTGAAGTTCTATTTACATTGTAAAATGGTTATATCCTTGTCAATTTATTCCTCATGGTCTAACAATTTCACTCAGAAATAAATCCAGTTTCTAAGGTTATAAGAGACAGGAATTGATGTTTGTACTTGGTTCAAACTAATAAACTTATTGTCTTTATATATAGGAGGAGGGAACAGGTGCTTCTATGATTTATGAAAGAATATGGCTACCAATTTTTATAATGAAAAGTTAGTATTTGTTAACCTACATTATGGTGAAAACACTAATCAGGGCACAGTCAATTGATAGAACAATGTTCTTAAAATCTAACTGGGCTTTGAATAAAATTGCTTTATTATGCTTAATTTTCTTAAATGTTATCATTTCCCATTTTTGTTCAACAAATTGTAACTATATAAATGGTTGATGTTGACAAATACACTGTGGAAGAGAGAACCACTGGCATTTTCATCTATTTTTTCAAATTAAAAATCACTGTATAGTGCTTCACATGTCACTTTTATTACACACTGACAGAGTTGACAGTATAAAGTATCCCAGTATGATATAACAGGTCATTTCTAAGTATAATCAATATAAAAATTTGGTCCACTTTCTGCAAGAAATTCCAATAATAATATGATATGTTTTGCTTAAATTGGCAACTCAGAAAGAAAAGTCAGTTCTAGCATATGTTTAAATATAAAAGAGAGCTTATTAATTGGGCTTATTATACACAAATATAACAAACAGGTCATTTTTTATATATAATACTTACTGACTTATATTCGAGGTAAAACAATTTACTACATTCAGAAAAAGTGATGCAAGACTATACAAAGATGTTATTTTTAAGGTAAGTTTGAGTATATCTCAAATGAATGATTATATTTGAATATATTTCAGAAATTAAACCATATTTTTATTGTTATATGTTATATATATATGATTGAAACATAGTTACTTACTATACAACTCATTCATGTAAATTGAATAATTCAATATTTTTTAGTATATTTATAGATAGGTAATCATTACTATAATCGATTTTAGAATATTTTTATTACTTAAAAAATAAAATATCTACTAATTCATAGACACCTCCAACCTCAAGCTCAGTGGTAGTAACCAGGAATCTACTCTCTGTTTCTATAGTCATGCCAATTTGAACATTTGATATAAATGAAATCATACAATATATATGTGCTCATTTGTGCCTGACTTTTTTCACTTAGTATAATGTTTTCAATGTTCGTCATATTCTTGTATCAGTATAATATATATTCTTATTGATAAATAATATTCCATTGTATAGCAATATTTTATTTATTTATTCATTAGTTGATGGACATTTGATTTGTTTTCACTCTTTGGATATTATAAATAATGGTGCTATCAACTTCATGTACATATGTATTTTTTCTTTTAATTTTATTTTGGATTTAGTTCAGGTGTATAGCTTAATTGTTAAACAATCATATACTTTACATAATGTCCCCTCATTATTTTCAGTACCCAAACTGGCATCATAAACACTTATTACAATATTATTAACTATATTCTCTATGCTTTATTTCCATCTTTGTGACTATTTTTCAACTACCAATATGTACTTTTTAATCATTTTTACCTCTTTTACTCAGTCCATCAATCTTCCCACCCCTCTGGCAAACACCTGGCCATTCTCTTTTTCAATGATTTTATTTCACTTTTGTTTGTTCATTTATCTTGTTTTTAGATTCCACATATAAGTGAAATCATAAGGTGTTTGTCTTTCTCTAATTGAGTCATTTCACTGAACAAAATAGTCTTTAGTTTAGCCATGTTGTCACAAATGGCAAGATCTCATTCCTTTTCCTGACAGAGAAATATTTCATTGAATATATGTAGCACACCATTTTTATCTAAATGTCTGCTTATGAGCACTTGGATTGCTTCCATAGCTTAGCTATTGTAAAAAAATGCTACAATTATCATAATGGTACATATATATGTTCTTTTAAATTAGTGTTCTAGGTTTTTTTGAATATGTACATACAGTTTTATTTCTTGAATATATTTATAGGAGAGTAATTGTAGGGTAATATGATAATTCTATGGTTAAGCTTTTGAGAAATTGGCAGACTTTTGCAATGTTACTTTTCTATTTTACATTTCTACCAGTTGAGTATAAGGGTTCCAGTTTCTCACATTTTCACCAACATACATTATCTCTCTTTTTGATTAAAGTCATCCTTTTATGTATGAAATAATATTGCATTATGGTACAACTGTCTCTTAATCAAATGGAAATTCATAAAAAAAAGTCCTAAAGTTATCACTAATGGTCACATAAATTGTTCGAAAAGTCATTTCTGTTTATTGATTTTGCCAATTGCTAACACTCTGAAAACACTGAATTAAATAATTAACAAAAATATAAAAAAAAAAAAAAGGAATAAAAGGACAAGGAAAAAGTTATATAATAATATTTCATTTACTGGTTATACCATTTTCATTTATCTGTTCATTGGTTAATAGACATTTTGGTAGAAAATAAAAAAAGACAATTGGAAGAGTTATATTAAAATGAAGAAAGAGTTGATTGTCATTTCAATTGACAGCAAACTGTCTCAATGTTTCATAAAAATAATTTCCAATCTAGAATATTACAATCAAATGATCAACAAATCAGAAAGCAAAATTTACACATTTTTTGGCATGGGTATTTCAGTAAACAAACAAGCAAAACAAAAATAATGAACACAAAAAAATACAAACTCCCATGTACTACTTTTAGGAAGCTAAGATAATTCAAATGAAAAAATAAAGGTTGGAAGAACATAAACATCTTCAAAAACAGACTCTCATTAAAGTAGAGAAAGTAAGAGAGTCTCCAGGATTCTGAGCCTGGCATTTCCATAACTACTCAGTCTCAGGTCCTTGGAGCAAGCAGGAGAGATTGTGACATTAAGCTGTCATCTCCAGATAACAACCTCTAAACACAAGTTCTATAAAATTTTGAATGTGTGCAAATCTGACTGAGAGGTTGAAGAGAGTGTGGAGAGATTAAGTTTGAAAATATAAAATAATATATCACTAAGAATATGCACAAAAAATAAAATAAAAAGTTGTACCAAAAGGCAATGTAATGACACTACACTAGGCAGCTCTTAAATATAAACATATAATCCTAAAATCAAATTTCTAAAATCCTTATATTGATTTAACCAAGTGGTAATTTAACAACTGATGAGAAAGAGTGAAAGGAGTGTTATATGGTCAGAGAAAGCAATCCTCACCTCTCATAATAGAAAATCAATAGGCATTTAAATGGGTAAATCATCATTGCAGAACAAGTATATAATTTAAAATTATGGTATGCGAGAACACTGCCAAAAGAGTTGTGTTTCTATGGAGGTGAACTAGAAGTGAGGAGTAATTGACCCTTGGAGTCTTCTACCTTGAATATTTTTTCAGTATTTTTAATATTAATATTATTAATATATATTTATATTATTTTTATAAAATATAATAAGCAACTTGTTTCACAAATAAAAATTCACTATAATAGTGCCCTGGTTAATGACAGCAAGAAGATAAAGCAACAGCTACACTGCCTAGAGATCTTTTTTCAATTGAGAATTCACATCTTTGTCATTTTTTTTCTGTTTCTTGTTTTTGTAAAAAAAAAAAAAAAAGGATTGAGATATTAAACTCATATTATCTCATTCAGAACTATTTATCTATTTATTTACTTTTATCACATTCATTATTAATTAGCCTATGACTAGCAGCAAATCACAAGAATCCTATACAGTATTAACTTGCCATCATGATCAGCATTCCTACCTTTTTGGAATCTAAGAAATCTCTGTTGGTTTCATGGATATCTTTCTAGTCAAGGTATCTTTGCTCATGTTCTATCTTCTCTTTTTTCTTTCTGATTCAAATTCTCATCTTCCATTTTTTTATTCTTTAAGAATTAAAAGAAGTTTTGTTTTGTTTTTATTCTTGATACCCCTCTTTGCCAGTTTGGTACCATTCTTTGACAAAGACCTGCATAGATACCTTCAATGTGGAAAAAAATGCCTTTAGGAAAAAATGAGCATTATGAATGTAGTCTCTCCCTTGTCAAATTGTCAATGTCTTGAAGTTCATAAAATAGTATTTTATAAATTAAAATTCTTCATATCCCCCAGAACAGTGTTTTATGTATAGAAGATAATAGATATGAATATGAAATTCAGTAAAATATTAAGTGTGAATGAAGAATGCTTCTTATTGAAATGTGAGTGAAGAATCTTCTGTAACTTGCACTCAAATGTAATTTCCCAAGTCTTGATTAATTAAGTGATTATCTTATAATAATATTATATTTTTGCTTTCTTAATCATAAAAGATCATATATTTATACAAAATATTGTTTTTCTAGAACTCGGTAAATTATACAGTTGACTTCTTTTTTGGATACACACTTATTTAATTATTTGTACACACATTTACACACAAGCTAAAAAAATTCACAGAACATTAGGCATAAGATAGAATTTCAAAGTTTAATTTCAGAATATACATTTAAATTTATTTAAATGTGTTAATTTTTAATTGACTCAATATTTTCATATATATAGTTAGCTAATAAGATTATTAATGCATACTTTTAAAATCTTATACATAAACACTGTGAGACGTAATATGTACCTCTGCCTTGAAACTGTGCAAGAATCCACATTTTATCCAAGGACAACATGAATAATTTTAATTTTAACGCACGGATTTTAGGGAATTTGAGAAAAATTTTGAGCAGCAACAAAAAATCTGGTCACAATAAGAAGTAGGTCTAAGTTCACAGGAAACTAAATGATTGGTAAAAGAGTCAGTAAATAAACAATATGAAAATATTAATGTTAATTATATAATTATTAGAACTGTCCTAACTTTATCCACAAGGTACTTGCGGGGAGGCAGAGAGACAGACTCCCATATGCACCCAACTGGGATCCACCCGGCATGCTCACTAGGGAGCAATGTTTTGCTGTCTGGGGCACATGCTCCGTTGCAACCAGAGTCACTCTGGCACCTGAGGCGAAGGCCATGGATCCATTCTCAATGCCCAGGACAACTTTGTTCCAGTGGTGCCTTGGCTGTTGGAGGGGAAGAGAGCTATAGAGAGAAAGAAGAGGAAGGGTGGAGAAGCAGATGGGCGCTTCAGGAATCAAACCCAGGACATTCACACTCTGCTGATGCTCCACCACTGAGCTAACTGGCGAGGGCCAGGCCTTTGTTTTTATTGGTGTTCATGTTGTGAGTGAAGAGCTGCCACAACACCGTATTAGGCAAAATTTTGTTCTTGCTTTTGAATGTGCTAGTCAGTTAAAAACTTTCCTCCATGACCTGTAGCTATTGCTGAACTTAATTTTATATACTACTTGCTATTTTTGAAGCATTTTTGCTATTTTCAAGATTATAGCTCATAGAATTACTGGTTCAACACCATGTTTCCCTTATTTAGAGCAGAATTCTTTACAAAGCACATTGACATAGGTAATATCAAGACATCTTTGAGTGCTAATGTTCCAAGATTTTAAAGAACCATTCAAAAGACATGTATAATGATTTAACTGATAATTACATTTTAAAAAGATAATAGTAAGTGTTGATGACAATGAAGCACTCCTAGAGAGGCCCTGCTGAGAGAAATTCTGGCTACAGGCACCAACCTTCAGTTCATCAGTAAAAATGTTAAAGCAGTGTGATTGTTTAAGAGGTTATAAAACACAAAGCTAATTAATGTTTTATGATAATATTGGATAAACTGAATACAATTATTTCCAGTGCTGTACCCAGTTTCTCATGTGAAAACAAAAGACAATGCCCAGTGAAACTTATTAACTTCTTGGTTTGCTTGAAATTTTTTTGGTCCATCTGTCACCACTACAGTAGTGAAAATAATATATCTTGTTTTAGAAACAGACATTGACATAGGAGCTGAAAATGAAGACCCATGTGTCTCAAAACTTCCCAGTTTACTATGATTCATAAAAATCTAAACTATTTTAGCTTTGGCAAACATTTTTCTACTAAAATTTTTTACCATATTTTTGGAATTTTTGCATTAATATTATCTTTTTTGTGGGTATTTTTGTTCTGAAGCCTTTGTACATAGAAACAATTTGTAAAGCCTAATGATTCCTTTTGATAATCACATTGTTACATGTTGTCAGTAATAAGCCTATCTGTTTATAAAGATATAATATTATTTCTGAGTAAAAGAGAAAAGAGGTAGCCTAAGTTTTCTTCATCCCAGTTCATGGAAGCATCACTCTCAAAGGAGGTTTAGACATTTTAATGGAAACAGTATCATTTTTAATGAAAATAGATGAAAATGTGAGCACTTGAATGCATTTAATATAATTCCACAACCCTGGTACTAGAATAGGCTTGCCCAATCTCTAGGCTATTTGAGTTACTTAACAAAGCAAAAATAAAATCCTTTTAATAAAGTGAGTTCACATCAGTAATTCTCTTTTAAATTTA
The DNA here is from genome assembly GCF_036850765.1 of Saccopteryx bilineata. Taxonomy (NCBI): domain Eukaryota; kingdom Metazoa; phylum Chordata; class Mammalia; order Chiroptera; family Emballonuridae; genus Saccopteryx; species Saccopteryx bilineata. The sequence continues at coordinate 287,782,298 of NC_089490.1, forward strand.
AATACATAAACTTTTACTTTAATTTTATTTTAATGTAAATTCCAAAATGTTTCATACAAAAAAGTAGTTCATACAACTCACTGATTAACATTCTATGGCTATTTATTTAAAAAAAATTTAGTAGAACTCTGGCTTACTTTATAAAAATTGTTTTAAAAAATTTATGAAGTGTTACAAAACTTTTATTCAAATAAACATATTAAATATTTATATAAAAAGCAGAAAATTGAATTAAAATTAAATACTGATAACCTTTTAGTATATGAGTTTATTTCTCCTTCATGGCAACTTTCTTATTCTGAGGAGCCACTGTGCCACTTCAGCCGCAGGTGTTGTAAAGTACCAAAAGCTGCAGAATTAATATTAATATTTTAAGAGGCTTGAAGAACATTTTATTAATTTGGGTTAAGGTGTGCAGAGAAATTGTGAGAATAGTCTTTGTACTGTGTGATTGGCATAACAGGATGGCCCTTGGCATTGTATTGTAAATGCAAAGGTAAGAAAAACATGGATTCCCCGACATTCCACCACACCTGTGGGGAAACGGGTGAATGGCTAACCAGGTACAGGAAGAGAAAAGCCAAAATAAACCTTTTCTTATAGCAATGAGCCATTTGCGGGTATTTTTCCCCATGGAAACTACCTCTCCTATGTGAATGCATATAGTTAATGTGTGTGACTCTGGACAGAGATGGCAGATAAACATTAGAAAATATGGGAATGCCTTTTAATATGTAAAGAGACATCTTTCTACCATTGTGTTGACTTGTAAATTTTGTTTTCTCCAAAATGATGTATGGCTTGCAAATTGAACATGGTCCTATCATGTTAAAAGACATATGACTATAACCAATAGTGGTAAAAGGCACCTAACTGCAATTTTTGCTTTTGTACTTCCCACTTGCAAAACTATAAAAACTAGGTAGAACAAAGGGCCAGCACGCTATCCCTCAAATTTCTGTCAGAGTTGCCTCCGCTTGGCCAAGCTAGACAATAAAGCTTTGGTGTGTAATCAACGGACTTTGTTGGCGTCTTCAATGTTTTGGGTCCCTCTGGATTAGGCTTAACAATTCTTATATCAACACAATACAAATCATTTATATTAATTCTTTCCAGAAAATAACATCTTTCATAACATAATAACTCAAATCAAGCAAAGTACCAGATATTAGAACAGAAAAAGAAAATAAATATTGCTCATGCTTTGGTTAATAAAAACATAATTGCAGAGAGACAGAGGGAAAGGGGATGATAGGATGGGATAAACCTGAAGCAAAGAGTGGAGGGTGCCGTGAGGAGGGGGCTAGGGAGATGTTGAGGGGAATATGGGAGAGGGGGGATGCATTCAGCGTGACCCTAGAATCTATGTAAACATAATTAATTTTAAAAAATGGAGAAAATTTATTAAATATACCGGCCACATATCATTTACACAGGGCAGTCCAAATCGTGTATCTCATTAATATTCTAGGGGTTGGTAATATATCCTTACTTATATATGAGCAGGGAAAAGCAGCTTTTAATATTTTCTCTTTATTGCTTTGCTTTGGTATTTTCATTATGATGTGTCTTGGTGTAGGTTTCTTTGGGTTTCTCTTTAATGGAGTCTTCTGTACTTGTTGGACTTGTGAGAGTTTCTCTTGCATTAATTTAGGGAAGTTTTCAGCTATGATATGATTGAACAAAGTTTCTATCCCTTGTTCTTTTTCTTCTTCTTCAGGAACCCCTATGATGTGGATGTTATTTCTCTTCATGTTGTCACAGTGCTCTCTAAGAGTTTCCTCTGACTTTTTGAGTCTCTTCTCTCTTTTCTTCTCTGCTTTCATGTCTTCATTCCAGTTGTCCTCCAACTTGCTGATTCGATCCTCAGCTCTATCTATCCTGTTTTTAATTTCTTCCATTGTGGTCTTTATTTCTGATATTGTATTTGTCATCTCCGACTGATTCTTTTTTATACTTGCTATTTCTTTATTTAGGTCTTCATAATGACCATCCATTGTTGTTCTATGATCCCTAAGCATCCTTACAATCATTATTTTGAACTCCGCATCTGGACGTTTGATTATTTCCATATCACTCAGTTCATCTCCTGAAGGTGTCTCTTGTGGTTTCATTTGGATTCCACTTCTTTGTCTTCTCATTGTCTGTTTTTGGGTGTTGTATTTGTAGAGTTGGTTGAGTCTAGGCTTGGTGTTGTCTGCCTCAAGTTTTCAGTTGTGTTATTTCTAGGTCTTCTTATGTTGGTATCAGCTGTTATCTGTAATCCACTTTCGGATTTGGGCAGCTTTGAAGTCTTGATTTGTTTGTTTTCTTAACAGGTGATAGTCTTGTTTACTGATCTCAGCAGAGGGCTTCCTTGAAATTGTATCCAGGAATGGGATGGGTGTAACCTGAGACTCTGAAGGCCTCTTTAGCCAACTAATCTCTCTGGGGGCAGGGTGTTTTCTCAGCTTCAGTAGGGGGAGGTGTACCTCAGATCTCTATGGAGACCTGAGTTACTGCCCCTCCTCCCCACTTCTTGTTTTCAGCTGTGTCTTATTGCGCTGATTGGAGCTTGATAGATGTCCAGAGATCTCTGATCCAGAAGCAATTCAGCTCTGTTTTGTGAAAGGTACAGTCCATCCCCCAGCTATGGCCGCCTCCAGCATGGATGAGTCAGCTTTTTTAGGTCATCTCCTTCATTCCTTAGCCCCTCACAGTCTGTCCCTCTCTCTTTCCTTTCCACTTGGGAGATAAGCTTGTCTTTTCAACACACCTCGCTCTCTGGTTGCCAGGCAAGTGGCTGTGAACAGTAGTTTCTGCTCTTTTCCCTTGTGTGAGATCCCCTCTGGGCTCTAGCCTCACCCCCCCTTCCATTCCTGTAAGCAGGAGAGATTCAGGAGCTGCCTACCAGGTTTTTTGTGGCTTCTTCTTTGCTCCTTGGTTTTTGAGAGCTGTTCTTGTAGTTCAGAGTTGGTTTTTTATGCTGATTTTTTCTAAATTGATTTGTATTCCAGTTTGATGATGAAAGCTGGGCGTCTGTGCGTCCGCCTACTCTGCTGCCATCTTTTCATCCTTCTTTTACAATTTTAAGTGATAAGCTTACTGGATAAATAGGTCTTAGTTTTAGGCTCTTGTTTTGTATTATTTGGAATATTTCTTGCTATTCCTTTCTGGCCTCAAGTATTTCTGTTAAGAAGTTGGATATCATTCTTATGAGGACTCCTCTATAAGTAATTGACTTCTTTTCTCTTGCAGCTTTTAGTATTTTTTCTTTATCTCTTTGGTATTTTAATTTTGCTATATTTACTAGGACTCTCTGTGCTTCTTAAATTTGTGTGACTTTTTCCTTCATCAATTTAGGAATGTTTTCATCTATTATTTTTTTCAAACAGTTTCTCTATCCCTTGTACTTCTCCTTTAGGAATCCCTATGATGTGGATGTTATTTCTCTTCATATTGTCACAGAGTTTTGTTATATTTCTTCAGACTTCTTGAGCCTCTTTTCTTTTTGCTGCTCTGTATCTGTGTTTTCATTTATCTTGTCCTCTGCTTTATTCAACCTGCTGTTGATTCCTTCTAGTGTAGTCTTCATTTCTGATATTGTAATTGTCATTTCTGATTGATTCTTTTTTATTGTTTCAATGTCCTTTTTGACGCTTGCTATTTCTTTATTTAGGTGTCTATATATCTATCCATTGTAGCTCTAAAATCCTTAAGCATCCTAACAATCATTATTTTAAGCTCAGCATCTGGTAATTTGGTTTCTTCCATCTTATACAATTCTTTTTCTGGGGATTTCTCTTCTTGATTTATTTGGATTGCATTTCTCTGTATTCCCTTTTTTTCTGTGTGTTGAATGCAAGCTTGTTGGGTTAGGGGAGCTGATTTTGGTACCAGAAATGCAGCCCCTCTTCCAGGGCTTAATCCCTCAGCCTCTTCTGGTTGCTAGGATTTTAATTTTCCCTAACAAGGTGAATAGCATAAATGTCTTAATTTGTTTGATGAGCCAAGTAGGGAACTTCTGTGATTAGGACATGGGTAGTGGGTATATCTTGCTCTTTGGCCCCAGTTGAAACTCTATCTAGGCCTTTTTTTTTCCTGTATAGTAAGTCCAAGCAATGTGATAGGTGTGACCTCTCAGAACCAGAGGTATGGTCTGCCCAGTCACTCTCCAGGGGTGGAGTGCATTTTTTGTATCAGAAGGATGGGGTGTAGCTCAGGTCTCCCAGAAACCTGAGTCACTGACCTTCCCCTTTACTTCCTCCTTTCCGAATGGCTTTTGCACAGATTGGAGCTGGAGAGTTTTTAGGAAGTGGGTCAATTAGCCTTATGCTAGGCTAGTGCTAGACAGAGGGAGTGCCCTCCCCCTGCATATGGCCACCTCAGTATTGGAGAATGAATCAGCATAGGTATTCTTCTCCCTGTCACCGTTTGTTTCCCTGTGCCTCGATCCCCCTACTCTCCTCATGCAAGACCAGTCCTCTTAGTTCTCCTTGTATCCGGAGCCCTAGGTAAGTGCCTATGAGTGAGATATTCTGCACTGGCCCTTTAAGGTTGCATTAATTTCTTCACAAGCTGTTTCCCATAGATAGAAATCCTGCTCTTTTCCCCGTTCAATGCTGTCAGATGGTCTCTTCTAGTTTCTGGGTCTCTAGGCTGGGGTTCTGGTCCTGGGGCTGAGTACCCCCCACCTCTCAGGATTTCTCTCCCTGTACAGTAAGAATCCCTCTGGATCTTCAGCCACCCCTTGCTCCTAGGAGTGGGGGAGCCCCCACCATGTCCTCGCACTTCCTACCAGTATCAGTGTGGTTTCTTCTGTGCTCCTTGGTTTTCAAGTCCTGTTAATTTAGTCCAAAGTTGGTTTTTCACAATGACTGTCCTTAAATTAATTTATAATCCAGTTTGGTCACGGGAGGTGGCAGTTTGTATGTCTGTCTACTATGCTGCCATCTTTTCTACCTCCGCTATACTATTTTAACTCCTCCCAAAATACATTGAACTTTTAAAAATAGATTTAAATCAAGTTTAATGCAGAAGCCATTTATATTTTTAATTCACTGAACCAATACATAGTGTTGGTGTTACATAAGTAATCAATGTTCAAAAATATGTTGAATAAACAAATGACAAGCAAGTCCATGAAATAAAATACAGATTTGTAAACTTTTTTGAAAGAAGTAGAATTTGAAAATAGATTGATAAACCCTACTGCAACTAGAAGATTTTAGTTACTCTTAAAAGAAATAGATGCATAATTTGTATACAATGAATAGAAAATTTAAATATATATATATTAAAATACAACAGAAACTCAAAACAAAATTTGTGTTCTCTTATATTTTTTAAATTACAGACAAAAATTTAAGATAAACTTTATATTTTAAGTATGATGTAATCAATTCTCATTATGCATATCAAGAAACATAAAATTTTACTATCTCAAAATTTTTCCCTTTGTTTTTTTTTCTAGTAAGTTCAGGTCAATTTTATTTAAGTTTATGTTAGATTTGTTAGTTAAAATAAACTGTGTGGTGATTAAAAAGGAAGAAATAAAACTTTCACATTTTGAGAAGATTATATTTATGGAAAACTTAAAAATTTACAAGAAAAGTAAGATATACTAGGTAAACTTAACAATATTTCAGAATACTTTGGCCCTGGCCAGTTGGCTCAGTGGTAGAGCATCGGCCTGGCGTGCAGAAGTCCCAGGTTCAATTCCCAGCCAGAGCACACAGGAGAAGCACCCATCTGTTTCTCCACCCCTCCCCCTCTCCTTCCTCTCTGTCTCTCTCTTCCCCTCCTGCAGCGAGGCTCCATTGGAGCAAAGATGGCCGGGGTGCTGGGGATGGCTCCTTGGCCTCTGCCCCAGGCGCTAGAGTGGCTCTGGTCGCAACAGGGCAACGCCCCGGAGGGGCATAGCATCGCCCCCTGGTGGGCGTGCCGGGTGGATCCCGGTCGGGCGCATGCGGGAGTCTGACTGGCTCTCCCCGTTTCCAGCTTCAGAAAAATACAAAAAATATATATATATTTCAGAATACTAAGCAAATATTCAAAAATACATTTTATTGCCTGACCAGATGATGTCACAGTGAATAGTGCATTGGCCTGGGATGCAGAGGACCCAGGTTTGAAACAGATGTCATTAGCTTGACTGCAGGCTCATTTGGCTTGAGCATGCAGTTGCTGGCTTGAGTGTGGGATCATATATATGACCCCATGGTCTCTGGCTGGAGCTTAAAGGTTGCTGGCTTGAAACCAAGGTTGTTGGGTCACTGGATCAGTTGGTGCCCTCTGGTCAAGATAAGAGAAAGCACATATGAGAAAGCAATCAATGAAGAACTAAGGAGCCGCAATAAAGAATTGATGCTTCTCATCTCTTTCCCTTTCTGTCTGTCTCTCTCTCAGTCTCCATCTCTCTTGCTAAAAAAAAATACATTTTATTACCACATATTAACAAATTTTAACTAAAATTTAAAATATGCTATTTAAAATAGTATAAACAATTATCGATACTGAAACGTAAATTAACAAACAAGTACAAGACTTTATAAGCTCTAAGCTATAAAATAGTGATGTAAATAGAGTCCTGAACTTAAAATGTTTTTCTTGCAACTCTCAGCTGAGGCAAACCTCATACCAATACACCAGTGGTTCTTAAAGTGTGCAGCTGGGCGCACTGCTGAGCCCTAGAAGATTTCCAGGTGTGCCTTATGGTATTCAAGAGAAATATGTGCCTGTTGAGGACCAAAAAACATATTGCAATTTATATTTTGGGATGTCAGAGGTGTGGGAAATTGGCAGTCTGACCAACCCCCCACCTCACTTGCCTAATTAGGTTGCAAGGCTGTTAAGTTGTGGTGCTGAATTGTTTACACTACCCTCTATGTTCCTCAAAATAACTAGAGGCAAGTTTTTTCTATTCTTAGTTTGATGTAAAGTTAAGATGATATGTATGGTGAGGGTTTTCTGCACTCAACACAAGAGTAAAAAGAGAGGAATTCTTCAATGTATTGGTGAGGAAATGAAAGTTTGCCTTTCAAATATATGCCCAAACATTAAAGAAATCGCTAGGACACATAGGCTCATGTTTCTCATAAACAGAAGAATGAAAAAAACTTAACACATTCACGCCAGGAACTGACAAATTTACTAAATCTTACTAAGAATGTATCTATATATAAAAAAAGTTAACTTTTTTGTCATTTTGTTATTTTTTAACCCCTCTTTTTATGAATTCTAAAAAGCATAACTCCAAAAATGTAACATAAAAATGTTTTTTAATGTTAAAATAAATTTAATTTTGTCATATTTATTTTGTTTAATTATCATAAAACCCCCTTTGGACTTTATTTTTTTTCTTTAACATTTGACTTAATTATTATAACATATTTCTCAGAAATTTGCATATAGTGTGCCTACAATTATTTGTAGGATTTTAAATGCATCCCTACTTCAAAAAAGTTTGAGAATCACTGAAATACACAGTCAGAGATTGCTGCATGTCCTCCTCAGTCTCTGAGGACAGATAGATAAATGCCATCAATTAACAGAGTCTGTGGTTGATTAATTTTTTGTAGTTCCCAAAGCAGCAGAGAGCTTATGTGTAGGTCTGTTCAGTCTGTTCCTCTTCTCGTGGTAGCCAACCTTTATTGTTTCTTGATGTATAAGATTCAGAATCCTGATCATTTTCTGTTTTTTTTTTTGTTTTTTTTTTTCCTTCAGTGACAGTTCCTGCTTCATGAAGTGAAGGATCTGGGGGAGGCATGGTTCAATTTCTTCCCTCAACAGTGGAGAGTTTCTTTTCACATCAATTAAGGCCCAGGTGTGTGTGCAGAGTTTCTCTGCATGCAAAAGAAAACAACCAACTATTACTTTATAGTCATGCAAAGTGCTGCTTTAGGATCTCCTGTTCACCTCCAAACATTGGCAGGAAATGCATATGGAGCAATAGATATTGCTATTTTCCTGTTATCAATCCCGCTCTGGAGCACCTAGCTTGTGAAAAGGGTTGACAAGTGATTGGAAGTCTCTTATACCTGGGACATTAAGGATTCTCATGCTAGCCCTTACTAAAAGTTAGTAATTCAATAATTAAATGGAAAGTTTTTTGTTCAACATAATTTTAGTAGTTAAATCTATTTTCCTTATTAATCTTAGGTGAAACAATTTATGTGTTCCATCTTTTCTAAGAAAGGCATTGTAAGGTATTTTTCCCCACTGAGAAGGAAGGAACAGGTCTCGGAGCCACCAAGTGTGGTGTAAGGCCAGGAGCCGTCATCGTGACCATTCACATGCAGGTTCCCATTGGATTCGGGCAGGCGATAAAGAAATGGCGGAGTCAGAGGATGGGGGGCCATCCTATTTATTGGTGTCTCACCAAAACAGGCAAACCACAAAAGAAGACAAGGGAAAAGCAGAAAACCAGCTCTTCCCATGAAGGGCAAGGGATCAGGGGAGCCCCTGCAATTGTGATAGCAGGAACTGTGTGTCTGAGCTCCTGGTCTGTCCCACTTTATAGTGTAGAAAACCAAAATCCCTTAATCCAATATACAAACAAGGAAGTCTCCGATACAAAGTCACTTATCCAAGGCATAATTGGATTTCTCATGAGAGTGCACCACCCAGATCATACAATCAGTCAAGGGTGTGGGGAAAAGCTTAGTCCCAAAACCAAACCTCAGGCTACAACAACCTGGCCTGCTTATAGCCTGTCCCCCACACCTATTATAAGTCACAAGCGAGCAAACATATATATCATGTTTACAAACTTATTTGACCAACATGTGGTAAGTTCAAAAGGCTTGATTCAGTACACAGCGTTCCCCAGACGAGACTCACTGGCATGCAAGATGGAGGTCAGGAAAAAATCGCACATGGAGAGACCGTGCAGGTATATTTAAAAAAAAAGTCCCTCTAGGGAAGTCGAGCTAATATGACGTAGAGAAATCTTACTGGCTGACAGTCAATCGCTTTTGTTTCCAAGGAGTCCTAGGAAGTTTCTTTTTGGCGCGCTTGACTGTGGGCGGTCCTAGCCAAAGTTCCCGGAGCCTAAGTTCCCCACGTGACCAGCCTTCTATCCACCGACCTTACAGGCATGTCACCCAGTAGAAGGTTTTTTTTTTACCAGGTACACATGATCTTACTGTTTTGCTAATGATAAACATGTTTTAGTTTGTAAGATAAAGTTTTATTGCTGATATTTCTATGTTTTATGTAAAAAATCTTACTTCAATTTTAAAAAAATATAAGGTGTTAACATAAAATTTGTCTGGTTTGAACTTTACTCAGGTACATTTTGACCATCTTTTTTTACTTCCAATAGTTATATATAAATACAGATATTTAATTCAAATTCATGCTAAAAATCAGAATTTAATAAGTTAAAATCTATTTTATTTAGTATGTGACTATTCCTGATAAAGTAAATCAGGCTTTATATGTGCTAATAGGTAAGGAGAAAGAACAAACTAAAAATTTTTATTGTTTGCTGAAGCATTTCTCATAAACATGTACACAGGCACACAGGTTTACAAATTAGCTCTTTCTTCTCCTAAGATTCTCAATTTATTCTCATTTACTGTCATTACCTATTCAGAAAAGGACACTTTTGGAATTTCAAATCTTTTTTCTTGGTTTTCAGCTAATATCTGATATTGAATTTGATGAGAGCCATCTGTTGGTACATCAATATTTGTTTTGTGAAAACATGAGTTTAATGCAAATCTTTGTAAGAAAACATTTATCTAGTTTTTGTTTTTACAGATCCTACAAGATATTCCTTTTTAAAAATTAAATTAGATGGTAACAGTGTGTGGATCATTAAACTTTGTATTCAAACTAAATAACAGAAACAACAGGTTTTAAGGAAGAGAGAGTGCTAGGCACTAAGGAAGAGAATATCCTTTTTGACTTTGCAGAATCAAAATGCTTGACTAAATGGATAATAGACAGATGACTTTGAATATTTATAATAGTTTTGCAAAGAATCCCAAACTCATACTACAGTGATAATGAAAATGAAAATCTTTACAGCTACAGTCTTATCTCAAATAATAATAATTTGTAAGTGCCTTTCAAGAGAAACTAATAATCATATTTTTATTTATTAAATATACAGAGGTAATAGAAAGTTACTCATGGATTTTTAGTGAAACAGGTATATCTTCAATTTATGCTTAGCAGTTCTAGGTTAACTATATGTTATATAGTTTCTGAGCACTTTTCACATTATTTTTAGATACTTTTCATGTTATTTTTAACACTATTATTATTAAATTAAATTTATAACCTAAACTCAAAATGATACACAATTATATAATTTCACTGGTGACATATTTACCAAAAGCAAACACACCCATGTGATGAACGTCTATAGGAAGAAACAGAATATTCACCAGACACTGTGAAGCCTCTCTTGTATCCATTGTTTGTGATTACAACTCCTCTCACCGGAAAAATTAACAACAATCCTGACGTGTAAAATTATATATTGCTTTGTTTTTACACTTAATATAAAAAGGATCATTCAATATGTATTCTCTGTTCAGCTTTTCCATAATATTTAACACATAACATTCATTAATATTATTATATTTGGTTGCAGTTTGTTCATTTTTTTTATTTTTTTTTATTTTTGCTGAATAAGATTCCATTGCATGGATGTATTCTAATTCATACTAACTTTTCAATTCCTTGGCATTCTCTGTAAAATGGTTATACACTGAGCTGTTGAGAGCAGACTCACAATGGCAACAGGCTCACACCCCCTCTTCTAGCAACTCCATCTTTGCACTTGCCCTTCTGTTGCTGAGTACGTGCTTGACTTCTCAGATTAACAAAGCGGCAACTGTCGCATCTCTCACACCTTTGTTCTGACATTCACTTTTATGCCTCTTTTCACAATTGTGGAAAATGAATTTTTATATTGCAGTTCTAGTTCCATGAGATGAACTTTGTTGATATATGAATAAAATATAAGTATTGATACATGTATACAGTTTTAAAACTTAAAAAAGAAAATTGTTAGGTTTGGATTCAGAGCTCCTTTAAACTCAAGGTCCCTTTAAGTTGCTCATTTCACTAGCTCTTTGAGAAGTGCAAATCAAAACCACAATGAAATACTACCTCACACCAGTAAGACTGGCTATTATCAACAAGACAGACAATAACACGTGTTGGAAAGACTTTGGAGAAAAAGGAACACTCATTCACTGCTGGTGGGAATGTAAGTAGTACAACCATTATGGAAGAAAGTAAAGTGGTTCCTCAAAAAATTAAGAATAGAACTACCATATGACCCAGCAACCCCTCTAATGGGTGTCAACCCCCAAAACTCAAAATCATTGGTACATAAAGACACATGCACCCCCATATTTATCGCAGAATAATTCACAGCGGCCAAGACATGGAAACAACCACGCTGTCCCTCAATAGAGAATTGGGTAAAGAAGATGTGATACATAAATTCAATGGAATACTACTCAGCCACAAGAAATGATGCCACAGTGACATTTACAACAACATGGATGGACCTTGAGAACATTATACTGAGTAGAATAACTAAATCAGAAAAAGTTAAGAACTGTATGATTTCACAGATAGGTGAATATAAAACTGAAACTCAAAGACATAGATAAACTGAGTGGTTACCAGAGGGAAGGGAAAGAGAGGAATGGGGATGGACAAGGAGTTGGGAAAAGGGTGTAAAGAGGGACAAATATATGGTGACAGAAAATGAATTGACTTTGGGTTATGGATATACAACATAAACAACAGCTCAAATGCTATAGAAATGTTTACCTGAAACCTATGTACTCTTATTGATCAATGTCATCATGTTAAAGTTAATTTTCTAAATAAAATTTAGAAATTAAAAAAATACATAAATGATGAACTGTAAAATAAAAATAAATTAATAAATAGCTCAAATACCCCTCACTTAACTTCCCACTAGGGCTACTTCTTCATTAATCAAACATCTTCGTTATCCAACCTCCCCATTGACCTCCCCATTCCCTTAAGCAACTCCTCCCCGATCCTCGGAAGGTTGTGGAAAATGTCCTTGGGACAAGGCCATCAGAAGGGACCTGAGGGTTGGGAAAGGGAGATAATCTGTGATCAAGGGAACAAACCAAGGTATGCTAATCTGAGCTTGTCCAGGTGCATCTAACCCCATGCCAGCAAATGCTTGCAACAACCAATATATCAGACACCTCTTCCTTCAGCTCTCAGCTGATGCCACTAGGGTCTCAGCCCATCTCTTTTGCAGATGTATAAATAAACATTATAAAACTCATCAGGCCGGTGCCTCCCTACTTCAGCAGACCTAACAGAAATTTATATTACCTTAAATTTTCTTACATTTAGTTTTGTAAAAATTATGTCATGGGTTTTTTTAAATTTTTTTGGTTTGTTTTTTTCTCATAAGGCTTTACTTTTAAATAGCTACATTCTTATGTACTGAGAATAGAAGAGTAGAGACTCTAATTAATAAATATTGATATTAAATTACTAAAAATATACAGTATTTCAATGACTACATTTACAATTAAAATAAAATAAATATTATGTGCTGACATTTGTGCATTAACTAAAAAATGTATATAAAATAGTTACTATTAACACACATTTTTGTTCTTAAGCACAATAAATTTTTAAAAAGAAAATATTTTATTCCCAGCCAGGGCACACAGCAGAAACATCCATCTGCCTCTAAATCCTTCCCCCTCTCCTTCTTCTCTATGTCTCTCTTCCCTTCCTGAACCCAAGGCTCCACTGAGCATTGCCCCTGGTGGGCATGCCAGGTAAATCCCAGTCAGGGCACATGTGGGAGTCTGACTGCCTCCCCACTTCTAACTTCAGAAAAATACAAATAATAATAATAAAATACAATAAAAATATTTTATTTATGTTTTATTTAGTAAAAGTATATATTATCATGTTTATGTTCCAGGATCGTAGGTTTTATGAGTAATGTTTTTACTAGTGTTGGTTGCATTATTAAATGCCAAATTATACATTACACACTTCAAATTATTAGGCAGTAAATTGGGCATTAATACTTAAATAGCTTAAATTAAATCTCCAAATATTATTACATTGGTCAAAAAATTTTTTCATTTGTCAGTTAGAAAATCTTCAAAATGCCTACTTAAGATGATAAAATGCTGATAAAACTAGACTAGTAGTTTATTTTAATTGTAAATAAAAGCTTCAAATTTTAATGTTCAAATAAATATATTTAATTTTTGTTTTTATTTACAAAATATTTTATAGGTATTTCATGTACATATTCTGTTTTAATTTAATAATGATTTAGTGATTTTAAAAAGTGTGTAAAATAATACACAAAACAAACACTACAAGAACACTTAATAGATGTCAGAATGCCTGGTTACCTCTTCTGCATTTTTAAATCAGTTTGATAAATAATATTAAAGCACTACAACCTGATTTGTAAAATATATATAAAAAAGAAAACGACAAAATCTCTTCTAGCTATACAATTAAATTGAAATATTCCCATTGTATTTTCACTGACTAGTTGGTCATTTGTACCAATGGAATATGCCATGAGAATGAATCCCATTGCTCAAAAGAAATAAAAATTTTGACATAATTATAATGACATTGCATAACTTTAACTTTTAGTCTTCAACCTTAAATAAATAACCAAATAATAGCTAAAGAGTAAAGGACGTTTGATTACTAAAACTAAAGTTTTCCTTTTAATTAAAATTATTTTATTGAAAGGTCATGGGCTACGCAATTAAAAATATTTCTGCATGGGTACACATCCTCTAATAACAAATTTCATCAGTTCTCAGGTTCTTAACTAATTTGGTAATATATAATACAATGTCTGATTTTTTTTAAGTTTATTTATTATTATTTTTTATTTATTCACTTTTAAAGGGGAGAGAGAGGGGGAGAGAGAGAGACAGAGAGGGAGAGAGAGGAGAGAGGAGGAGCTGGAAGCATCAACTCCCATATGTGCCTTGACCAGGCATGCCCAGGGTTTTAAACCGGCGACCTCAGCATTTCCAGGTCGACGCTTTATCCACTGCACCACCACAAGTCAGGCTACAATGTCTGATTTTTGTGTGTGACTCTTGTTGAATTTATTGTTACCTTAGGTTGCCATAACAACATAAGAGAGACTTAAAAAACATAACTTTATTTTCTCACAGTTCTGGGAAGTAGAAGTCCAAGATCAAGTTGCCAACATGATCAGGTTCTGGTGAGACTTCTCTTCCAATTTGCAAGATGGTGACCTTCTTGCTGTGTCTTGCCATGGTGGGAAGAAAGTGACAGCAAATTCTCTGGTGTTTCTTCACCTAAAGGTATTGATCCCATCATGAGGGCTACCTTCACAACCTGATCTAAATTTAATTATCACTCAAAGTTTCCATCTAATTATCACCACATTTGGCATAAAATTCAATATATGAATATCGAAGCATACAATCTAATCCATAATATAAATATAAATGATTCAAAGAAAAAGATTATTAGGGTTAAAATAAAACTTTTAAATAAAAATAGCTTATATTTATTTCAACAAATTATATTTATCTTTTCCAAGCTATCTTTTTCAAAACCACTAACTTTCAGTACTGTATTTTCAGTTGAAAGGATTAATATTTTCAGTTATAAATATCACAAAAATTACATAATTTATAACTAGATATTAATTTTCTAAAATAAACATCAAAATTTATTGACTGCAGTGGATATCTTTCGCCAAGCAACTTGAGAAATAATTAATCTGGATAATCATAAGTAATGTAAATCAATAAATCTATCATTGTGTATGGTTAGAAACTATAAGTAAAATGAAAAAAGCATCACGACTATCATTTTATAAATTACTTTGATGTTATAAAGGTTTACTTTAAGTGTTTCTAAAGAGTACCACCATTTAAAATTATTTAGCTAACTAAGGTATACGTTATGTAATGTCTTAAGATTAAAGCCATGTGAAGAAGTATTAGGCAACTGGCCAAATCATGGCCCACTATATAATGATGTGTTTATATCTTTTTTTTACTTATCAACAATACATTTAAGTAACTAACAAATAAGCCTGACCAGGCGGTGGCACAGTGGTTAGAGCATTGGACTGGAATATGGAGCACCCAGGTTTGAAAACTGGAGGTCACCTGCTTGAGTGCAGGTTCATCTGGTTTGAGCAAGGCTCACCAGCTTGAACCCATTGTCACTGGCTTGGTCAAGGAGTAGTTTTCTGTAGCCCCCTGGTCAAAACACATATGAGAAAGCAATCAATGAACAACTAAGGTGCCACAATAAAGAATTGATGCTTCTCATCTCTCTCCCTTCCTATCTGTCCCTATCTGTTGCTCTCTCTTTTTCTCTCTGTCTCTGTCACAAAAAAACCTAACAAATTATAATTTTATGCACCTATAATTTTTATGTTCACCTAAAGTTGGATTTTAAATAATAAAGTATGTTTATTATATTGCCAACAAACTTTTTATGCCTGATATATGAACTAAATATACTGGCATGAAGAGACCTGGATTCTTATACTTGTATTTCCTCTATGATTGTGAGCATTTTAACTTAGTTAAAAATATGTTATAATAGATTTTACTTTCAAAGCACTGAGTGAGATCCTGCATGTATGGAAAGCAAAAGAAAACACAGTAATAATACTCAAGGAGTTTATAGACCTTTTGGGGTATATAAAAAGGTGAGAAAACTCTAAAAGTTACTTTAAAACAACATGGTCTGTAAGTGATATTGAGAAGATTTTTTTAATTATAAAATTAAAGGATGGAAATAGTATAATGAGATAACATTCAAGTTAGATTTTCAAATTAGTATAGAATTTAAAAAGATAGAACTGGACAGTTGTGTGAGAGGCATGACAGAAATAGAATGGAATGTAGGGAAAATGTGATCATGAACAAGAAACATGTACAGAAAGATCAAGTCACAAAGTGCTATTCTAGAGTGAGCAAATATAGGAGAATATAGTGTATAAAGCCAGGAATAAAGTTTAGAAATATTGTATACTAATGTATTTATTCAGAAATTAACTAACTAAATAATTTATTGGGGGCTACAATTCCAGATACACATTAACAATCCATACTTTAATTACAACATACACCAGGTTTTAGGAGGGTAGAATCTAGGAAGAAATTAGAAAAGAATGGAACAATTACCTGAGTATATGTAAGACTGCAATTACGTGATTCTCAGAAGGCTATGATACCGAGGTGCACATTGTTAAAAAAATACGGATGATATAAAATCGAACTACACCAGATAGATCAAAGAAGAGTTCCCTAAAGGGAAAAAAAAATGAGTTCAAAAGGATAGAGGTGAGAGGAAAACAAAAGAGTTTTAGATATATGTAAGAAAGTACACATGAAACGAAAGCATAGGTGGATCACAGATAGATAAATGTCATGTTGTATGGGAGATAAGAAAGAAAAGCCAGTCCCAGATGCTGTAAGGTCTTTTCTAACCTAAAAGCAATGGGAATTATTTGCATGAACAGAAAGAGGATTTCTTTATTTATTTTTTATTTATTTATTTATAACGGAGACAGAGGAGAAACAGGGACAGACAGACAGACAGGAAGGGAAAGAGATAAGAAACATCAAGTCTTCCTTGTGGCATCTTAGATGTTCTGATTTCTTTCTCATATGTGTCATGACTGGATGCCTACAGCTGAGCCACTGACCCCTCGCTCAAGCCAGCAAACTTGGCCTTCAAGCCATAGAAATTTAGCCTCAAGCCGGTGACCTCGGTGTTTTGAAACTGGGTCCTCTGCATCCCAGTCTGACATTCTATTCACTGCACCAACACCCGGTCAAGCAAGGAGCATTTTTTTAAATTATTGCAACATTTTTTCAAATATAAAACACTCATTATTGAGTGAAGAGGATTCAGGAGGATTAGGAGGATCAAAAGAAGGAAATAAAAATGTCAGTACAGTGGACAAGTACAGAGCTAATGATTTCTCCAGATAAGTGATTTGGAGATAGATTTCTATGTACTAATTTAAGAAATATTTAAGATTTTCTATGGAGAGTAGATAGTAGAGAATTAGACATTAGAAAGACAGTTATCCAAGGTTACTCTTTGTTGGTGGGTTGTGGTATTTGGTTCAATGATGATTATATTGATATGATAAAAAATTCAAACTAAAAAATAAAATCATTTATAGAAATGATGATAAATTAAGCTTTAGACACCTATGAGTAGTCTTTTTTTTTTAAAGCAAACAACCATTTAAAGATGCAGATTTGTACTTTTAAAGTTTGAGTCTAGACTGGATATAGAAGTTAGTGCATTAACTTTACAAAAGCAGTTATGGTTGTTAAAGTAGTAAAGGAACTTTGCTAGAGAGAAATAAAAGACATAAAAATAATCCTCAAAATACTGACCAAGTAGATTGGAGTAGGGCTGAAAGAGACCAAGAAAAAGTAAATGAATGTTAAAAGAAAACCAAGAGTGAGATGTCACAGAATTGTTTCAAAAAAAGAGTACAGAAAAGGAGTGAATCCTGAGATAGCAAGTAAAAGGACACTGACCAGTATCTTTTCAGATGGAAAAATCAATGGAGATGTTACAAATTATGTTTCAGGAAGATAGGGTTAGAGAACAGATTGTTCTGGGTTAAGATAAAAGTGGTAGGTGAGGAAAGGAAGCCACTGTGTATATGCTACTATTTCAAGGAGTTCTTTGTACAGGGAGATGACAGAATTACAATTGGAGAAACATGTAACTAAAATGAATTACTTTTTAACAGACTAGTGGATATGTCAATGGAAAAATGTGCTTTGAAGTGTAATAGGATTATATTCCATTTGAGACACGGACATTAAATTTTTCCAATAAAAATGACAAAATAGGAAATTTTATTTTGATAGAGCCAAGGTAAAAGATGATTTGGAATTAAGCTCCTCTTGAAAGAGCCAAGAAAAAGTACAAAGGCTGATTAAATCATGTGTCTATGTGAATTCTTGCACTTAATGCACATTGCTGAGTGATAGAAGTACAAAACTAACAGAATTGATGTGATGGGTTTTTTTATTAAAGATTTTATTTATTCATTTTAGAGAGAAGGAAGGGAGAGAGAAGGAGGGATAAGAAGAAACCAGCAACTCTAATATGTACCTTGACCAGGCAAACCTAGGTTTTCAAACCAGCAACCTCAGCATTTCTGGTCAACACTTGATCCACTGCACCACCACAGGACAGACATACGATGGTTTTAAAAACATAAAGTCTACTGTAAGTGGTAAATGATTTATTGAGAATTGGAGAGACTCAAGGTAAAGAATAGGCAGATGTCAGGGATATAATCATTGATGTCTGATAGTAGATAATAAAACAATTTGTAGAAAAGATGAAGTACAGTACAGTATTTCATTACAGGTATATTGAATAACTGCAATTAGAAGTCTATCTTCATACACACTCCAGAAAAGTTGTCCTTATGTAGTTTATCAATAATCTCCACATTGCTAAGTTTAAATCTGTTTCTTAACTTGATTAGCAGTATTTGGTATAGACGATCAGTTTCTTCTTTAAATCCTTTCTCTGTCTGAATTTAGGAAACTGCACACAACTGATTTTGTCAAAAAAGTTGGAATCCTTTTAATTTCTTGATAAAATTTGGATGAATTCAGGGTCCAGTTCTTGAACATTTCTATTTTATTAAATTTTAGGTGATATTTTCATTAAACAGCTTGAAATAGTATCTATCTAGAAGCTAACAAGTGTTCCATTTTTATTTTAATCCTGAACTCTACCAATATATATTTAATATTACTTAACTTCTTTGCTTGGGTAGCAATTGGTTTCTCAAAATTAACATGACTCAAAACCATCTCTTGATTAGAGTTCCCCACTTTTAATCTGCTAATATTATTCTTTCTCTATTAAACTGATGAGTGCCTCTCCCTCTTGTTCTTCAGACCATGACCTTGAAGTTGTTAGTCCTTCCACATATGTTTTTGGCTCTTCATTCAGAATATACTCTATATACAATCAATTTTTTTTGAAATGGATAGTAATTTTATTTTTTTTATTAAATTTAATGCAGTGACATTGATAAATCAGGGTACATATGTTGAGAGAAAACATCTCCAGATTATTTTGACATTTGATTATGCTGTATATCCCTCACTCAAAGTCAAATTGTCTTCTGTCACCTTCTATCTGGATTTCCTTGTGCCCCTCCCCTTCCCCCACCCCCTTTCTCTCCATCCCACCCCATCCCTTCGACCCCCCCCCCGTTACCATCACATTCTTGTCCATGTCTCTGAGTCTCATTTTTATGTCCCATCTATGTATAGATTCATATAGTTCTTAGTTTTTTTTGATTTACTTATTTCACTCCGTATAATGTTATCAAGGTCCATCCATGTTATTGTAAATGATCCGATGTCATCGTTTCTTATGAATGGGTAGTATTCCATAATATATATGTACCAAAGCTTTTTAATCCACTTGTCCTCTGACGGACACTTGGGCTGTTTCCAGATCTTCGCTATTGTGAACAATTGCTGCAACAACACATGGGGGTGCATTTCTACTTTTGGAGTAGGCCTATGGTGTTTTGGGGGTATATTCCTAAAAGTGGGATAGCTGGGTCAAAAGGCAGTTCAATTTTCAATTTTTTGAGGAATCTCCATACAGTTTTCCATAGAGGCTGCACCAGTCTGCATTCCCACCAGCAGTGCAGGAGGGTTCCCTTTTCTCCACATCCTCACCAGCACTTATTCTGTGTTGTTTTGTTGATGAGCGTCATTCTGACTGGTGTGAGGTGATATCTCATTGTGGTTTTCATTTGCATTTCTCTAATGATTAATGATATTGAGCATTTTTTCATATGCCCATTATTTTCAGATGATATGATATTGTGTATAGAAAACCCTAAAGTCTCAGTCAAAAAAACTACTGGACCTGATAAATGAATTCAGCAAAGTGGCAGGATATAAAATTAATACTCAGAAATCAGAGGCATTTTTATATGCCAACAATGAACAGTCAGAAAGAGAAATTAAGGAACAATCCTCTTCACTATTACAACCAAAAAAAATAAAGTACCTAGGAGTAAATTTAACCAAGAAGACTAAAGAATTGTACTCAAAAAATTATAAAACATTGATAAAAGAAATCAAGGAACATACAAACAAGTGGAAGCACATACCCTGCTCATGGTTAGGAAGAATAAACATTATTAAAATGTCTATACTACACAAAGCAATCTATAAATTCAACGCAATACCAATTAAAATACCAATGACATACTTCAAAGATATAGATCACATATTCCAAAAATTTACATGGAATCAAAAAAGAACACGAATAGCCTCAGCAATCTTATAAAAGAAGAATAAAGTGGGAGGTATCACACTTCCTGATAGCAAGTTATACTACAAAGCCATTGTTCTCAAAACAGCCTGGTACTGGCATAAGAACAGGCATATAGATCAATGGAACAGAACAGAGAACCCAGAAATAAACCCACAGCTCTATGGACAACTGATATTTGACAAAGGAGGTAAGAAAATACAATGGAGTAAAGACAGCCTCTTTAATAAATGGTGTTAGGAAAATTAGACAGCTACCTGCAAAAAAATAAAACTAGACCACCAACTTACACCATTCACAAAAATAAACTCAAAATGGATAAAAGACTTAAACGTAAGCCATGAAACCATAAGCATCTTAGAAGAAAACATAGGCAGTAGCTCTCTGACATCTATCGGAGCAATATATTTGCTGATTTATCTCCACAGGCAACTGAAATAAAAGACAGGATAAACAAATGGGACTATATCAAACTGAAAAGCTTTTGCACAGCTAAAGACAATAAGAACAGAATAAAAAGACAAACTACACAATGGGAGAACATATTTGACAATACATCTGATAAGGGGTTAATAACCAAAATTTATAAAGAACTTGTAAATCTCAACACCAGGAAGACAAACAATCCAATCAAAAAATGGGAAAAAGAAATGAATAGACACTTCTCCAAAGAGGACCTATACAATCAGTTTTTATTGTTGCTACTGTTACAAAGTCTTTTTCTTTCTTCCTCAATGGTTGCTCTTTTTCAGACATGCTCTTTCTGATATACTGTAAACTAAACACGTCATATCTTAGAACCTTTGCACTTGCTAATCTCTCTACCTGGAACACTCTTTTCCTTCATATTGGCATAACTTGATCTCCCATTAAGTTTCTACACAAACATCTATTTAACAAAGTATCCCCCATGCTACTGTATTATGCAAGATATAGCTTATTTTTTATTAATTTATTTACTTAACAGTCTCTTTGGCTAGAGCAGTACTATCCAATGGAACTTTCCCTGAAAGGAAATACTTTATATTTAGTTTTTCCAATTTCTTAGTTGTTACCACATGTGGATTTTGATAAGAAGAATATATAGAATGATTGAGCAAATGAGTTTTATTTTTATTTAAATAAATATCCTTAACTTGTATTTTAAATAGCCATATTTGAACAGTGAATATTATCTTGGACAGTGAAGAGCTAAAATGTGAACTCTAAGGAGAGACTATTCTCTGTTTTGTCTACTTCTTTAATTATTTTGTATAAACTAGTGTCTAAAGTGCCAAATAAATATCTGCATTAATAAATTAATAAAAATAGAAGTATAATATGTAGTTGATATTATTAAATATGGCTCATGAAAGTTAATATAGATAAAACTGAAAGTTTATAAAATATTTTTAAATGCATTTAGAAAAAATATAGAAATATGCAAACAGTAATATTTTTAAAAAGTAAAATTTTAGAAAAAGATATTTGTAATTAAATAGTATAAAATAATTAAGGGGAATAAAAAGTGTAAAAATAAGGTCCTTGTATTGAAAAAAATGATAGTTGTAACTAATCATAGATAGAGAAGAATCATTGTTTTGGTTAAGGCATGACAAGAAACTAACCCAGAAATGTTCGAACATAAGGTTGGATTAGATCAAGTTTGGTAAATTAGGCAAATTAATCTCTTATTCATATATTTACACTAGAAGGAAAAAAAAGTCACAATTGCCATGAAATATTGCCATATTTATTTATTTGTTTGTTTGTTTACTTGCAATTGAGTATACCTGTGACTCTTGTTGAAAAAGAAAAAAAAAAGAGAGCTATCTAAGAAGCAAAATAATTGATAGACTAGATCCTCAGAGAAGAGAGTTTTGGATGGGCTCAGATGATAAAGATATAAATTAAAAAGTTATCTATTTATCTATCTCTCTATCTCACTAGAGGAAAAAAGGAAAAATAAGAGAAGAAAGAGAAAACAGAAAGGTTAAGATAAAGATCTTTTAACTGATTGTGAATTCAACACTGAACAGAAGGAGATTATTAATTAAATAGAGAATGACATTGTTTCAGAAGATATATTTGGAACAAATGAATGTTGTCCAGCAGCGACGCAGGACCAGTTATGTTGGAAACATAAACAAATCACGTTTTCATGAGCATTCCCCACCTTATTTTACAGCTCTTGTGTTTAGAAGGCAAAAAAAAAAAAGGGAGGAAAAATAAATTTTTAGTCTTTGATTTTATATGTGATTAATAAAATCAATCAGTGGTTAGATGGCAAAAATCAGGGGATCTGTACTAAGAAAAAAAGAGAAATATGATGTGTTGATTGAACCATCTGGGTGAATAGTATAGAGTAGTATTACATGCCTAAAGGACCCTCCTAATGTGCCATGGTATGAAGCAAGACTGATATAGCTGCACTGTTTTTGACTATTGTCAAATTTAAATGTAGAAGAAAATTTAGCTATTGTTTTAAATTTTAAAAAATCTAGAATACTACTGATTACAATAAGTTATAAATTTGGTTAGGGTTATGGCTATATACATATTATGTACACAGCCTACATTAAAAATATTTAGATGGTATTTATCTCTTTTATTGTGAATTTTCTCAGTACATTAAAAATAACATCTTATTCAGAGAAAAAATTGCCTCCCTTAATCAGTGAATGCAACTTTAATTTATCAGTTCATTTTGCTGCAACCATCTGCATTAAAGTGAATATTTATATTCTCCCAAAATTCACATGTTGAAATATGAACCTTCATGGTGATGACAATAAGAGGTGGGGACTTTAGAAGGTGATTAGGGTAGAATGATGGAACCCTCATGAATGAGATTAGTGCTCTTATGAAAGAAAATTCAAAAAGATCCTTGGCCCCTTCTGACATGTGAAGTTACAGTGAGAAGAGGGCTCTCAGTGAAGAAATGGTTTCTCACGCGACACCAAATGTGTCAGCTACTTGATCTCAGACTTCTTAGCCTCCCAAACTCTGAGAATTAAATGTTGGTAGTTTACGAGACACCAGACTATGGCACTTTTTATAGCAGTTTGAATATACCAAGACATCATCTCAGTTAACTTACTGAAGACTAGGCCTAGGATACATATTTTCATAAATTGACATATCTGAAAATGTCTTCATTCCATCATCACATTTGATTTGTGATTTGTTTGGATGCAGATGTCTATTTTAAAATCCATTGATTGTGCAATTTGAAAACTTTCTCTCAACACTCAATGTCTTAATGGGATATTAGTACCTATCCTTACTCGCTCTGCTTTATGTGATAGTTGTTTGATGTTTATTTCCAATGTTTAATAATTTTTCTAAAGTTTACAAAATCTTAATTAAATTTAAAATAGTTTAATATTTTATGGTTTTTGGTCACAAATGCCTTTTTATTGATTCAATTTCTTTTTAAAGAATGCCTTCTTCATCAGTTAGTAAAAAAATATGTTTCTATGGTTGATTTAATTTCTGGGGTACAATGTCTAATGATTTTGTCATTTTGCTGATTAAAATTTTGTTTTAATTGCTTGATCAACTTTAGGTTAAAAAATGTCTAACAATAAATGATTAAGAAATAGAGACCTATAAAGTAATTAATTATTGATAAATTCTCTGTCCCATCTATATAATGGTTTAATCTATAAATACAATTTATATACTATCTTAGTATGTTTAGGCTGCTTTAACAAAACACCATAGATGTGGTGACTTTTGTGCAACAGAAATTTTTCTCTCAGGTTCTGGAAGCTGGAAGTCCAAGATCAGAGTGTCAGCACAGTCAGGTTCTGGTGAAGACCCACTTTCAAACTGTGGATTGAAGACTTTTTGTATCTTCATATGATTGAGAGTGAAGATCATTAGGTTCTCTAATGCACTGATTCTATTCATGAAGTTTCCATCCTCAGGACCTCATCTAATTCTAATCACACCCAAAAGGTCACACCTTCTAATACCATTACCTTGTGGAGTGTTTCAACATGTAAATTTTGAAAGAAAGCAACATTGATTCCATAACACAGACATACACATACAGAGACACACACAGACACACACATACACACACACTGACAGAAAGAGATTTTTAGAAATTAGAAAAGTAAGTATAAAGAAAAATGAGAGCCATAAATGTTGAATATCTATTTGCTCTATAACTAGATTCTATTCTGTCATTTTTATTGCTTCATTACAGTAAATCTATTTGATTAGTCATTTTGTCACAGTACTTGGGAGTCTTATTTATTGCAACTCATTTCATTATATCCATTCTCTAATACAACCCTGTTTATGCAAATGAGACATTTCTTTGCTATCTCCCTTGGGCGTACTTTCAAATGTTCTCATACTTTATACTATTATTGTGTCTCAGTATATCACAACTTATGTTTTAAAAGAATAGTTGTAGGCTCTGAACTGTAACTTAGTTTATAATAAATATTTTGTTCCTTTGTAATCTGTCCCTTAAAGAAAAAAAAATTAAGAAAGAGTGTTATACATGTTGATCTGTATTTTCTATAGCACCTTAATTGAACATACTTATTTTTAGAAAAAGTATGATTTTCTTTAAATTTCCAAAGCTGAGAATTCTTCCAAAAATCACTTTTATAATTTTGCTAACTGGTCAAGAAGATTTTGAATCCTGGTTTTATTAATCCTCTTCTTTTAATGAGAAAGAAAATCTATGGTCAACATTCTGAAACAAAAATCACTTTCAATAAGTGCTTTACTCTTCAGCATAGTTTTATCTGGTGTCCTTGTAAATCTTCAAGACAGCAAAGGTCAGCTGTCTCTTAGGACCAGGACTTGATATCTCTGGGACCATCTGCCTGTGGGAATTTTCTGCGAAAAGACTCCTTGTTTTCTTAGGATGCAAAGTAAAGATTTAAGATTGGTGAACTGAGTTTCTAATTAATTTTATCAGGCTTAATTTTTCACAGTAAATCCTGTGGTTAGGCTTTTGCAAACAACTATTGTGATTTAGACTCCTCTAATTGTCAAGTCCCTTCCCAATATAAACTTTCCCCAACATTCTGGCATTTCAAAGGTAAGCTTTTTACTGCATTTCAAAGTAAACACCAGGAGGCCATTAAGAAAGAATAGCAGACAAATGATCTATTTCTTAATCCTTACATATCTCCTATTTATTACATCTAAAAGCTGCTATTAGTGAAGTCAAATTTTTAACATTTAGGTTTCCCTACCAATGACTCATTAAAAAAATGCATAATAGACATTTTGAAATGATCCAAGACTAATAAATTTATTCAATTTATAATGAAGTAATGTTTATATTATGCAAAAAGAAAGTCTTTGCATAAATGCAAAAGCTTAAAACATTCCAACAAATAAAAATTTTTGCAATCTCATACTTAGCTTCTTTCTCTTCTATACTTCCAATGCAATACAAATCTTGACTTTTGACTTTAGAAGTAATGTGTACCTTAGTTTGATTGATTTTATGAAACATTACATTCAAGTAAACACTATACAATATAATGCTAGAGTCACTTTTTTGGATTCTTTGAGACAGATACATAAAAAGCAAGAAATTACAAGTGCAGGTAAGTAATAGCCTGTCAAAATAAACAAAGAAATAAAGCTACTTGTAAATTTGTGCTTTCATTTGAATTATTTATATAAAAAAGAAAACCACTTCTTAAAAAGGGTTTATTTTTAACTCATGAACAAAATACACTGCAACGTCTTTCACTCTTGCTTTGCATAGACAGCAGACTCTGTTATTGTCTGCACATTTGCATTTTTTTCTGATTTGTAAAGAGCTAGAACACACATTTCAGAAATTCTTCAATGAATAAAATTTGAGAGCAAAACTTATACAAACCTCATTGTGAGAAAGGCTAATAGTATTTCTGTCAAATCTTAATTGTCTCAAAAGACATATTGGTTTGTGTCTACTAGATCACAGATTACCATTTGTTTGCCACATACAAAGGGAAAGAAGTGGTTCAGTGCCAGAGGATGCATGATGGGAGGAAAGAACTTAAAGGAAACAGGGCTTAGTCTGCAGTATACTTGAGGCATTGCCTTTGGGAATATTCTAAAAGCTGTGTAGACTTAAAAGGAGAATCATTTTCCAGCTCTCAGATAGTTAGAAGTCTGAGCATTTTTAGCTGCTAGAGTTACTTTTAATAGTTATCTTAGGTACAATATATGTAAAATACTGATGCAGTAACAAAATATATCTACTTTTTATTTTATATCTTCCTTTCTTCATAACTGTATTGAAGGCTTATGGAATTTATATTGTAAACTTTTGGAAACATATAAAAATAATATTGTTTATTTACCATTATGTTTGTCCTTCATAGATATTATAATTTGCTTTTAAGGTGATTTCACCTCATCCACACAGTAACTGTACAGATTTAGAATTTTTTCCATAATTCTATCTTCCAATCACCTCTTGCATAAAAATTGTTTTTCATATTTAAAAACTGAATGAGGCTATATAAGTATGTGAGTTAGTTCATTTCTAGGCATTTATTTTCAAGAAATCAAGAATCAAAAGTAGATTATGATTAAAGGATGTTCATGTTTCATACTCTTAGAATCACAATGAATAAATGTTACATTTTGATATTTACCTGGTTATAATGTTACATATTGATTTTTACCTGGTTATAGCCATTGTTTCAATTAGATAAATCATACAATGGAGATTGTACAGTTAGATCAATTAAGCCCATAAGCACTCATCTTTAAGGTTTACTGATATAATAAATAGATTGCTGCATAAGGAGGCATCCTAGCTAAGGTTCTTAAGCTTTACTAGGTTACAGAACGCTTTGAGTATCTGAATAGACAACTGAGTCATCTTCCCAATAAATTCATTTATGTATCAGAGTATATATGCAATTTCATGTATTTTACAAAACTCTGTTACAAAAATCTGTATTCATCAGGGTTCTTCAGGGAAACAAAAAAAATAAGATGTGAATATAGATAGAAAGAGATGAATTTTAATGAATTGGATCACAGGATTATGGAGGCTGGCAAGTTCAAAATTTTCAAGATAGAGCAACACGCTGGAGTCCCAGGAGAGCTGATGTTCAAGTCTGCAGGCTGTCTGCGGCAGAATTTCCTCTAGTTTGGTGGAGGTCATTTTTTTTTTTAATGCCAGTCAGACCTTCAACTAATTAAATGAAGTGCATACACATAACTGAGGGCAATTTACTTTACTAGAATTCGATGATTTATATGCTAATCTCATCTAAAAACAGCCTTACAAATCATCCAGAATAATCTTTACACAAATATCTCTGAGCTCGATGGCCCAGCCAAGTTGTCACATAAAATTAACCATCATTAAGCCTACTCTGTGTCTAGTTAATACAGCTTCTTAAATCATATTTAACATCTAAATAAGAACCATATTTTCAAATAAAGGTCGTTTGTCACCAAATATTGTATAACTATCCTGTGTATACTAAAACATACTAACAATAGTTAAATATTATAATATAAAGTCAATACATCTTATGTTGTAAGATAAGGAGAAGAGTAAAAAATAAAGCAAAGTATTTGCTTATTATATACTACAACATTTTAGAAATACTCATGACAATTACAGTTCTCATCTCTGTAACTGGTTATGTGGTTACAGCTGGTATATATAACTATCTCTTCCAATATTCATTCTATATTCATTTTGACCTCAGGAAGCACCTTAGTTAGTCATTTTATGTACCCTACACAAGACAGTACTTTCATTGATGAAAACAAAAAACCTCACCATTAAATATAAGAATTAAAAGTGACAATGAATGTGAGCTGTATAAAGAGACATGCTTCCAGCTCTCATTCAGCCTTCAGAGTAGTTGTAAAATTAAACACATAAACATATATATATATAATGTAATTAAAGTGTTGTTAATAAAAATAAAATGATGTGTCTAATTAAATGGAGAGTTAGGGAAACTGCTCAGAGCAAATAACACTTAAGAAATAAGAGTCGAATAAGAATTAGAGCGTTAAGAAGAAAACATTACAGGTAAAGGAAGTCATATAAAAGCTTTTAAGGCAGAAAAGAGTGTAACCGATTATGAGAATTAAAATATATACATATATAATTATAAGTAATATATATATTTTTTTCTAATGAGTACAAAAATAAAATGATTCTACTTGTCAAGATAATGTTAGCTGGTTGTCATGGTTAATTTTATATGCCACCTTGACTGAGCTATAATACACAGTTTTTTAATAAAAATAAATCTATATGCTGCTGAGAAAGTATTTTGTAGCTATGGTCAATATCTCCTATCAGTTGACTTTAAGTACAGGCATACTTCAAAAATATTGCTTGCTCAGTTCCAAACCACTGCAATAAAGAAAGTATCACAATTAAGTGAGTCATAATTTTTTCTAGTGGAAGGTCTTGCCTTCAAATTCTTTTATATATTTTTTTCTTTTCTTTCTTTTCTTTTTTAGAGAGAGAGAGGGGGACAAACAGGAAGGGAGAGATGAGAAGTATCAATTTTTAATTCTTTATTGTGGCACCTTAGTTGATAATTGAATTCTTTCTTATATGTGCCTTGACTGGGGGACTCCAGCTGAGTCAGTGACCCTTTGCTCAACCTAGTGACCTTGGGCTCAAGTCAGTGACCTTGACGGTCAAGCCAGCGACCTTTGGGCTCAAGTCAGTGACTAAAAGGTCATGTTTATGATCCCACGCTCAAGCCAGTGCCCCCTCGCTCAAGCCGGTGAGCCCACACTCCTTTGAATGAACCTATACTCAAGCCAGCGACCTCAGTATTTTGAACTAGGGGGTCCGCTGCATTTCAGGCCAATTCTCTATCTACTGTGCCACTGCCTGATCAGACTCAGTTTCTTAACCCTTTGAGTAGTGAGTTTTTTTCATTATTGCTGACCCCCAGGAGCAAGTTTTTTTTTCCCAAAAATGAAATTAGTTACAGTTTTATTAACTTAAAATCATATTTGTTTGATAACCAATTTATAGAAACAAGAAGAACATACATTTGCCTTTTTTTAATGTTACCTTACACACATTTTAAAAATTTTTTTGTACAATCATACTCTGGATGGTCAAGAGGCACGAGGATGTACATGAACCTTCATACTACTCAAGTGGTTAAAAAAAATCTATGTAACATAATAAAACAAAGAATAATAAAATGAGTTAATACCGTAGAGGAGATTGTGCTCAATAACATGGTTAAGAGTCTTAAGAACATCAGCTGAGTTTTCCCAAAGAAGAAGTTCAGCCTCAAGGTTGCATTATAAAATCTTTCCTGACTCTCCAGCCTGGCAGCCTGCCCTATGTGTTTAGGACTTGCTAATACCACAATCATATGAGCCAAAACTTTTAAGCAAATGATATGTAAACACATAACCTGTTAGTTCTGCTTCTTTGGAGAACTCTTAACTGATATACTGATATAAATAACCTATCAGTGGGTAAACTGAAAAGGAAATTTATTTTTTTAGCTTACTGTCCAATGCAGGTGTTGCTGGTCCATGTAACTTTCCTCTTTGTCATGATAAAAAACTCAGATTTGCCTGACCAGGTGGTGGCGCAGTGGATAGAGCGTCGGACTGGGATGCAGAAGGACCCAGGTTCGAGACCCCGAGGTCGCCAGCTTGAGCGCCGGCTCATTTGGCTTGAGCAAAGAGCTCACCAGCTTGGACCCAAGGTCGCTGGCTCCAGCAGGGGGTTACTCGGTCTGCTGAAGGCCCATGGTCAAGGCACATGTGAGAAAGCAATCAATGAACAACTAAGAAGTCGCAACGCGCAACGAGAAACTGATGATTGATGCTTCTCATCTCTCTCCGTTCCTGTCTGTCTGTCCCTGTCTATCCCTCTCTCTGACTTACTCTCTGTCTCTGTAAAATAAATAAATAAATAAAAAATACAACACAATTTAAAAAAAAAACAAAAAAAACTCAGATTTATCTGAGCGGATCTACAACTCCCTAAAATGGTTCACAAAGAGGAAATATCAGAAGGGCTTTTTAAAGCCCAGTTCACCAGATCCCAACCACAGAGGATGTACTTTGTTTTCTTTTCCTTTTCGTGTTTCCCCGTTGGGTTGGGAATAATGATTTACATGTCAAAAAAGTCAACAAGTCTACAGGTTATTTCTGATATTGCTGGTTGAGGAACTACACTTTGAGAACACCTACAGCTATCTTTAGCTGTTTTGGTTATAGTTGGCAGGAGAGAAAAATTGACAATATTTGAAGGTTAAAATCAGCCACTGTAAGAGTATTTACAACATAAAAATTTTTTTAAAAGAGATTAAATTCTGGACTTTTCTTTATTTTTAGAACTAGTTGCTAAATAGTAAAGTGTCACAGAGTATAGGGAATAAAAATGAAAAAGTGTCAGAAATATCTTGCAGATTTCTGGCTCCTTTTACTATGCGTATTCATGTGCGATCATGGTGGAACCATAAAAGGAGGAGCAGGCTTGAAGGTAAGCATAGCTTTGGACAGATAGTGTCTGAGGAACCTACGAGTCATGCATCACATATTATATAGTAAATTAGAGATCTAAGAACTGGATTTTTGAAGAGCCATCACAGAGTGCACTGCATAGAATCTTTTGGATATACAATACAAAGAGTGTTTTAAACTGCATATAATAAAAATTACAATTCAAAATGATAAACAATATAGGAATTTTATGTTTATGTAGTTTAAAAATTGCAGAGTGTGATGGGAAACAGTCTTCCTTCAATTTGAATTTTAGCTCTGCTCTCCTGTGATTTCACCCCATTATTTGAGTGCCTACTGCATACTCAGTTTAGACATAAAATGACCCATGGTTCTCTTTTAAAGAATTAAAGCAATTGTTTTCCAAATTCTTTGGAAATTTCTTTATTTTTAAAAATGAGGTCTGGACACATTTCTGTAACCAACCTTGCTCCCTGTGAAATTGCATTTGCTAATTTGATTTTCTAATATAATAAAACACATTGGCCAACAGGGGATGATATAAACCATAGTATGAAAAACTTTCCTCCTTACAAGGTTCAAAAGTGAAGAAGGATGGGTATGCATGAATGAAGGAAGAATGGTTAATGCTAGATAGAAAATCAGCAATGTACTGTAACACTAATAAGAATTATTATTATATTTCATTGACATTCTGAAATGGGGATGATATGGAAAGAGTGCAGGAAATCTTACATGGCTTTGATTCAGCAGTTGACCAAGAATACAAAATACGTTGATTGCAATGTTTTTTCAAACAAAGACTTAACTGAAGAGGCCAAATTCCACCATTCCATCCTAGATCTACTGGACCATAACTTTGTCACTGGTGGCCCAGGTATAATATTCTTAACAGTTACCCCATTTAATTTTGTTCATTAAAATATGAGATTAGCCTGACCAAGCGGTGGTGCAGTGGATAGAGCATCGGACTGGGATGTAGAGGACACAGGTTCGAGACCCAGAGGATGCCAGCTTGAGTGTGGGCTCATCTGGTTTGAGCAAAGCTCACCAGCTTAGACCCAAGGTCATTGGTTTGAGCAAGGGGTTACTCAGTCTGCTGAAGGCCTATAGTCAAGGCACATATGAGAAAGCAATCAATGAACAACTAAGGTGTTGCAACAAAAAACTGATGATTGATGCTTCTCATCTCTCTCTGTTCTTGTTTGTCTGTCCCTATCTATTCCTCTCTCTGACTCTCTCTTTCTGTATTAAAAAAAATGAAAATATGAAATCAGCAGGCTGTTTCAAAAGCACTGAAATATATTTAAGTAAAATAACATACTTATTT
Organism: Saccopteryx bilineata; assembly: GCF_036850765.1. Lineage (NCBI taxonomy): Eukaryota > Metazoa > Chordata > Mammalia > Chiroptera > Emballonuridae > Saccopteryx > Saccopteryx bilineata. The sequence goes on from NC_089490.1 coordinate 287,814,408, forward strand.
CAAATCAAAAAGCTCTGTTAGGTGTTCACAGAATAACAGTTCTCATCTAGTATTTATTCAAAGGTGGACTCATCATTTTTATAATTATTAAGAAAAATGGTTTGGGGAGAGCATCTCGCTCATTGATAAGGAGGTAATAAAAATTGTAAGTATTATTATCTTTTGCACATTTTTTCCTATTTATGAGAAGTTTTATACTTTGTATAACAAAAAATATAAAAATTCAACCAGTAGTAAATAACTATAGTTATAAACATTACAAACTGGCCACTGTTGGACAAGTAGAAAAAGAAAAATTTATAAATTATAAGTAAATTAAAATAAACATACAATACTGTGTCTTAAAAATAATACCTTGTTTTCTGTTACTGGAGTTGTGCCTAGACACAAACATAGAAACCTTCTGTTTACTATTTTATTTTATTTTATTTTTTTTTTTTATTCTTACATTGAAATTTTACTTTTCTTTTTTTTTTTTTTTTAAATGTGGTACTTTTATTATTTTTTTTTATTTTATTTTTTTTTTCAAAGAAAACATGTCTAGGTTATTTTGTCATCAAATTATGTTGCACACCCCTCGCCCAAAGTCAGATTGTCCTCCGTCACCCTCTATCTAGTTCTCTGTGCCCCTCCCCCTCCCCCTAACTCTCTCCCTCCCTCCCTCCCATGTCCTCCCTCCCCCCCCCACCCTTGGTAACCACCACACTCTTGTCCATGTCTCTTAGTCTCATTTTTATGTTCCACCAATGTATGGAATCATGTAGTTCTTGTTTTTTTCTGATTTGCTTATTTCACTCCTTATAATGTTATCAAGATCCCACCATTTTGCTGTAAATGATCTGATGTCATCATTTCTTATGGCTGAGTAGTATTCCATAGTGTATATGTGCCACATCTTCTTTATCCAGTCTTCTATTGAAGGGCTTTTTGGTTGTTTCCATGTCTTGGCCACTGTGAACAGTGCTGCAATGAACATGGGGCTACATGTGTCTTCACGTATCAATGTTTCTGAGGTTTTGGGGTATATACCCAGTAGAGGGATTGCTGGGTCATAAGGTAGTTCTATTTGCAGTTTTTTGAGGAACCACCATACTTTCCTCCATAATGGTTGTACTACTTTACAGTCCCACCAACAGTGAATGAGGGTTCCTTTTTCTCCACAGCCTCTCCAACATTTGCTATTACCCGTCTTGTTGATAATAGCTAATCTAACAGGAGTGAGGTGGTATCTCATTGTAGTTTTGATTTGCATTTCTCTAATAACTAATGAAGCTGAGCATCTTTTCATATATCTGTTGGCCATTTGTATCTCTTCCTGGGAGAAGTGTCTGTTCATGTCCTCTTCCCATTTTTTTATTGGATTGTTTGTTTGTTTGTTGTTGAGTTTTATGAGTTCTTTGTAAATTTTGGATATTAGGCCCTTATCTGAGCTGTCGTTTGAAATTATCAGTTCCCATATAGTTGGCTGTCTGTTTATTTTGATATCAGTTTCTCTTGCTGAGCAAAAACTTTTAATTCTGATGTAGTCCCATTCATTTATCTTTGCCTTCACTTCTCTTGCCATTGGAGTCAAGTTCATAAAATGTTCTTTAAAACCCAGGTCCATGATTTCAGTACCTATGTCTTCTTCTATGTACTTTATTGTTTCAGGTCTTATATTTAGGTCTTTGATCCATTTTGAATTAATTTTAGTACACGGGGACAGGCTGTAGTCGAGTTTCATTCTTTTGCATGTGGCTTTCCAGTTTTCCCAACACCATTTGTTGAAGAGGCTTTCTTTTCTCCATTGTGTGTTGTTGGCCCCTTTATCAAAGATTATTTGACCATATATATGTGGTTTTATTTCTGGGCTTTCTATTCTGTTCCATTGGTCTGAGTGTCTATTTTTTTGCCAATACCATGCTGTTTTGATTATCGTGGCCCTATAATATAGTTTAAAGTCAGGTATTGTAATGCCCCCAGCTTCATTCTTTTTCCTTAGGATTGTTTTGGCTATTCGGGGTTTTTTATAGTTCCATATAAATCTGATGATTTTTTGTTCCATTTCTTTAAAAAATCTCATAGGGATTTTGATGGGAATTGCATTAAATTTGTATATTGCTTTGGGTAATATGGCCATTTTGATTATATTTATTCTTCCTATCCAGGAACAAGGAATATTTTTCCATCTCATTGTATCTTTTTCGATTTCCCTTAACAATGCTTTGTAATTTTCATTATATAGGTCCTTTACGTTCTTTGTTATGTTTATTCCTAGGTATTTTATTTTTTTTGTTGCAATCGTGAAGGGGATTATTTTTTTGAGTTCGTTTTCTAATATTTCATTGTTGGCATATAGAAAGGCTATGGACTTTTGTATGTTAATTTTGTATCCTGCGACCTTACTGTATTGGTTTATTGTTTCTAATAATCTTTTTGTGGAGTCCTTTGGGTTTTCGATGTATAGGATCATATCATCAGCAAAATGTGATAGCTTTACTTCTTCTTTTCCGATATGGATGCCTTTTATTTCTTTGTCTTGTCTGATTGCTCTGGCCAGAACTTCTAGCACCACGTTGAATAAGAGTGGAGAGAGTGGACAACCCTGTCTTGTTCCTGATTTAAGGTAGAAAGTCCTCAGTTTTATGCCGTTTAATAGGATGTTGGCTGATGGTTTATCATATATGGCCTTTATCATGTTGAGATATTTTCCTTCTATACCCATTTTGTTGAGAGTCTTAAACATAAAATTGTGTTGTATTTTATCAAAAGCCTTTTCTGCATCTATTAATAAGATCATGTGTTTTTTGTTCTTTGTTTTGTTGATATGGTGTATTACGTTAACCGTTTTGCGTATGTTGAACCATCCTTGAGATTCTGGGATGAATCCCACTTGATCATGATGTATTATTTTTTTAATATGTTGTTGTATTCGGTTTGCCAGTATTTTGTTTAGTATTTTAGCATCTGTATTCATTAGAGATATTGGTCTGTAGTTTTCTTTCTTTGTGCCATCCTTGCCAGGTTTTGGTATGAGGGTTATGTTGGCTCCATAAAATGTGTTTGGAAGTATTGCTTCTTCTTCAATTTTTTGGAAGACTTTGAGTAGAATAGGAACCAAGTCTTCTTTGAATGTTTGATAGAATTCACTAGTATAACCGTCTGGGCCTGGACTTTTATTTTTGGGGAGATTTTTAATAGTTTTTTCTATTTCCTCCCTGCTGATTGGTCTGTTTAGGCTTTCTGCTTCTTCATGACTCAGTCTAGGAAGGTTGTATTGTTCTAGGAATTTATCCATTTCTTCTAGATTGTTGTATTTGGTGGCATATAATTTTTCATAGTATTCTACAATAATTCTTTGTATTTCTATGATGTCTGTGGTGATCTCTCCTCTTTCATTTTGGATTTTATTTATTTGAGTCCTGTGTCTTTTTTCCTTGGTGAGTCTTGCCAAGGGTTTGTCAATTTTGTTGATCTTTTCAAAGAACCAGCTCCTTGTTTTATTGATTTTTTCTATAGTTTTTCTGTTCTCTATTTCATTTATTTCTGCTCTGATTTTTATTATCTCCTTTCTTCGGCTGGTTTTGGGTTGTCTTTGTTCTTCTTTTTCTAGTTCCTTAAGGTGTGAAGTTAAGTGGTTTACTTCGGCTCTCTCTTGTTTGTTCATATAGGCCTGAAGTGATATGAACTTTCCTCTTATTACTGCTTTTGCTGCGTCCCAGAGATTCTGATATGTCGTATTTTCATTTTCATTTGTCTGTATATATCTTTTGATTTCTGCACTTATTTCTTCTTTGACCCATTCATTTTTTAGAAGTATGTTGTTTAGTTTCCACATTTTTGTGGGTTTTTCTCCCTCTTTTTTGCAGTTGAATTCTAGTTTCAAGGCTTTATGATCAGAAAATATGCTTGGTACAATTTCAATTTTTCTAAATTTGCTGATATTGTCTTTGTGGCCCAACATATGGTCAATTCTTGAGAATGTTCCATGTACACTAGAGAAAAATGTATACTCTGTCGCTTTGGGATGAAGTGTCCTGTAGATGTCTATCATATCCAGGTGTTCTAGTATTTCGTTTAAGGCCACTATATCTTTATTGATTCTCTATTTGGATGACCGATCTAGAGCCGTCAGCGGTGTATTGAGGTCTCCAAGTATGATTGTATTTTTGTTAGTTTTTGTTTTAAGGTCAATAAGTAGCTGTCTTATATATTTTGGTGCTCCTTGGTTTGGTGCATATATATTAAGGATTGTTATGTCTTCTTGATTCAACTTCCCCTTAATCATTATGAAATGACCATTTTTGTCTCTGAGTACTTTTTCTGTCTTGTAGTCAGCATTATTAGATATGAGTATTGCTACACCTGCTTTTTTTTGGGTGTTGTTTGCTTGGAGTATTGTTTTCCAGCCTTTCACTTTGAATTTGTTTTTATCCTTGTTGCTTAGATGTGTTTCTTGTAGGCAGCATATAGTTGGATTTTCTTTTTTAATCCATTCTGCTACTCTGTGTCTTTTTATTGGTAAGTTTAATCCATTTACATTTAGTGTAATTATTGACACTTGTGGGTTCCCTACTGCCATTTTATAAATTGCTTTCTGTTAGTTTTGTATCTAGTTTGATTCTTCTCTTTTGTTTTTCTATCATTTGTTTTTGTTTGTTTGTGTTCCATACTTCTTTCCTCTGTTGCTACCTTTTTTAAGTCAAGTGTTTTTGTGGTGGTTTTTTTAAGGGTGGTTACCATTAAGTAATGAAAAGGGTACCTACCATATTCATTGTAGTACCCTATCTTATAAGTATTTCTGCACTTCATCATCCTTTGCTACTGTTAATCTCCATCCTCTCCCCCCTTTTTTTCCTTTGTTGTCACAGTTTAAGTTTGGTTTTATTGTGTTCTTGGTGGAGCTGTTACTTGTGGTGTTGTTTTCTTTTGTTCTTTGAATCTGGTTGGAAAACCCCCCTTAGTATTTCCTGGAGTGGGGGCTTTCTGTTGATAAATTCTCTCATCTTTTCTGTATTTGTGAATGTTTTTATATCTCCTTCATACTTGAAGGATAGCTTTGATGGGTATAGTATTCTTGGCTGAAAGTTCCTCTCTTTCAGGGCTTTAAATATTGGGGTCCACTCTCTTCTAGCTTGTAGAGTTTCTGCTGAGAAATCTGATGATAATCTAATAGGCCTTCCTTTATATGTTGTACTCTTCTTTTCCCTGGCTGCCTTGAGAATTTTTTCTTTGTCATTGGTTTGTGTCATCTTTATTATGATGTGCCTTGGAGTGGGTTTGTTGGGGTTAAGAAAATTTGGTGTTCTGTTTGCTTCTTGAATTTGAGGCTTTAGTTCCTTCCACAGGCTTGGGAAGTTCTCGTCTATTATTTGTTTGAGTATATTCTCCATTCCATTTTCTTTCTCTTCTCCCTCTGATATACCTATTATTCTTATGTTATTCTTTCTGATGGAGTCAGACAATTCCTGTAGGGCTTTCTCATTTTTTATTATTTTTGAGTCTCTTTCTTCTTCTCTCTGTTGTGCCTCAAGTTGTTTGTCTTCTATTTCACTAATCCTATCTTCAATCTGGGCTGTTCTGTTAGCTAAGCTTGTTACCTCGTTTTTCAGCTCGTGAATTGAGTTTTTCATTTCTGTTTGATTTGTTTTTATAGTTTCAATTTCCTTGGTAATATATTCTTTGTGTTCATTGAGTTGTTTTCTGATCTCCCTATATTGCCTTTCTGTGTTTTCTTGTATATCTCTGAGTATTTTTAAGATTTCTATTTTAAATTCTCTGTCATTTAGCTCCAAGGCTTCCAATATGTTAAGTCTTTTCTCCATAGATTTTTCCACATCTATTTGTGTTACCTCTCTTTCTTTTGTATCCATAATATTCGATTTCCTCTTTCTTATCGGCATCTGAGGGTAGTCTTATTGATAGCACTAATTAGAATTAATAAAGAGTAAAAAGAAAAAAAAAAAAAAAAAAAAAAAGGGTTAAACACCCCACAAAAAAAAACAGTAATAATTTATTATTTCCCCCTTTTTTTCTCTCTTGTCTTTTCCTCCTCTCCCCTCCTCAGGGAAATATCGTGCCTATAATGGAGGGCCTGATTTGGGGTGAAGAGTTCAAAGGGCAAAAAAAGGGAGTAGGGACCTACTAAATGCAAAAAAAACAAAAAAACAAAAAAAAAAAACAAAAGGAAGAAAATCTTAGACAAGCATAAGATGATTTGCTTGTAAGTGATGGTCAACTAAGAGATATAATGAGAGGGATAAGAGGGAACCAGAAAAAAGGACCAAAAAAGAATAATAAAGAAGAAAAATAAAAATAATAAGTAAAAATCTGTTGTATTAAGTGGAGCGAAGACTAAATACAATGGAGACCTTGGGTTGGGAGGACCCAAAATGCCACAAAAATAAACAAACAAGAGAAAAAAAAATAAAAACAAAAGCAAAAAAGAGAAATAAATCCAAAAAAAAGCCTTGAGTCCCAAATTAACTAATTTGTTCGTGATTGAGGATTATATGGGAGGAAAGTAAAATGAGAAAAGAAAAAACGAATAGAAAGGAAAAAATAATAAAAAGAGAAAAATGAAGGAAGAAATAAAATAGGAGGAGAAAAAACCAAATAAAGCAAGACAAAAAAAAAACAAAAGAAGAGAGAGTGAGAGTTAAGTGTTTTGGAGTATAACCTTAAAGGAGGGTGAGGATGAAGAAGAAAAATAAAATGCAACACTCATGGGTAGTGTAGTTCAAGAAAGGGGAAGCATAAGATGGGAAGAGAATAGAAGGACCGAGGTGGAGGAAATAAAGGCAAAAAGATAGAAGAAACAAACAACAACAACAACAAAAAAAAATTAGTTGATCAAGTTGTAAAGTCTGTGGGTTTTTCTTGATTTTGAGAGGTTAACTTCTTCCTTTTTCTTTTCTCTCCCTCTTCCTGGTCGGTGACTCTGTACCCCAGGCTCTGCCCCTGTGTCACTCTTAGGTAGGGATTTGCAGTTGATGGGATTCTATGGCTATGTCATATAATTGGCTTTAGTCTTGCTGGAAGTAAAGGCTTGTTGGCGTTTGCAGGGTCCAACGATGAGAGAGTTTGCTTTCCTGGATTCTCTCTCCTAGTCCCCCCTTTCTGAATTAGCAGCCTGGTGATCCAGCTATAAGGCTGCAACTGCTTCTGCCTGGGGAGTAAGAGGCTCAAAGAGCTGGGAAATCCCCACTCTATCCCCACTCAGTGCAAGGCTTTGGGAAAGGCTCTGACAGTCAGGGCCTCCAGTGTAATCAGGCGGGGGTGGGAGTCAATTGTTGTCAAGGTGACTGTTCAGTGCCTATCATTTAGTTGGACCTCTCAACCCAGGCTTTCCACACTTTGTAGCCTGTTTTTGCAGGGAAGAAGAGGCACTAGTCTCTGCTTATGACTAGTGTAGTATAGACCTTATTATCTGCCAAGTCCTTCTTGTTAGCGTTTATCCCTGAATATGGAGGCTCTATCAATCAGAAGTTGCCCCCGCCCCTTTAGCGAGAGGCACTAAAAAATATCACGCCTCTTGTCTTGGATCGCTGAACTGAGAGAGATCTTATCAATTAGAACCGAGGGTGCGCAGATTTTATGGGTTAAGCTAATTTCAGTGATTGGGTCGCAGCTGTGCTTCCGAAGGTGTTTTAGGCTGCCTGCGCGCGCCCCTCCCCCAACGCTTGATTGTTAGCTTGAATGGCTGGGTGAGGTGCCCCGCCCACGGAGAGAATCTCCCAAGCCTCTCCCGCTCGCCCCGCCGCTGGCGGCTGGACCGCACCAGGCGCAGGATAATGGAGCCCCCTGGGTGTGCGGGCCAGTAGGGCTCCCTGGGCGCGTGGAATGCCCAAGGCACGCGCGCGAATGTGGCGCTCAGGGCACTGGTGGCCGGCGACCCCCACTCGCAGTGTGCGGGCCGCTGGGAACGTCAGCAGTGCTCAACCGGACCGGGCGCGCGCGCGCGCGCGGCGGGTCGTGGCGGCCGCTCGCGGTGCTGGTGGCGGTTCGCGGGGGTTCGCGGGGGTTCGCTGCAGCTCGGGGTCGGCGGCTCGCGGCGGCTTGCGGTTCCCAAGTATATGGGCTGACTCACCGCAGGCGCACTCCCTGGCGGCTTGAATGAGCGTCGCTGTGGTAGCTTCCTCCACACCTTCGTCTCTCAGATTCAAGTGATAACAGTCCTTTTGCTTTCAGTTTGTGTGGAACTCCGGAATGCTCCGAGGATAAATTTTTGTGTTTCTAGTTGATAAATTTGTTGTGATTTAGGGGAGAGCTGTCGGACGCGCTTCTCACGGCGCCATTTCCGTGATGTCCTGTTTACTATTTTAAAGAATACAATTGAAAAACAAAATTTGCAGAATTGGGAAATTGTGTTTGTCACTAATTTTAACAATTAGAAAAATCAAGAATTAGCTTTGCTTCACCTTTATCATATATACTAGTTCCAAACTTCTTTTTTGAAAAAATAAGGCATACTTTATTTTTTTACACCCATTACCTACAACTTCATGTTCTGAAGGTATAAGTGTTCTGTATCATAGTGGGAATGTGCTTCTATCAGTGAACATAGTAAATCCCACTAAACTTAAAACTACAGCTGGCAAATGGTCATTTTTGGTCATTTTTGTGACAGAAAGGCAAGCCAGAAAAAAAATGAAGAAATTGCTATACCGACAGAATGATTTACTGTGATTGTCTTGAAGACTTAGGGTGCTGCCCAATTAGGGAAGTCACAGAGGCAAGTGTTTGGCATTCAGGTGATCCCCTGAGGCTTTTGTTAATATACTTATGCATAGTTTTTTAAAATTATATTTTATTTTTAATTTTAAAATATTTATTCTTTATTAAATGTATTGGATGACACTGGTTAATAAAATTATATGTAAGTTTCAATTATATAAAACTCTACTATATTATCTGTATATAACATTGTGTGTTTACCAATTTAACCCTTTACTACCTCTTTCCTTCCCCCCTATTCCCTCTGGTAACCGCTTTGTTTGTATATGAGCTTTTGTTTGTTTGTTAGTCTTGTTTGTTCATTTGTTGCTTTCAGTTTTATGTCCCATGTATGAGTAAAATCATAAGGTTTTTCACTTTTCCTGTCTGATTTATTTCACTTGGCATGATATTCTCAAGATTTACCCATATTGCTGCACATAGCAGTATTTCCTCTTTCTATGGCTGAGTAGTACTCTACTGTATATATGTATCACATCTTCTCTATCCCATCACTTTTTGAAGAACACTTTTATTGCTTTATGTCTTAGCTATCATGAATAATGCTGCAATGAACATAGGAGCTCATATATCATTGAGACTATATGTTTTCATACTCTTAATTATATCACTTCCTAAGTAATAGTCTAAGATGTTCTGTATGTGTGTGATGTGTGAAGGTGTGTGTGTGTGTGTGTTTCATTACACTCATTCTTACTTTTTGTAAACCTAGAGGATAAATTCCCAAAGTTTTACAAGTTTTTATATATTTTTGCATGTTAATAGTGCTATGCAACATTTATTACCCTTACTAGCCCTCTCTTTGATATCAAACAACAAAATTATATTTTATATAAGAAAAATAAGAGATACCTAAATCTTAGACAAGATAAAGCCTTATCAGAGACCTAATGGATGAATCATGATTAGTTAAAGCCAGTAATAATAATCCCATTCTACTTTTATAATACTTAGTCTAAGGACTTATAATTCAGTGCTAGTCATGAGGAGAAATTAGTAGTAAAACTTTCATTAACTAATAAAAAAATGTAGTTTGCAAGACAAAGCTTTAAAGGTGGCCATCATTATATGCTGTCTTTCCTTATTACTATAGACACTAAAGTGTAGGTGTATAACCATATCTTCTCAGACAACAGAATGAGGTTACAAGAAAAGAAGGGACATGCAGGAGGGCAAATTAGGTAAAGGGATCAAATAAATGGTAATGGAATGAAATGAATGTTTTGACAGTGAACACGTATGTATATAGAATTATAATGTTATATGTCTGAAATTTATATAATATTATCTAATGTTAATAACACTATATATCGACCTATGTCATTCTATTAAATTTAGTTTTAAATAAAAATAACATTATATATAAATAACAATTGAAAACAAATAGCAATCAAAACAAATCCCAGTCTCTTCAGAGGAACTGTCACAAGAACCACATAGATTTAATTGTGAACTATTTTGTGTGAGTGCTGTAATTGTGCACTATTGTGTGTGAGTGCTATATATGAAGCAACAGTGTAACCATCCTTGAGACACGGTAAAGGAACAACACATTTTCTTACAGCTTAATCTTTTTTTTTTTTACAGCTTAATCTTTTATCAAAAGTTCAAAGTGTGCAAGGTTTTATATTGGGGCTGACACACTAACAGTGTTGATTCAAAAATTATTCTATCAATTTCTCAGATTTATAAAATTCCATGACTAAGTGAAGACAACAATGTTGAACACTTGGTTTCAAACTGGGTGTCTGGAGCTATGATCAGGAGAAAACTGTCCAAATATTTAAGCTATTTACATATCATCAGTTCTCAAAATTTTTCTAAACAGAATGGGGTTGTTTTGTAAAGCAAACACATTGTTATGCCATAAAAGTTGTGAACATGTTGGGTTTATTACATGAGGTTGATTAGAGAATTTTTCACTTAAAAGTGTCTGCCAGAAGTCATGCTGGGCAATATGGAAGTTAATCATAAACTAAAAAAAAAAAAAAAAATTGTAAAGCATATTGTAGCCAGCATGCCCTGTCAAAAATGTCTATGTTTTTTGTTTTGTTTTGTTTGTTTGTTTGTTTGTTTTATGAAAAAAGATCAAGATTCTTTGGTTAGAGGGCATGTTAATTATTTAGGACCACATCATACAGAGATAATTGAGTCCTTCAGAAAATGACTTCTGGTGTTTCATATAAAGCCCTGTGGCAGCAATCATAGCTCTGTATTGTATAATGAACTTGTGAATTGGAACTGTATCTAAACTGTCACTGCTGCCCCACGTCATTTCAAGACTGCTTTAAGGATAGCATGATAGCTAAGATTATCCAATGGGATTTTTTAGTAAAAATTGGACATCAGCATACATTATGTATTTTTGTGCTCGACATGTCTAGAAAACAAGTACTTTGATGACAGAGAACACATCTTTCTAGTTCAGTGCAGTGTCTCTAGTGTTTATCAAGAGTATCTGATGCATGATAAATACTGTTGAATAAATTACTAAGTCAACATAGCATGCCTTATTAAAAAATAGGCTTGATGTGCCTGAGTAAATAACAAATGCATGTAAGATACAGATGATAAATTATAAAACAAAGAGAGTATCATAAATACTATTGTTTAACCTGTTTGATTTTAACTTTTCTTGATACAGTATTATTCACAAGAACCATGATATGGAGAAAACCTAAGTGTTCATTGAGAGATGAATGAGTAAAGAAAATGTGGTGGATATGTACATTGAAATGTTATTGTCATTTTTATATTATTTATGATTTTAATCTATGTTTACATAGATTCAAGTTTGTCCCACTGAATATATCTCCCTCTGCCCCCTTATTCCCCTTGGCTCCCCCCATTGCCCCCTCCTCCCAAGTCTTCAAAAGGAAAAGGACATACCACAATATGTGTCACTAATCTTAGGCTCTCCATCAATTAGTGTAGCAAAGGTGATTAAACGTAGATTAAATTTTAAATTTTCCTGAGGCTAGAGGAAATACTATGACTCAAAATATGCTCTTCTTTACCCCCAATCCCATCCTAACCAGTCCTAGGATGGAACTTCAGAGAACTGCTTATTTAATGGTCTGATTCAAAGAAGCCAAGTTGTTATTTTCCTCAGTCTTAGAAGCCCTTCTGAATCAGACCAGATAGAGCACATTCAGGGTGGTATGGCCATGGATTTCACTCACATGTGGGATATAAAACTGACGCTCATAGACATAGACAACAGCATGTTGGTTACTAGTGGGAAAGTGAGTAGGGGCAGCAGTAAAGGGGGCACATATACGGTGATAGAAGATGATTTGATTTTGCATAGTGAGCACAACATGCAATCAATATACAGATTATATAGCATAAAAATGTATACTTAGAACCTGTATGATGTTACTAACCAGTCACCCCAATACACTTTTTTTAAAAAAACATTCCTAGATAAGAATTTTACAGGTTCTCTGAAGAGGCTTTTTTTTAATGGTTATTACATTAGAATTATTCCAAACAAACATTGGTAATTTTCCCACATCTCTTTCAGTGATGACTCATATGGCAGTCAACACAGGTTAGGAACAAATGAATAAAATCATCAACCAAATGAACAACTGAACAAACAAGAAAAAGAATTATCTGAGTTTCCATCTTTGTATTAGTACTTGGAAACTTTCAATTGATTGCAAGTTAGCAATTATTATTATTAGTGGTGAGATGCCACTTGTTTTTCTTATAGTCAAACCCAATTTCTGTTGGTAATTCTCTTCCTCACCACTCAGTTTAGTGAAAATGGGTTCCAAATGGTATGGCACATTTTACTGCTCCAAATTCTTTATTTCATGAACAAGTTCTTGAAATTTTTAATATTCTTTTATATAGACATGTTGAATAGGTTTTGTTATCTATAAATAATATCCCATTATCATCACTGGAAACGGCTGTAATCATCTCACATCACCCTCAGTTTTCAGTTAGCTAAAATTCTTAGAACATTAAATACACAATTTTTAGTATTCCAAAATAGTACCCTGACCATAATTATGAAGTAATTTCATTTGTCAACTCATCCAACCCATGTTCTTAACTGTCGAAAAAACACACAGAATGAAAGATAAGTGGAGTAAACTTGACTTTTAATGATGAATCTTCTTCCTCATTAAATCCTTACTCAACAGAAGTAAAGAAAACAAAGAGAGATCTTTTTTTGTAAATTTACTGTTATAAATACTTATACAATATGCAATGAAAATATCATACTTTAAAAATATAGTAAATTTAATTGTTTATTTTTAACACATGTAAATGCCACTTTATTCTCTCAAGAATTTCAACATCATGATTTACACAATTTACTTAAATTTTAATCATGTTATATAAAATGAGAAACTATTTAGCAGATTCTTATTTGTAATTTCTTCTGTAGTAGACTTTCTAACACCACTTTTTTTTTTTTTCATTTTTCCGAAGTTGGAAACAGGGAGGCAGTCAGACAGACTCCCGCATGCGCCCGACCGGGTTCCACCTGGCATGCCCACCAGGGGGCGATGTTCTGCCCCTCTGGGGCGTCGCTCTGTTGCATCCAGAGCCGTTCTAGCGCCTGAGGCAGAGGCCACAGAGCCATCCCCAGCGCCCGGGCCATCTTTGCTCCAATGGAGCCTCGGCTGTGGGAGGGGAAGAGAGAGACAGAGAGGAAGGAGGGGAGAGGGGTGATGAAGCAAATGGGCGCTTCTCCTGTGTGCCCTGGCCGGGAATCGAACCCAGGACTCCTGCACTCCAGGCCGATGCTCTACCGCTGAGCCAACCGGCCAGGGCCTCTAGCACCATTCTTAATATTTGTGCCATGGTTTGGAGAACTGAATAGACAACATATAATGTGATACATGGATACTTTTAGGTAATTAGACTTTTGTTTAATTCAGTTTAAGACAGTGATATATTCAAATAAACATTTATAAAATCAGTATCTGTTAGTTATTGTAATGAAACCTTACGTATGTAACTATTAATGACTGTAGTCATATAAGCTAATACACCCATTTCAGTTGAAAGTGTAGAGTTTTTTTCTAAGAAAATATCTCTAAAAATCTTAGAAATTATAATCAAATGTGGTCACATTGAGAATATTTTTATATATATTTAATTTTTCCTTTAATTTATTCAATTTAATAATTTTTGTTTTTAATTTGTCTTAATTCATTCAATTTTGTCTAATAATTAAAATTTAGTTACACACATAAATTATTAATTGAGGAGGCTTATCAAGCACATTTGGTTACTATATAATCAAAGAGTATATATTAATTAGTTAATTAAGAAAATAACAAACTTAATTAAAGCAATAAAATACATAATTTTCACGTTTTTCTGCAGTTCTAAGTAACTCTAAATTATACCTACTCTATGACAGGTTTAATTGGGGAATAAACTATAAGTAAATTTACATTTCTCAATAAAATCAAAAGGATTACATTTAGCAAATCTGGTTTCTTAAATTTTCAGATGATTCCTATTAAAAGTGTTATATTATGATTAATACTATACTATGATGAATGCTGTGCAGGTAGTTTTCTGTTTTTCTTTGTCTAAATTATAATTATCTGCACAACTAAAAAACATGACTATCTGTTGTTTACATTATCAGGCAAGGAGAGGATCTAAGTTATTTATAGTCTGATTTGAATTCTTCTTATGTTTGCATCCAACGTGGGCATATTTGTTTGAAATAGCTGTGGTATTGCAAAGAGATCAATAGCAGTCATTCCAGAGACAAAAACAGCATCTCAGTGGACAGAAGAGAAAGGGTCTATTCAAAGGAAACAGGGATTACTTAGAGATTGAAGAATATCCATTTATTCTCTTAGACTGAGACAACCAGTATTCCTCTATACTCTCAACTTTCAAAATTTTGAAAAAGGAGAAACATACACTTTACATCTCGCAGGTTCCCCAAACTTTTTACACAAGGGGCCAGTTCACTGTCCCTCAGACCACTGGAGGGCTCCCACATACAGTGCTCCTCTCACTGACCACCAATGAGAGAGTTGCCCCTTCTGGAAGTGCGGTGGGAGCTGGATAAATGGCCTTAGGGAGCCAAATTGCGGCCCGCGGGCCGTAGTTTGGGAACGCCTGATAGAGCAAGCTTACTGATGTAAACTAAAAAAGAATAAGCTTTATCTTAGAAGTTTGGGTATTAGGTTTTCAGTCTTGTAAGATTATTAATTTCTGTGAGTTACAAATAATATTTTATAAAATGAAATTTTCACTTTTATTGAAATACTTTACTATTTAATTAAAGTATACTTAAAGATTATAATAGGTCATGAACTGTGTGCAGTGGTGATACAAACATTCTCATGATATATGGTCTGCACTATATAAGACACTTTATATTAAGAAAGAGAGCAAACAATGTATCAGTTAGCAAGTGTTTGCTATAAATAACAGAATATTAGTGGTAATTGTGCTAATAATAAAAGAAATAGATATTTAATAGAGGTTAAAAATTCAAAAAGTAGTTTTGTCATTAAGCAAGATATTGACTCAAATAGAATGAACAAACCTCATATTTATTTCTCTTCTCTTCACCTGGAAATTTTTGGAAAGTAAGGAAATATGTTAGAAAGACAGCACTCTGGACAATATATAATTAAAATGTATTTCTTGTATATTAATAAAAATAAGAAATACTTAAAGAGTGAATTGACTCTGTTTAGCAGGATCAATGAATGGTAGAGACAAAAAATATTACTGGGATTGGGTAAAGAAAAAAATGAAAGGGCCTGTGGAATTACAAACAAAATATTTGTACAATACAAACTTTCACACACATGTGAACATATACACATGTATATATAAGTATATTTATGATTCTATACATGCTATGCATGTGTGTATAATTATTTTCAGAAATCAAAGATGCTTAGCTAAATTTTGTTAACATTCATAATCAAATGACAATTCAGTGTTGCCAAGACATAAGGCCACACCTTAGTCCCATCATATTCTCTCTGTGTTGGATGTGTTATTCACATTTGCTTGCATTGCTTTTTATCTCTAAAATATGGCAATAAGAATGTATAGTACCTTCCAAGAGTTGTAAGTTGAGAAAATTAGTTAACATTGCCATACGACTCTTAACAACTCAGTGACTGTTTTAAATGACATATTTACTGAACATCCTTTTTTAGCATCTAAAGAATATGACTGCATGTTGAAAAGTAATTTAAAATTTGATATTTCAATGTTGAAGTTAAAAATGAGTAATCTGTTTTATTTTCATTTTGTCCTTTCACTATCATTATTTAATCTCCATTAATTGACAAATAATGTAATGTTTTCAAAAAGATGTCATGTCTCAATATGTATAGATTTATTTTAAATGTTAATTTGACCATTTGGAAGGTCAAATTTGTGTTTTTGGTTTATTAATATTGCATACCAACACCTTGTAAGAAACTGGTTCAATTAAGCAAAAGTGTTTGACATTTTAAAATGTTAACTCGTATGCTTTATTGTCCAATATAATGAAGAGATTCACAAATGCTCAGTCAATTTTGAATTCTTTTAAAAGAAAGAACAAGCATGAATGACAATATTTTCTTAAAATTTATAAAGCTCAGTGAAATTAAACAAAGTCATTTTTTGTAGCTAGAAATGAGATAACCCCATACTTCTGAGAAATAGAGATATATTTGTCCTGAGCAAAGTTTAGTTGTTTTTAGAATGTGGAAGTCAAATCTAATTGGGTGCTGATAATTATAATTCAAATTTCCATTTTTAAAAAGCAGCATATAATGATAAAAAAGAAAAGTAAAAGTATATTTAATACATTAAATCAGGACTGTATCATGTCCTTTTATTTACATATTAGTTATTAAAATATGATAAACAAAACTTCCATAGATAATTATATTTAAGAACTTTTAAAGGTATACCTAATATACAAAACACTGCACATATATTATGTGAATGACTTGATGAATTTGAACACATGAAAATCACCCATGACATTGTCACATGAATCAAGGTAATAGACATATCTAATACACACAAATTGTCTTGAATATCATTGAGTTGTTTTTACTTTGTTTTGTATTAATGATAACAGTGCTTACTGTGGGATCTACCCACTTAAACTTTGAAGTACATGATGCCATCTTAACTCTAAGCACTGTTTTGTACAACAAATATCTAACAATTATTTTGAGACTTGACTTGGGGAGGTAAACACACAATACAATAGACAAATGATATATTCTAGAATGTCATTATAATAAATTCAATAAAAAGTAAGAAAATGGTTACTAGGAGTTATTTATCTAGCATAACTGAAACTTTATATACATTGAACATCTCCCCCTGTTTACAGTCTTCCACAATCATATTCTGTGCTTCTATAAGTTTAATTATTTTGATACTTAATATTATTTGTCTTTTTGTGATTAGCTTAGCACAATAACATCCAGGTTCATCCATGTTGTTGCAAACAGCAGAATTTTCTCTTTTTTTTAAGACTGAATAATAATTCTTTGTTTCTTTACTCATTCATTTTTTGATGGGCATTTGTATTGTTTCCATATCTTAGCTATTGTGAATAATGCTGCAGTGAACATGAAAGTATAGATAACCCCTGAGATCCTGATTTATTTATTTTTGAATGTATATCCAGAAGTAAGATTGCTAGATTATATTGTAGTTTAAGTTTTAATTTTTTGAGGAATATCCATGGTGGTTTCCATAACTGCTGCCCATTTTACATTTCCAAAAACAGTGTTTAAGGACTTTAACTTCTTCACATTGCCACCAAGACTTGTTAACTCTTTAAAAAATAACAGACATCTTACCAGGTGGGATGTTATATCTCACTATAGTTTAGGTTTGTGTTTCTTTTATTAGTAATGTTTTAGGGCATTTTTTCATATAACTGTGAAATATCTGTCAAAGTCTTTGCCTAAAATTTTTATTAAAAAAAATCCTGCCCTGGCTGGTTGGCACAGTGGTAGAGCATTAGCCCAGCATATGGAAATCCTGGGTTTGATTCAGGGCACACAGGAGAAGCACCCATTTGCTTCTCCACCCTTCCCCCCTCTCTTTTCTCTCTATCACTCTCTTCCCCACCCACAGCCAAAGCTCCATTGGAGCAAAGTTGGCCCGGGCGCTCCATGGCCTCTGCCTCAGGTTCTAGAATGGCTCCGGTTGCAGTGGAACAACACTCCAGATGGGCCGAGTATCACCCCCTGGTGGACATGCCCCATGGATTCCAGTCCAGTGCATGCAGGATTCTGTCTGTCTGCCGCTTCCCACTTCTCACTTTGGAAAAGTAAAAAATAAAAAAATCCTAAATTCATATGGAACCATAAACAATCCTGAATAAGCAAACTAATCTTGATAAAGAAGAACAAAACTAAAGGCATTGCACTTCCTAATATCAAAATATAATGCAAAATGATAGTAATAAAAATAGTATGGTACTGTAATTAAAATAGACATATAAACCAGTGAAAAGATAGGAGTCCAAAAAATAAGTCCATGTATAGATTGTAAACTAATCTTTGACAAAGTGTCAAAAATACAAAATAAAAAGATAGTTTTTTCAATAAACAGTTTAATAAAAATCCAGTAAATAAAACCTTAGAAGACAAGGAAGTGAACAATATTGTTATTAAGACCATGAGAGAACTGGGTGAGAGACTGAAGTGTTTGCAGTAAAGATATCTGTGGTAGAAGAGCTTTGGGTTGTTACAAGATCCACGGTGGGAACTACTGTAAAAGTAACTAAAAGGGATTGGAAATGAAGATCATTTGAGTGAAGAATTATCTTAATGAATCCACCTAATTTTGGAGATGTCTCCTTTCAGCGGACATTGAAAAATCCTAAGATTGTTGAAATATTTGGAGTGCAAAAGAAGAGAGATTTTGGGGTGAATAAAAATAAAACAAAAAAATAAAGTAGGAAAGAATTACAGAAGCAATTTCATGCTCATAAGAGATTTAAACAACAAAAACCTTTTAGAGGAAGTTCAAATGCTAACACTGGGAAATTACAGCTGTTCTATAGCCATGTGACATATGGTACTAGTAAAGAAAATAGCAAAAAATTAATGTAACATAAGAGAATTTCTAAGGTTTAATTAGGACCTGAAACTTGAGATAAATTAGATGAAAATACTATTAGATTTTATTTATTTATTTTTATTTTATTCTTTTGACAGAAACATAAGAAGAGTCAGAGAGCGGGACAAAAACTTTTAGAGGAAGTTCAAATGCTAACACTGGGAAATTACAGCTGTTCTATAGCCATGTGACATATGGTACTAGTAAAGAAAATAGCAAAAAACTTAATGTAACGTAAGAGAATAGGGACAGACAGGAAAGGAGAGATGAGAAACATAAATTCTTTGTTGCAGCACCTTAGTTGTTAATTGAAATATGTCTACATTAATGTGTTGATTTTCTAGACATTTCTGATGCAAATGAAAACAATTATTACTTTTACTTTTAAATTCTCAATTTTTTGTCTTTGGTTTGGGGTTGGTCCTGTACCACTAAGTATTCTGTATCACACGTTTCCTGCTGAGGTTTTTCTCTCTTCATATTTAAAAGTCAGAGGTTTTATCTCTTCACATATTACATCATCAATATCTAATGACCCTATTCACATTCAATTCTCTTAGACACCATCCCCACTTCCCAGTACAAACGGAACAGAAAATAAATACTACAGTGAGCATTCCATGTTCAACCTTGAAGCCTAGACACACATCAGCTCGTTATTCCATCTTCATGTGTCCTCTTTGTTGACATCTGTGATGGATCAACTAATAACCTCCTGTATTTTTATATTGCCAGAATCAAGGCTCCCAAAGTACTCCTTATGCATAAGGTCCCCTGTTTTATACTGTTAAATTAATGCTCAACAGGGAGTCACCAACATTTTTTTGATTAACTATTATATTTAGGAATGAACAACTCTTAGAAGATAGCCCCATTGCTACAATAATAAAGATAGTTGGAGGAAAGAAAATAATAGCAACAATGAAATCAATTAAATTTGATACTTATTGTTCAAAAATATGAAAATAAAGACAGATCCTAACAACTTTTAAGGATAGAAAGGATATATTAGATTTAAAGATACATTTTATCTTTTGGAAAAAGATGTTGATAGGAGGATATAAAAGGGGATGAGCTGCAAACAGTTGAAAATAACTGTGAGGCACACTGACCTGCTGCTGAGTTCTCTGATGATCCTCCACTCTCTGAATACTTGAAGGATGAATCTCTGCTAGAGTTTCTTCCTTGATCTAATCCCCAGTGATCGGCAGAGATGTTGCTGAGGAGAGTGAAACAGAGATCAGTTATACTTTGAAGTGTCCAAAGAACCTAGCTACCTAGAGGCACCTACCTAGAGGTTAAAGTTAAGACTTTCACCCTACTTAAAGGTACATGTGGAATGAGTTTCAATAGTAAGATTATTATAGAAAATTTTATATTGAAAATGTTGCATTATGTTAAATGATTACATAATAACTACAATAAATTTGAAAAACCATAATTTATGTGATTGAAAACTGTGTCTTTAAAAAAATGCTTTTATTAGTGTCCATTGTTTTACAATAAATGTTTTACATAATGAACCATACCATATTATCTTTTTATATTTAGTAAAATAATAAATGTTTATCTTCACATACACAAAAGTATTTGTTCACTTTTGTTGGCTTCATTTTTCTCACTGCTATTTGATTATTTTAAAAATTTATTGGTTTCAGGGAGCAATGCTCCAAAATAATGACTGTACATATAAATATTTTTAGATAGTAACTGTTTTCTCCTCAAAGCCATTTCTCTATAGTCCAGATATTTTTATTCCCAGTGCATGTAGATACTGTATATCTCATGTTCTATTTCATTTTCTTTTGTTTTTTCTTTCTTATTAGTAAGGCAAATGCAGAGAGTGCTAGTACAATGTTGTCTATCAAAAAGTAAAACAAAAATAACTGAGATAGTTTTGTACAGTGTTTTCCACTCTTCTTGTACTTAAAAATGATTTTGCATTTTATAAAAATGAATAGAAAAATTGTTACTAATAAGTCTAAATTTAAATTTTTCTTTATTTAGCATGGCATTAAACAATAAATTAACATCACCATTATAAACTTAGAGAGAGACAGTAGGAGAAATTAAAAAATATATATTTTAGTACTTTTAATAGTACTCTTTCTTGGTGTCTAGAGCTTTTTTAAGGAGATTTAATTTTTAAATTTTTTATAGTGCCTTACAAGTTATAAAACTAAATATAAACTAACATGTAGGCATACTTTAAAACTTTGAAGAAAATGTTGCACTAATTAAAAATAATATACTTTTAATAGAGAAAACTCAGATTTCAGCAGATTAAAAGAAAGTTGATTTCATTATGAAATGATGGTAAAAAAGGTAAGTATAGAAACTCCTAGGGTTACCTAGAAAGCACAGGGGTAGTACAATGGTGCTTTTTGTGTGTGTTTGTAAAATTGTCATTTTTAAAATAGTACGAATTGCTCAATTTAAATTATATTTTATTAACATTCTTTCAAAAATGATTGCAGTGTATTACTTGAAGTAAAAGAATGTGCTGAAATTTTAAATGAAATCTGGATGATTTTTAAATATTATTCCAATAACATTTGATAACAAAATGAATAAACACTTTTGTATTCACCATCCTAGTTATGGTCATCAAATCAACTTAATAGATATAGCTCAAAACACCTGAATTAGAACATCAATACAAAGAGAATTATTTGAATATCAAAACCTCATTAGCAAGGTAAGGGAAGTAATATTTTGTTATTTTTTTGCACATACCCTTAAGATAAGCAATTGTCTTATAAGCCAGTTAAAGAAAAAATGTATATATATATATCTTAAGAGGAGGTTGATTTTTTCCTCTTACCTTGGCCCCCAGCAGATAATAAAATTTGCATAAAGATATTGTCATCAAGTCTATGATAAAAATCAATCTTGTTTTAAAGTTTAATGTATCACTCTATGTGATAAGATTGTTAGAGAAATAATAAGACATTTTTGGTAAAGTTTAAGGGAAAATATGCGTTGATCTTCGAAGAATCATACCTATTGTTCTTTGTTGTGAATCTTCCACTATAACCTCTAAAACAAGAAGGAACGTGGCAATTCTTGCAGAGATAGTAGGTTTTTAAAAATGAACTGACGAGTCATGCAAATAGTGAAATATCTTGGCATTAATGATGAAAAGAGGAGGTCATTATCTCAGATTGCTAATTAAAGCGACCACACTTCTGAACTGACCATGCTTAATTAGTTAAGAAAAGTGTTTTTTTCAAATAGCTGGGTCAAGTTTTCAGGAAGGATATCATTGAATTATGTCCTTATGGTTCATAAAATATTTTTAAGGATAGTTAATAAAAAATTCATTAAGATTAAAATTGAATAAATGCCATAGATTTTATTATTGATGGATAGCAGAATGCAGTGATACTTAGGGTCACTAAGGGTCAGAATATATACAAGACTGATTAAACAGAGAAATAAAGTATATAATTCTTATCTTCACTGTTTTACTTTATATTTCATGCGTATTTTCTAATACAGGTCAGTGATTATTTTGAACTTGCATAGTAATAGCTTTATATGTTTTCCTTACTATGACATCTATTCACTGATCTTGCTTACTTTTCCAAAGGAAATATGAGTTGACAAATAAAGGTGTAAATGAGAAAACAAAGAAAATAAAGTAGGGAGATTATAAAAACTCATACATATTTAAGAAAATGTTTAGTGAGGGAATATAGGTTTAGGGATATATAATTTACTTGAATAACAAGAAACACCTCCTCTTACATGGATAAATAAAGACCATCAGAGGATTTTTTTTAATGCACAGGGTGATTTATTATATTTTTTGACTTGGGGTAGAGTGAAAAAGGGCACTAAAATTATTATGACTACATCAATAATTGGATATGGAAGAAAATTCATTACTTTGTTTTCTCTTAAAAACATAAGAAAATTAAAATATCAGTTCCCATTTAGTTGGCTGTTTATTTTGATATCAGTTTCTCTTGCTGAGCAAAAACTTTTTATTCTGATGTAGTCCCATTCATTTATCTTTGCCTTCACTTCTCTTGCCATTGGGGTCAAGTTCATAAAATGTTCTTTAAAACCCAGGTCCATGAGTTTAGTGCCTATGTCTTCTTCTATGTACTTTATTGTTTCAGATCTTATATTTAGGTCTTTGATCCATTTTGAATTAATTTTAGTACAAGGGGACAGGCTGTAGTCGAGTTTCATTCTTTTGCATGTGGCTTTCCAGTTTTCCCATCACCATTTGTTGAAGAGGCTTTCTTTTCTCCATTTTGTGTTGTTGGCCCCTTTATCAAAGATTATTTGACCATATATATGTGGTTTTATTTCTGGGCTTTCTATTCTGTTCCATTGGTCTGAGTGTCTATTTTTCTGCCAATACCATACAGTTTTGATTATTGTGGCCCTATAATATAGTTTAAAGTCAGGTATTGTAATGCACCCAGCTTCATTCTTTTTCCTTAGGATTGCTTTGGCTATTCAGGGTTTTTTATAGTTCCATATAAATCTTATGATTTTTTGTTCCATTTCTTTAAAAAATGTTATAGGAATTTTGATGGGAATTGCATTAAATTTATATATTACTTTGGGTAATATGGCCATTTTAATTATATTTATTCTTCCTATCTAAGAACAAGGAATATTTTTCCATCTCATTGTGTCTTTTTCTATTTCTCTTAGCAATGCCTTGTAGTTTTCGTTATATAGGTCCTTTACATTCTTTGTTATGTTTATTCCTAGGTATTTTATTTTTTTGGTTGCAATCATGAAGGGGATTATTTTTTTGAGTTCGTTTTCTAATATTTCATTGTTGGCATATAGAAAGGCTATGGACTTTTGTATGTTAATTTTGTATCCTGCGACCTTACTGTATTGGTTTATTGTTTCTAGTAATCTTTTTGTGGAGTCCTAAAAAAGGAACTTTAATAATAAAGACACTGGGACTTGGCAAGGTATTATTATAGGATGGTCTAGTTATGATGGTAAAGAAATTGATACAGATGTAGGGTACTTCACTTCTAAAAAACTAAACTGTATCTCAATGCATTATTTATCATCCTCATGCTACAAAGTAACAATTACAAGAGGGGCAGCAATTCAAAGGATGCAAAAGACAGGAAATACAAAAGTCACCTGCTAAAACTGTGGAGGCAGAATTTTCCCTGGTAGAGATAAATGGATCAAAAGTTTATTAAGTTTTTGCTGGCTTCCCAAAGAAACTATTAGTTCATGCAAAAAAGACTAAATCTTCAAATATTTTTTAAAGCCCAGGGTACACCACTTTATTTTAGGAAAGGCTCAATGTAGACTCCTAAAGAAATACAATGTTTCCATACTCTAGTGCAGGTTTTCCAAGAAAGTAGTATACAAGGGTGTCTCAGAGATTGGAGACAGAGATGGCAAAATCCTTAGACAAGGGATTCCTTCCAGTGAACAGAGTCAGAGTTTCATCCAGGTGATTTCTTCATTCCCAGTGTGATGCCTGGGTACTCTAATAAAATCTTTTCCTGGTGGGATTTAAATTACTTCTGTTGTTGATCGTATATGCATCTCATTCTTTACGTTTCCAAATGGGAGTGATTATTGCATTTGTCCTGTGCCTGCCCGGTTACTGCATATTGGGTGTGTGTGTTGGAGAAGGGAAGATAATTTTTTTAACTTTGTAGGTCTCCAGAGAAAAGGGAGTCACATCTGGATCTGATGGTTCCTAGTGAAATAGACTCTGAGCAATATTCAGTGACCAGATGGGACTTTATATTGTCACTCATAATGAAGAATGAGAATGATCCATGTGTGAAAGTGGAATAAAGTGATTTGATAACCAAAACGCCTAGTCAAAGATAAGATTATCCAAAGCCATATCTTCTTAGGCACACAGAAATCTGACCTTTCTAAACTTTCTGGCAGTTAAGCCAGGGACCATGAGATTACTAGTAAATTCTTCCTGGTAGAATGCAGGCATGTGTGATATGAAACACCTCAAGGTTTGGCCTAGAAGGGCTGGCTCATTCTACAACATTTCTCAGCCAGTTTTTTACCCCTCACCGGGGAGACTGTAGTCTGGGTTTCCAGATCTACATCCACACAATGGAATAGCCTGATTCCTAAGTCATCCAATAGACAGCAGACTGTGATGTGAAAATAAAATAAAAGTTTGTTGTGGTAATACACAGACATTTTGAAGCATGTTTGTTGTAATAACATAGCCTACTCTATATTCTCTAATAAAAGGATATAGAATATTCATAAAACAAAAATGAAAACAATACTAAACAAACAAAAATATTAATGAGAAAATGGCGCTCAAAGAAAAGTTCCCTAAAATCTCTGTGTAATTGTCTTACATGTGACTCTGACAAGAAAACAATAAAAGTACTTTTCTATACATCTCTGCTGTGGTGGATGAGAAGAGAACAATTTCTGGTTACATGTGGCAACAAAAGGGTATAAATATGAATTGCTTTTTGCACTGGCAAAGGCTCAGGAGTCTATCCTGAAATAAGGGATTATCCAGTACTCCTTTATAGAATAGAATAATTCTTTGCACAATACTTTCAATTCAGTAAGAGAAAAAATATAGAGAGCAAATCCAACCATTTATATTACCAACAGTCCACTGAGCCTTACTTTCCAAAGCCATCAGAAGACAGAAAAGCAAAAAGATGATACCAATAACTCTCCTGAAAAAGGAAGGACTGATGGGAAGAGGCAGAGTGAAACATAGTAAGTGGGATGAAAGAGAAGAAAGTCAAGAGGAAATAAAGAACACATGCCCAAGCCGGAATATGAGTATGCTATCAAAGATAGAATATAAAGAATATATTTATATTAGATGCCAACAATCCAAGAAAAATAACCAGAATAAAGTAAGATGATCGCACTACCAAATATATATCTTAAAGAAATACTTGTAATCAGGTACATCCTTTTAGGTATAAGGCAAAGGAAATACCATGTTCAGGTAATCCATACATAGAAAGAATAAAAAATGGATTAGAAAAGTATGAATATAAAAAGGAAAGCCAGAGTACTAATTTCATATAATGTTGATATAAGAATAAAACATTTAAATATAAGAAAATAATGCAGATATAACTGCATAAATGTTTATACACAGAATAACTTTAATAGCAGTGACTACAATAAAGCAAATTAAAATGTGCAAGTTAAAAATATAAGACAGACAATAAAGACAAGACTCAGTAAATGACTTGGATCTATATCAGAATACTGAGATAAAATAACTGCTAGAGAAAAAATGAACTAAATCATATATTTAATTTTTCCAAGCAAATTTATTTGTTTTGAAATGTGCCACTATCATAACAGGACATCTCTTTTACAAGTACTCATATATTAAAAATTTAATCACAAACTGCTTTAAAACTTTACATCTTTAATATAAGTATTAATAATCCAAATATATTTTCTAAAGAGAATGTAATAAAATCCACACAACACTGATGTTGCAGCTTGTTTTTAGTGCTTGAATAGTATACGAATAAAGTAATGTGTTCTACCCTGGAGATACACATCTTCAAATAATTTACAAAGAATTTTATACATACACTCAATATTCTTTTAGTATCCTTTGTATCTTTGTTTATTTACAAGCTATGCATAATTATTTTTAATTAACAATTTTGAAAATATTACTAAAAATAATTTATTTTTTATTAATTAGATTTTTCATGTTTAAATTTGTTTTAGTTTTTCCACATGATATTTTATTAATTCAACATTGACTTTTATCAATTGACCATTCTCTAGTTTTCCAAGTTTTTTATTTTTTGCTTTGTATTTAAACTGAAGATTTCATAATTCCCCATGTATAAGACACATCTTTTTTCAAAAAAATTGGGATCTAAAAACTGGGTGCATCTTATACATTGGTTGTAGAATTTTTAAATTTGCATTTCCTGCTTTTTTGCGCAGATGAGGAAGTTATATGAATTTTATGATGAATAAAACTTGAGTTCAATATCTTTATGGAATATTTTTTTTTTACAAATTTTAGGCCACCAAATTAAGGTGTGTCTTATACGTGGGAAAATAAGGTAGTTTTATATATATATATATATATATATATATATATATATATATATATATATATGCTATTCTTCAAGTTTGGCTTTAATTTTTATTTTTTAAACATAATAGAGAAATATTATTTATTTTAAGAGCCATATATTTTATTAGTAGTATTAAATTTGAGATCCATTTATTTTATGCTGTGCTGTAACTTATTTTACCATTTCTGATCTGAGTCACTTTCCCATATTCTTATAGTTATTTGATTTATGACTGATAAATGAAAATTTTTAGAAAGAACACTTCATAAAACTCATTATAATTAATATTCCAAATTTTTAAAAGATACAAACTAACATTCACAATATTAATTTTATCTTTACGTATTATGAGTTAAAGTATTTTTAAATTTAAATCTATTTTTGAGTCATGGTGAAGAAAGGAAAAAATTGAAAAATCCTTTACATACACTACTTATATCTTTCTACATTGTAGTCACATACTTACCTAATGTCCTTTCCCTTAAGCCTATATATAAAATCTTCATATATATACAATTATATTTATATATGATGCAAATATCAAAAAACATAACTCAAACTGGTTTTAAATTGTAGAGCTTTTTCTATTATATCAGAAGTGTTATGTTATGTTATATAATAAGTGTTAACATGCTGGATTTTCATGATTAATTCTGTTGACCCAAACACTTTGTAAATTATTGCATTCACATTTTTAGCATTTTTCTAGGTTTATTGAAGTACAATTGATAATTACAAATTGTGTATACCTAATCATTTGACATACACACACATATGTAAAGTGAAATAATAACCACAATCAAAGTAACATATTCATCATCTCACAATTAATTTTTTTGTGATGAGAATATTTAACACCTATCTTAGCAAATTGAAATAATACAATACAATATTAGTTAACTGTAATCATATTGTACATTGACTCTCAAAAACTTACTCATGTGGCACAACTAAAACTTTGTACGTGTTGACAAACATTTTTCTATTTCCTCCTCTACCCAGTGCCTGGCAACCACTATTTTACTCTTTGTTTCTAAGAGTTTTACTATTTCATATTTCACATATAAGAGAGATCTAGAGAGATCAACCAGTATTTATCTTCCCTATCTGGCTTACTTCATTTAGCATAATGTTTTCCAAGTTCATCCACACTATCACAAATGACAGGCTACAGCCTAAATGCTCATCAACAGATGAGTAGATAAATAAATGCAGTATACATACATACACACAACATTCTCAGCATTTTAAATCTGTTCTAATGGTTGTGAGGTGGTGATATTAATTATGAATAGTATAGGTTCACACAGAAGATATTAATTGCAGAATAAAAATTTTTCATTTTATTTAATTCTTTTGTAAGAAAAGAATGCTGTCTAAAATAATTCAGAGGGATGTCTATATTTACACAATGAATATGCTATGCATTTGATGTGGTATGACTGATGACTTACCACTGGTTATATTGTATTTCTATGTTAGAATCAAGTCAATAATATGCCTTTTTCCTGCCTAATTCAGAAAGCCAAAAGTAGAAAGTAGGAGTAGGGCAAAGGGAAATCTAATTAACATTTTGAAGTTGATAAATGTAATAGCATATAATATAACAAAAAACAGTTCCCTCTCACTGCACCTTAACATTGAATACAAATTCATTCACAGCCACTGGCATTACTTACCAATCCCACAGCAAACTACCCTCCCTGCGGCAGAGGCTTAACAGCTATTACAAGGAGTAGCAGAAGTCAACCTCTCTGGCAATCAAGCAGGTTCTGAAAAAAGAGCAAGAGGAAATTTTGCACTCTCGTTTCATTTCTGCAAACTCACCTTCAGAGTTTGCACAGTGTTCTGAGCCAAGGTGCATCTGCATTTACCTAGTGGATCCCTGTTCACATAAAAACATGAAGCCATGAAAAAAAGAGACTTTACATAACAATGCTTATTTTTAAGAATGGAATTGTACTTATATGTCTTCACAAACTTTTATATAATGATAACAGATTTTTGCACTGAAATCATCAATATATATATTGAATTAGTTTTCCAAAATAAAGCAAAATTTTACAGATACTTTAGACAAAGTTAGGTTTAAACAAATGCAAATCATATAATTCTGCTTTGCTTAAACTATATCATATTTTATCTTATGAGTACATATATAATATGAATGAAGATTTATATTATATATTGAGTACTTTCTCTGTAATACATATGCATTATTATATGTATAGGCATCCCCCAAAAAGAATAAGTGGATATTTTTTAATAAGTGGATATGTTTGGAAATGAGTTTGCAGCACGTTACCTGATGCCTTTCTTTTTCTCTTAGAAGTAGGAGATAAAGTCATCTACTGAAATAAGAATGAAATCATAATCTTGATTACACTAGTTTCTACATTTTATTTTTTAATGTAAATGATCAAATATTCTATAAGCCTAAAGTATTCACATGTAACTTTCAATTGTACATACATATAAAATATTATAATCTTTGAAAAAATATTTTAATTTTTATTAAAAAAATTACAGGTAAATACTTTATGATTTTTCTCCCAAACTGTCATTTCTAACATGTTATATGATGTCAATATAACTTGGAAAGTTTTAGCCTGATTTAAATATAGTAATTAAATCTAAGGTACAAAATATAACCATTTTAGTTAATTATTTTTTTAAAATATGTATTTCTAATTTCTTTGTTTTAGGAAATAAAATTCAGAACATTTTATCATTGCTTTTTGTGTGTGTGTGTATGTATGTATGTGACAAAGACAGAGAGAGAGACAGAGAGAGGGACAGATAAGGACAGACAGGAAGGGAGACAAGAAGCATCAATTCTTCCCTGTGGCACCTTAGTTGTTCATTGATTGCTTTCTCATATGTGCCTTGACAGGTAGCCTACAGCAGACCAAGTCAAGCCAGTGACATTTGGACCTGGCCAGCGACCTTGTGTTCGAGCTGGTGAACTATGTTCAAACGAGATAAGCCCGTGCTCAAGCTGGCAAACTCGGGGTTTTGAACCTGGATCCACTGCATCCCAATCCAGTGCTCTATCCACTTCACCATTGCCTGGTCAGCCTACCAAACTTTTTAAGACTAACAATTTTATAATTGTCAAAAAAACAAACCACAGTAAATTTCTAAATCTTTAAAGGAATTTAAAATAACATATATACTTCATTGATGTGATAATGTATTATCATTTTAATTGATTTGAATTTTTTTTTACTGGTAACATTTTTATTAAAAGAAAAATTACAGTAAAACACAAACTCTTATACACAATATAATGATTGGCTAACTTGGGTTTTCTAATTAAAAGAAGTTTAAATTTTTATATTAACTTATAGCATAGTATAATATAACCCCTCCACAGTGTCAACAATACTAATCCAAAGTCTATACATAACATTCTGTTTTAAAATTAAATATATGTATATGGTTTATGATTTTGCATAATTTTATTAAATGTATTGGGTAATATTAATGCAGTGATTAAGAGAGTTATATAAGTTTCAGGTGTACAGCTTTATATCAGGTGTACATCTTTATACTCCATTGTGTGATCACCTCCCAAACCCTAGTCTCCTTCTCTCACCATGTATTTGATCCCCTTTACCCTCTTTGTCCTCCTCCCACTTTTCTTCCCCTCTAGTAACCACATTCTGTTGTCTGCATCTAAGAGTTTGGATTTTGTTTGTTTGTATGTGTGTGTGTGTTTTATTTATTTGTTGAATACTTTAATATTTCACATATGAGTGAAATCATACAATTCTTGTCTTTTTCCATCTGACTCATTTCACTTAGTATAATACTCTCAAGATCCACTTATGACTCATCTTTTGTATAAGTACCACGCTAACAGATTGCGCCACTGGAGCTCCAACTCATCTTTTTATGGCTGTTTTTCAGCGTATATTTGCACTACATGTTGGCCCTGGCTAGGTATCTCAGTTGGTTAGAGTGTTATCCCCTTATATAAAGGTAGTGGGTTTGATCCCTGGTTAGGGCACATACAAGAATCAACAAATAAATGAATAAATAGCTTGAACAACAAATCAATGTTTGTTTCTCTTTCTTTCATCTTCTCTCTATCAATAATTATTAATAAATAAAAAAATGATATGTAGCACATCTTCTTTTTTTAGTTATCTGTCAAAGAACCTTAAACTATTCTTGCCAAAGTTGAAAACATTATTAGATTAAGAAAAAAGATCTTACTCAAATGTATTGATAATTACCATCAAACGTGTACTATTCATAGTAATATACTAAGCTTTTATTGATGATAAAAATATAACAATATCACTACTCTGTGGAGAATACACAAAATCAATTATTAGATATATGACAAATACAATAGAATATACAGGTAGTTTATGTTAAATACATGGTTCATATAGGAGTCAAAAATAGAATAATTTCCACTAGAATGAAAATCCTTGAGGAATAAATATATATTTATCTACATTATATCCTCAGGCTTAGCATAATATCAAACACTTAGGCATATCTTACATAAATGATGAAATTAACAAAATAATGATAAAACTATAAAGATTGACTTAATTTATGCATTAATAGGAAACTTGAATGTCAGTAGAGTAGTAACCTGTGGACAATTATAATGTTGACTCTAGAAATTCACATTAAAAATAGTTTTCAAGTTCACACAGTAACTATAAATAGATGTCTGTATTATAGTGTTCATCATATGTATATTTAAGTTTAAGATTTAGCTATATTTTCCATATAAGATAGTAAACATTATAATTCTATTCCACTAAAAATTTTAAAATACCCACTTAAAACAAATCAATTATATTATAGATTAGAAAAGATGTACTATTTTATAATAAATTTTTGTAGAGTTCAGAAGAAAAGGGATTTATGTTCTACTTTTATTACTTCATATAAATGTA
The DNA here is from genome assembly GCF_036850765.1 of Saccopteryx bilineata. Taxonomy (NCBI): domain Eukaryota; kingdom Metazoa; phylum Chordata; class Mammalia; order Chiroptera; family Emballonuridae; genus Saccopteryx; species Saccopteryx bilineata. The sequence continues at coordinate 287,846,206 of NC_089490.1, forward strand.
AATATTATAAACATAACAATAACACATAGTTTTTCTCAGAAATAAAAGATGAGGAAGCCACATGGTATAAATATATGGAGCACAATAAATAGTGCTAAAAGCAAATATATTTTTAACCTTAGAGAATTACATATTAAAATATGTACTAAAGATATTTATATTTGAAGTAAGTTAAATAAATGCTAATAATCTGGCTTTAAAATGTTGTGTTATAGTAGAATGGACATTGAATTGAGTAAATCAGTCTATTAACTACTGATATAAACTCTGGAAATACTTAACAAATTTTCCATGCCTCAAGATCCTAAGCTGAAAAAAAAAAAAAAAAAAAAAAAGTGCATTAGACTATATTAAGATTCTTAGGATTTATGAACCAGGATTACTCACCCATAAACTGTTCTTTGCTATTAAGAATAGTACCTTTGGAAGCTACATTAACTTTTTCTAGCTAATTAATTTAATTTACATGTATCTTTCCATTTTTTGGATCAATCAGGTTGTGGAAAGTAATATAGATATTGAGAAATATTTCTTTTGTGAGCTTTTTGATATTTTCCTCCAGAGGTAATAAAAAATTATTAACCAAAACCTCCAGGTCTAGAGTAACTTTGCCAATTAAGAGACACATGCAAGATTTCCAATGTGTTCCAGGGAGATATGTATTATGGGAATCATTCTCTTCTCACTGACTTCAGAAACCTGGACATTTCTGCCTTTGTATGTGAGTTAAAAAAAATGGGCCTTGAATTCTATGTTGAAAGTCATATATAAGATTCTACCATTATTCAAGAAGCATGGACAATGGCTTTTATATTTCATATAATAACCACAAATACTAAATTTATACATGCATTGTTATTTAATCCTGAAAATGATTTTTTTCTCACAACTATTATTTATAACCTTTAGACTACTATCTCCAAAAAGGAAGTTATAATAGAGAATTACCCAAGATAATCTTGTACAATATAGTAACAGTAACACTTCTGAGTCAAAATCTAGTATAGTTGTTTAAAATAATATTTTAAGAAATGTTTGCAAAGCATATCAAGTTGTTTTCAAGTCAGTTAAATGTCAACAAAAATTATATGAAAAGTGAAACACGGTTGAAGTATACTACAGAGAATAAACTTTATTATTTTTATTTTATTTATTTATTTTATTTTTTACAGAGACAGAGACAGAGTCAGACGGAGGGATAGATAGGGACAGACAGGAACAGATGCGACACCTTAGTTGTTCATTGATTGTTTTCTCATATGTGCCTTGACTGTAGCGCTACAGCAGACCGAGTAACCCCTTGCTTGAGCCAGCGACCTTGGGTCCAAGCTGGTGAACTTTGCTCAAACCAGATGAGCCCATGCACAAGCTGGCGACCTCGGGGTCTCGAACCTGGATCCTCTGCATCTCAGCCCCACGCTCTATCCACTGCACCACTGCCTGGTCAGGATAAACTTTATTATTTTAGCTACAACTGTCTTCTACACATGTATTGACAATTTCACTATGTCTTTGCTTTCCTCTCTATAAAAATCAAGTACTTGATTATTTTCTAATTTTTCTCTAAAAATATGCTTCTTATCTGAACACTATAGTTTAAACTTATGAAAGTAATGTATTTTGCAGTTGAATTAAAAAAATTCGCTTGGATTTATTTCAATTTTAAATTATACCTATGCATAAAAATAGATTGGATTCTTATATTCTTTTAAAAAATCATTAAAAATTTTAAATTAAATATTAATTTATGAGTCTATTTTTACATATTCCTTTTTACTGTAAATATAGTTTTCTCTGTTATATCTTTCACCTAATATCACTTTTTCTGAAACATACATACAATTGTATAAATTGACTTATTTCAAAAGTAAGTTTTAACAAGACAATGATTTTTTTAAAGTTATTTTTACTTGGGTAGTGTTTGTCTCCTGAAACAGGCTCAGAAATATACAACAGTACTGCATAATAAATCCCATAATTAAGATATAAAGGGCAGTGGACAAACAGCCTACAGTGCAGCTCAATTTCTTGGTGGTTTGGGAAATTGTACATAGAAAGTTAATTTTTCAACTTGAAGTATGTGAAAGTTTATACAAAGATAAGGGTGTAAATTTATTACAGAAATAGAGAACAAACATTCAAATATGTGGAGCTGTAACAGACCCATTACTTTAGGAATGACAGAATATTACACATGACTTGAGTGGGCAATAAATCTGAAAACATAGTATGGAGCTGGGAGTTTTTAATACCTACTAAGGAGATTTAATGGAAAATGCCTTATTTAAAGTAAGTAAATAAGACTGAAATTATCAGTATGAACTGATATTTAGATAAATAAATATATTTTATATTATTTATGTTTTACCAACCTAATGGATAAGTTGAAAATATACATATATAACCTGGGTTACATATTAGTTTAAAATTAACATGAGATTTCTAAATGTCTTAGCATGAAATCATCCCATCCCAGGGCTATACGCTTCACCACACTATAGTCCACTACACACACTGCATATGCACCCATACACACACACATCACAAACATCATCATTTTTATGCAATCATCAAATATAATTTCTAAAGGAAAACTTTGCCTTCTGAAAGTATGATTTGATTTACCCTATTAGAAAAAGCATAACTTTTTTATTAAATATTTGAGTTGTGTTCAGTTGAAAAGAAACTTCAAAATAGAGCTCTGGAAATTTTTCAGTGAAATATAAAAGACTGGAAAAGTAAGGAAAATAAGGTTAGAGATGTAGATGTTTATGTTATAGGGTATTCTACCAGACTCTAAATAGGCAACAGGACAGTGGAAAAAAATATATCACCCTCTGTATTTGCATGTCACTTTAGAACTGAAATCATTTAAAGCAGTGGTCCCCAACCCCCAGGCCATGGCCAGTACCGGTCCATGGGACATTTGGTACCAGTCCACAGAGAAAGAATAAATAACTTACATTATTTCTGTTTTATTTATATCTAAGTCTGAACGATGTTTTATTTTTTAAAAATGACCAGATTACCTCTGTTACATCCGTCTAAGACTCACTCTTGACCTTTGTCTCGGTCACGTGATACATTTATCCATCCCACCCTAAAGGCCGGTCCGTGAAAATATTTTCTTACATTAAACCCATCCGTGACCCAAAAAAGGTTGGGGACCACTGATTTAAAGTATATTTGCTAGGTCATTTTAGCCTTACAATTATCTTAAGGTAGACAGAGAAAAACAGACTAGATGAATTATGCACCAAATTATAAAACTACTTGTACTCATATTCTTTACCTACTCTACTTTCTCTTTCTTTGCTTCTTTAAAATTTAATAATAAAGTTTATTTTCTAATATAAAGCCGTTTCTTCAGATAGATAATTGATTTTATTAATGAAATAAGTATGTCATTATAAAAATATTCACAGCATTAGATTAACATTTTGCTATTTACATAATATTTTAAGTTTATTAAAAAATATTTAGACAGCAAATAATGTTTTGGATAGCGTGTAAATTTTTTTATATCTCCTTAACAAATAAATACAAACTTGATGACTTAAACAATAAACATTTATTCTCTCACAGTTCACGAGACCAGAAGTTTGATATCAGTATTACTGGGTTAAAATCAAGGTGTGCTGGCAGGGCTTCAATCTCCCTGAAGGCTAACAGCAGAATCTGTCCCTTGCTTCTTTCTGCTTCTGATGTTGCCACATTCCTTGGTTTGTGCCACATGACTGCAATCTCCTCTTCCATAGTAAAACTGCCTTCTTGGTGTATGTGTGTAATCTTCCCCAGTCTCCTTCATTTTAACCACCCCATTTCAGTTTCCTTCACACACATACACGCACACACACATACGTTATTGCATTTAGGGATCCCACTCAGAAAATCCTGAATAACCTCATTTCACCATTTTATTTTTATCATTTCTTCAAAGGTCAGGCAACGTCTTCTTTCCTTGCCCCCAAACAAAATGATATATACTATACGGATATATACTGAAGATACTAAGTCCTAATATCTTTAACAAACATTATTCTGCCTCCCATAGTCTTTCTGGCTTCCAAATTTAATGCCCATAACACGTGTTTTAACACACTAAAGCAGCAATTTGCAACCGTTTTCTTCTCATGGTACACATAAGTCAATTACTAAAGTTCTGTTGCACACCAAAAATATATATTTTTGCCAATCTGACAAAAAATAGGTATTAATTTTAACTCATTTACACTGAAAAGCTATTGTGTTGGCTGTGGTCATTTTTTTTATTTGACAACCTAAGGAAAAAAAAAGGTCAGTGCCCCTGACTAAAGAGCCAGGTATTGCATATTTAAAAATTCTTATGCCCTGGCCGGTTGGCTCAGCGGTAGAGCGTCGACCTGGCGTGCAGGGGACCTGGGTTTGATTCCCAGCCAGGGCACATAGGAGAAGCGCCCATTTGCTTCTCCAACCCCCACCCCCTCCCCCCCTCCTTCCCCTCTGTCTCTCTCTTCCCCTCCCGCAGCCAGGGCTCCATTGGAGCAAAGATGGCCCAGGCGCTGGGGATGGCTCCTTGGCCTCTGCCCAGGTGCTAGAGTGGCTCTGGTCGCCGCAGAGCGACGCCCCGGAGAGGCAGAGCATCGCCCCCTGGTGGGCAGAGCGTCGACCCTGGTGGGCGTGCCGGGTGGATCCTGTTCAGTTGCATGCGGGAGTCTGTCTGACTGTCTCTCCCCGTTTCCAGCTTCAGGAAAAAAAAAAATTAAAAAAAAAATTCTTACAGCATACAGGTTGAAAATCGCTGCACTAAAGCATCAAAACAAATCCAAAATGTCTTGTAAATACGATCAGTTCAAAAATACCAAATCTTATCATCTCAATCATAAATGTCATTTCTTCAGCCCTCACAGAAGATTGTCCAGCCATGGCATTGGCTCTCTTTCCAAAGCATGCTTTCCTATGAATTATTCTCCTAATTTTATCACATTTTTCTATCTAAATACATTGAAAAATTTTAAATCATTAAGTGCAGGTTCAGTTTTGCTTGACAGTTTTTTATTTTAATTTATGCCTGTTTATTGCATTTTTTTTCTTTAAGCAGGTTATACCATTGATGCTTTTGCTTGGGAATTTCAGCTAAATGCCCAAGTTCCTTGGTTTATAGATTTTAATTTTCCAAATAACTGTAAGGCACAGTTGAGCTAGGTTTTCTGCCACTATATAGAAAGGGCAGCCTCTCCTCCATTTTTCTATGATACATTCTTTATTTTCTTCTGTATTCACTCCAGAAGTGCCTTTATTCTACTTTACCAATAATAGTCTGTTTATGCAAATCTAAGGATTTTTTTATTATGTGCCTCTGATTTCTTCCAGCCTCTCTTTACTTATTACCTAGTTCTAAAGCAATTTCTACATTTTCAGAAATTATTACACATCTCATACCCCTATACAACAGTGTGCATTTTTATAGTTTTTATAACAAATTACTACAAACAATATGGCTTAAAAGAATTAAATTTATTTTCTCATAGTTCTGAAGTCCAGAGGTTCAAAGTCAGTGTTACTTAGAAAAATTAAGGGGTTGACTGGGTCTCTTTCCCCCCAGAGGATCTGTGAAAAAATGTGTTGCTTGCCTTTACTAGCTTCTAGCATTCCCTGGCTTGCCCCACATTAATTACTTCAATCTCGGCCTCTCTACCACAATCCCTTCTTCTCTCTGTGTATTTCAAATCTTCCCTGCCTCCCTGTTATGAACATGAAGAAATCTGGTTGTATTTAATAACTACAACTTAAAATCCTTAAGCTGATGTGCAAAAATATCACATTTTTTTTTCTAAATGAATTACATTTACAGGTTGCTGGCATTAGGACTTTATATCACTGATAGACATTAGTTAGCCAGCTACACATGTTTACATGCCATCACATTTCACAACTCAGTCCTACTCAATGTTATGAAAATTATGTGATTTCAAAAGTTCCCCTTTTCCATTAAAAAGTGATTTTAATTGCTGAAATAACTGAAGTACAATTTTTCAGAATTTTCAAGTTAAATACCATTTAAGGGATTTTTGAGCTCATAACTATTTTATTGTCCGGTTTTCCTATTAATATATAACACACAGGTTTCCTTTGGAATAATGACATTTCTCAGTGGGCTAATAGATGTATTTGCATTCTATTTTCAGGCATTCAGTGAATGGTTGATCATGTGATCATTATTAAAGACCTAGTTTATTACTTATAAGATGGAACATTCTATTTATACTTTAAAACACATGGCACTTTATTGCCTTAGGGTAAAAGTCACAGCTAGAGCATTAATGCACATATTTAATATTCTCTGTTAAGGAACAGGTTATTGCTAGAAAACCTGCTGATTCTAAGCAATAGACTAATGCAAGAATGTAGCATTTATAGATATACTATGCTGCTTAATTGCCAGTCCCTTGTGTTTCCGCTCATTATACTACAAGCTTCTTCAAAGGACCAAATGAGGCTCCACCAGTCTCTCCCGGGGAGAGAAGCTGCTGCAGTTTGGTTTGGGGAATGACACTCCAAAAGTATAACTACCTGTATTTGAAATGCAGATACTTCCTGTCTCACCAATCTGCCTGGCCACTGTATATGTTTATCTAAATGAAACATGCAGTTCGAATTCCTTAGGAAATCTAAACCAGAAGAAAGAAAGATTATTTCTGTGTGCTCATTAGTTAAATGCAAATGTAAAGAGGAATTAAGGTCTTGTCTCAGGGATATGAGGTTGTGTGTATTTGAATAAAAAAGTCTCAAATCACAAAACAGTGTGAGACATACTAGACTAGAACCACATTAGAGGAGAACTCCGGTTATACCTCTGACTAGCCATGTGAAATTAATCTAGTTATTAATCTTCTGTTTAATAAAATAGGAAAAGAGACTATGATCAGTTTTATTATTGTTTCATATTATTTTCTTCTCTTCATAAGAGGAATACAACACCTCCTGGAACCAATGCCAGTGCTTCTCCAAAACTGCTGCACCATTGCAATGAGGATTAATCATGTGACTTGCCATTGATCAATAAAATGTGAATGGAGGGACCTGTACCATTCTGTAGCAGAAGCTGTATGAAACTCCATGAAGTTTTGCCTTCACCTACTCTACATGTGCCAATGATAGCGTGTCTCAGATAAAAGGTGACCTTTAAACCTGAATCTCAGAATTAAGGAACTGTGAAAAATAGAGCCACATCTAACCCACAAATATTATAAAGCGTGAACAACATGTAAAAAACTTGCTCTTCCCCCCTCACAAAAGCCAGAAATCGGGAGGCAATCAGACAGACTCCCGCATGTGCCCAACCAGGATTCACCCGGCATGCCCACCAAGGGGCGATGCTCTGCCCATCCGAGGTGTCGCTCTGTTGCGACCAGAGCCACTCTAGCGCCTGGGGCAGAGGCCACAGAGCCATCCTCAGTGCCCCGGCCAACTTTGCTCCAATGGAGCCTTGGCTGTGGGAGGGGAAGAGAGAGACAGAGAGGAAGGAGAGACGGAGGGGTGGAGAAGCAGATGGGCACTTCTCCTGTGTGCCCTGGCCAGGAATCGAACCCTGGACTCCTGCACGCCAGGCCGACCAGCCAGGGCCAAACTTGCTCCTTTTTAAACCACTAATATGTTAAGGGTTGTGCTGAACTGCACACAATCTGGAAAAAGCTAAATAATAACAGTATCTACTTAATATATTTATTATGAGTAAGGGTCAGTGAAAGCAGCTGGCAACATACGATGTATATAGAAGTATGCAGATATATTTTATCATTATTACTGTTACTATTTCAAAAATCCAAGATGTGCTAGTGTGAGAGATTACCACATATCAGATTTTAAAGGAGTAAGAAAAAAATCCCATTTCCATGGTTATAATGTTCTATACTGAGTCTGGAGTAATGAGCATATTTTTCCTTTACTATTGAGGAAAAAACAATAGAAACTGAATTTTGAAGGTTTGAGTTTTAAATACTCATGAGATTTTGTCATTCAAGAAAATCAGATCATCTCCCAAATATTTCATACAACTCTGCCCCTGCCCCTTCCTCAATGCCATATCAACAACACTGGTGATTATATTATTTCATAGGCTATATTCATTCTTTCTTTTCCACCAAAACAATAAAATTTTGTTTGGAATAGGATCAAAGAAGTTTTCAATAATTTTTTTTAATAATCAAAATTACTCTTAGATGGATTTGACTCTATTATTCATATAACATGCAGAAGCATAAGAAGATTAAAAAATCTAGAAATTCACAATGATGCCTTCTTCTGCCACTAAATTCTAACCCTATCCCATAACTCCATCTATGTAAAATTTTAATGGCATATTTTCTTCTGTACTTCAAGAGTCTCTAAATTAAGTATTCTTGGTAGTTAAGGTCTATTTTATCTTTTTTTCTATAATTTATATATATTAACTCTAATTAGTTTAACTCCTCATGAGCAGGAATTGAAGCTTTTATTTCTATGTATTCAGTATTAGAGCTATATGATAGTCAAATTAAGTACTTGGTTCAACTTTGTCCCACACAATAAAAATTAATGAATATGAAAGGTTAATATGGGGGGAAAAAAGTACATTATTTCCTCATTCTTACAGCATGTTTGTTTCTACTAATTCCAAAATCCATCAGCCCAACTCTCTTTATGGTCTTTTTTTATAAAAGAGAGATTTCTGGATTTTCAAATGCAGTGATTTGCTTTGAACATTGTTTCTTTATTGTGTTCATTAAATCAAAAATTCAAATATAAACCAAATAAATATTTGATTTGTTTAGTAGCAGGTACTGAAAGGCTTATAAACAATGTAAAAGTAACTTTAGAGATACTATTGATCTAGTAATGTCAAATGCTAGGTGAAATTTCTGACTTGCCTTGATTGCCATTTAGAATTAATAAGTAAAAATCAATTAAACTTATCCAAGGTCAAATGTATTTTTAAAAGATTTTTATTTATTATTAATATGTGTTGAGTACCAATACAACACAAACCATTATAGGAAAGCTAAACTTATACATAATGACAATTTGATTACTAAGCTGCATAAGAGACTAAAATGTTGATGTTAACTAATAGCTATAAAATAAGTATTTTGTTAAGTACATGTATTTTCCTGTTTAACCAATGTAATGACTCAATATAGTAAATATTATTATAATTCCACAGTTAAGAAGGTTAGAGAACCAAAGTTTGATCAAGGCTATAGAGCTAAGACTTTGCAATCAACAGAAGATATTTATATATTTAAAAACAGGTTTATATCACTGTAACTTTTGTTTTAAATATTACAATATTTGCCTTCTTATACTTCATTCACATTATACTGAATCACAAAAGGCTTTGGCTTTTGTTTGTTTTGTTTTTTATAGTCCGTTGTGAACTATATGGCAGATGTGATTCTAGTGCTGGAAGCATTAAACAAAACAAAACTAGCAAAAATAGTGCTGACCCTCATGTTGCTTATATTCTACTGATAATGGAACCCCTGACCAGACAGGGGGCAGCAAACATTTGTTTTAGTAAAGCCGTAAATTACTTAGTTTATATATCTTTTAATGTTTTCTTCAAGTTATTTAAAAGAGTAAATTAAATTTTAAAAATAAATGAAAATAAATAATAAAATAGTGCGAAGTCCATGGTAACTTTACCAAATAAGGGGATGAGACTGGAGATCTAAAACACAGGGTGAACTGGGGACAAAGGCATGAATGATACATAATTTACAAGCAACAATAAAGAAAACTGCTTAAATCTAGGATTTCAAATAAGGTAAGAATACACTTACGAGTCTAAACTTTTATAAGAGGTAGAGGGATGATCAGACTTTCGTTCTAGAGAGGTAATTTGGGTGGCTAGGCAGAGTTAGGTTATTAGTAAGCAAGAAGCAGAACCATAAATGTGAGACTGGCAGCATATTATTCAACAAACACCAAAGTCAAAGTGTGACCTAAAGGTTCTAAATTTGAATACTGACAGTTAAAGTGGAGACTACTGTAATAGTCTTAAGCAAAAAGATAAAAATAAATTTAAGTAAAAGAGTGTCAATAAAGATTGTATTAAAAAAGAATTTTTTCAATGATGATGATGTTCCATAAATCTAGACTGTCCTATACAGCAGATTAAATTCACATGTGAAAGTTATGATTTAAAATGTGATTAATTATTCCTTTTAAATTAAAATATAAACACCTATAGCTCATGGTTATCTTGTTAGCCAAAGCAAATCTATATTATGGGAGACTAAACTCAGTTAAACAACTTGAAGGAGATAGAGAAGTAAAATAAGTTAAACAGGCTGTGAAAAGTGAATGTGAAACAGTAAAAGTTAGTGGTTAATTAAATCCAACAACAATTAAGGGTAAAATTTGAAGGACAGTATTGAAGAAGAAAAAATAAGTAGAGATAAATGACTAGACATAAAGGAACCCACATTCATGCATGGAAGACTGGGGAAAATAAATAATTAAAAATCAATTCACTACAGAAAAACAGATCCTTTACTATTTATTTTCATTCATTACCAATCAAGTTTGTACTCTTGCTTTCTCCTAATAAAATGGGTAATGAGGTTAAGTCTAATTTTTTAATGTATTTTGCAGGAGACATTTCATTAAAAATGTTGTACAAATTGAAACTCAATTGAATTTTATAATTCACTATCAACTCTAAATAATTTGCTATCTTAGTTTTATCAAATTTATTTCTGAAACAATATAGTGTTTTTAGCATCATTTTAAAAGTTATATATTAATTTTACACAAGATGATTCTTATGAGCATTGATTTTATATCAATCAATATTTATCTCCCAATTGTACAATTATTTTAATAGTAATTTGTATGGGTTTCTTAGTAATTTTCTTTTTATCTATTTATTATTTTATTATAGCTAGATGGAACCTTAGATTTTCATTTTCTGCATATAGTAAATACATGTATAATATCTACCCATCAATTAGTAGATCATATTTGCTTACTGATATAAATTTGACCATGCTTTACAAATTACTGATTCAAGATAATTCCCAGGTAAGTAAACAAGACAGATGTACTCAAGTGTAATTTTATTTTTTCTAAAATATATTAATAAATTCTAAAATATAATTTTGCTAAAAATTTTGTTAGCATAGGTAGTTAAATATTAATAAAGGAAACAAAGAAAATCAGATATTAAAATACCTAGTAAACTGAGAAGCTGAATCTGAAATTGGGCCTTCTCTACTAGGAAGTTGCAACATTCATAGGCTGTTCAGGGATCCTAGTGTTGTTCAGCCAAGAGGAATAACACTCCTCCCTTACCAAGTGTAGGCAAGAAGGACCTTTAAGGAGACAGCCAGTCCTCCAGTATGGCATTTTGGGGAGTAGAGGGAGGACCTTTGGTTAGGCACACACACACAGTAAAAACCAGATGGCACAACAGAACTTTTGAACATCCAAAATAGAAGTCAAGATGGCTCAGAGGGAGGTGTTTCTACTATGAGACATGCACAGTAGAAACTGAGAGGACAATAATACAGGGAAGAGCCTGGACTGGGAAAAGAACTGAATTAGACAAAAGACACAGAATCCTGGAATATCTAGGAAATGGATTGGTTAGAAGGAAGAAACAACAGTGGGCCCAGGAAAACTTGGGAAATTTATTGGTTAGTTTGAAAAAGTCCCTGGTCCTTCCCAAGCCCTAGATATTATACTCCATGCTTAACAAAGCCCTGTCTAGTTCTCCCTCACTTGGTAACACATGCTTTCCCAGGCATTTCTGCCTTCTTTCTCCATAACAGTCATGTGGACCTAATAGCCATCGGGGATTCAGAAGCTGTGCAGCCTTCAATCACAACAACATTCATAGCCTGGGTATCTGCAGATGTGAAGATGCATCTTTGTGCATGGAAATCTGGGTGCTTATTTCTTTGTACACATGCACCATTAATTCTTTGGAGTATATATATTTTTTAATTATTAATTGAATTTATTGGGATGACATTAGTTCACAAAATCATATAGGTTTCAAGTGTACAACTCAATAAAACACCATTTGCTCACTGCGTCATGCACCTTCCGCCTCAAGCAAATGAATATATTCTTAAAAGTAGAATGGCTAAATCAAATAATAGTCATACTTTAAATTTTGTTCTCAAATTTCTATGCTTCTTTAATTTTAAATAGTTACACGTTCAATCTCATTTTTCCACAGGCTTACAATAAACTCTGAAAGCGATTTTTTTTCTTTTTTTTAATTGATTTTAATGTATTGTGTTTACATAGATTCTAGTGTTGTCCTGAATGCATCCCCCGTCCCCCGTATTCCCCTCAACATCTCCCATATCCCCCTATTTCCCTCAACATCTCTCTTGCCCCTTCTCCATAGCGCCCTCCCCCCTTCCCTTCAGCTTTATCCCATCCCATCATCCTCTTTCCTTCTGTTCTCTTTTCCTCTGGCTTCTTTCTTTTTTCTTTTCTTTTTTTTATTAATTTATTGTGTTTACATAGATTCTAAAGTCACTTGTGTTCCTCAGTACATCCCCCCTGTCTCCCTCCCCGTAACGCCCTCCCCCCTTCCCTCCAGGATTTGCTTTTCTGCTCTTGTCCCATCCTATCACCCTATCATCCCCGTTCCCTCTGTCTGAACAATACGAACTGAGGAGCGGAATAGAGACAGAGATGGGATCAAAGGATCCAGAAGGAAAGCGAACAGAAGGAATTTTTTTTAAATGTCAATTATAAATACCATAGATTTCATTGATATTTTCCCTAATTTTTAAAATAACAGAATCTGTTAAACAATTTATAAAAAATAACTTCAAGTTTTCACTTTTGACAAAATTTCAAACTTTTACAAACTTTTTAGAATAATAAAACATTAAAACTGAACTCTGTAAACATCTTTTTCTTAGTCAGCTGGCTTGATGTTTGGTTATTCCAAAAGAAGGTGCTGGAAGGACATTGTAAAACCAGAGAAGAAAAGAAAACTTTTTGAATTGGACTGTTTTTCTACACAATAGCCAGGGACTCGGCTGGGATAGGTGGACGGGGATGGTAGTTTTTTCTACTGTTGCCTCAACAGATAACTTATGGCTGGCACTTACTGGTAAGTATCTTCATGAGCCAACAGAGGGCAGCTCCTCAAATCCTGTGGCTCACAGCCTATGGTTATGTCCATCATAAACAGTGATCTCTTACAGAACAGCTGCAGCTTGCACACTTCATCACATTTCCTTGTCACTGGCCCACTGCTTGTTCCTTTGTCACTGTTCTTCTCCTCATATATCTGAAGTTCAGCCCTCAGTTGGTGCCCCTGCTTTATATTTCTAATTGTATCTTTGTTCATTCTCCTTCAGCCTTTGAAGTAGTAATTTTATTGTGAAATTACAACTTCTGTATTCCCTAAAGTTCTCTGTTGACATTTTACTAGATAAAATTTATTTTCAATAAAATTTCCTGTTCCCTTTACTGCTTTAGTTTCTCTCTCCCAGCAGAATCTTAGTGGATAAGTTCAGCTTCTTATGTTTTGTGCTGTGGTGTTTTCTTTTTGTCTTTTTACATTTGTTTCTGTTTATGAGATTCCACACTCCTAAGCAGTGTACAGTTTTATCCAGCAGCACTTATTGAATGGTCAACCGTTTTCCCATTACTTTGAAAGGACACCTATTTTTCTTGCAGATAACTATCTCATGACTTATTCTTTCTGTTCAGTTAAATTGTCTCTTTGTGCACCACGTCAATACTGCATACATTATCTTCTCTTTATTTTACACGTTAATGTATTTGGAAGCAAATTAACCTATATTACCCTGCCCTCCATTTAAAAATTCACCTTGAGATTTTGCAGGATAATTATTTTACTATTTTTAAATTTATTTCATAATTATAAGTCTCTTCCTGTTTTTAAACTTCTTTTTGAGCAACCTTCTTAATCTCTATTTTTCCCAGGATACAGAATATTTTATGCTTTTTAAAAAAGGAATTGTAATAACAATCTTGATAAACAGAATTTTAAGAAATTGATCAACAAAATAAAAATATTTTAATTTTACTCATAAAAATTGCCTGTATTATTCATTTCCCAGTTTTGCTATCTAGACAAGAGGTGCCATGGCTGGTAATTTGTCTGGGAATATTAAACTCTCTTTATATATAATTTCATTTGGGGAAAAGAGAAAGTTAACCTGATTATCCCTATAGGGAAAGACCTTCTTTTCAGGTAGAACCAAGTTTGATGAAATTTTATTGAGCTTCTTCTAAATGGCAATCAATTAATTTTATATCCATTTCCTCTTTGAATGTATTGCTAAACTTCAGCAAAAATATATAATTATTTCTGAAGTAATTAGCAGTAGTAACCTGACCACAGTTATTTTGATAATCTCATTAAGAATTCTGCCAGTTTTTTAAACAGAATATTATTATCTTAAGTTCCATCATAAGGATGGGCTATATTTAGATATTTTAAAATTAGATCATATCTAATCTACCTCTAATTAGACATCTTTTGTAGTACTAAACAACTATTTGCCAAATTCACAAGGGTACTTTCATAAAATTTCTAAAAATAAAATATCTCTAAAGGCAAAGGGATAGGGCTTTTAGTAGGCAATCTTGATCATGTATATTAATGTATCTTCTCAACAAATAAAAAGGATAAATTTGATGTCCTCTGGAGATAGTACCTTAATCCTAAGGTCTCAAAAAGAGACCAGAATGATAAAACACCATTATCTTTAAAACTATAGTGGATAATTATCATAATGTGCCTAACAAGCATCTGGAATCTCTTTCTGTATTCGGTAAATTTCTATCAAAAATGAATTTTGAGGCTCACCTCACACATAAAAGGAAAAAATAGTAATTTAGAAGGTTTTATTAGTATTTCCAATTATCGTTCTCTATCACTGCCTTCACTATAATTATCCACCGCTTTCACTATAAAAATAGTTTACATTTTTGCCTTTTGCCAAGTTATTTTAAGTGCCTCTTTATAGCAAGAGTTTAATTTTCTGCTCCATTAACATCATACTTGGCCATGTCACTTTCTTCCATCAGTGAAAAGTGAGCCAAAGTGAGTGTGTACAAAGTCAAAACAGAAACTTTCATAGACAACACCTCATTCTGACTTTGCACCCTAGATCCAGGCATGAGAACATATAGGAGGTAATGCAAAAACATAACAAATAGACCTAGACAACAGTGTGACAATATTCAGAGAGATAGAGGTGGGGGCAAGGTAGAGGTAGACAAGGGGGTGGGTTTGAGGTGGAAAGAGATATTGCTTGGGTCAGAGGGAGCACAATGCAGTGTGCAGAAGGCTTCTTATTGAGATATAAATTTGAAACTGGTATGAGTTTGTGAACCAATGTTATCCCAATAATTTCGATTACTAAAAGGAAGAAAGAAGTAGAACCTCAGTTGATATGAAACTGGAATGTAAATGATATATATGCTATCTTGCTAAAATTGGGGAGTTATATTTGTTGCAGCATAATCTGAAAGAAGCTGTACAACACACTTTCTAGTCCCGCTTAATGTCTGGACATGTTATATAACCACAAACTATCAGAAATACCCAGAAGTAGGAACTAAGGGCAAAGATTTAGAACAAGTAGAAAATACAGTCTATTGGCAGTGAAGCTGGATGAGCCACGGGTATTTCCCAGGATAAATGTACATGTATATTTATTGTTTGATGTTGGCTATACAGAAGTTACCATGAAAGCTTTGTTGTATATATATTTACAAAAAGCCTGGTCTCTGCAGTTTCTGTTGTCTGTATGGTTTTTGACTGCAGCTCCAGTTTTTGTTTAGCTTCTGTTTTTCCAAATTTAGCATCCCATGAATTTCTGTGAGCTAACAACTTCAGTGCTTAAATCATCCAGTTATTTTCTATGCTTTTCAAATAAATGCAAACTGTTTCAGAAATAGTCAATAGAATGGGTTGTGGGCAGTCATACAGGAAAATGGAAACAATCCATTATTGATTTTCTGGCTATGCTAAAAATGCAGACTTTTACCACGCTCACAGAGAGAGAATGGGCAATTGCCAAAGGTGAGGGCTGGGGGTGGGCAGAATGGGTGAGAGACGCAGAACTTACAAACTTCCAGTTATAAAATAAATAAGTCAGGGGAATAAATGTACCATGTGATGACACTAATTAATAAAACTGCTTTGCATATTCAAAAATTGCTAAGAGAAAACATTTACAGGTTCTCATCACACATTGTGATTACCTGGAGAAAGCTTACAATGAAAGCAAAATTTTAATCTCACAAAAAAGTATAAAGGATATAAATATCGATATATAAGGACCATAGGGTGAGAGAATTCTGTAATAGTATTGAACAGCTTAAAAAAGAAAAAAATAAATTCATTTTCTAAATACAGTCCTCAAGGCAATGGCTAAAGCCTGGCAGCATTTTATGACTGTTCCGAAGAACCACATGTTGTTTGGAGCAACTGGGCTGCAGCAAATGAATCTACCCAGAAAGCTGAAATCTGTGAATTGTCAAATTACAACTGTGGTTAAAGTTACTATCTGACTAGGTAATAGGCATTTTTATTTGTTGTTTTATTTATTTTTTCTTCTCAAAATCTGAATAATATTAAATATTTGGGGGAAAAAAAAGGAATCTTCTTTATAAGTATATAATGAAAAAAATCCTGAATCTTATCTTTTCTGTCTTAATTGTCATCTTCCAATGTCCCAAGGTCTTTGGTACTATTTTCTGCTAATCGGATATATCCTCACAAGAAAAAAAAAATTAAAATATACTGAAACCTCAAAAATCAATATTTCTGTCTTAATCTAAGTATCATTCTTGATAATAGTAAATTGCATCCAGTGAATTCTTATTCTGGTAATGGTATAGTGGTTTTAGCCTGTAAGAAATAAACACACACACATATATAGATACTGAAGACAGTATGACAAACACACACATACACAGACACACAGACACAAAAGAAAGTTACTAGAATACTACAAAAACAGGCAGAAGCTGGAGAGAACTTGGCCTCCAAAAGAAAGAATAATCATTAGCTAAAAATCTATCTGATTATTTGGGGAAGATTCTAAAGGAATAATCCTTACATGTGGTACAGATTTGAAAGAGGGGTAGGGTTGGAGAGAAAAAGAGAGAGATTTGAATATAAGATAAAAACTAGACTTCCTAAAACTAAAAGTAAACATAATTTACATATAGATTTTTTAATTGGATAGAGAGATTGAAGCACATATTAGTAATTTCATATTTTTTTGTCTCTCATCACAGAAATACAAACTCAAACCCTCATGCATCTGTTAGTCCAACAAATCTTATTCACCTTTTTCTCCCTTAAATGATAATTTCACCAACACAATATTTTTCCATTGCTCCAACAGGGCATATCCTTAATATATAATTAATTATCTTACCTGAATCTCTTTTACTGTCACTTATTTATTTTGTGCCTTTTTTAAGAGCTTTACTTCTACAATTTTTCCAACATTACTCAGAATCTCAATAATCTGTCAGTATCTACACCTGCAGTAACTTATCACCTTGACAATAGCTAATATTGCTTTATTTTATACTAACCTTCTTAAATCTGCATAGATTATTTAGAACTACTTGATGTAGCTGTTACTAGCCATTAACAGTGTTTTCATGTAATAACAAAACCTTCTGCCCTTTCTCTAATGTTCCTTTAACAGCAGTGGGATGGGACATGTTTTTTCTTTTCTTTTCTTAGTTTGGCATGTGTGATTAAAGGAACCTTACATTTGCTCTGCAACACAAGAAAGTCAGATGTTTGCAATTTAAAAGCATCACGTATCATTCTGCCCGCTTATACTTTAAGGACACATAAGTATACTCATAATTCATGCAATAAAACTTTGGCTCAGCAAAACATATTTAGAAAAAGCTATGTCTGGGATACAAACTGTGGCAACCTGTACCCTGGCAAATTTCCTGTATAAGGACCCTTGTCTTGCAAAGGTTACTATGGTTTCTGTGATGGAATAAATTTCTGCCTTGCTTTTTTTTTTCTGTAGTTTCATTATTTTTATGTAATTAAATTTATTGAGGTGACACTGGTTAACAAAGTATACAGGTTTCAGTTGCACAATTCTACAGCACATCTCTGTACACCAATTTGTGTGTTCACTCCCCAAGTCAAGCTTTCCTACATCAACTGATTTCCCCCACACCCCTCTCTCCCTCTCCTCCCATTTCTGGCTCTCTATAAACAGTCATGTGTAGACAAAGCTTCTTTAATCTGCAACATGCCACCAAGTTTAAAACCTTCTGCAGTCAGGTTAAAGCCCCTCACCCTAATATTGGAAATAAAAATAGCTAACAAGCATAAGAACACCTTAGCCTAAAGTAAACATCTCAAAACACCTAATATATATATATATATATATGTCAAAAACAATGTCCAAGCACCAGTACCATGCTCTAGTCTTCACCAAATTCTTTCCATGTAAATATTGTACTTTCCTGTAATTCCATTATTTTTTTCATTTTATTTTTCATTATTATTAGCTCTGTTGTAAAGGATACTAAGGTTTTCCAGGTATTAACACCCATATCCTCAAATTTAATAATGTAAGTACTCTACTTTCATATATATATATATATATATATATATATATATATATATATATATATATATATATATATATTAGGAAGGAATAAAGGGGTGGGTGGATCCCAGCAATGTGCTTGGAAACAACATCCCTTTTGAGAGAAATCAAGAATAGAAAAAAGGCAAAGAAATGCCATGTAAATGTACCTAAAAGAGAGAGAATAAGTGAATACCATAACACCATAGAGTAATACAATAGTTAATGTTGTAAAATATCAAATTTTGACAAAGACGAAGGATAAAATAACAACAATTATCCCGGAGGATGTCAGAAAATTGAACTAACGAGGTACTTGTGGTTGAAGCGTAAACTGTGACAGCCTCTCTGGAGAGCAGTGTGACAGTACTTAATGAAAGTAAATGTGTGTCTCCCTTAAAACCCAGAAATTCCATTTGTGAGTGTTTGTTCTGGAGAAACTGACACTCTGAGTCATATGTGTCATGTACAAGAACGACAGAGAAAAGTGGTTTGCAAGAACAAAATATGGTAGATGTATATCCTAGAATTACACAGGACCTAAAAACAATAAATTACAGGTCTGGACAGTACAATGCACTCATCCTTACATTGTAGTTCTTGATGAAACATAAAAGACACAGATGTTACAGAGTTATACAATATATCTTCAGTAGAACACATAAACACTCAGAAAACACTGCATATTTCATAAGGACACATGCATATCTAAGGATATCTTAAGACAGTATATAGAAGTCTAGAGAAAGAAAGAAAACAAAAAACAAAATTTAGCAATAAAATTTGATAATATGATCATTTTCCATGAATCAGAAGAGTATTCAATGGTCATCACCAGATATTCCTCAAAAAATAATTTACAGACAATAATAAAATAAAAATAACAAATATCTATAGAAAAATACACAATTAACACACACAGAGGAATCACAAATAAAAATACAAGACAAGGAATATATTATTTAATTCTCAAAATTACATCTGTTAAAAACAATGTATATAAAGCAATACAATATTAACTTTTATCCTTATATTGTTAAAATATTAAGGTTATAAAAGCATTGCATGTGTGCAGATATCTGTGAAATAATTGATGTTCTTCTCTGCTAGTGGAAGTGATATTGCTATACTCATTTCAGAGGAAATAAGAATAGTAATGGGAAGAATGACAATTAATTCTATTACTAGTTCATATCATATACATGAGAATAGGACATAAGGATAAAACATAATATATCTACTATAATTTTTATTTTAATAGTGAATAAATAGAAATAAATAGATTTTTGTAAGTATGTTAACAAGTAAACAAATTGAAGTATTTACTATGGAATACAATACAGTAGTTAAAATGAATACAATAGATATTATATATTAACAAAAATATTTCATAAGATCAGCAGTACTATGTAAATTAACAAACCATTATAAAGACAGAGGTTCATATGTATGTAAATGTATATAAAGTTGCTTAGAAAAATAACATCATACTAAAAAGCATTGTTATATGTAGCAAGGAAAATAAAATTGAGTTGGTTTAAACAGAAGCACATACAAGATATTTAAACTCTTGTTGAATTAATTTAAAAAATGAAACAAAAGTACTACTAAGATAAATTAAATTAATAGGGAGTCAAGTTAATTTATCTTTTTTGTTATATTGATTGAGCTATAATCTATCTAGTAACAATATTTTCTTATACCTATCTTAGAGTTCACTTATAATACAGATGTTCATGCTATTTTTGTGGTACTTCTTGTGCCCAAGCAAGGATACATACACACTATATCAACACACTAATTTTTCTGGTGTATGAGTTAAGATAAGTGAGATTTGCCCACATAGTGAACAACTGTAAAATCTTTTCAGCTTACATATAATCTAAGGTCTATTTCTCATATATGCAAGGTCAACTTCATCTTGTCTTCACTTAAGAACACATGTTGATCAGACTGTTCAACTAGAGACAAAATGAGTTTATGGCAAATTATGCCTTGGCTATTACAGTTTCTGTTCACAGGTGATAAATTTCTGCACATGTTTAATTGGTTATAGTGAGTTACATGGCTATCCTCAAACCATTGGAATAGGGAAACATCATTCTTCCTCATAAATGAGCAGTGGATAATTTTTAATAATAGTAACCTGCCCTGGCTGGTTGGCTCAGTGAATATAGTGTCGGCCCAGCATGCGGACATCCCAGGTTCAATCTGCTTCTCATCCTTCCACTCTCTTCTCATAGCCAGTGGCTCAATTGGGCATTGGCCTTGGGCCCTGAGGAAGGCTCGGTTGATCTGAGCATCAACCCCAGATGGGGGTTGCTGGGTGGATCCTGGTTGGGTCGCGCACATGCAGGAGTCTTTCTATCTTCCCTCCTGTCAACTTAAAAAACAAAACAGAACAAAATAAAAATAGTAATAGCATAATCTAACAGCACTGGTTTATTACAGGAGTCTGTACCACATGAAAATAGAGTTTTAAAAATCTGAATCGCTTAATGAGGCACTTTAAAATAATCTACACCAGTCATAAAGTTCTGTATTAACACAAGTGATAGCAAGATAACATTAAAGGCACGTGATATGTGTACCCTAAACAACATCATTTGAAGAAAGTGGAGACAATGCTTCATGACTCAGGGTGGCAGAGCTAGGAAATTGTAAAAGTCTGAACATTCGCTGTGGCCAAAGAGGAGACTGGTAATACTTTTATTTTCTGTGTATTTTGAAGGGATCTGGATAATGGATTCTGTCAAAGATAAACACAACTGCACACTAGTTAAAGTGGCAAAAGCAGATTTTATTTAGTAACTTGTGGCAATAGAGAGAAGAGCTGAGCTCCATTCAGATTTTTGCAGAAGAAATTGAGGATTTTAAAATTAGAATGAAACAGAGTAGAATGGTGGTTACCAGGGCCTGGGGTATAAGGATTCGGAAAATGTTGTTAAAGGGTAAAAAACCTGCATATTCAAAGATGAGTAAATTCTGGAGAGTCAATGCAAAGCTTAGTGATAATAGTTAACACACTTGTATTATATACTTCAAAATTGCTAAAGGACTTCATCTTATATGTTCTCATTATAAATGAGAAATAATAATTATGTGATATAAAAAAGACGTTAGCTAAAACGATGGTCATAATCATTTTGCCATATATAAGTGAATCAGAGCAACTACTTGTGCACCTTTAACATATACAATATTACATGTCACTTATGATAAATAAATGAAGGAAGGTAGAAGCTAGAAAGGAAAAGGAAGAAAGTGCAAGACAGTAAAGAGGAAGAGCTGAGGGACATTGAGCAGAATCAGAAAAAGGAAAACTGACAAAAATAGGAAAGGAAGGTTCTGGTTCTGCCAACCAGAGTTAGCTCACTCTCTCATAGAGGGGTCACACGGGTCTTAATCTTTAGAAATTGCCCAGAACAAACAGTAAATTATTGTGGCAGCCTCTAGTTTTCTCAGGCAGACTAATATCCCAGAAATAAAGACTGGAGCTCTAAGAAACTATTTAGTGTTTGTACAAGTCTGTATGAGTCGTGTTGAGTCCTAGTCAAGTGGAGAGCTCAAAAGGTTCAGACCAGCCTGACTTGATTTGGTTACATAATTAATCATTGAAAATACCTGTATATTGGAAAGTTTTCTGTTGTAGCACATAAAAAAATAAAACTATGATATTTTTTCCAAAATTAAGATTGTTTAATTATTAAATCAAAATCATGTAATTATATGGCTATAATCATATATGTAATATGATTTTCCTCTCTAATTTTTTAATAGAATAGAAAATTCTTTGGAAAATATATTTTTCCTTTTAATCATTATTTGAGTTTGATTTATATTATTCATTTTTATACCTAGTCAGTAATCACCACTATAGATAACAGTCCTTATTTATCAAATGAACATCCAGTCATATGCACATTTTATTTACTCACTATAATTTGTTGCTTAATTGAATAATGATCATTTTCTTTGTGCCATTACTAACAAAAAGCTAGCTGAAGATAGGACACTGATAAATATTTTAAATTATTAAAGAAAAATTTAATGAAGCTTACATTTGCCAAACAGAACAATGTAAGTTGTTTCTATTCTTTAAAATGGAAAGAACTCTGAAGTCAGAATTGGCCTGTGATTATTCTTAAAATAGGTACAAAGAAAATCAAACAGACAAAAGATATGAACAACAAAAACATTTTCTCTCTTTATGTTTCTATTTAGCCCCACAGTCCTAAGTCAGTGGAGACTCATGACCCATTGAATCATCCTAGGGAAATTAACACAACACTGGATTACTGGGGCAAATGTCAGTTTTCCTCTAAATAAAGAAAATCTCCTACTCCACCTCCTCATAAGAGTTCTTTCCCTGAAATCATTTCCAGAAATAGAGTTTTCAGAAAATAACTTCAGCAATCCATCCATCATGTTGACTATTAGCCTCCTCTCTCCTCTGGTGATTAATGGTAAGCCTTACACACATAATGTTGGTGACCCTTTACCTGACTTTGCCTTTACATGTTCAATACTATTCCAAATTAAGTACACTTTCAACTCAGTGAAAAGCAGAAAAGGAATTTTATTAAAATGAATTCATTATAAGTTTCACACATTCAGCAAGGTTTGAAATGACTTTTCAACCCTGACTCCTCTTAAAGGGAAGAAAACCCTGTATACTTTAGCCCCATTAATTTATAATATAAATGTATTGAAATTCTTTTAACATAAAGCAGAAATGTCTTTAATGATTGAATGGTAAGATAAGTCTTGTGTTAGATAGAACTAAATCTCACAAAAGGAATAATGTTTCATATATCCATAAAATTACATTCAGTAAAATACATTATATCTAATATAGATTATATAAATATTTTCCATGACAGATAGGCAAACTAGGGAAAATTTGAGTTCTTAGATTACAGTTCTTCCTTGATCAAGATTACTCTACTCTTTCCTCTTCCTTTACTCCATTCTCCTTACCTCTCTTGCAATATTTCTAGCATTATTCTTAAATCATGTTTGTTTAAGGTCTGAGTTACACAAAATACTACTTATTGACACCAATGGTATTAAAGGAGCCAGACATTCATCATTGTGTGTGTGTGTGTGTGTGTGTGTGTGAATCAAAGTGCGTATTTTTGTTGTAATTTTGAGATTGAAAGCTACTAATCTCTTCTTCGTTCCAAATTGAGAAATTGACAGAAATAGCTAAATGAACAGTAGAGCAGTTATTACTGGTAAGCTTCAGAGAACAGTATAATTTAAACCCAAAGTCAATAGAAGAGAACTTTTTGTTTGTTTTTACTTTCCAATGTAAGTCTAGATCTTGGGAAACACCTAAGAAAAAGACATTGACAAAACTAATTTCAGAGATGACTGTGGTTAGTTTTGTAAATTAAAATGTTAGCAGAAAAAAAACAGCATCAGAAAACAGTCATAAATTGGTCATATTATTCATGTCAATTACATGACTGTCTTTTAGTTTGCATGACCCTACTTTTTCCTCAGCACTCAGAATTGTGATGGAAAGTAGAATCAAATATGTTCTTCAAAATATTCTAAGGAGTGTGATTTATTTTAACAAAGAATAACTTTTAGTAAGCAATTTCAAAAGAATAATAATAAATTAAAGACTATATTCTCTAAAGGGAAGATATTATAAAACTAAATCTTGATCATCATTATCAAATATATCTAGGAAAAAATCACATTCTAGTTCGAATAATAGAAAATAAAAGAAAGTTTTGGTTTTAAAGTATTAAATCCATTGTTTTAAAAAACACTATATAACACAATATTTTTAAAAATTTTGCTTAGAGAACCCTTGCCTATAAAAACTACTATATATCTGGTTCTAGTTCTAATACTGTTACTGTTATTTCCCTGATAATATTTTTTTTTCTGAAGCTGGAAACGGGGAGAGACAGTCAGACTCCCGCATGTGCCCGACCGGGATCCACCCGGCACGCCCACCAGGGGCGATGCTCTGCCCACCAGGGGGCGATGCTCTGCCCCTCCGGGGCATCGCTATGTTGCGACCAGAGCCACTCTAGCGCCTGAGGCAGAGGCCACAGAGCCATCCCCAGCGCCCGGGCCATCTTTGCTCCAATGGAGCCTTAGCTGTGGGAGGGGAAGAGAGAGACAGAGAGGAAGGAGAGGGGGAGGGGTGGAGAAGCAGATGGGTGCCTCTCCTGTGTGCCCTGGCCGGAAATCGAACCCGGGACCTCTGCACGCCAGTCTGCCGCTCTACCACTGAGCCAACCGACCAGGGCACCTGATATTTTAATCAAGGGAAGTAAAACATTTATAGCAACTAAGTATATCTTATCTATTTGTCAGGTTTTTTAAATCAGTGTATGAGTTTTAGTCATAATGCAAATTATTTTTAATAAGCTAATCTTTCATCATATTTTCACAATAATGAATGATTCATTAGTTCAATTGTTGTTTTACATTTCCTATGTCTCTCATTCTCACCTTGATATGTTCTATTATTTCCCAAATTCAAACACACGATTATCTAAATAGGTCAATGCTGCCGTGACCAACACTTGGTAGATTCTCTTTCCTATTCTTCTATCAGACATGTAATGCTCTTTCATTGTACTTTGGCATTAAAAGTTAAAGTGATTTGTTTCTGTTGTTGTCTCCTCGGTAATATAACACAGATGAAATTTCTTACAATGAAATGCAAATTGATTGTGTTTATTTTGCATATTATGAATCAGTTTACAGACTTCTCAAAGATATTAGTGTACTATGCCATCTTCTTTAATACAGTGGTACCTTGAGATATGAACAGACCAACAAACAAATTTTTTAAGATACGAGCTGTGACTCAGTCCGCATTTTTGTTTGAGATCTGAGCGAAATTCTGAGATACGAGTCATGATTCGGGAAGCTGCCGCTAGTTTGCGTGTTGGCACATGGGTCCACTATGGGCAGTTTGATATACGAGTTGACTGATTTACATGCTTGGTTACTGAACGAATTAAATTTGTATCTCAAGGTACCACTGTATTTATCTCTGGTATACTAAGTATTTCCATTATTTTTTGAGATATTTGGCTTTTTCTTTTGTAAAGTTTTTTCCTTCTACTCCAAGTATTACTTTTTTAAATCACTTTCAAGATTAGACTACACTGATGATTGTTCTAGTAGCTACATGTTTTTTTCCATCTCCAATACTCTTTTCTATATTATATTTGTAAGAATTACTATGTATGTATTTAAATCCAGAAAATTATTAAGTAAATAATAAAATAGAAATTCAAAAATAAACAAATAATAAAATCAAGTAAGTTATTTAAATTGTATTTCATCAATTCAGTAATTAAATCCAATCAATATAAATATTGGTTAGCAGTTTACAAAAAGTGGGGAAGACATGAATATAAACAATTTTACTGACTGTAGTGCATGCACTTATGTTAACTACAATCTGCAGAGAACAAAGTAAATGCAGTATAAAAAAGAAACCTCAAAGAATGCAATAAGAAAAAAATGCATTATTAAGATGTATTCTTTAATGAATTTTTAATTATGTTAACATATTTAGAAACTTTTAAACATAGTTTATGCCAAAATTTTAGACACATAAACAGTATAAATTTTTGAAGAACAGCATTTCTAGATTATATGACATTTAAATAAACTCGTGTGTGGAATATAAAGGTAAAAAGTTGAGATATTTTAAAAGCTTACAGGTAAATTTTGACCTGTCAAAATATACAGTAGCATTAGTATTTGACATATTTGTTTGTTAAGTGCCTTTTGAAAGATTAATGACGTTCTTGAAATAACTGGTTTTGGATAAAAGAAAATGATGATTTGAGAAAAAAAGTTTTCTTCTTTGGAAACAATGGTTATCCATGGTTTCTGATATGCTTCATAATTTTTTTTCCCTCTCTTCTATTTTTTTCAGTAATGACATCTCAAATTCAGGTATAGAATACATTTGTAGCTAAAAATGTAAACTAAAAATTTATCTTTGTTCAATAACATTCTAATATCATTAGAATGTATTTTAGCTCTAATAGTTCATTTTATGTCATTTTGGGTACACTCAAACTCTTAGGCATGAACTTACTTGATTTTTCTTATTTTATTTGGCATAATAACATTTCCTGATCTTCTTGCATTTCAGTTTTCCATTCACAATAGGCAAAAGTACAGTTTCAATGCCTTCATTATCTTTACTGGGCTTTTACTTTAAAAACAGCCTTCCTTCTTTAAATACCATATGCTTTTTATAAATAAAAATATTCTTATTTTTAAATATTTTATTAAATGTATTGGGGTAACAATAATAGCATATATGTTTCAAGTGTACATTTCTTTAATACATGTAGCATAGTGACTTTGCCCTCCATCCAAAGTCAAACCATCTTTTATCACCATCTATTTGGTACCTTTTATACACTGCTTCCCTTCCTTCTGGTAATCACCATAGTGTTGATTTTTTCTTATGAGTTTCAGTTTATATTTCATATATGAGTGAAATCATATAGTTCTTAGATTTTTCAGTCTGACTTATTTGGCTTAGCATAATATTGTCAAGGACCATCCATGTTGTCACAAATGGCAATATTTTATCTTTTCTTATGGCTGATTAGTATTCCATTGTATATATGTGCCCCATCTTCTTTATCCAGTCCTCTATCAATAAACACATTGGTTGTCTTCATGTCTAGGCCGCTGTGAATAATGTTGCAATGAACATGGGAATCTATGTTATCTTTGTAAATAAATGTTTTATTTTTCTTTTCTTTTTTTTTTTTTTTTTTTTTTTTTTTTGTAGATAACCAGGTTTGCTGGGTCATAGAGTAACTCTATTCTTGAGGAGACTACATATTTTTTTTATAATGATTGTACCAATATATGTTCCTACTTGCAGTGAATGAGGTTTTCTTTCTCCACAACCTCTCCAACACTTATTATTTGTCTTGTTGACAATAGCCATTTCTAACGAGTGTGTGGTGTTATCCCATTATAGTTTTAATTTCCATTTGTCTAATAATTAGTGAAGTTGAACATTTTTTAATATGTATATCTGTTGGCCATTTGTATGTCTTCTTGGGAGAGATGTCTGTGTAGGTCCTCTATCCATTCTTAATTAGTTTGTTAGTGTGTTCGATGTTAAGTTTTGATAAGTTCTTCATATACTTTGGATACTAACCCCTTTTTGGAACTGCTGCTTGAAAATATCATATCCCATTCAGCTGGCTTCCTTTTTATTTTGTTGTCGACACCTTTGCTTTCCAGAAGCTTTATAATTCTCTACAGTGTCATTTATAAAAAGTATTTTTAGATAAGCAAGATAAAGATGTTTATACGTTGTTTGTATTTTTTTTTACTACTCTAGATAATAATTAAATATATGTTAGGTTTCAGTAACAGAGATTTTCACAATTATTTTTAAATTGAGCCAGCATGTAACATTAAATATAATTATGTCTAATATTATTTCTTCTTTTTCCAAGTGAGAGGAGAGACAGAGACTCTTGAATACACCCAGACCAGAATCCACTCAACAACCCCCAGAGGTTGATGCTCTGACCACCTGGGGCCATCCACGCAAACAAGATATTTTCAGTGCCTGAGGTGGAGGCTGCAAGGAGCCATCCTCAGTCCCCAGGCTGATGTTCTTAAATCAATTGATCCATGGCTGCAGGAGAAGAGAAGTGGGGGAGAGAAGAAGAAAAAGAAGATGTGAAAAAGCAGATGGTCACCTCTCCTGTGTGCCCTGACAAGGAATCGAACCTGGAATATCCATCTGCCAACCAGCCAGGGCCTGATATTTTCAAATTAAAAAGGAGTTTATATTCATTAGTTTATCTAAAGATATTCTTTAAATTTTAATATCATAAAGGAGAGTGAGAAATGAGATCATTGTGATTTGTATTAGAAAAGGAAACACTGGAGGAACTGCTATTGTTTCTCTGCTAAGAAAAGCAATCCTTTAGCTATTTTTTTTCAACTTTTCACTTTCACAAAATATAAGATATCCACTCTTATGTATAAGTAAAAATAGCTATTCTCATAATTAACAGCAACAGGATTGAATACTAAACCAGTAAAGGCCAGAACTCAAGCAAGATGATTTAACGTTTACAATGTTCTTAGCTTTTCAGAGTTTAGAAATCCATTACAGGAGGAAAAATGAGAAAGAAAATAACTGTATTGTCACCTTGACATGTTAAAATTTACAAATCTAAGAATATTTGCCTATTATGATAATCATTTTAAAACAAGCCTATTTAAAAATCTTTAGCTTATGTGAACTATGATCAAGTGTAATCACTTCAGAATTTAAAATAAACTACAAAATATGCAGCTCAAAAGTATTTTTATTCTTATAAATCTCACCTTTTTTCAGGCTTTCCACATAACTTAAAATTTCTTAAAAGTATACACACATAGGATGTTCTTATTCTCTATAGAATTCAAATAAATATTTCTCTTCATTTTTTTGGCATATAATGGTGTTGGGAAGATAAAATATATTATGCTCACTTTGTTAAAGAAGGCACTGCCCATGTGGAAGCCCGTTGCCCAGGTGATTTCTTGGGAAGGGTGTGATTATGTTAATATATGTTGAGGGAGGGCTTTTGTGCCAAAAGGTTTTTTAAAAAAAGAGAGATCATGTTGTTCTGGAGAAGAGTGATTAGCATTAGAGAGGAGAACAGAGAAAGGCCACGTGGAGGAGAGGAGAAGCAGCCAAGATGATGGAGTGCTGAGGGAGAAGCCCGTTTGTGCAGAGAAAAGGAGATGGGAAACTGAGGTGAATAAGGCTGGTGATCTAGGAACCTTTGATTCTAGGAAACTCAGATAAGTCAGAGGCTTTGGGAGCCCTGAATGGAAAGTGAAGTGTTTTCCCACTATGTGTATTTCTTGCTCGCCAGATGCAAGGTAGGATTAAACCTAATGGCCCACCAGTTATTGGCTCCATTGTTTCATTACCATCTGTCTGAATCTAATGCAAGAAATCTTTCTTGTAAGTACATATGCCTCCTTTTAAACTACCACCTTGCTTGTATGTTATTTAAAAACAAAACAAAAGCGAAAAGAAACCTACTTTAAGCATGAAAGAAAATAAAGGAACAAACATAAGGATTAAGAATCTGGAGATACCTAGGAGGGATGAAGCTAATCACAATTATGAAAAGTCCAATTCTGCATTTGGCTGAGTGTTTATGAATGGACAGTCACAGGGGAGATCTTGGGGTACACTGGAGCCATTTAATAAACCTCATAGAATTCTTGAGTACATTTTATGTTTCTGCTGAGTAGTGCAGATTATTATTTAAATTTATTAATGGGAAACCACAGGTTAACATGCCTCTCTATTCAGTGGGTGTGTTGTGTTTATATGAGAGACAATAATTTTTGTGCAATACTCTCAACACATGTATACAGTAATAAGATCATCTTGCTATAGTAATTGACACTCTATATTCTTTTTCTGTCTCCTCATTCTCAACCCAGCTCACAACCCGGATTCCAGATTCTCTAGGTAAGTTTCTTTCTTGCCTTCTATTCTTATTCTAATGTATTACTTTAGCAAAAGCACAATTTTCTGTTTCTCTTTCACACTTTCTTATTTTGGAATTAAAAAAAAATTATCAGTAACTTGACATTTGTATTTTGTCACATCAACTTTAATTGCCGAAGTAACACTACTACTCTTATGAATAATGAGGGTAGCTCCTTGTAGGAAAGTAGGGGAAGAATTTCAAAGACTATTTAAAATTTAAAAATCATACCTCATGACACCTATAGAATAGACACTAAAATATTAGAACTTAGAAAAAAAAGTAGATTAAATAACCTATTAAATAAAGAATCAGCATCAATTATTCTTGAAAAGTATATAAATGTTGTTTGTTGTCATTAGTCCTCATGTCTTACGTTCTTCTACTTTATTTTTCCGTTTGTGTATTAATGTGTTTCCTTTTACCTTATCAGCACCTATAACTCTCCTTGCCCTGCTCTTCCCTGGACTGCTGCAGCTGGCATGCTGGCCCCTACTAACCAAGACTTTGAGACAATAATGGAACACAATGGGAGGTAGAAAAAAGAGTGATCAGAGGGTAGAAGGAGAGAAAGTTTAGATATTTTCTTTTTGCACTTTCTCTACATTGGTGCTAATGATTCCACCTAACTCTGACCTGAGTACACTCTTCCTGCCTTAGCCCTTCAACCTTGGAGGTACTATTAGCTTTTTTTACTGTTTGTTGTTCATCAATGAATATTTCAGCATTTTTTTGTTTTGTTCCCTGAAATGTTATTAAAACCTTCATTAAGTCCTCTTCACTTTTTTTCTGCCCTTTCCATAAAACTCTTTTTTTTTTCTAATTTTGCTTTCTAACAATTTTTTTTTATTTCCCCTTAAACCAACTAAATTAAGCTATTCCTTTAAAGGCTATTTATTTTTTAATCTTATAATCTGAAAATTAATTCTAAATCAGAATAAGAAATATTTAGCAAAATACATCAGTTACTGATTTTACTTTCTCTTGATTCAAAAAATTTAAATTCCCTTGTTAATTTAATGACAGTTATCTTCCTTAACTTTAAAATTTATTGCACATTGGCTGCAGGCACTGAGGATGGCTCCGTGGAGTCTCCACCTCGAGTGTTAAATATAGCTCCGTTGAAAGCATGGCCCAAGATGGGCAGAGCATCGGCCTCAGACAGGGGCTCCTGGGTGGGTCCTGGTTGGGGTGTGTGTGGGAGTCTGTCTCTCTATATCCCCTCCTCTCACTTGGAAAAGAAGAAAAAAACAAGAGAGATATGAAGAAACACTTTTAATTGGCCATGTGAGCACACAGAGAGGAAAAACTGTCTACAAAACAGGAAGAAGCCTTTAACCAGAACTGAATGATTGACATCTTCATCTTGAATTTTTTGCCTCCAGCACTGTGAAAAGAAAAAAGAATTCTGTTGTTTAAGCCAACCAATCTGTGGTATTTTGTTCTAATAGCTTGAGTATACTGTGATACTCAAACTCTGCACTCATTTACCCAGCTATTTGCCTACAATGGCTGTTTTATTAAGATTTTAAGTTCAACATGCTTTAGTGTGAACTTGCATTAGTTCTTTAAAATTATTTTCTGTCCACAGCCTTCCCCATTTCAGCTCCTTTAACCTTCCAGTCACTTGGTCTCAATATCTTCTAGGTAACCTTAATTTTTCTTCTTCTTTCTTAATATCTCATTTAATATTATAGAAAATGTTATGTCTTTCTTCAAAGTATGTAAGAATCTATGTTTCACCTCATTCACTGCCTCTTGGTGTAAACAAACATTGTGGTTTTCTTTTTTATTATCACATCTGGTATAAAGTACTGCAGTAGTTTTCTGAATAATTCCACTGCTATGATCCTTTACCCTTTTTATATAGTCTCAATATATATAGTTGCCCAAGGGAGTCTGGAAGCACGCAAATCAGTTCACGCCTCTCCATTGCAAAAGGCTCTGAACTCAAATATCAAGTCAACGTGTTTGTAGTGCCTATTAAGCTCTAGGCTATTTAAGCTCCCATTCTCTTTATGAAATTATCTTTTCTATTGTCTGCTTCTGTTCTTGCTGCCTCACTGACCACTGTTGTTTCTCATGTACACCTAATGTTTGCATTAGCTTGCCCTCTATCTGGAAAGTTTTACCACTTCATAATTTCATGTACATCTCTTCTTAAATCCTTCCAGTGTCTGTTCAGCTTTTTAAAGATATTAGATCAACCTCTTTACAATTACCAAGCTTCAGAGTGTTTATGTCCCAGTTTACAGTTTTTATAGTGAGTTATCTTCTCACATACTGTATAATTTTCTTTGTTATGTTTATTGTCTGTATCAAACTCTAGAATGTGAAACATACTAGATAAAGAATCGTCGACTATAATCTTTATTGCTGTATTCAAAGTACATTAAGTAGTGCATTCAATAATACTTGCTGCCATTTAAGAAAGTTTCACCAAATATCAAAGTAGAGACTGTGACACTCAGGGAGAGTCAATGTGTGTGTGTAAGTGCATGTGCATGTGTACGACAAATAGAATGAGCATAGGCACATATGTGTCTGGAGGACACACACACAAAGAAATAATGTCAAGGGAATGGAAGGAAATTGTGTGCAAGTGAAGACTGTGGATTTTAATGTTTTAAACGTACCATTTGTTCTTGTTGCCAGCCAGTAGATTGTAGAGGATAAAGATAAGACAGATGTAGAAGAAAGCTATAATAGTCAATGTTTGTTAGACACTAAGCATTGAGCTAGAATTTATGGAAGACATTCTGCTAATTCCCATTCATATATAAGAAGTAATTTGAAAAGCAATTTGGTAGAAAGTGGTTCCATTGGTAATCCCACAGCCATTTATTGGCAAAAACTTGGATGACACAAATATAGCCTCCACTGAATATAAGCAAAGAGAGAGTAATTCTGATTTGAGGCTTATGGAACAAAATCGTGCTGAACAGAAGAACAAAATGTCATTTGAGTTGTCAAAGTGAGAGCAGAACTCTGAATATATTGTTTGTTTTATTTTATTTGAAATAGGAGCAGCATTTACCAAAGCTTCTATGAACTGTGACTAAAACAACACAAGGCAAAAATATTTAAAAACATACAAATAATAACTTAAAATAGAATTTATAAGGGTACTGATTGGCAATAAAATTAATTTTTTCAGACATGTCACTATTAAATAACTCTGAAATGAAGAATATTAGACAGCTCAAGGGCATAAATATAACAGTTTTGTTTTTTGTTTTATTAATATAGGATGCTCGAACAATGATGACTTAACAGAAGTCATAAGGCACTGTTGATTTTAATAATGCCATTTTATAACATGATCCAACTTTTATCATTTAAAATGTCATTTTATTATTTTTTTATTTTATTTATTCATTTTAGAAAGGAGAGAGAGAGGGAGAGAGAGAGAGAGGAAACAGAGAGAGGAGGGGGGGAGGAACAGGAAGCATCAACTCCCATATGTGCCTTGAGCAGGCAAGCCCAGGGTTTCAAACCAGCGACCTCAGCATTTCCAGGTCGATGCTTTATCCACTGCGCCACCACAGGTCAGGCAAAAAAAGTTGTTTTCTTATTAGAAGTTTGTGTCCTTAAGGAAAACATTAAAATGGTGTAATTGATCAATTTGAGAGTGAAGTCACAAAATAAAAAATTATAAGTGTAATTATTTTATTTTGTAACCAATTTACTTATATATGTATGTGTAGAATAAAACAGTTTTTTAAGAAAATCACTTTTTATGTTAATATAATAAATTTCTACTTGTATATGTACAGATATTCATATTTGAGAATTTACTGGAAACCAGGATTGTCATTAGTTTCTGGAAAATAAAGTGAAAACACACATATGCTAAACAAAATGGATATTAAGATAATTCTTCAAAATATTAACCTATTTTGTTCTGCTATTACGGTAAATGTTAAAGAGTAAAAGATGTATCTTAAAAATATAGTCAATCCTTTGGGTTCTGTGATATGAATCATTTCAAAGGGCAGAGTTAAAATGGAAAATAAAACCTACTAGTGTTTCAGTAATATTCTAAATAGGAAGTATTGATGTGTCAGGCAATCGAGGGGGATTGGATCGAGGGTTTGGAGATAAGAGATCTGGCATAATCCAGGGGAAAAATACAGGTGTTGGCAAAAGCAGGTTTACAATTGTGACTATGTGAAACTATTTATTTATTTATTATTGTGTTATTTATTTGTGTGATTTGCCTTTTTCATAGTATTATTGTTATTATTCATATCCTTACTTATTATTTATCTTTTAGGTAATGGTGACTGGTAACTACTTTTACCAACTCCTTTATTGACATTACTTGGAGACAAAGAGTGTTGAATAGGACAACAGTAGAAATTTCCAGCCTGTTTGAGCGTGGGATAGTGCTATTAGGCTAGACTACCTGCCCTGCAGTGAGAAAGAAAGGCAACTCATCTTCTTACAGATCACTCATGTCAACATCAAAACCGCAATAAGCAGCATAAATGGATAAGAATGTTTCATTTCTTCAGTTTTTATTTTGTGCCATTCTAGAAATGGAAACTGACTTCTACATGTATATAATCAAGTTGAATACTATTGCTCTGGATTGAGAAAGAAGGAAATACATCTAACTTAAAATAGTAAATAATGTTTTCGTGTGTGAGAGAGGAGACATAGAGATGGCAACATCGAGCTGTTCCTGAATGTGCCACAACTGGGTATCAAACTGTCACCTCTGCGCTTCAGAAGGACACCTCCAACCAACAGAGCTATCTGGCCAGTGCTGTAAATATTTACACAAAACATATAAATTGAAACATTTTTCAGTACTTATTTCAAGTGCAACCTTTATTCTTTATAACTTTAAATCAGAATTTTTTTGAAAAATCAAGCATATTTGTCATATCCCAAATAACCATAAAGCTGTTTTCACTATTTAATTTCAGCATGCCTAGAGGTATAATTATTTATTAAAAATAAAAAAGTACTTATCAAATTTCTTTAACAGATATATTTGAACAGAGTTATGAAACTGAAATATTCTCCTTCTACAATAGAATATTTTGTATTTGCAACTATAAACCAGAATGCTGAGATTCATAGTATTACAGGGTCAATCATTAGGGCCTTTGGCTGTGTTTATATACAATAACTTTTACCTTTTTTTACAATGAATTTTAATGAGTTAGGTACCAATTTATTTTAATGATTTTTTGCTATTTTGCAAATCTTTGTTCATAAGGTTGCAAACAAACAAGTAAGAAAATTTGTTCTAAATCTCATTTGGAAAATACGTTGTATAATATTTACAACCCTCATTGGGGGAGAATTTTGTATTACTAATAAAATGCTTAAGTAACTTACAGATAAATGTAATGGTATAAATAAGATTTCTGGGAATCTAAGAGCCACAAAGCTAAATAATGTCAACCTATGTCTTATTTTATTTAAATATATTTTGCCTCGTTTCTAATTGAACAGTCATTGTTTCAAGTTTCTCTTTTGCAGACATCTTTATGAAGAAAGGAGCACAAGAGTCTCTAGAGTTCTCTTTGTGGCATCATGTTTGAACTCAAACTCTGACATTGTAACTATTTAAAGTGTGTTTTTTATTTTATTTGAAACAGGAAAGCATTCACTAAAACTTCAATGGACTGTTACTAAAACTGGAACATACTGAAACAAGAAAATATTTAGAAATTTATGTACAAGTAATGACATTTGTCATTGATGTGATTTTTATACTATTGGATTCCTCATGTCAAGTGTACAACTTTCTAAAAGTATTTTAAGAGCATTATAGAAAATAATATAAACAGAAAATGAGAATAGTTAAAATATTTTAGATTCTGTAATAGTATGTTGTCTGATGTTGTAGTTACATTTTTAAAAATATTATAGATATCCATGTGTCAGTTTTCTTTTAATGTGTTTTATAATCTTGATTATATGGCTTAATCTCATTATAAAGACTCCAGATTCTTAAACTATCTGTAAAAATACACGGGGTAAAATTAATTTTTAAAAGAAGAAATGCATCACAAATATTTATCATAAGGGTGGATCATAAAGGTGTTTTGGGAAAAAGAACTTGACTGTCTTCTCAGGCTTTTAGCTGCATATAACAGTTTTAATCAATAACAAATGGCTTCAAATAGCTAATGATTTAATGAGCACACAATGCACTATACAAATAAGGAGTTATAGAATTGTACACCTGATACTGATGCAATGTTATTAGCTAATGCTTCCTCAATAAATTTAAAAAAATGAAAATGAAAACAAGAAACCAATATGCTCTCTCAAATTCTTAAGAGGCAGTCTCTGTAAGTTCTACATTAGACATTACAAGTTAGGAAAACATCATGCTAGCTGCCTTCTTCCAAAATTTTTTACTGAATTTCCCAGAGATTTAATTATTTTTTCTTTATAACTTAAAAAACAACAACAACAAGAACAAAAAACACTTTCTCAGAATGTTTACCTACAAGATGCCTAAAGACAGTAGCAATATATGGCTTACATTTATTGGTGTGAAAGAACTTGAAGCTGTTATTTTGAAACTGGCAAACTATTTTCTCTTAAACTCTTTGCTGTTCAAACACATATCAATTTTTTTATTCTAAATTTAATTATATAGCCAGCCTTAATTTACTCATAGGATAAAATAACCTCCACTTTTTCTTGCAAAGTGAGAATAATTAGAAAAATTGCATAGTGCAACTTAGATTTTCTTTTTCCCCGAAGAAGTGGGATACAAACTCTCGACTGAGAATGGATTAAAAGAAAACCGTCACCATATGTTTTCCCGGATTGTTTTAGTATTTATTTGGTTTTATTGTTAACTTTCTTTTCAGTCAGTCTTTCACCCATCCCATAGGAGGATTGGTTCTCAATTGCAAGCTTCTATTGTAATAAAGGCACCCAAAAAGAAAAGGCTATTTAAACTCATAGGCACCTAGCCAAATGTGTCTCTTGTTGTTATTGTTTTATAAATGAGGATTTGTTAGAAAGGACATTTCTTTTTCTGAAATTTTTTACTGTAACTGGAATATCTATGAAAGGAGTTGAGAAAGAATTTTCCCTTTTATATTCAAAGAAAACAAAAGATTATGTTTTATATAAACAAATGAGAGGGAAAAAATATTGCACAGTACTGATTACGTCACTTTTTTTTCCTTTAACTTTAATTTTCTTTATCAGGGCTAAATTTCATAAAACTGAAGAAAAACAGTATTAGAAAATTATATCATATACATAAAATAACATTCATTTAGTTTGAACAACTGTTTGTTTTATTTCTAAAATCAATGCATACAGCCTGACCTGTGGTGGTGCAGTGGATAAAGCGTCGACCTGGAAATGCTGAGGTTGTCAGTTCAAAACCCTGGGCTTGCCTGGTCAAGGCACATATGGGAGTTGATGCTTCCAGCTCCCCCCCACCTTCTCTCTCTCTGTCTCTCCTCTCTCTCTCTCTCTCTCTCTCTCTCTGTCTCTCCCTCTCCTCTCTAAAAAAATGAATAAATAAAAATAAATAAATATATAAATAAAATCAATGCATATATATAAAATTTTAAAAAGCTTAAATATGCAAATGAACTAGTTTTTAAAATATGAGGGGAATTTATGACAACATGTTAAATTGGGGAAAATTTTAATATCTATTGTGGATTCTTTTATAAAACTCAATGATGTATGTGCCATTACCATTAAAGTGTAGAAGATTTTGTTGAAATTTCAAAGTTGTCTTAAGACATAGCAAATAAAAGCTATTGTGATTTTACTTAAATTATAAACACAAATGAATCATGTATATTAAAACAACCTAAAAACCACTTAAAGGAAAATTTGAAGCACCCAATATACATAGTAATAAAAAGTAATTAAAGTAATTAACTCAGTTTATCCTTCAGGAAATAAAGAAAGAAGAAATTATACCCCAAATAACCTGAATAAGAAAAATAACTAATATCAGAGCATTAAGCAATTAAACTGAAGAAAAACATAATAAGAAAATTAATGAAATTAAAAGCTAAAAATTTAAGTAAATCAATAAAAATATTAAATCTCTAGTCAGACCAATGAGAAAAAAAGGAAAGACGCTATGATTTACCCATATCAAAAATAAGCAGTTATATCACCACTAAATCTACAGATATCTTTTAAAAAGGTTCTTATTAGAAAATATTATGAGCAATTTATGCCACTAAAGTCAATAACTTACAATAAATTAGGCAGTTAGTCAAAATGATCTAGAAAGGATCTCTAGTTGAATAGTTAAGTACCTTGTAATATATCAAAAGACGAGTTTTTTGGAACAAATTTGTAAAAAGGTACCAATATTTAATTTCTGGTGAAGCTAAAACCAAAAAAAAAATATTTGTAAATTTTCATCTAGCTTTAACTAGCTTAAAATAACTGTAGTTCTTTCATAAGGCATCTTAAATATGGAGTAGAGTGCAGAGAGAATAGAGCAACCAAGAAGAAGGGAGGCAGCTAGATAATATACTATGTAGTCTCACAAATTTTCAGAAAATTTTTTCAAGTTAATTATGTTTACATTTATTAGTCTTTATTACTTTTATTTTCTTTCTTTATCTTTATAATAGAAAAAATGGTATGACATGATATAAACAGTGTTTACGTAAATTTCAATTACAAAGAACTCAGCTGCATGCGTTTTAGCAAAAACACTTAAAGAATAACATTTTTCTCACAAGTTATCTTTGACATCGATAGCAAATAAAACAGAATAAAATAAAATTCAAATAATAATGTTCAAACTTTAACACATTTATATTATTTTATACTTTTAAATTCGATTATATGAAATTCAATATTTGTATTATACATTCAAAATTTTGAGAGAAAATACTAAAATATATGGTTATATAAAGTCTTGTTCATATTAAAATTAATTATTATAGTTTAATATATAGTGAGATCAATTATTTTATGAAATATATATCAAGACAAAGGCTTAACTTAGGGTGATGAACACAATACAGTATATAGATGATGGGTTATGGAATGGTGCATCTGAAATCTGTATAATTTTGTTAATCAGTGTCACTTCAATCAATTCAATAAAAATAAAAAGTAAGTAAAATAAAATACATTTATAACATATTGAATGCATATCTTAAAATACATAATTGTATCATACTTAAAAAGTTAATACAATAAAGATTTATAGAGATCTGTTATACTAAAAACCAATGCAACATTTTAACATACAATTGTTTATGCTATGCAATAATACCCCAAATTTAATTTATGTATTTTCAAAATTTAATTTTAAAAAATCACTACTAGAGGGTTTGTAAAAGTGAGAAATATAAAGATGGAGGAAACAAAACAGTGAACATAAATAGAAGTGTCACATAGCTGTTCATATATTAGAGTTTAATGCAATTTAAATTACTTTTAAATGAAGAATGGCTTTCCAGATACCTCATTTATTCAAATAGTTGTGGGTTTTGAATCCTATCTTTTACAAAAGTTAGAATAGGCTGCAAATGCAACCTCCTAGGAAACAAATCCTTCTGCTATCATAGGGATTCCACTGAAGTCTGACATCAAACATAATTGGGTCCTTTCATCTCTAACATAAGATAGTGCTGAAATTTTCTCTGTATGTGCCTTGAGAAAAGTTGACCTGTCTTTATGTATCTTTATTATGAATTACTTTGTATAAAATCGTGCCTGTAAATTTTGTAACTAAACATCTAGAGAACATGCAAGTTGTATATAAAGAAACTATACATATTATCATCAATTTTTGCAATGTTAGAAATTTTGTTTTTCAAATAAACCATTAAAATTATTTTATTTTTAAACCAACTCAATCCCTAAAACATTGTATACAGCTTAGTTTTGGAAATAAATATTATATTTTTAATCCTATTTAGAATGGTTTAAGATTTGTCTACTAAAATAAAATTTAAAAAATAAGGGACAAATAAAGAACTACATCCAAATCTCTTCAGAAAACATGCAAGAAGAAAGTGGAGTGAAATATTTAAATATTGAGAAAGAAAGCAAAACACTAGTCTAAAAATTGTACCAAGTAAATATATCCTCCAAAAAAATAAAAGAAAATACATTCTCAGGATGAAAAAAAATTGAAAAAATTTGTTATCTGTAACCTGTCTTGCAAAAAAAAAAGCATTAAAGTAAGTTTTTTTGTTTGTCTGTTTTTTTTTTTTTTTTGTATTTTTTTGAAGCTGGAAACGGGGAGAGACAGTCAGACAGACTCCCGCATGCACCCGACCGGGATCCACCCGGCACTCCCACCAGGGGTAATGCTCTGCCCACCAGGGGGCGATGCTCTGCCCCTCCGGGGCGTCGCTCTGCCGCGACCAGAGCCACTCAAGTGCCTGGGGCAGAGGCCAAGGAACCATCCCCAGCGCCCAGGCCATCTTTGCTCCAATGGAGCCTTGGCTACAGGAGGGGAAGAGAGAGACAGAGAGGAAGGAGACGGGAGGGGTGGAGAAGCAAATGGGCGCTTCTCCTATGTGCCCTGGCCGGGAATCAAACCCGGGTCCCCCGCACGCCAGGCCGACGCTCTACCACTGAGCCAACCGGCCAGGGCCTGTTTGTCTGTTTTTTAAGAAATGAGTTGCCCTGTCTGGATACCTCAGTCAGTTAAGAGCATGGTCCCGATCCTGACCCATGGTGGCACAGAGGATGAAGCACCAACTGGAATGCTGAGGTCACCAGTTCAAAATCTCAGGCTTGTCTCGTCAAGGCTCATATGGGAGTTGATGCTTCCTGCTCCTTCCCATCCTCTCTCTCTTTCTCTCTTTCCACTCTCTAAATTGAATTTAAAAAATAAAATAAAGAGCATTTTCCCAAAATAACAGGGTTGTGAGTTTGATTCCCGGTCAGAGCACACACAGAAAGCAACCAATGAATGTATAACTTAGTGGTACAACAAATGGATGCTTTCCTTCCACTTCCCCTCTCTTTCCCTTCTGGTCTCTGTCTCTATCAATAAATAAATAAAAAAAAAATAAGCCCAGACCGGATAGATAGGTTGGAGCGTCATCCTGGAGCATTGAGATTACTAGTTCAATTCCCTGGTCAGGGCCCATAATGGAGCAGCCTGGTGTTGCTGTCTCTCTCAAAAAAAAAAAAGAAAGAAAAGACAAAGAAAAAAAAGAAAGAAAGGAAGGAAGAAAGGAAAGAAGGAAGGAAGGAAGGAAGGAAGGAAGGAAGGAAGGGAGGGAGGGAGGGAGGGAGGGAGGGAGGGAGGGAGGGAGGGAGGAAGGAAGGAAGGAAGGAAGGAAGGAAGGAAGGAAGGAAGGAAGGAGAGAGGGAGGGAGGGAGGGAGGGAGGAAGGAAGGAAAGAAGGAGTAAACAATGTTAAAAAAGGTGAAATACACATAAAGTAAATAAGAGAGCCAAAAAAGGAATAAAATGAAAGTAAAATAAAATATATTTTTATCATAAGTGATCTAACAGATCAATTGTTCAAAATAATACCAATAATACACTAATAATGTAAAATTACATCATATATTTTATATAATGCTATGTATGCTTATAAATGAAAGCAAAATGAAATAAAACATAGGAAAGAAGAAATTGATTTTTTTGTTTTTTTTGTATTTTTCTGAAGTTGGAAACTGGGAGGCAGCCAGACCGACTCCCACATGCGCCCAACCAGGATCCACCCGGCATGCCCACCAAGGGGTGATGCTCTGCCCCTCTGGGGTGTTGCTCTGTTGCAACCAGGGCCATTCTAGTACCTGAGGCAGAGGCCACAGAGCCATCCTCAGTGCCCGGGACAACTTTGCTCCAATGGAGCCTTGGCTGCAGGAGGGGAAGAGAGAGACAGAGAGGAAGGAGAGGGGGAGGGATGGAGAAGCAGGTGGGTGCTTCTCCTGTGTGCCTTGGCCAGGAATCAAACCCGGGACTCCTGCATGCGAGGCTGACGCTCTACCACTGAGCCAACTGGCCAGGGCTAGAATTTGACTTTTTAAAAATATAAGGTAATTATACCCTCTGTGAAGTAGTATAATGTCATTTGAAAGTAGACTTGGATAAGCTCAGTGTATATTCATACTTTAGATCAACTCTTGTAAAAATGTTTTAAAAATTAAAAATATCTTCTACATGCTACAAAATGAGAGAAAATGTGGTCATATAAAACACTGTTAAAACCACAATGTCAGAAAAGGAGTAGAAGACAAAAATGTAGTAAAAAGGTAGGAAATAGTACAGATATTCAATGACTTATGACCTATGCAACTTACGACCATTCGACTTTACAACCACAATTGCTAGCCACCACTGCTCCTCGTCTGGCAGTGCAAGTGTTGCCCAACTCGGTGTACAACAGTGAGGACCATCTTCTAACAGCACTACCCTCTCTGTGTGCACCATTTCAACTGTTATCCCAGACTTGATACAGCAATTTGTGTTTTGTTTCTTGGATATTTTTTATCAAACCCCTCCCAAGATGTCTACCAAGAGGAAATTGTCTTTGTCTACACCTCAGCCTGCCAAGAAGAAAAGAAAGGCCATGGATCTTGATACGAAAATGAGCGCAGGCTCATTCGACTTAAGCATGGGTTCACCAGCTTGAGTGCAGGGGTGCTGGCTTGTGCATGGGATCATAGACATGACCCCATGGTCACTGGTTTGAGACCAAGATCAGTGGCTTGAGCAAGGGGCCACTCGCTCTGCTATAATCTTCTGGTCAAGACATATATGAGAAAGCAATCAATGAACAAGTACGAAGGAGGAAAGAAAGTAAATGTGATCACACATGTTTATGAAAAAACCAACTCCGGTAACCCCAACTGCTGCCTCAGATGATGACATCAATGATCCACAGCCAAGCACCAGCAGTCAATAAAATATTTTGTACATGTTTATATATTTTGATATGTTTTGCATTTGGGAAAATATTTCCTATGGTACTTTTTATTTTGTATTTTTGTATGCACCTGTATTTTGTAATTTTGTATGTTTTGCAAATATTAAAGCAGTTGTACTGGTAATTCAGTGTTTTACTTAAACCTGACAAATGTAAAAATAAGAAACAAAATGGTGTAGAGATGATGCAAATGGCATAAAATGAACAAAGAAAATTATGATATATAACAATAATGAAAGAAAATAATGATAAAATATGACTTAAAGATTTTTATAACATCATTTTACAGTACTGTACATATAGCCTACTGAACTTAAGACCAAATTGTGTTACAACCGGTCTGTTGTAACCAATCGTGGTCTAAGTTGAGCACTAGCTGTAATGAATATGATAGATATTAATCCAACAATAATAGCTATCATTTTGCATTACAGTGGTCTAAATTCACCAATTAAAAGACAGAGCCCTGGCCGGTTGGCTCAGCGGTAGAGCGTCGGCCTAGCGTGCGGAGGACCCGGGTTCGATTCCCGGCCAGGGCACACAGGAGAAGCGCCCATTTGCTTCTCCACCCCTCCGTCGCACCTTCCTCTCTGTCTCTCTCTTCCCCTCCCGCAGCCAAGGCTCCATTGGAGCAAAGATGGCCCGGGCGCTGGGGATGGCTCTGTGGCCTCTGCCTCAGGCGCTAGAGTGGCTCTGGTCGCAACATGGCGACGCCCAGGATGGGCAGAACATCGCCCCCTGGTGGGCAGAGCATCGCCCCTGGTGGGCGTGCCGGGTGGATCCCGGTCGGGCGCATGCGGGAGTCTGTCTGACTGTCTCTCCCTGTTTCCAGCTTCAGAAAAATGCAAAAAAAAAAAAAAAAAAAAAAAAAGAAAAGACAGAAATTGTCAGAGTGGATCATAAAACAAGACTCTAGTAGATGCTGTCTACAGAAAACCCAATTAAAAGTAAAGAAGCATATATGCCACTCAAAAATATTAGATGATTTTTTAGCTTCATATTCATTTTGAAATATTCCCTAATTTTTATGAGCAGTAAAGATTAAAGTAAATGCATGGGGGAAACTATTCCATGTTAACAATAATCAAAAGAAAGTAAGAAAAGCCATATTAATTTCAGACATAGCCAACTTCAAAGCAATGAATATTTTCAGATAAAGAGGACATTATATTAAAATAAGGGGGCCAATTTTCCAGAAAGCATAGCAATTGGTACATTGTATGCGCCTAGCAACATAGCATTGTTATGTAATCAAGAGAATGCTGGCTTTATATTTCAAACTTGACCAGCCATTGGACATAGGCTTCCTCTCCTGTAAGGTATAACTAATGGCTATTCCTGTGGAAGAATTCAGCTGTGAGCTGTCAGC
Organism: Saccopteryx bilineata; assembly: GCF_036850765.1. NCBI lineage: Eukaryota > Metazoa > Chordata > Mammalia > Chiroptera > Emballonuridae > Saccopteryx > Saccopteryx bilineata. The sequence goes on from NC_089490.1 coordinate 287,890,594, forward strand.
AAGCAACTTATTCAACAGCTGGGCCACTGAAGGACTAAATCCTGAATGAAAAATTTTGCAACTGATGGCAGCCAACTCTATAGGCACTTTTAATAAGGTAATAAGATGTATTTCTAAAATAACTTTTTTCTATCCATATATATTAATAACTTTCCTGAGAAATTGAACTGTAGACAAAGATTAAGAATTTGTTATTAAAATTAGTTTTCTTGATATGACCTTTTTCTAGCCAGGCCTTCATTTGGACAAAAAACAAAAAAACAAGGGGTCTATTATCTGCTATTTTTGCTAAAATAAACTGTTGTCACTTATGTAGTACTTCAAGTGTGTATGCAAGTTCAGCATTACTCTCAGCAGGAAATAAGTTTTAAGCACTTTTGAGTTTGTGCTATTATGTGATTATTGTTCCTATGCCAATATTCGATGCACAGCTGGTAGAACTCTGTTAAAATGTTGGACTTGTCCTCTATTTTGAAAACCCCAGTGGCTCAAAACCTGATACGCATCTTAATTTGTTCCACTTTTAATGCTACCTTTCATAATTGAATATGTCTTCATAAATGTGGACAACTTCATGAGATCAGGGAATATACTTTACAAAACACTTCTGGGTTTTAAAGTTTCCAAAAATTATGCAAACATTTGCAGGTATAATATTAAATTATTTTCATTTGGTAAGGGATTTTGTTATTTATATAAAATCAAATCCCCTAATTTCAGATCCAAATTAAATAAATAGTTGCAGTTTTTCTTTATGTATTTTCCAGTTCAGATTAAAACTATTTTCTTCAATTTACTACTTGTATATTCCAGCAATTTTGGTTAGATTCTGTTGATCTAACAGTCACAGGCCACCCAGATTCAAAGGAAGGAAAAAGACCCCACACAACTCAATGAGCGAAGTGTCAATGAGTGACTTTAAACTCACTATATTTATAAATGGAATAGAATTAACTATTTGCATGACTTCTTATGAATAACTTTTGGTACAATAAAGCTTGCTAAGTCTTTAAATACATGTTAATGTTAGATTTACTTCAAATGTGCTACCATTTAGGGCAATATCTTTACAACTGCACATTGTGAAATGCTACAACATATAGATTCATTTCTAGAGAAAAAAAATTACTGTTTTTATTTTATCCTTTTATTTATTCTTTAATTTACAAAAACAGTATTTTATGAGTAAATGCTTTGTAAAAGAGATTTTTCTGTGCCTTAAAATATATTGTTGTTCTGTAACCTGTAATAGAGAAAATATTGAGTAAATTGCCATTTACAATACTATATAGATAGTATTATGACACAGAAAAACAGAATTTTTAAGTACACAGGAGTGATATATAAACCTGGTTTGTTTTAAGAAAGACATTGCAGTGAGCACTGGCTCAGTTAACCTTTGTCCATTTTAAGGGAACTGGACGTACTATAATATAAGCAGGTAATTTTTTCTATAATACTCCTTATTCTGAACTGATGCAGGACAAAAATACAGTGGGACCTGTATTATCCCACACATCTCTCTGGGACTGAAGATATAAGAGGGGGCAAGCCACAATTTACAGCAATATTGAAAGAGTTACATTAAATCTCTAGTTCAACAAGGACTCATAGAAGCAGAGAAGCTGAGGAGTGGCTTTATTAAAGCTGTCTTGTGCAAACATCCCTTGTGCCTCAACCTGAAGAATGGATAGATTAGAGACATAAATTGAGTTTTAAAAAATGAAATTGAGAGAGAGAGAAAGAGACCTAGGAAATAATTTCTTGTAATTATGGTAAAAAAGGATGATTACTTAAATTAAGATGTGTTTTGGGAGATATAGAATTGAACATCTTTGGAAGATAGTAAGATTGTTGGCGTGGCAGGTTCAGAATGGGCTGGGATTTTAGAATTTTTTTTTGTTTTTATTCTATATTTCAGGTGGAATATTTCATGATATAAAATATATTTTGTAGTTTTTGACATTGAGATGCTGGTAAACTAGTAAGAAATAATATAACATATTTAGAATATATGAACAACACTTGGTTGGAAGATACAGAGAGCTATCAGTAAAGAGAGAAGAATGCATACAAAGTGAAGTCAGAGAAGGAAATAAAGAACATATGCTGAGGCTCAGAAGACTGACATTTTGAAGACAGGTATGCTCAAAAGGATATTCATATAAGTGTCTAGAGGTTGGATAAAAAACAGATATATAAAGCAAAAAGGAAATTTTTAAAAAACATTTCAAAATTTAAGTAATGTTACGTTTGAATTGAGAAATATTTTAAAACATTTAATTTTTAATGTAAAAGTTAATAAGAGGAGCAAAAAGGCAATTATATATTTGGGGGAATTGAACTAAAGGTTAAAACCTTGGACAGCAGAAGGAACATTTTCTATTGGATAAGTTAAATCTGTAATTGGGAGGGGCAACTATTATTGTATTAGTATGCAGTGAGGGGAAACATACAATTCATTGAAATGTTTTTAAAAACCATACTTATAAGGATATCATATATTTATCTTAAGAATATAATATGGAGCATAAATAGAAATATTTGCTCTGGCCGGTTGGCTCAGCGGTAGAGCATCGGCCTGGCGTGCGGGGGACCTGGGTTCAATTCCCGGCCAGGGCACATAGGAGAAGCACCCATTTGCTTCTCCACCCCCACCCCCTCCTTCCTCTCTGTCTCTCTCTTCCCCTCCCGCAGCCAAGGCTCCATTGGAGCAAAGATGGCCCGGGCGCTGGGGATGGCTCCTTGGCCTCTGCCCCAGGCGCTAGAGTGGCTCTGGTCATGGCAGAGCGACGCCCCGGAGGGGCAGAGCATCGCCCCCTGGTGGGTAGAGAGTTGCCCCTGGTGGGCGTGCCGGCTGGATCCCGGTCGGGCGCATGCGGGAGTCTGTCTGTCTGTCTCTCCCCATTTCCAGCTTCAGAGAAAAAAAAAAAAGAAAAAAAAAAAAAAGAAAGGTTTTTTTCTCTAGTGATTCAAAAAAGCAATCTCAGATTCTATATAATTTAACAAAAGATGTATTCATACATACCTATACACAAAACCCATACTTTTTCTTTGTTTAAGTTATGTTTACATTATTTAAACCTGACTATAAAAATATTTTGTATAATTTATTTTATTCCATAAAGAAGAGATTATAGATATATATATTTGATTAGCATCTATTTCCTTATTTAAATTAGTTACAGTATGGATATAGGATAATCTAGTCACTTATTTTCTTTTTGCTGAAGTTATTCAACTTTTCATTATTATAAATAAAAATGAGTTGGTATTTATTTTATATATATTTTGGAACATATGTGTGGGCATTGATACAACTTAAATTTCTGATAACACAGTTGCAAACTCAAATAGTGAAAAAATTATGTACCATTTAATAGATTTAATGACATACCAGTAGTATGTGCAGATGTGTATATGTATATATAATATATACTCACTCAAAATTAAGATTTATTACATATTAAAAAATGAAGAGCTCATCTATTCTATATCTCTGTTGTCACAAGAATATAATAATAAGGGCAAACTATCTATGTATTCTTTAAATTTAAAACAAAAAGAAAGAGAAGCAGAGTTAGAGTATGCCTAGGTCTACTCTCTTGAACTTTCCTGATTTAGTCAAGGCATGGGAACTTGAGCAGTTTGGCATGTTACAAATAATCATGAAGTTAATAAACAATGGCACAGATACTAAGAGAATTTTGGATGATTTGGATGGAATCATACTTATATGAAGCTATGAAATAAATCACAGCTCAATTCAGAACATTGAGTTTCTAATTCTGGATTAGAGACACAACTTATACTTTGATTTTGAACTAAATTATTTTCTACTCACTTTACAGTTAACACCGTGAAAAGTGAATTTCAAGTGAAGTCAGGTGAAGTCATTCATATTCATGGTTTAACGTCTGCAAGACAGAAATAGAACTATTTATATTAGGATTCTGAAGAGTAAAATGGAGAACTATACTGTTTGTGCAAAGCGATCCAATGGTCTGGAAATAACACAAGTAAATAATGTCTAATCAAAATTTCATTCTCACATGAATATTTCTATAGAAAATAATATTGATTTAAATTACAGACTGTGCTTAAAGAAAAGATTCATTGAGGAAGGTAAGTAAAACGTAATTAACACAAATCAGCCAATTTATTTTAATTGCATTCGTCCTTTCCAATTTATAAAGTGCTTCAGAGTTGCTTCTTTCAATTTAAATTGAAGACATCGAACACGATGTCTTATAAGGCACCCACTTTTACATTATTAACAGTTCATTGACCGCCTAACCAGGCGGTGGCACAGTGGATAGAGCATTGACTGGGATGTGGAGGACCCAGGTTGGAGACCCCAAGGTCGCCAGCTGGAGCACGGGTTCATCTGGTTTGAGCAAGGCTTACCAGCTAGAGCCCAAGGTCACTGGATTGAGCAAGGGGTCACTAGGTCTGCTGTAGCCCTCCCTCACCACCACCCTCCGTCAAGGCACATATGAGAAATCAATCAATGAACAACTAAGGAGCTGCAATGGAGAAATGATGTTTCTCATCTCTCTCCATTCCTGTCTGTCTCTCTCTCTGACTCTCTCTGTCTCTGCCACAAAAATAAATAAATAATAAAATAAAAAACAAAAAATCCCCAGTTCATTGACCTTATTTTAATTTTTTCCTATTTTATCTTAGGTGAATAAAAGATGAAACATGTATCTTAAAAAATATCATCGGAATACATATATCAATAGCTATTATATATGTGTTTGTATGTATAATATAGAACATATATATAATAAATTGGGAGGAAGGCTTCTTCCTCCAGTTATCTTAAAAGGCACTATTAGATTTTATATAATTTGTAAAAGTATTATTCGTATATCCCTACATACAAACCTATTATTTTATGAATGTATTTTTCCAAAGTAATTAAGTTTATACTTATACAATAAGTTAAAGTTCAGTAACATCCCTTCCAATATTTCTTCACTTACTTTTTAACTAATAGAAAACTACAAAATTTAACTCCTGTATTCCTGGTACATTTAAATGAGTCTGCTAGACTGACTTCCCTTAATTTATAAGACCATTAAATTATTTTAAGATTTTACTTATTTTATTTACTTATTTATTTTAAAATTTTAATTATTAATTTTTGGAGGGGGGGAGAGAGGAGGAGTGAGAAAGAGTGGGGAGAAGCAGGAAGCATCTATTCATAGTAGTTGCATCCTCTATGTGCCTTGACTGGGCAAGCCCAAGGATTTGAACCGGCAGCCTCAGTGTTCTAGGTCGTTGCTTTATCCACTGCGACATCAAAGGTCAGGCTACTTATTAATTTTAGAGGAGAGAGTAGTGAAAAAAAGTGTGGAGACAAGGGGAAGCATCTACTCTTTGTAGTTGCTTCTCATTTGTGACTTGACTGGGCAAACCTGGGGTTTCAAACCACCAACCTTAACATTCTAGGTTGTCTTTTTATTCACTGCTCCACCACAGGGAAGGCTAAAACTTTCACTCTTCTAAAAAATTTAAATCCAAAATTTTTGGTAAAATTGTATATATTTACTTAATTTTCATTAAATTAAGTCTTTATAAAGACATTATTTAGAATTTAGAAAATACAAATTAAGATAAATAAGACAAAAATTACTAATATTTTCATTAAAGAACATTATTATAAAAACATCAGTTTGATATTTTTTTTTTTATAATTTTATTTTTTTAATGGGGTGACATCAATAAATCAGGATACATATATTCAAAGATAACAAGTCCAGGTTATCTTGTCGTTCAATTATGTTGCATACCCACCACCCAAAGTCAGATTGTCCTCTGTCACCTTCTATCTTGTTGTCTTTGTGCCCCTCCCCACCCCCTATCCCTCTCCCATTCCCCCCTCCCCCCCGTAACCACCACACTCTTGTCAATGTCTCTTAGTTTCAGTATTATGTCCCACCTACGTATGGAATAAAAAACCAGGAACTGTATTATTCCATACGTAGTTTGATATTTTTTCAATTAATATTTTTGTGAGTATTTAAATGTTTATGTACACAAAATAAATGAAATAAAATTTTAGTTGTTTTGAACAAATAACTTAAGTGGTCATCAAAATTACTTTGTGGGCCTGACCTTTGGTGGCACAGTGGGTAAAGCGTTGACCTGGAAATGCTGAGGTCGCCGGTTCGAAACCCTGGACTTGCCTGGTCAAGGCACATATGGGAGTTGATGCTTCCTGCTCTTCTCTCTCTCCTCTCTCTCTCTCTGTCTCTCTCTCTCCTCTCTAAAATGAATAAATAAAATAAAAATTAAAAAAAATTATTTTATGGTGAACCTTGATCATTTATATTAATTAAAATTAGCAAAGTTTTTTTAAGAGACATTGACAAGAGTGTGGTGGTTACGGGGGGGAGGGGGGAATGGGAGAGGGATAGGGGGTGGGGAGGGGCACAAAGAAAACAAGATAGAAGGTGACAGAGGACAATCTGACTTTGGGTGGTGGGTATGCAACATAATTGAACGACAAGATAACCTGGACTTGTTATCTTTGAATATATGTATCCTGATTTATTGATGTCACCCCATTAAAAAAATAAAATTATAAAAAAAAAAAAAATTAGCAAAGTTTTTACTTTTTAATATAGAAAAAAACCTCCTATTAGTATATTTTGGTCTTTAGATTAAAAATATATTTGCATTGAATGCACATATACTAAAGCAAAGTATTCAATAAAATACTTTTTTAAATTTATATATTAAATTTAATGCAGTGACATTGATAAATCAGGGTACATATGTTGAGAGAAAACATCTCCAGATTATTTTGACATTTGACTGTGCTGTATACCCCTCCCCCAAAGTCAAATTGTCTTCTGTCACCTTCTATCTGGTTTTCTTTGTGCCCCTCCCCTCCCCCAACCCCTCTCTCCTTCCTCACCCCATCCCCCCTCCCCCCAAACCCCCCAACCCCGATGCCATCACATTCTTGTCCATGTCTCTGAGACTCATTTTTATGTCCCATCTATGTATGGATTCATATAGTTCTTAGTTTTTTTCTGATTTACTTATTTCACTCCGTATAATGTTATCAAGGTCCATCCATGTTATTGTAAATGATCCGATGTCATCATTTCTTATGGCTGAGTAGTATTCCATAGTATATATATATACCAAAGCTTTTTTATTACTCGTCCTCTGACGGACACTTGGGCTGTTTCCAGATCTCTGCTATTGTGAACAATGCTGCCATAAACATGGGGGTGCATTTCTTCATTTCATACACTGCTATGGTGTTTTTGGGGTATATTCCTAACAGTGGGATAGCTGGGTCAAAAGACAGTTCGATTTTTAATTTTTTGAGGAATCTCCATACTGTTTTCCACAGTGGCTGCACCAGGCTGCATTCCCACCAGCAGTGCAGGAGGGTTTCCTTTTCTCCACATCCTCACCAGCACTTATTCTGTGTTGTTTTGTTGATGAGCGCCATTCTGACTGGTGTGAGGTGATATCACATTGTGGTTTTAATTTGCATTTCTTTAATGATTAGTGATGTTGACCATTTTTTAATATGTCTATTGGCCATCTGTATGTCCTCTTTGGAGAAATGTCTATTCATTTCTTTTGCCCATTTTTGGATTGGATTGTTTGTCTTCCTGGTATTAAGTTTTACAAGTTCTTTATAAATTTTGATTATTAACTCCTTATCAGATGTATTATCAAATATGTTCTCCCATTGTGTAGTTTGTCTTTTTATTCTGTTCTTGTTGTCTTTAGCTGTGCAATAGCTTTTTAGTTTGATATTGTCCCATTTGTTTATCCTGTCTTTTATTTCACTTCCCCGTGGAGATCAATCAGCAAGTCTATTGCTCCGAGAGATGTCAGAGAGCTTACTGCCTATGTTTTCTTCTAATATGCCTAAAGTTTTAAGGCTTACATTTAAGTCTTTTATCCATTTTGAGTTTAATTTTCTGAGTGGTATAAGCTGATGATCTAGTTTCATTTTTTTGCAGGTAGCTGTCCAATTTTCCCAACACCATTTGTTAAAGAGGCTGTCTTTACTCCATTGTATTTCCTTACCTCCTTTGTCAAATATCAGTTGTCCATAGAACTGTGGGTTTATTTCTGGGTTCTCTGTTCTGTTCCATTGATCTCTATGCCTGTTCTTATGCCAGTACCAGGCTGTTTTGAGTACAATGGCCTTGTAGTATAACTTGATATCAGGAAGTGTGATACCTCCCACTTTATTCTTCTTTTTTAAGATTGCTGAGGCTATTCGTGTTCCATATAAATTTTTGGAATATGTGATCTATATCTTTGAAGTATGTCATTGATATTTTAATTTGTATTGCATTGAATTTGTAAATTGCTTTGGGTAAAATAGACATTTTAATGATGTTTATGCTTCCTAACCATGAGCACAATATATGTTTCCACTTGTTTGTATCTTCCTTGAATCCTTTTATCACTGCTTTGTAATTTTCCAAGTACAAGTCTTTAATCTCCTTGGTTAAGTTTACTCCAAGGTACTTTATTTTTTTGGTTGTAATTGTGAAGGGAATTGTGTCCTTAATTTCTCTTTCTGACTGTTCATTGTTGGCATATAAAAATGCCTCTGATTTCTGAGTATTGATATTATATCCTGCCACTTTGCTGAATTCATTTATCAGGTCTATTAGTTTTTTTACTGAGACTTTAGGGTTTTCTATATACAATATCATATCATCTGCAAATAATGGAAGTTTTACTTCTTCTTTTCCAACTTGAATGCCTTTTATTTCTTCTTCTTGTCTGATTGCTGTGGCTAGAACTTCCAGGACTATATTAAATAACAGTGGTGAAAGGGGGTACCCCAGCCTTGTTCCTGATCTTAAGGGTATTGCTTTTAATTTTTGCCCATTGAGTATGATGTTGGCTGTGGGTTTGTCATAGATGGCTTTTATCATGTTGAGGTATGTTGCCTGTATTCCCATTTTGCTGAGAGTTTTGATTATTAAAGGGTGCTCGATTTTATCAAATGCTTTTCCTGCATCTATTGAAATTATCATATGGTTTTTCTCCTTCTTTTTGTTTATGTGATGAATCACATTAATTGATTTATGAATATTGTACCAGCCTTGCCTCCCCAGAATAAATCCCACTTGATCATGGTGTATGATTTTTTCCATATATTGTTGGATCCGGTTTGCTAATATTTTGTTGAGAATTTTAGCATCTATATTCATCAGAGATATTGGCCTATAATTTTCTTTCTTTGTGTTGTCTTTGCCTGGTTTTGGAATCAGAATTATGCTCACCTAATAAAAGGAGCTTATAAATCTTTCTTCCTCTTGAATTTTTTGAAATAGTTTGAGAAGGATAGGAGTTAGTTCTTTTTTGAATATTTGGTAGAATTCAGTTGTGAAGCCATCAGGCCCTGGACTTTTCTTTGTTGGGAGTTTTTTGATAACTGTTTTGATCTCATTTGGTGTAATTGGTCTGTTTAGGTTTTCTGATACTTCCAGATTGATTTTTGGAAGATTGTATGTTTCAAGAAATTTGTCCATTTCATCTAGGTTGTTTAGTTTTTTGGCATACAGTTCTTCATAGTATTTTCTTACAATATTTTGTATTTCTGTTGTGTCAGTTGTTATTTCTCCACTCTCACTTCTAATTTTATTTATTTGAGTCCTCTCTCTTTTCTTCTTGATGAGTCTAGTTAAAGGTTTATTGATCTTGTTTACCTTTTAAAAGAACCAGCTCCTGGTTTCATTGATCCTCTGTATTGTTTCTTTAGCCTGTATGTCATTTATTTCTGCTCTGATCTTTATTATTTCCTTCCTTCTACTACATTTGGGCTATACTTGCTGTTCTTTTACTAGTTCTTTTAGATGCAGGATTAAGTTTATTTGAGTTTTTTCTAGCTTCTTAAAGTGTGCCTGTAGTGCTATAAACTTCCCTCTCAGTACTGCTTTTGCTGTGTCCCTTAAATTTTGAGTTGTTGTATGCTCATTGTCATTCGTTTCTAGGAATTTTTTTTTCTTTGATCTCATTTTTAATCCATTCGTTATTTAACAACCTGTTATTTAGTTTCCATGTGTTTGAGAATTTTTGAGCTTTTCTGTTGTGGTTCATTTCTAGTTTCATGCCGTTGTGATCAGAAAAATTGCTTGATATGATTTCAATCTTCTTAAATTTGTGGAGAGCACTTTTGTGCCCTAACATGTGGTCTATCCTAGAGAATGTACCATGAACACTTGAAAAGAATGTATATTCTGCTGCTCTAGGGTGAAAGCTTCTGAAGATATCTATTAAATCGAGTTGATCTACTGTGTCCAATTAGACTGCTGTTTCTTTGTTAATTTTCTTTCTTGAGGATCTATTTAGTGATGTTAGTGGAGTATTGAAATCCCCTACTATTATAGTATTGCTGTTGATCTCGCCCTTTAAATCCACCAAAGTCTGCTTTATATATTTAGGTGCTCCTACATTAGGTGCATAGATATTTATAATGGTTATATCTTCCTGTTGGATTATTCCCTTTATCATTATGTAGTAGCCTTCTTTATCTCTTACTATATCCTTTGTTTTAAAGTCCAATTTGTCTGATATAAGTATTTTTACCCCAGCTTTTTTTTTTCATTTCCATTTGCATGAAATTTTTTTTCCATCCTTTTACCTTCAATCTATGTGTACCTTTTGTTCTAAGGTGTGTCTCTTGTAGACAACATATGTACGGGTCCTGGTTTCTTATCCACGCAGCTATCCTATGTCTTTTGATTGTATCATTGAATCCATTTACATTTATGGTTATTATTGATATGTAGTTGTTTATTGCCATTTTCTTCTTTAAAGGTGTATTCCTTTTTTGCTATATTCTTTTCCCACTTTGATTTGTTTACAACAGGCCCCTTAACATTTCCTGCAGCATTGGTTTGGTTGTAATGAATTCCTTGAGTTGTTTTTTGTCTGGGAAGCTTTTTATTTCTCCTTCAGTTTTAAACGATAGCCTTGCTGGATAAATAGTCTTGGTTGTAGGTTCTTGTTCTGCATTACTTTGAATATTTCTTGCCATTCCCTTCTGGCTTTCAGTGTTTATGCTGAGAAGTCAAATGTCATCCTTATGGGGGCTCCTTTGTAGGTGATAGCTTTTTTTTCTCTTGCAGCTTTTAATATTTTCTCTTTATCACTTAGCTTTGGTATTTTAATTATGATGTGTCTTGGTGTAGGTTTTTTTGGGTTTCTCTTTAATGGAGTCCTCTGTGCTTCTTTAACTTATGAGAGTTTCTCCTGCCTTAATTTAGGGAAGTTTTCAGCTATGATATGATTGAACAAAGTCTCTATCCCTTGTTCTTTTTCTTCTTCTTCAGGAATCCCTATGATGTGGATGTTATTTTTCTTCATGATATCACAGAACTCTCTAAGAGTTTCCTTAGACTTTTTGAGTCTTTTTTCTTCTCTGCTTTCATGCCTTCATTCCAGTTTTCCTCCAACTCGCTGATTCGATCCTCAGCTCTATCTATCCTGTTTTAGTTCCTTCCATTGTGGTCTTTATTTCTGATACTGTATTTGTCATCTGTCTGATTCTTTTTTATACTTGCTATTTCTTTATTTAGGTGTTCATAATAACCATCCATTATTGTTCTAAGATCCCTAAGCATCCTTACAATCATTATTTTGAACTCCGCATCAGGAAGTTTGATTATTTCCATATCACTCAGTTCATCTCCTGAAGGTATCTCTTGTGGTTTCATTTGGATTGCACTTTTTTGTCTTCTCATTGTGTTTGGGTATTTTATTTGTAGAGTTGGTTGAGTCTAGGCTTGGTGTTGTCTGCCTCCAGTTTTCAGTTGTGTTATTTCTAGGTCTTCTTGGGTTGTATCAGCTATTATTTGTAATCCACTTTCAGATTTGGGCAGCTTTGAAGTCCTGATTTGTTTGTTTTCTTAACAAGTGATAGTCTTGTTTATTGATCTCAGCAGGGGGCTTCCTTGAAAGTGTATCCAGGAATGCGGTGGGTATAACCTGAGACTCTGAAGGCCTCTTCAGCCAACTAATCTCTCTGGGGGCAGGGTGTTTTCTCAGCTTCAGTAGGGGGAGGTGTATCTCAGATCTCCATGGAGACCTGAGTTACTGCCCCTCCTCCCCACTTCTTGTTTTCAGCTGTATCTTGTTGTGCTGATTGGAGCTGGAGAGATGTCTGGAGATCTCTGCTCCAGAAGCAATTCAGTACTGTTCTGTGGAAGGTTCAGTCCCTCCCCCAGCTATGGCCATCTCCAGCATGGATGAGTCAGCTTTTTTATTTCATTTCCTGCATTCCTTAGCCCCTCACAGTATCTCCCTCTCCCTGTCCTTTCCTCTTGGGAGATAAGCTGGTCTTTTCAACATACCTCATTCCATGGTCGCCAGGTAAGTGGCTGTGAGCAGTATTTTCTGCTCTTTTCCCTTGGGTGAGATCACCTCTGGGCTCTCAGCCTCCCCTTCCTTTTCGTTCCTGTAAGCAGAGGAGATTCAGGCGCTCTCTACCAGGTTTGTTGTGGCTTCTTCTTTGCTCCTTGGTTTTTGAGAGCTGTTCTTGTAGTCCAGAGTTGGTTTTTCACGCTTATTTTTTCTAAATTGATTTGTATTCCAGTTTGGTGGTGAGAGCTGGGCGTCTGTGCGTCCGCCTACTCTGCTGCCATCTTCCCATCTGAGGTGGGGTGTTTTCAAAGGTTAAGTCTCACCACCCGCTGCCCGCCGAGGCCAGAGGACAGCGGCGCAGGTCCCGGGGTGGTGACCATGCCCACCTAGGTGCTGCTCTTTGTCTGCGCCACTCCCTCTTCCTGCCGCTTTGCTTGGCGGACGCTGCCCGCCTAGCCAGACCTTGCTGGCCTGGGCGCTGTGAGCTCCCTGCCACCGAGCCTCCCATCCCCCATTCAGCCGCGCGCCTCTGGCCTGACTATCCTCTCTGCTGCCTCAATAAAATAGTTTTTCAAAAATTACTTATAGCTCCGGCAAAGTATTTTCACTTGCTGCTCGTAATACTATAAATGTGTTATCAGTAAGTTATTTTAAGGTGTTCAAGGAAGTTTATGTTATGTAATTGAAATTTTTGATGTTAGTACCTTTCTATAATCTGTATTCTCATTCAAATGAGGACATGATAGAAAATGCAAAGAATGTACACATTTGTAAATCATTTGCTCAAATCCTTATACAACTTGATGTTTTGGTAAAATTTTACATGGCATTTTATCAAAAAGAGCACTATTTTCTTTAAGATTTTGATTGTTTATTTCAGGAGTTAAAAAGTGTTAAAATTGTTTCCATCACTAACAATTCTGGTCATAAGATTATCAATATAGATACTATGACACATTTGTCTAATATCACTTAGTTTATGAGATATCAGTATAAAATGGGCTTAATGATCCAATAAAGGCTTCTCATCAAAACAGGCATTCAGGGATTTTGAAAAAATAGAAGCACAAGATTTAAAAGCAATATATATTTATTCAATGTATTTACATTTTTATATTTAGATTTGAAACTTTCTTCAATTAACAATAACAGAACATATATTTATACTAAAACTATATTTTCATATGCAGTAATATAAAAATGTTTTACTTAAGAAACATTAATCATTTTTATTTCTGTGAATCTTTTTTTGTTTCAAGGTCTTTGAAATGGGAATAAAGTAATTTACTTGACTCTTATGCATTATATGCAGCAAGACCTCATATAATTTACCTAATACTATGGAACAAGAAAAAGTATATTAATATCTACATGAAAAATATGAGCAGTGGCTATGGTATTAGTTAGGTTTATTGATTTTTTAATCAACATAAGGTTATTGTTTGAATAATTAATATGAATGTATTCATGTTTTATTTATAAAAATTAAGCAAGTAATCAAATGTAAAGAACTAACTAAGGTATGTATTTCCAAAAGAACTTATTTACACCATCCTATGCATAAAACTTATTATGTATTCCTCTGTACAGTTCTGTGTGAATAAAAGCAAAATGATCAGCCCTAAAAAGCTGCAAAGGATTTCAGTTTCTGAGAGTTTGATTGGCTTAATAGTCTGAAAAGTCCACATGTCACAAAATAAGTACATGTTGTATAAATTGTCATTTCCTTTATTTTTTAATGTTTTCAAGCTCACAGAAAACAAGAAGAGGCCCTGGCCGGTTGGCTCAGCGGTAGAGCGTCGGCCTAGCGTGCGGAGGACCCGGGTTCGATTCCCGGCCAGGGCACACAGGAGAAGCGCCCATTTGCTTCTCCACCCCTCCACCACGCTTTCCTCTCTGTCTCTCTCTTCCCCTCCCGCAGCCAAGGCTTCATTGGAGCAAAGATGGCCCGGGCGCTGGGGATGGCTCTGTGGCCTCTACCTCAGGCGCTAGAGTGGCTCTGGTCGCAACATGGCGACGCTCAGGATGGGCAGAGCATCGCCCCCTGCTGGGCAGAGCGTCGCCCCTGGTGGGCGTGCTGGGTGGATCCCAGTTGGGCGCATGCGGGAGTCTGTCTGACTGTCTCTCCCCGTTTCCAGCTTCAGAAAAATGAAAAAAAAAAAAAAAAAAAAAAGAAAACAAGAAGAATCCCTCAAAGGCAAAATAACTAAGATCAGGAAACCATATGGAGTGTGGAAAATGTAGCTATCGGCCACATCATGGAAACCAAATGTCAATCCTAGCCACAGGATGGATGTTAACTATACTGAAGAATTTGGCTTTGAGACAGTATGAGGTGGGCAGGGGAGAGTGTTTGGCAACTGAATTTGAGACAATAATGTTTAGGCCTTTGGGGGAAGAATGCTCTAAATAAAAAAGAAAGTTTTAAAAGGAAAATGCAATCTTTCAAAGAAAGAACTTAAGAGTAAAACTCATTTTTCTTAATTTTTTAAATTGTGAAATTAAAAAATAAAACAACTATTATCTTTCCTGAGAAAATTTAAGATGGGAAGTTAAAAAAGTGCCTCTCCAAATGTATGGATAAATTATGGTGCATTCACACAATAGAATATTATATAGCCATGAGCAGAAACAATAGCATGGCTGAATGTGGTAGAAATAAATGTAAAAAAACAAACAAACAAAAAAAAAACAGTTACAAAGGTTATGATATACATCATCCAGTTTCATAAAGTGTGAGCAATGTCAGAACAAATCCAGGTTATGAACAATGAGAAGTAGGGTCGTCTGGGAGGGAAGAAATGACTGAAAGTGTCGTTTGGTATGTTCACAATATTACATTTCCTCATTTGGATGCTAATTTCATGAGAAAGTTTAATTTACAAAAATGTTTCCACAAGAATTTTCCACATACACAATTATGATCTGCACACATTTCAGCATGCATATTACTAGTCTTAAATATGTTTGATTTAATAAAAAGGGAAGACTTCAATATAATTTATCATCCAAGTGGTTAGATTTGGTATGCTATTACTAGATGCATTCACCATAGTTAGATTTATTTCTGTGTGTGGAGCTCCTGTATTCACTCTGTTCAACCTGCTGCAGTGGTTTGGGTTCAGATTCACAGTCACACAGCACAAAACAAGCATCACTCACTTCAAGTTGATACAGATTTAGGAAATAATTTATGATAGAAAACAGTGGAGCACTCAAAGCAAACAGCACAACATAATTTTTGAGACTCCCATGTATAAATTCCAACACCCTGACTTAAGAGTCACCATAAGTCACCATACATAAGGTTGATTGTTTCCCACACTTATCAGTGATAGTTTGCCATATTTTAAACCTGTCAGAATGTATCCACACATACACCTATGTTACCAGTTCACCTGATGACTCTTTTTTAATTTGATCAGAATTTTTCTTTCTCTTTCTAAGTGCACAGCTTGAACATGGCCAGTTTCCTTGAAAATAGCTCCCTCTTGTGTCCCTCTCTAAGTTAACAAATCCTTATCATACCCAAGCTGAGCCTCCATAAAAATCCTTTCTACTTCTCCATCTACATCAAATCCAGTTTCCCAGGCCCTAAGACGATCTTACTCCATTGGGAACAGTGTTGGCTGAATTAGCAAAAATGCTGAATACTGGTGGTGATGATGAAACTCAAGTTAATTATATGCGTCTTTAAGCACTATATTACTCAAGCAATTGTGAATTCTTCATATACAGAGATGTGTTTAAATATGCAAAGAAGGCTTCCCAGTTTTGTCTTTTCTGAAGTTCTAGAACCACATCATCACTGGTCTTTGGCTGTTATATCACACTAATATTTATTCTTCAGGATATTTATTACTGATTCTTACAGTAGCCATTTATGTAAAGAGAACATGGAAACATCTGAAATAGTTGCAGGCCGCAACAATTTTACTTTTGTCTTCCTAGCCATGCAGTTATCTAAAAGAAATGTCATCCTGGTTCATCATCACAGAATTTACCAGCTGCTCACTGGTAGTCATAGTGCTCAGTATAAGGTAGTATTTCTTTGAATGTTATACAAGAAGCAACATACACATAAGCAAAAAAAAAAAAAAAAAAAAAAAAAAGAATAAAACAATGGAAATCATCAATTTAACTGCTGGTGACCAGAAGAGTCATAAAGGAATCCTACTTGATATCTGATCTCTAAATCATTTAAATGCCTTTTGAGAAAATCTCATAATGTTCAATTCGCATTTTCAATGGAAAGGAACACTTGGACTTCTCCCAACATTGAACTTAACTCAACACCACCTGTAAGAGAAATGGCTAAAATAATCATTATCTTGTTTTGTGAAGTGAAGTCTTATAAAGAGCAATAATCTCCTTCTGTTTTCCTTATCTACCTGTGTACTTTTCAATTGACTACAATTTCTTTCTGTTTCCACCTTAGTAAGGTACTACTTACTAACCCAGAATATGTGTCTCTTTGCAAGAATGCTGAAAACACACAGGGATAGCTTTAGCATGGCTTCCATTTTGTATCTTTCCAGAAAGAAATCAGAAGTTCTAAAATATAATAGATTTCTGAATTATAAACAGCTTATTAATATTTATTATCCACCTGTTTTTTAAGATGAGTATATATAAGGTGTGTCTCCTTTCTTCTTAATGTTTTTTATTATATAACAGACTTAGATTTTCAGAGAAAAAAATGAACATAGTACAAAGAGTTCCTATAAACCTCACACCCAGATTCTCCTGTTAATAACATCTTACGTTAGAGTAGCACATTTGTCACCATTACTTAGCCTATATCAGTGTATTATTTTTAACTAAATTAACTCTTTATTCATCTTGACTTAGTTTTTACTTTATTTTTTAATTCAAAGATGCTATTCAGGATATCATACTGTTTTTATTAGTCATGGCTCCTTTAGGGTTCTCCTTGCTATGACAGTGACAAAGACATTTCCTGTTTTGGTTGAGCTTGACAGCTTTCAAGAAAACTGGCCAGGTATTTTGAGAAATGGTCCTCAGTTTTGGATTTGTCTGATGATTTCTCCATGATTGGACTGAGGTTATGAGATGTGGAGAAGAAAACCAAAGAGGTCAAGTTCCCTTGTCATCATATCATATCAAAGGTACATATTATAAACTGGCTTATCTCTGATGTCAGCCGTTATAACTTAGTGTTTTTTAGGGGGGGTTTTAAATAGCTTGAGAGCTCATTTCTTTTTAACTGCTGTTTAACACTTTTACTACAGCTAGTTTAGTCACTTACCTATTGAAGAGCACCTTTGTTGCTTCTATTTTGGGGCAATTATAAATGACATTGATGTAATCAATTACAAACAGGTTTTTATGTAAACATATTTTCAAACCAGTCGGTATACACAGAGCACAATCCTGGACAAAAAAACTAAGATATGTCAAAATGTCCAAAGTAGCACTGCCCTCTCAACCAGAATTTAATGAGTATGTGTTGTTCTCCATTCTTGCTAACAATATCTCAGTTGTGGCAGTGGAGTTATAACTATATAAAATGGACAAACTTATCAAACTAAAAATTTCAAAAGGAAGGTTGTTTAAGGAAGGGAATATAAATGATACTCCAACAAAACAGAAAACAAACAAACAAAATAGAAAAGAACTTGACTCTACTCATTGAAGCACATTTTTTTTCTGAGATTTGAATATCTTGTATATAAACATTATCTACATAACCCTCCTCATTTTGACTCTTATGTTTCTCTCAGCTTGTCTCTCATCAGTCTGTCTCATCAACTTCTCTAACGAGGATTCAGTTCTATCAAGATCCGGGGGTTCTTTGTAAGTTCCTTTCTTCCTTAGCTTGTCCAGACACAACCTTCTGGTACTGAATAGATTTCCAGTAACAGCATAATGGAAAACTCTCATGATAAATGCTAGATTTCTTATTGTCTGTTTTTATAATAGACTATACAAAAAAAAATGTTCACACTGATCAAAACTGGCATTACTTATTACTGTTAGTCTTTCTCACCATGATTAGATGTTAAAAATATTATTCAGAGATAATATCTATATTTCCCATTGCTTTTATGTTGTAAATAACCCAGTGAAAAGTAGGGACTTAAATACATCTTAAATAAATGTATACATTTTAAAAAATGTTTTGTAATTCTTTATATTATTTTACTAAGGTTTCTGTGACAAAGTGCCACAGACTGGGTGAGATTAAAAACAGAAATTTATGTTCCTACAGATCTGAAGGCCAGATGTTCAAAATCATGGTGTCAGCAGGCTGTTTCCTCTTACGGCCGTTCATTCTCTTTGGCTTGTAGATGGCTGCCTACTTGCTGTGTACCCACATAGAATTTTCTCCCTGTGTGTGCATCGCTATTATCTGTTTTGTGCCAAATTTTCTCTTTTGATAAAGAAACCTCTTATATTGGATAAAGGTTTCCCTACCAGCCATATTTTAACTTACACCGTTTTATTAAAGACCTTATCTCTGAATAGTCACATTCAAAGTTACTGAGTGTTACAGCCTCGACATCAATTTTGAAAGGGGAAGAAAGAGAGAAAGAAGAGAGAGAGAGAGAGAGAGAGAGAGAGAAGGAAATATCAATTTGTTGTTCCACTTATTTTTTCGAGCATTGATTGATTCTTGCATGTGCCCTGACCACGTGCAAGATCGAACCCATAACCCCTGATGTATAAGGAGGACATGGAGATCATGGCCTATGTTTTCTTTGGAGGTTTATAAGACTAATACATTTCTTCCCTCACTACCATGTCTTTGGTTGACAATGTCTACAATATTTTAGTTATTTGTTTGTTTGTTTGTTTTGTTTTAAATAATTTTATTTTTTTAATGGGGCAACATCAATAAATCAGGATACATATATTCAAAGATAACAAGTCCAGGTTATCTTGTAGTTCAATTATGTTGCATACCCATCACCCAGATTCAGATTGTCCTCTGTCACCTTCTATCTAGTTTTCTCTGTGCCCCTCCCCCTCCCCCTTTCCCTCTCCCTTTCCCCCCTCCCCCCCCATAACCACCACACTCTTATCAATGTCTCTTAGTTTCACTTTTATGTCCCACCTACGTATGGAATAATGCAGTTCCTGGGTTTTTTTGATTTACTTATTTCGCTTCGTATCATGTTATCAAGATCCCACCATTTTGCTGTAAATGATCCGATGTCATCATTTCTTATGGCTGAGTAGTATCCAGTCATCTATTGACGGGCTTTTTGGTTGTTTCCATGTCCTGGCCACTGTGAACAATGCTGCAATAAACATGGGGCTGCATGTGTCTTTACGTATCAATGTTTCTGAGTTTTGGGGGTATATACCCAGTAGAGGGATTGCTGGGTCATAAGGTAGTTCTATTTTCAGTTTTTTGAGGAACCATCATACTTTCTTCCATAATGGTGTACTACTTTACATTCCCACCAACAATGGATGAGGGTTCCTTTTTCTCCACAGCCTCTCCAATATTTGCTATTACCTGTCTTGCTAATAATAGCTAATCGAACAGGTGTGAGGTGGTATCTCATTGCAGTTTTGATTTGCATTTCTCTAATATTAGTTATTTGTTTTGTCTTGTTTTCTTCTTACCAATCAGAGAAATGTATCATCTTAATTTATTTTCTATTTCTTAAGTATTAATGCAAAATTCTCTAGTTAAGCTACTGGTGAATTTATCTTCTTAATTTCTAACCCCTTTGTACTCATTCTCCCTCTCTTATATTTTGAAAAAAAATTTAAAAAGTAAAAAGTCAAAATTGACAGAATAAATATAATACCTAGTTAATGTCAATATGTAATAAGATAGAAACCACTCTGTAGTAGAGTAAAATCACATATTTGATCCAAAAATGTGTGGAAAGAAAAAATGAGTTTCAATTAAACCTAGCACCAGCCTTTGTAGACTTAATGCTTATGTTTTATTAGAAATTGGAAGAACACACTCCTGGGAATAGAATGTTTTAAAGGAAAATTCTTAGCTTTATGTTAATTAAAAAGTAGAACTAACCTCAGTCTGAGAAAATATATAGCAATTGCTTTTTTAGGATAGGGAAGCACCAGAAAAAGCTTTATAGCATTTAATTGCTATGTGTGAACTTGAAGTTGACAGTATTTCACTCTAATAATTTATCACTGTGCCCTAAAGATGCCTAATAACTATTTATTGTTTCCTGGGTTTGGGTAGCAAATGTTTAGGTCATATTTCTGTTGTTATTTTGTATTTTCTTTATTTTAATAAAATGAAAAAATTTACTAAAAATAAAGTTTCAAACTTCTATAAAAAATCTTTAGCGTGGGCCTGACCTGTGGTGGTGCAGTGGATAAAGCGTCGACCTGGAAATGCTGAGGTCACCGGTTCGAAAACCTGGGCTTGTCTGGTCAAGGTACATATGGGAGTTGATGCTTCCTGCTCTTCCCCCTTCTCTCTCTCTGCCTTTCTCTCTCTTCATCTCTCTCTGCTTTCTAAAATGAATAAATAAAATAAAAAATCTTTAGCGTGATTAAGTGGTGGAGCAGTGGATAGAGCGTTGGACTAGGACACTGAGGACTCAGGTTTGAAACCCCGAGGTCGCCAGCTTGAGCACGAGCTCATCTAGTTTGAGCAAGGTTCACCAGCTTGAGCCCAAGGTCACTGGCTTGAGCAAGGGGTCACTCGGTCTGCTGTAGCCCCTGGTCAAGGCAGATATGAGAAAGCAATCAATGAAGAACTAAGGTGCCACAACGAAGAACTGATGCTTCTCATCTCTCTCCCTTCCTGTCTGTCTGTCCCTATCTGTCCCTCTCTCTGCCTCTGTCTGTCTCTGTCACACAAAAACATCTTTAAAAGTTATAAATAAAAGTTGTAAATAAATATATTTTATACTAAAATCTGTATTTTGAGAATGAAATAATAAAATTCATTGCAATACATTTTAAATAGGTATTAGCACAATAATTTTAATATATTCTTCAATGAGAATAATGTGCTTACATTAAGAACTTTGGAAAAAAACTGTAATATAAAAATTTTTTATTATATCATTATCAAAATATTTTGTAAAAATCATTTTAATAAACTATGTAAAGAACAAATCAAACAAATTTTCAATTCAAAAATAGACTTTTACAGACTATTAATCTAATCCATTTTAAGATATTAAATATTTCAAGTTAAGGCCCTGGCCTGTGGCTTGTGGATAGAGTGTCAACTAATGTATGGACATCACTGATTTGATTCCTGGGTACAGTGCACAGGAGAAATAATCATCTGCTTCTCTTCTCCTTTCTCTTGCCCTTCTCTCCCTCTCACCCCACCCCACAGCCAGTGGCCCTGTTGCTGAGAATAGCTCTGTTGGAGCTGTCAGCCTCAGGTGCTAAAAATAGTTTAGTACTTGGGCATCACCCCAGATGGGGTTGCTGGGTAGATTCTGGTCAGGGAGCATGTGGGAGTCTGTCTCACTATTTACCTTCCTCTAACTTAGAAAATAAATAAATAAATATTTCAGATTAAAAATCAAATATGGTATTTCAAAAATTATTATATACACAATTGCCTAATGAAACATCTATATTAAAGAAAAATAATTTTAATTTTATAAAATTGCTGACTTTCAAGTTTGGGAGTTTTGAAAACATACAAAAGCAAAAAGTAAGAGCTGATTTTTTTTTTTTTTTACAGAGACAGAGAGAGCATCAGATGGGGACAGACAGACAGGAACAGAGAAAGATGAGAAGCATCAATCGTCAGTTTTTTTGTTGTGACACCTTAGTTGTTCATTGATTGCTTTCTCATATGTGCCTTGACAGTGGGCCTTCAGCAGACCAAGTAACCTTCTGCTTAAGCCAGTGACCTTGGGTCCAAGCTGATGAACTTTGCTCAAGCCAGATGAGCCCGTGCTCAAGTTGGCAACCTCGGGGTTTTGAACCTGGGTTCTCTGCATCCCAGTCCGACGCTTTATCCACTGCACCACCGCCTGGTCAGGCTAAGAGCACTTAATAAAGACAAAAAAGAAGAGCAGAGAAAGAAAAATACCCATGCAATTCTGCAATAAACTCTTTCTTCTCAGAAGCAGATATAAACCTACCTCTAGTTTATTCACACAAGTGAAAAGTCTTCAAACTATTTGTACTTATAAACTGTATCTCAAATCAGTCCATTAAGAGAGAGGGTTTATATATCTACTTCTTTTTTTTTCTCATTTTAAGGAGAAGATTCATCCTCTGTAATGGTAACTCTCCTGAATTCTGAAGTTGTATTATTTGACCATTTTGCTCACCAGCCAGAATGTCATTTCCCATCTCCTTTAGCATTTCCTTCAGAAAACAATGGCCCCCAACATTGGCTTGTTGTCCTAGCTGGAGCCAACAAACTGACTCAGCCCTCAATAAGTGAGCAGGGTCCTTCTGCTGTGAAACTAGCAAAAACAGGGCAAGAAGCAGAGGCATTAGTGGCAGGACTGTGGCAATCAGAAAAAAACACATAAAAATTGTTCATAATATATGTCACATTTGTATCACTCAGATCTCAATGTTTGACCACATTATGAAACATCTTCCATAGTTCAACATAAGTCATATGTTTTGTAAGTACAAAATATACTCACTTTTTTTTTAAGAGCATAGGTATACATGCAATCAATCATAGTGTCTCTTTTAAGGTGGTTAAGTCACATTTCCCTAGAAAATTTAAGGTAATAAGAAAACAAAAGTACAGTTCCTGCTGCCTCAGCTGGTCCCAGGGCTACAGTGGCTATTCATCATCCCTTCTCCACTAAACTATTTAAAATTCCCCTCAGGTGTTGCCAACACTTGAGTTGGTTTAGATTTTTTTATCTTATGGAGAGACTGAGGTCTTTAATTTCCAAAGATAAAGTATTTGATTCATATAATTGTCTAGAGTTTGATCTTTTCAAATGTCCATTGACAGTTGTTACTTGACTAGAAAACACAAAACGTCACCCAAGTAAACTTCCTGAATCTTAGAATAATCCTTCCTGGCCTCATTGTATGGTAATAACCTTAGTTTTTCACGATAACAAGGTTTATTATATTACTCAGTAAATTTTTTTTCTTTACCTTCTTGTCCACTATTATGAGAAATTTATAGTTAAGAACTGTAGATACTCCAGATCAATTAATCACTGTATCATCTTATAAAGACTTCTTTTTCTGCTGTGAACAGTTCTTATAACAGTGCAGATCCCAAGTTCTCCATGGGAAACCCAAACACTTAGGTAACTGGATCTAACAATGAGATAAGCTAGAAATTCTTACACTCTTTGGTTTAGAGAATCTTGTATAATAGCTTTGAGGACACCGTATAACATTTGGTTTTAAGTTCAACTCATCTGTTGCATTCTAAAACCCAACACAGTGCTCAAATTCTTTTAGGTACTCCCTAGCTGTGTCTTCATCTATCTGGCCAGATATTTCCATATTGATGTACACAGAAAGTTAAGTATGTAGATGGGCATTTATCACTACTCCTCTTTTAACATAAAATACTCTTTTTGTTCTGAAAATATTGTTTGCTATACCGTGTTGATAAATAAGATAGTCATTCTGTAAGATTTCAGATAGTAGTGTTGGTAAAGACAAGTTCATGCATATATTGATTCCAGTAAGGAAAAAATGCTATGATATCCATACTAGTATCATATCAAAGCTTTGATACTTGTTTTAGTTCTTGTTGTGTTGGACAATTAACAATAATGATTGGTAGATTAGGTTCCATGAAAGTGAGCTTATATGTTTTTGTGGGTGGAGCGCAGAGCGCATTCCTAGCAACTCCAGCTGATGCAATGCTGTGAGAATATTCCAGCTCTCAGAATCCTCCTGGGCATACCCAGGAAGGGAGCTCGCCCACTATAAGGAAGTGACTTAGCGCCAACCACGCAGCTCCCTGATCTTTACAGCCATTGGCTATGAAGGATACGCTGTAACATCCTATAGGTTGGACCCATGTATATAAGTTAGTTTACTTCCTGAATAAAGTGGATCTGCGTTACTGAACCTGGTCCCTAAAGTCGAGTCTTTGCGACTCTGTCGTCCTCACCCCCGGCAGGATTTGTCCACAACTGGTGCCCAACGTTGGGCAGGGACCTAACTGGCATCCAAGGGATGGGTGAGTGACCCTCTGCAATGGGAAAACTTCTCCCCCACTCTCGAGCCCTACAGGCTTGAGCCCTGCACGCCCTATTGCAGAGTTGGTGAGTTGAAGTTTGTGAAAAGGATCTCCATACTTACTGGGAGATTCTCTCTAGTCTCAATCCCTGGATTGAGGATGGGCCACTCTGGGTCCCAGATACTTGGGCCCGAGCTCTCCGATGTGTTTGTTCAGCTGAGGTGCATGAGGGATGGCCTTCCTTCTTGGCCTCACTCCTGCCTTATTGGCAATACATGCCCACTTGACTGGTGCTCCTCCTGGGGACCATCCACTGGTCCCTAAGGTCCTACAGGCTACTCCTCTTTCAGAGGAACCCCTACCTCCATATTTGCCTCCCCCTGTAGAGGAAGAAAAGGGTTGGGCCACCGAGTTTGATGGACAGCTGAGCTCACAGAAATGAAACCAACTGAATTGCTAACTGTGCCATCAGCTCTGCTGCTGGAAAAAGCAGAAGTCACTACTTCTGTATTCCCTGCCTGGGCTCAATGCCCCACCCCAGCCTCTCAGACACCATTTTCTCCAAGATGTGCTCCTGTTACAGAACCATGGACCAACCTATACACCCCTATGTGTCTTTTTTCTTTCTGTCTGTACATCTTATCTATTTTTCTGTATCTCTCGCTCTCTCTCTCTCTCACCCACCCCTCTCTCTGAAATGACCCAGCTGTGGCAAGTGGTGGGGATCACACCTTCTTCTAATGCAAGGGAGGGGTTATACTTGTGATTTTCAGCCAATTTGGATCCCAGGAACCCCCCAACCTGCTTGTCAGGGTTTCTTGGGCATCTACTAAATGGTTCAGTCTTCACCCATATAAAGCCACAGCCTGGCCTTCTCCACATCGACTACGCCTGAGGTGAGGAGGTCCTCAGCACTCCAGAAGAAGACCTTGCAGCTGGCATGCGCACCCCATCACCTGGGGAGATGTGGAGGCTTTGGCAAGGCAGACCCAGAGAATTGCCCCTGCTGGGCCCCCAGGTCCTGGTGCTCTGTTCTTGCTTATGTATGCTATACTAATCACTGACTCCCAGTCCAGGGCTTGAGCCTGACAGTGCAAGCTGGTGTTTTCAGTTCATCTTTGGAGGATGAGAAGAATTGGGCTGGAGTTGTGATTCACAGATTCCAGAAAGTAAACAGCTGCAGCTGCGGCAGGAGGATAAATGGAAGCCAGACTTGCATCGCCAAGTGGCGGCTGGAATGGCAGGGAGTGCCTGCTAAGCTGCTGGTGGGTTTGCTGACATTTTGGGACATAGGAATGGACCCCATCATGCTCTCTGGAGCAGAGATGGAAATGCTGACTGCCATTGCCACATGCTCCTCTTTGGGACAGTGTAAGACCTGCCAGGATGGCAAGGATGAGGGTGGTGGCTGAGGTCTCATGTGCATGGACTGATTTCCTGGACTACAACCTGAGTGAGCACTGGCTCCTTTGTTGGATGGACTTAAAAATTTTGGACAATGTGAAATACCCTGATGGGGGTGGGGGGTGGCTTTGCTAGAGGCCCTTCCCCTACCCTGTGAAGCTTTTCCCATGGCTAGAAAGAAGGCCGAGGACATTTTGTGCTTTTGGCCATGTGCTCAGAGAGTGGTGAAATGTATCTTTGTAATTGTTGAAATTGTATGATTTGTAATGTTGTTGTAATTTGTGTAATGTGCCTTGCAACCATATGCAGTACGCAGCCCATGGCAAGCCATTCGTTCCATGTTTGGATGCTGGGACCTTTGTGGGAAGGGAGCGTGCATGGTTCTACGTCCATTTTTTACAATCAAAAAGAACTGTGTTTAACGGCACCTAGAAGGTTCTGTAACACAATGGGAGGAAAATGATATCCCAACCCCTAGGAGGAATCCCCTGTTTAAGACCCCTGTTCTATTTCCTAACTAGTCAAACATTACAGAAGTTTGCCTCATTGTTTAATCCAGCTAATCTATTTGCATATAGTATAATATGTATTATAGTTGTTTTAGTTCTACTAGGGTTCTGTTGCATAATGCATAGCATTCAGAGGCTACAACAGCAAGCTGTCATTCATCAAGTCCAATTGGCTTTAATTAAAAGAGAAGGGGGAGTTGTGGGTGGAGCACAGAGCACATTCCTAGCAGCTCCAGCTGATGCAATGCTGTGAGAATATTCCAGCTCCCGAAAGCCTCCTGGGCATACCCAGGATGGAAGCTTGCCCGCTATAAGGAAGTGACTTAGCACCAACCACGCAGCTCCCTGATCTTTTCAGCCATTGACTATGAAGGACATGCTGTAACATCCTATTGGCTGAACCCATGTGTATAAGCTAGTTTACTTCCTGAATAAAGTGGATCTGCATCACTGAACCTGGCCCCTGGAGTCGGGTCTTTGCATCTCCATCGTCCTCACCCTTGGCAGGACTTGTTCACATGTTTTAATCAAACCAAGGCATATAGTACAGTGATCGTAACCATTCCATCACTGTCTCATTGCATAAACATTGGGTTAGGCAAGGGCAGAGGCTGGTAGGTTGGCATTAACTTCACTGAGTGGAGTTTCTGCAATGGGCCTTAATTTTAGCCATAACGATTATTACTCATATATACTCTATACATGTACCTTTTCTTTAAACTCTTTGGTTTTTGTTAGATCGGTCTTGATGAGAGGAAGTACATATGGTTTCCTCCACTTAACATTTTGCTTCTTAGAATTTTCAGAACTAGTGTTATTTGTTTTGCTTTGGAACTGTTGCTAAACAGCAAGAACATCTGAACTTCTGTCATGTCATAATCCATAGACACCTTAGAAATTTGAGTTTGCAAAATACCTTCTATAAAAATTATGTGCAATGTATTTACCATTAAATATCCCATGCAGTGTCATAAAATCAACTACAAAAAATTCAAAATCATGTACATTATTACAACTTTATAACTAATTCCTAATACACTTTTCTTCTAATTTTCCCCTTTTAAGACTGTATTTTACTTACTTGAGTTCATAATAAAAACCTATGTTTTCATGATGTAATAATTTTTAACATGTTGGCAATACATTGGTTCAAGTTGAATGATCTTTTATGAGTTTTGAGTGACAATATTTTTATAGCTGAAGTTGGCTAAATACTTTGGAGTACTTACATACCCCCACTAATTATTTCATGGCTATAAGAAATTGATCAATAATAGGTTAGTAAAAGAATTGCTTTCTTTTAATTTTGATTATAATGAATCACCACATGTAGTAGATAAAGAAATTATTCTTGATTTTTTAACTCACTGAGGTAATATGCTCTGCTCATGGCCTTGAGGTGCATAAAAATTTCTTTACTCTCTTTGAAAATGCCATTTGTTCAAAAATGCCATTTATTTTTTCTTTTTACAGAGACAGAGAAAGAGTCAGAGAGAAGGATAGACAGAAAGGAATGGAGAAAGATGAGAAGCATCAATCATCAGTTTTTCCTTGTGACACCTTAGTTGTTCATTGATTGCTTTCTCATAGGTGCCTTGACCGTGGGCCTTCAGCAGACCGTGTAACCCCTTGCTGAAGCCAATGACCTTGGGTCCAAGCTGGTGAGCTCCACTCAAACCAGATGAACCCACATTCAAACTGGCGACCTCGGGATCTCGAACCTAGGCCCTCTACATCCCAGTCCGATGCTCTATCCACTGTGCCACCACCTGGTCAGTATCTGAAATGCCATTTTTACAAATATCTATATATCTGCATAATTTTAAGAGATTTTTTAGAGCTGTTTTAGATTTATAATAGGTTGAAAGGAAGGTACAGAAATTTTGCATACATCCCTTATATGTGAATCTGGATGGCCTCCCCCATTATTAACTTACCTCATCAGAATGGCTCATCAATTACAACTGATGAATTCTCACTGACTCGTTATTGCCAAACAAAGCCTATACTTTAGGATTTACTCTTAGTTATGTACATTTCATGGGTTTGAACAAATGAATAATGGCATGTATCCATCATTACAATATTATATAGAATACTTTCACTGCTCTAAAAATTCTCTGTGCTCCTCCCTTTCATCTTTCCCTCCCCACAAACCCCTAATATTCACTAATTTTTTTTCTGAAGTTAGAAGTGGGGAGGCAGTCAGATAGACTCCTGCATGTGGCCTGACCCAGATCTGCATGCCTACCAGGGAGCCATGCTCTGCCCTTCTGGGGTATTGCTCTGTTGTGGCTGGAGCCATTCTAGCGCCTGAGGCAGAGGCCATGGAGCCATCTTCAGTGCCCGGGCAAACTCTGATCCAATGGAGCTTTGGCTGTGGGAGGGGAGAGAGATAAAGGCAGGAGAGGGGGAGGGGTGGAGAAGGAAATGGGCGCTTCTCCTGTGTGCCCTGACTGGTAATCAAACCTGTGACTTCCACACACCAGGCCAATGCTCTACCAGTGAGCCAACTGGCCAGGGCCTTACTAATTTTTTTTCCCCATAGCTTTGCCTTTTCCAAAATATCATATAATTGGTCTCTTATAGTATGTATACTTTTCAGGTTGCTTTCTTTCATTTAGAAATATGCATTGACATTTCCTCCATGTCTTTTCATCATTTGAAAGTTTGTATTTTATTTAGTGCTGAATAATATTCAATGTCTGAATATCCTTCAATTGATTTATCCATTCCCTTACCGAAGGACATTTTGGTTGTGTCCAGGTGTTTGCAATTGTAAATGAAGCTGCTGTGAACATCAGAGTGCAGATTTTGTATGAATGTAATATTTCAACTCCGTTAGATAAATAGCAAGGAAAATGATTGCTGGACTGTTTAGCTTTGTAAGACACTGCTAAATTGCCCTGTAAAGTGGCTGTAACATTTTGTATTCTCTCCAACAATAAATAAAAGTTTCCACTGCTCTAGATCTTTGACAACATTTGGTATTGTTAGTGTTCTGAATTTAAACCATAGTTATAACTCACTGTTATTTTAATTTGCACTTATCCAATAAAATGTAAAGTTGAGCATCTCAGATACTTAAGAAAGCAATTATATATAACACAAATGTGATTTCAGTGGGTTTTTTTAAACCTTTTCTTGGCAAAAAAAATGTAATTGACTAAAAACTCATGAACTTTAACGTGCTCATGGAATAGACCTTAGACCTAAACTCAGCCACAAATTATACACTAAATCCACAAAATAACCTTATAAGCATTAGACAGTCTTGTCAGCTTATAAGAAAACCTAAGCTTCATTATTGTTAATAATTTTATAATTTAGAGTTGTTGCATAAATGCTAAACCTGAAATCTCCATCTATCAAGATTTTTATTCTTTTCTTTGTTACACATATAGTCTCAAGTCAAAATACTACAAACACTTGTGACTGGCATTCATGCAGCATAGGAATGTGCATAAGTCTTTCTAAGTAAATTTAAATTTATTTTATGGCAACTCAAAAGGGAGACTATGCAAAATCACGATGCTCCTAGAAACACCGCTGATCCACAATGATGGATTATAATAGATCCAGCTGAGAGGGCAGAAACCAAGTCATCATGAATAAGTATATTATAAGGAAAACCTTAAACAGCTAATAAAACTCTGTAAGTCACTGCCTCAACTTGATGTACTGTGTCAGCAGCAGCAAAGACACCTACATTGATAAATGCGATCGAGCTTAAATTCTGATGATATGAAGAAAGTTGACTAATATTAGCAAACACAGTACTTAAATTTCCTTGTGAAAAAATTTTAAGCCACGTTTGTGGTTCCTAATATCATATTTTTCTTAGAGACTTCCTGTAAAATGCACAACTGTATTTTTATTCAATTCCTAATTAGTTTTTCCTGAGTTCTGGAACCATATTAAATTGCCTAAATACATATTATTTTGAATGTCTCATGAGAACAACAATTTCAACATGCCAAAAGTTAACTGATAATTTCTATCTAAATATAATTTTTTTTCATTTTGATGTCTTTTTATTGAACTTAATTTTTATAAATTTATAACTTGGCCCTTCTTCCAGATGCAAAATTGCTTAACAGTTATCTCTTATTACTGAAACTACCAGGAATTTCTGTTTTTGACTAGATTCTTTTAACTATCCAACCAATTTTCAAAGTTCTGGAAAATGATTTTTCTATGTCACAATAACTTTTCAGCTTTCCTAAAGTAAATTAGATTTTCTTGAATCTAGTTTGATTTTCCTGGATTCACTGAAGAGGTCTTTCTTTTCCATCACTATATCAGTCTCTAAACTTTATACAACTATATCTTTACCAAGAGTTCCCATGAGATGAAATAAAATACTGTTCTTCTAATACCATTTTCTCTTATGCTTTTTAAGAGCTGTAAATGCTTCTGATGTTTCTTTACATTTAAAGCAAATTAAACCCTTCTCTTCCTGAAAATATTTTCTAAATGTTCCTGTTGGGCAAATAAGTTAGTAAAATTTGTGTTATTTTGTTTGCTCAGTTTTATTGTTAAAAATAACCACTGACCAGTGATTGTGTTGCCCCAGTAATACAGCTAGTTACCTTCATGCTTGGGAAAGGTTTTGATTATGCTAATGTGTGCTGGAGGAGGGATTGTCCTAGGAAAAGTTTGAAAAGAAGGAAAAACAAGGAGGGCATTTTGGAAGAGACCACATGGTTGCAGCAAGATGGCAGAGAGCTGAAGGAGAACAGAGGTGAGGGCTTTTGATTCTAGGAAAACCCAGAAAGTTTCTCCTGGTTGTAGGACAGGAGAACATGTGAATGGGTTTTGATGCAGTATGTGTTTGTTTGTTTTCACTTGCTGTGTGAGCTAGAATAAAAGGATGCAACCAGTTCTTGGCTTCGTTGTTCCATTACTGTCTATCTAAATCTAGTGGGAACCTGCATGTGCCAGGCAGCTGTGACCACTGCAACTACTGGTCCTCCAGTTGCCTTTTATCCTATATCTGTGTAATGCATATGTGCGTATGTAAATATACGTTTCAATTAAAATAACTATCTGATGGTAATAATTATTTGTTTTTCTTCCACTGCTTAAGAGGTAGATAACATATTTTTAGCTCCTGACTTTCTAGCATTTCACACAAGGCTTGAGACATGTTACATTAATGATTGAGTGTGTAAAAAATTAATATGTAAATGACATACAGAAGACAGTAGCACACAAATAATAACCTGACAATATATTTAACCTTGAAGTGAGATAAAAATGTAAAACATATAAATTATAGAATTTATATTAAATCTCTCAGATGGCTCCACATCTTCACTTACAAAAACACACCTCTCTAAAACAAAGAAACAAAATTATGTCTACTGACTAGATAATGCGGTTAGGCTCAAAAATCTAAAGTAGTCATGATTTCATTTTGTGATAATTAAAAGAAAAAGTTAAACACATGTTTTTATACATAATCATCTTAATGAAATGCCATGATTGGGTCAATAAGAAATTTGATTTTTCTCATCTCTGGTTGCCTTGGAAAAGGAAGTAAGTCATTGGAACTGAAGCTTGCAATTCCTACTAATAACTTAAAAGTTTTCAACATTAAATCAAGTGAACAGCTGGCTATGGTTTAATTGAATAAACATGATGTCTTTAGCAAATAAGCAAAGAAGCAAATACCTGTAACTAAGGTTACATCAGCTGCAATTGCATCCATCATAGTTATATTAATGACAGAAACAATATTCCTTTCTGATTCTTTTATAATGGAGAGGAGAGTGGGTTATCTGTTATAAAGGGAAACTTGGCAGAATGAAACAATTGTGTATAAAGAGTAGGGTGTGAGAATTTGGAATGGGCACAATGAGCCTTATCAATCAATTAAAATCTTTTTGTCAAATTACTTGATTAATTTTCAATTCAGTTGGGAAATTTAAGAAAAATTGAAAATATCATTCTTTTTCTACTCAATAACTGTAAGCTCCAAAACTATAACAATCTTTTATGATTACGATAATAGTGCTAAAGTCTTTATTTAGTATATAGATATATTCAATACACTGAAAATACTTGTAGTACATTAAAAGCCATAGAATAATATATATTCTTCTTGAATTTAAAACATGCTGAGCATATTATATTTGTACTTAGTAGTCTTAAAAAAGTATTATACAAAGTTCATCAAGTGATCAGGTATTTTCATGTTAAAATAATGAGAAACTTGTGTTGTTGTTTTTATCTTCTACTATTCTAAGTTTTCTCTGAGTTGTGGAAGTTTGGAGATGACATCAGGTGATTAATAAGAAAGATTAATTCAAGAAAAAATGAAGGATAAAAAGGAAGAAAAAAATGCTAATGCATTTCTACTTAGTATTAATAAAAACATTACTGGGATTGAAGTGGGGAGGAGGGGCAGTAACTCAGGTCTCCATGGAGATCTGAGATACACCTCCCCCTACTGAAGTTGAGAAAACACCCTGCCCCCAGAGAGATTAGTTGGCTGAAGAGGCCTTCAGAGACTCAGGTTACACCCACCTCATTCCTGGATACAGTTTCAAGGAAGCCCCCTGCTGAGATCAGTAAACAAGACTATCACCTATTAAGAAAAAAAACAAATCAAGACTTCAAAGCTGCCCAAATCAGAATCTTGGGTTCTGATACAACCCAAGAAGACCTAGAAATAACACAACTGAAAACTGGACGCAGACAACGCCAAGTCTAGACTCAACCAACTCTACAAATAAAACACCCAAACACAATGAGAAGACAAAAAAGTACAATCCAAATGAAACCACAAGAGATACCTTCAGGAGATGAACTGAGTGATATGGAAATAATCAAACTTCCAGATGCGGAGTTCAAAATAATGATTGTAAGGATGCTTAGGGATCTTAGAAGAGCAATGGATGGTCATAATGAACACCTAAATAAAGAAATAGCAAATATAAAAAAGATTCAGTCGGAGATGACAAATACAATATCAGAAATAAAGACCACAATGGAAGGAATTAAAAACAGGATAGATAGAGCTGAGGATCAAATCAGTGAGTTGGAGGACAAGTTGGATGAAGGCATGAAAGCAGAGAAGAAAAAAGAAAAGAGACTCAAAAAGTCTTAGGAAACTCTTAGAGAGCTCTGTGACAACATGAAGAGAAATAACATCCGCATCATAGGGGTTCCTGAAGAAGAAGAAAAAGATCAAGGGATAGAGACTTTGTTCAATCATATCATAGCCGAAAACTTCCCTAAATTAAGGCAGGAGAAAATATCACAAGTTCAAGAAGCACAGAGGACTTCATTAAAAAGAAACCCAAAGAAACCTACACCAAGACACGTCATAATTAAAATACCAAAGCAGCCTGACCAGGTGGTGGCTCAGTGGATAGAGCGTCGGACTGGGATGTGGAAGGACCCAGGTTCGAGACCCCGAGGTCGCCAGCTTGAGCGCGGGTTCATCTGGCTTGAGCAAAGAGCTCGCCAGCTTGGACCCAAGGTCGCTGGCTCCAGCAGGGGGTTACTCAGTATGCTGAAGGCCCGCGGTTAAGGCACATGTGAGAAAGCAATCAATGAACAACTAAGAAGTCGCAACACGCAACGAGAAACTGATGATTGATGCTTCTCATCTCTCTCTGTTCCTGTCTGTCTGTCCCTGTCTATCTCTGCCTCTGTGTAAAAAAAATAAATAAATAAATAAAATAAAATAAAATAAAATACCAAAGCTAAGTGATAAAGAGAAAATATTAAAAGCTGCAAGAGAAAAAAAAAAAAGCTATCACCTACAAAGGAGCCCCCATAAGGGTGACATCCAACTTCTCAAAAAAACACTTGAGGCCAGAAGGGAATGGCAAGAAATATTCAAAGTAATGCAGAACAAGAACCTACAAACAAGACTACTTTATCCAGCAAGGCTATCGTTTAAAATTGAAGAAGAAATAAAAAGCTTCCCAGACAAAAAACAACTCAAGGAATTCATTACAACCAAACCAATGCTGCAGGAAATGTTAAGGGGCCTGTTGTAAACAAATCAAAGTGGGAAAAAATATAGCAAAAAAGGAATACAGCTTTAAAGAATAAAATGGCAATAAACAACTACATATAAATAATAACCTTAAATGTAAATCGATTAAATGACCCAATCAAAAAACATAGGGTAGCTGCATGGATAAGAAAACAAGACGCGTACATATGCTGTCTACAAGAGACACACCTTAGAACAAAAGATACACATAGATTGAAAGTAAAAGGATGGAAAAAAACATTTCATGCAAATGGAAATGAAAAAAAAGCTGGGGTAGCAATACTTATATCAGACAAATTGGATGTTAAAACAAAGGATATACTAAGAGATAAAGAAGGCCACTACATAATGATAAAGGGAGAAATCCAACAGGAAGATAAAACTATTATAAATATCTATGCACCTAATATAGGAGCACCTAAATATATAAAGCAGACTTTGATGGATATAAAGGGCGAGATCAACAGCAATACTATAATAGTAGGGGATTTCAATACCCCACTAATATCACTAGATAGAGCCTCAAGAAAGACAATTAACAAAGAAACAGCAGACTTAAAGGACACACTGGATCAACTCGATTTAATAGATATCTTCAGAACATTTCACCCTAAAGCAGCAGAATATACATTCGTTTCAAGTGCTCATGGTACATTCTCTAGGATAGACCACATGTTAGGGGACAAAAGTGGTCTCAACAAATTTAAGAAGATTGAAATCTTACCAAGCACTTTCTCCCACCACAATGACATAAAACTAGAAATGAACCACAACAGAAAAGCTCAAAAATTCTCAAACACATGGAAACTAAATAGCAGATTGCTAAATAACGGAAGGATTAAGAATGAGATCAAAGAAGAAATAAAACAATTCCTAGGAACAAATGACAATGAGTATACAACTCAAAATTTATGGGACACAGCAAAAGCCGTACTGAGAGGGAAGTTCATAGCACTACAGGCACACTTTAAGAAGCTAGAAAAAGCTCAAATAAACAACTTAACCCTGCATCTAAAAGAACTAGAAAAGAACAGCAAGTAAAGCCCAAATGTAGTAGAAGGAAGGAAATAATAAAGATCAGAGCAGAAATAAATGACATAGAGGCCAAAGAAACAATACAGAAGATGAATGAAACTAAGAGCTGGTTCTTTGAAAAGGTAAACAAGATTGATGAACTTTTAACTAGAATCACCAAGAAAAAGAAGGAGAGGACTCAAATAAATAAAATTAGAAATGAGAGTGGAGAAGTAACAACTGACACAACAGAAATACAAAATCTTGTAAGAAAATACTATGAAGAACTGTATGCCAAAAAACTAGACAACCTAGATGAAATGGACAAATTCCTTGAAACATACAATCTTCCAAAAATCAATCTGGAAGAATCAGAAAACCTAAGTAGTCCGATTACACCAAATGAGATCGAAACAGTTATCAAAAAACTCCCAACAAAGAAAAGTCTGGGGCCTAATAGATTCACAACTGAATTCTACCAAATATTCAAAGAAGAACTAACTTCTATCCTTCTCAAACTATTTAAAAAAATTCAAGAGGAAGGAAGTCTTCCAAGCTCCTTTTATGAGGTGAGCATAATTCTGATTTCTAAACCAGGCAAAGACAACACAAAGAAAGAAAATTATAGGCCAATATCTCCGATGAATATAAATGCTAAAATCCTCAACAAAATATTAGCAACAAGATCCAACAATTTATGGAAAAAATCATACACCATGAACAAGTGGGATTTATTCTGGGGAGGCAAGGCTGGTACGATATTCATAAATCAATCAATGTGATTCATCACATAAACAAAAAGAAGGAGAAGAACCATATGATAATTTCAATAGATGCAGAAAAAGCATTTGATAAAATCGAGCACCCTTTCATGATCAAAATTCTCAGCAAAGTGGGAATACAGGGAACATACCTCAACATGATAAAAGTCATCTATGACAAACCCACAGCCAACATCATACTCAATGGGTAAAAATGAAAAGCAATACCCTTAAGATCAGGAACAAGGCTGGGGTACCCCCTTTCACCACTGTTATTTAATATAGTCCTGGAAGTTCTAGCCACAGCAATCAGACAAGAAGAAGAAATAAAAGGCATTCAAGTTGGAAAAGAAGAAGTAAAACTCTCATTATTTGCAGATGATATGATATTGTATATAGAAAACTCTAAAGTCTCAATCAAAAAACTACTAGACCTGATAAATGAATTCAGCAAAGTGGCAGGATATAATATCAATACTCAGAAATCAGAGGCATTTTTATACGCCAACAATGAACAGTCAGAAAGAGAAATTAAGGAAACAATTCCCTTCACAATTACAACCGAAAAAAAATAAAGTACCTAGGAGTAAACTTAACCAAGGAGACTAAAGACTTGTACTCGGAAAATTACAAAGCATTGATCAAAGAAATCAAGAAAGATACAAACAAGTGGAAGCATATACCGTGCTCATGGTTAGGAAGATTAAACATCATTAAAATGTCTATATTACACAAAGCAATTTATAAATTCAATGCAATACCAATTAATATACCAATGGCATACTTCAAAGATATAGACCACATATTCCAAAAATTTATATGGAACCAAAAAAGAACACGAATAGCCTCAGCAATCTTAAAAAAGAAGAATAAAGTGGGAGGTATCACATTTCCTGATATCAAGTTATACTACAAGACTATTGTACTCAAAACAGCCTGGTACTGGCATAAGAACAGGCATATAGATCAATGGAACAGAACAGAGAACCCAGAAATAAACCCACAGCTCTATGGACAACTGATATTTGACAAAGGAGGTAAGGAAATACAATGGAGTAAAGACAGCCTCTTTAACAAATGGTGTTGGGAAAATTGGACAGCTACCTGAAAATAAATGAAACGAGATCACCAGCTTATACCACTCACAAAAATAAACTCAAAATGGATAAAAGACTTAAATGTAGGCCATGAAACCATAAGCATCTTAGAAGAAAACATAGGCAGTAAGCTCTCTGACATCTTTCGGAGCAATATATTTGCTGATTTATCTCCACGGGGAAATGAAATAAAAGACAGGATAAATTTCGGGAGCCGATCAACAACTGCTGGCTGACAAGGTCACAGCAGAAGATCAAAAACTGCTGACTGACAAAGTCACAGCAGAGAAGACCAATGGCTGCGGGTTGACAAAGTCACCGTAAAGGAAAGGCACAACGATACTTGCTGATTGACAAAGTCAAGCAGAGAAGACCAATGGCTGCGGGTTGACAAAGTCACCGCAAAGGAAAGGCACAATGATACTTCCCCCTTTGACCTTTTTGAATTAATCTGGCCTTATATCCCCCCTTTTCTGGGTGTGTGCTATTATTTATGGCACAGGGATAATTGTACCGTACTTTCCCTGTAGATTCATAGTAATTTCTTTGGAAATGAGACAGAAGGTGTAAGTTCCACAGAAAAGCCTGTAAGCCCCTTGAACTGGGCTCATAAACATAAGAGGCTGGCTATGATATCCCTCATAAAGGGTTAAGTTTGTAGGAGAATTTCTTCTTATTAATCATGTTAGAAAGAATAAAGTTAGAACTTAACTAGTGCATGAATATAGTAAATAAATAAAATTTGACTAGACAATAGAATTTTAGGTAAGGTGTAGAGGAGTGGCCCATTGCATGGCCTTGGGTGGGAGTGCAGCTGGCAAGTAAAGAATGTTTTGTTAAAAGACTTGTTTTGTGACTGAAGGCAGGTGCTAGGCTTTTCTCAGTAAAATATTCTCATGATATTTTTGTATTTTCCAAGAATAAAGAGAGGAATGTAGTGGGATTCATAGCAGCAATAGCAATTAATGCCTTCTGATATTATGTTGCTACTAGCTATCTTGCAGGTGCACTCTATCTTTAAATAAAAGTTACTCTTAATACTATGTCAGTTTCTTAAATAGCAAGCCTTTTGTAGTCTTGTGAAAAAAGAATTAGGACACTGCATAAACTCAAGGCTATTTGCCTGAGCAAGCAGCAGTCCTTTGCTAGTACTTGATAATTTCATCTGCTATCTCTCTGCACCCTTGACTCACAACAAGAGTAAAATGAAGTTATTAATTAGTACTAATCTTTTAGAAGTTTGTACTGATATTGTTATTA
Source organism: Saccopteryx bilineata (assembly GCF_036850765.1). Lineage (NCBI taxonomy): Eukaryota > Metazoa > Chordata > Mammalia > Chiroptera > Emballonuridae > Saccopteryx > Saccopteryx bilineata. Next base: position 287,929,128 of record NC_089490.1, read on the forward strand.
CTATTCAAGTTATTGTATAACTGTACTTTGAATGACTTACCACCTGATTTGTAGCTTATAGATATGAATTAACTGTTATCTGGAAATATGTAACCATAGTGAAACTAAAACAATGATGTACTCAAAATACCATGTGATTGTAACTTAGTGTGTGTGCATAAAAAGAAAGCTAGACCAGCATTTGGCAGAGATGCCTGGCAGTAAATTCTAACTAGAGAATAAAGAGAAAGAAAAGAATTCGGCTCTCTCACTCGATTCGTGCCGACACTGTCTCTTCCTGTGGGACCCCTGGATTCCCCCCAGGCTGGACCCCGGCAGATAAATAAATGGGACTATATCAAAATAAAAAGCTTTTGCACAGCTAAAGACAACAGGAACAGAATAAAAAGACAAACTACACAATGGGAGAACATATTTGACAATACATCTGATAAGGGGTTAATAACCAAAATTTATAAAGAACTTGTAAATCTCAACACCAGAAAGACAAACCATCCAATCAAAAAATGGGAAAAAGAAATGAATAGACACTTTTCCAAAGAGGACAAACAGATGACCAATAGGCATATGAAAAAATGCTCAACATCACTAAACATTAGAAAAATGCAAATTAAAACCACAATGAGATATCACCTCACACCAGTCAGAATGGCGCTCATCAACAAAACAACACAGAATAAGTGCTGGCGAGGATGTGGAGAAAAGGGAACCCTCTTGCACTGCTGGTGGGAATGCAGTCTGGTGCAGCCACTGTGGAAAACAGTATGGAGATTCCTCAAAAAACTGAAAATCGAACTGCCTTTTGACCTAGCTATCCCACTTTTAGAAATATCCCCCAAGAACACCATAGAATGGCTCCAAAAGGAGAAATGCACCCCCATGTTTATGGCAGCATTGTTCATAATAGGGAAGATCTGGAAACAGCCCAAGTGTCCGTCAGAGGACGAGTGGATTAAAAAGCTTTGGTACATATATACTATGGAATACTACTCAGCCATAAGAAATGATGACATCGGATCATTTACAATAACATGGATGGACCTTGATAACATTATACGGAGTGAAATAAGTAAATCAGAGAAAACTAAGAACTATATGAATCCATATATAGATGGGACATAAAAATGAGACTCAGAGACATGAACAAGAATGTGATGGCAATGAGGGTGGGGGGGTGGGGCGAGGAAGGAGAGAGGGGGAGGAGGAGGGGAGGGGCACAAAGAAAACCAGATAGAAGGTGACAGAAGACAATTTAACTTTGGGTGAGGGGTATACAGCACAATCAAATGTCCAAATAATCTGAAGATGTTTTTTCTCAACATATGTACCCTGATTTATCAATGTCACTGCATTACATTTAATAATAATAATAATAATAAAAGAAGTCAAAATCACAGAAAAATTGGAAGTATTTGACAGCAGAGTGTCCTGTATGTCATTAGCTTAGTGAGCATCCAAAAGCAAAGTGGAGGAATGAAACCATGGTTGGATGCAGCTTCCCGAGTTCCTCACAAGTAGTGGTCACAAGAGCTGCGATTGCTTCCTTGATGTCAATAGTTACAGTGCGGTAATTGCTTGGGTGGGGGTACTTGACTTGGGATGATGATTACACAATACCATACACAGATGATGTGTTGTGGGATTTTGTGCACCTGTAACCTGTATAATTTTGTTAACTTGTATCACCCCAATAAATGCAATAAGAAAGACATATATATTTAGTTCTAGTGGAAGATCTGTATTTCCATATATCAATTATGGGACCGTCTGAGAAGAAAATCCAATCCAAATATTTCAAATGAACAACCTTAAATAAGCTACTAACTAAAGGGATTTTGAGGCACCGAGCAGGAGTCTCCATCCCTAGGGTGAGGAGAAAAAGCAAATAAAACTTTTACTAGACCCCAGGGAGAACTCGAACTATCTGGCAAGAGCTGACATCTCAGAGAGACACAGCTTCTACTAAAAGGTCGATATTATTTTTTAATAATTACTTGTATCAAATCTACTTAGTCTTAAAATAGTTTTGTGGTTTGTACTTCCTGTAACAAAATCCTGAACCCTGAATAATAAAGCTGTTGTCTTCACTACATGCCCTCATGCCATTCTGTGCAATTCTTCATAACAACCAAAAATGATTGCATACACCTCCTTGTTTCTACTTCTCTAATTTTCAATTTGACTCACTTGATAGAAGTTTTCAGCTTCACCTCTTCAAATCAAGTTCTTGTCAAAGTCACCAGTGGCTTTCATTTTACCAGATATGATGAAGAAGAATTTTTAGTTTGCATCACTCCTGACCATGCAGTTTCTTCTCTAACTCAACACTCCCTTGTTTTTTCTTCACCATTACTTCACAGAATCCCTTACTGAATCCCTTTTATCATTCCAAAATGTAGATATTTGAGATAATTTCAGTTTTGGTTCTCTATTCTCTCCTCTTCTTTATTTTTGCTTGCTTTACAGTTGACCTCATTTAGTCCTATGATTTAAAACATAATCTCTATTCTGATGACTCACAAATTTATATCTCCAAATCTCCTTTCCCCTGTATTTCAGACTCATATAAAGAAGTCTCCTCCACATGAACATCTTTATTGCTAAAGATGATTTCAAATGTAACCAACTTGACATAAATTAACCTTTCCACAATCTATCCCATTGTGAGGCCAGGAAACCCTTTTGAGTTGTCAACTTGCCACTTTCTGGAAATGAGACAGTTGGTAAGTGTGGGTGGAGCACAGAGCACATTCCTAGCAGCTGCGGCTGATGCAATGCTGTGAGAATACTCCAGCTCCCAGAAGCCTCCTGGGCATACTCAGAAAGGAAGCTTGCCCGCTATAAGGAAGTGATTTAGCGCCAACCATGCAGCTCCCTGATCTTCACAGCCATTGGCTATGAAGGACACGCTGTAACACCCTATAGGCTGAACCTGTGTATATAAGCTAGCTTACTTCCTGAATAAAGTGGATCTGCATCACTGAACCGGGTCCCTGGAGTCGGGTCTTTGCGTCTCCATTGTCCTCACCCCAGAAGGACTTGTCAACAGTTAAGTTATTCTCAAATAATTTTTTTAAATACTAATTATTTCTGAGGATTGCTGTGAAGACAAAGTGATAAAAACTAGACAGCTTAACTAGCTTACTGTCTGACACAGTGATTTTAAAAAATAAGTACTGTTGTTTCTGAGCAAAAATATTACTTATTTTACTAAGACTTAATAAAAATGTTTTTTTTTTCTCTATATTTTGAGGAAGATGAATAATAAAAAAAAAGCAAGCCAAACATTTGGTATAAATACATTTGAGGCTTAAATAATTTTCTTATACAATCTAGTTTTAACATTAATAATTTGTGATTTTAATTAAAATATTTATCTTTGTAAACTCAACACAATGCTTTTAAGAGCCATCTAATCAATCATATTTTAGGTAAATATTCCCAGGTATAATCATACTTCAAAAGGAAAATGGTAATTTTTGTTTTAAATCACAGTCATATATTTAGGTTGAGAACTAAACCTTTCAGTAAAGGCTTCTATAAAATATTCAAAACTAGAAGACATTTGTCTTGAATGTCAAATAAGAGACACATTTTAGGAACAAATCTTTGTGATTGATGTCTGGTGATTTTTAATTTTTTTTTATATTCAGGGACATTACTTAAAACTTTTACAAATAATGAAAAAATGGTGAAAGAAGAAAGGATATTAAAAATATATGTATGTAAAAATTGATGTATTATAGAATTGTACACCTATGAAACATGTATGATTTTATTAACCAATGCCACCATAATAAATTCAATTAAAACATGTTTAAGAAAGCTAAAGGACATATTTTCAAGATAGTTATCCCAGTAGAAAGAAAAACAGTAATAATTTGCAGAACATTTTCTTACATTTGAAAACATAGGAAATAGGCATACAGAGTATGTACATCATGTCTGATTTGAGAGAGAATGTTGACAACTAACTGCTAATGTCTCAACTTATATTCACAACATTCATATGTTGTGGGCTTTTATACAAATAGATTGTCCAAATATATATTTTGTACAAATATATTTTGTTCAAGTAGATTGTTCTTTATTATAAATATTTATACAGTATGTTTTGCATTTTAAGATGTTTGACAAAATTCTCTTTTAAATTAAGCAGAATGATAAATTTTATAATATTTCTTAAATTTGTAGTGTTTAATGAAGTCTAGGAAAACAAGTTATTAACACTATGAAACTGAAGAAGTATATTTTAGAAACCACAATAATTTCTGAATTTTTGTTGTAAGAATGTAAGATTTAACTGGCTTGGGAGTATACAGTATTCTTTTGGATGGGGAAAATCCCTTTAAAGTCTTTTAAGTGAATAGGTTCATATAAATGCATTTGTGGAAGATATAATTTTTGTAATAGCAGCTTGCAAATACCACAAGTGTTTCAAACTGATTTGCTCAGTGGACTGTTTACAATTGTAATTTGGATTATTTTTTAAATATAAAAATGCCCTGGAAATAATTACTCTATTCCTAGACTTAGAAAGTGTTATTTTTAAAAACTGATGATATGTGCATGGACCTTTATGTTTGTTTCTCGGAAAATTCATTACAGTGGATCTATGTGGATATTAGGTTAAGCTTTGGGAGAACAGATTCTTGGTCTGGTGCCTTCCGTTCACATAAAAGATACAGTAAAATCAAATGTTACTTATAGTACAGAAATATTTTTCACAATATATACTTTATAAAAGAATCATGTCTAAAAATATCAAAAATTATATGTTTTTTTAATTTCAGGCAAGGTTTTAAAAAATATATTTGAATGTATATATCCATGGAAAGCAATAAATCTGTCATTCTTTGATTTAATTATTCTTTTTATTGTGTTAGAGATGAATTTATTTTAGAAGACAGTTATTTAGCTCTGTTAGATTCACTAGTTATTTTCTAATAGAAATGGTTCAATTCAGCATCCAAATTCTAAAGAATTAGGCCTGCTCATTTCCATTTAGATGAGTGCCTGATTAAAGTACAATGGTACTCTGACTTCTTAGTTAGTATAAACTTTTACTTTTCTTCATAAGTAAGTATAATCTTTTCACACAGTTTATAGACTGAAATTTGGATACTACTAACACACTAAAGATCTGTTTTAGTTAGCATGCTCATTACAATGCACTTATTTTCCAGAATTAGTGTACAATGGTTTCTAGTATAATTTTTTATGCAGAATAGTATTTCAATTATTATAAGGAAATTCAAAATTAATAATCAGGATATAAGAAAAAACATATGAAGGATTAAGGGTGAATAAAATAATAAAACCATTCAAATTGAGGATGTGAACTTAAATATTGGCAAAGAACAGAGACTGAAAAATCTTCTAAATAATTTCCTGATTTTACCAGGTATATATAAACTTTTTAATTCTTCCCAAATATTAAAAAGACTTTCCTTCAGGCAAAGCTAAATCTTTCACATAGTGCTCTTGTTATGTTCCACTAGTGACATATAAAATAAAACTATTTCCATGGTTATTTGTTTTTGTTTTCTCTTTCATTAACCTTGTCTTATAATACACTCTAGAATGTTTCACTTAAAATAGAAATAAAATAAAATAAAAAGGTGGGGGTGAAGATTCTTTCAAAAGATTTGCTAGGTTTTTATATTACAAGTCTGTTTCAGAAAAACGTAACAGTAGTCATTCTGATATTGCCTTCATAAGTCCAAGGAAATTTCTTTTTTTCCCTTCTAACCAATTTTTGGTTATTGTCTAATGGCAAGTAGCTACTAAATATATTCAAACCTACCATTCCTCATAGAATTTAGGCTCTGAAAATTTCTATCTCTATCATGATGATATAGCCACTTCTTTAAACCTTAGTTGGATCTTATACAAAGTAAACGTATTCTCTGTAGTAGACATAGTGGTTGCTTATCTCACTTTCATTCTCCCTATTAAATCAATTTTATTCATTTTTAATTTGCTCTCATATGACACTGTTAAATTATGCGTAGGCTAAGGCAATTATTAAAATCTCATTGTTCTTGCCAGCAAGAAAGGTTATGGGACATTGATCCATCCCAAAGATTAAAATATATTTTATTCATATTTATATTTGTATTTATATTCATTTATATTTAGAGATGTCTGCTGAAAAATTTCTAGGGAAAGTTTTCTCCTAATGCACAAGAATTCTTACCCACATTTTCTACTACATGTTCACCTTTTTACGCACACAGTCATAACCATTTTACTCTCGTGAAGGAAATAAATCTGAGAATGAGGATATTAGGTTAAAGAGGGCAAACCAGAAAAAAAAAATCTCGGTTCTTAATGATATTACAGCCAGTAAATTAAACAACTCTAGTAGTGTTTTTGTGCTTTGAAGTCTTTAGTATATAAGAATGTAAGAAAATAAATTTTCTTTACTGAATGGGGTTTTTCTATTTTTTTCTGGAAAAGGGGTTATCTAGAGTACTTACACATGGTTCTGGAGAGAGAGATGATTTCAAAAGTTAATTTAGGCCCTGGCTGGTTTGCTCAGTGGTAGAGCGTCAGCCTGGCGTGCAGAAGTCCCAGGTTCGATTCCCGGCCAGGGCACACAGGAGAAGCACCCATCTGCTTCTCCACCCCTCCCCCTCTCCTTCCTCTCTGTCTCTCTCTTCCCCTCCCTCAGCCGAGGCTCCATTGGAGCAAAGATGGCCCGGGCGCTGGGGATGGTTCCTTGGCCTCTGCCCCAGGCACTGGAGTGGCTCTGGTCGCAACAGAGCGACGGCCCGGAGGGGCAGAGCATCGCCCCCTGGTGGGCAGAGCGTCGTCCCTGGTGGGCGTGCCAGGTGGATCCCGGTCAGGCTCATGCGGGAGTCTGTCTGACTGTCTCTCCCCATTTCCAGCTTCAGAAAAATACAAAAAAAAAAAAAAAAAGTTAATTCATGTACAACCCATAGCAGAGAGTCTGGCACACAAAATACTTTGAAAATGAAAGTTATTATCATAGAAATTTTCTTCTGTTATTATTAGTTATAGTGTCTTATATATAGTTTGAAACTTTAGATATATATTTTTTTCTTTCTCAATAATAAAATCTACGTATGATACATTAAGAAAATCTCTATTACTAGAAGGCAAAGTAGTTTATCTTATTAAAATTAGGGGTTTTTTTGGGGGGTTGTTTTGTTTTTTTTACAGAGACAGAGAGAGAGTCAGAGTGAGGGATAGACAGGGAGAGACAGGAATGGAGAGATGAGAAGTATCAATCATTAGTTTTTTCATTGCGCATTGCGACACCTTAGTTGTTCATTGATTGCTTTCTCCTATGTGCCTTGACCGTGGGCCTTCAGCAGAGCAGGTAACCCTTGCTTGACCCAGTGACCTTGGGTCCAAGCTGGTGAATTTTTGCTCAAACCAGATGAGCCCACGCTCAAGCTGGCAACCTCGGGGTCTTGAACCTGGGTCTTCAGCATCCCAGTCCAACACTGTATCCACTGCGCCACCGCCTGGTCAGACTAAAATTAGTTTTTGAACAATATTTTTCTATTTATTCTTCTTGATAAATTTCTGAATTATAATATCAAATTTTATTCCCTCCTGTAGAAAAATATTTTACTCTTCTGACAAGACTGCATCATCCTTAACAAATGTTTTGAGTCTAGTGAGAACATTGTATTGAGATTTGGAGATGTTTTAAACATTTAGTTGATATATTTCTCTGACTATGTGTATTTGTGTAAGGTATTCTAATCTACATCTGTGTGTGGTTCTTCCTTTTTCATGTTTCAAACATTTCACATACTCCAAAGAACAAGGCTCTAATTTTCTCCCTGGCTTCGGAAGAACAGTTCTTTTTGTGTATGTTGATAAAAGCTTTTGACTGCACCTTAACCAGACTTCAAAATAATACTTGTTTTCTGCTCCAGTTATACCTTCTGTCTCTGTGGTGATTGTTGCCTCCAATTCATGAATCTTCCTGGAATTTATTTATGCAAATTGATTTCTTCCAAGATGATTTCTGAAAGATTTAAACTTTTATGAATTTTCTAAATCAGTTATACCTTGTCTACTCTGTTTTGAGATTTATTCATGTTGTTGCTGTTTATTGTTATTTTTCTATTGCTTTGTTAAGTTTACACCTTTTTATTTTATAATTATATTGTTATTATAATGAGTTAATTATAATGTCTTAAGGGAGAATGGAGATTGACACATATGTTCAATCCAACTGTCATTTCCATCTGTCTTTTGCAGTGTTTTTTTTTTAACTTTTTATATTCAGATTTATTATATTCAGATTACTTAGTACATCTCTACAAAATTAATAATTTTATTATTGATGCCTTGCTTAATGAATTTTACAGCATTGCCAAGATCTTCAGGACAAGATACAAATATCTTTCTTCTAGAACCACTTTCTGTCCTAGTATTTGATTCAGATTTTCCCAATCATGACATTGAATATTCCCAATCATGTACTGACTAATGCCATACTTTTTTTTTTTTTTTTTTTTTTTTTGCATTTTTCTGAAGCTGGAAACGGGGAGAGACAGTCAGACAGACTCCCGCATGCGCCCGACCGGGATCCACCCGGCATGCCCACCATGGGGCGACGCTCTGCCCACCAGGGGGCGATGCTCTGCCCATCCTGGGCGTCGCCATGTTGCGACCCTCCTGGGTGTCGCCATGTTAATGCCATACTTTTCACCCAGACATTAGTTAACTTTTCCTCTGCCACTGTCTGAACAGATACGCTCCTCCTGTTTACAACTGTGGATTTCTGGAGGAGTCACTGTATTTGTTCAATGTTAAATAACAGTGCCAGAGTCAAACTTGTACCTAGAACCACTGATTTCAAAGCATAAGTTGTTGCATTACACAAAGATACTCTAACTGAATGTTCAAATCTGCAATTGTCTGGATTGCATCTTTGCTATAGTAATTCATTATTTAGCAGAGAAGCCCTAAATATGAGTTTTGAAGAAATAAAAGTTCTCTGTTCTTCCCTTTTGCAAGTAGAAATTAATTTGGAAGCGAGAGAAAGATTATGCAGGAGAAATGTGCAAGCCAGAAAATGTTTAGCAAAAAAACAAAAACCCTCTGATTATTCTTACCACAGATTATAGGCATTATATTCTAAGCAAATTATAGAATTCAAAATTTTTATATAACTGCCTTTGTGCACAAATCAGTTATATTAAACAAAATTACACATTAGTTTATTTAAATTTTTCATGTAAGCAAATTTTTTTTTTTTTTTTACAGAAACAGAGAGAAAGTCAGAAAGAGGGATAGATAGGGACAGACGGACAGGAACGGAGAGAGATGAGAAGCATCAATCATCAGTTTTTTGTTGCGACGCCTTAGTTGTTCATTGATTGCTTTCTCCTATGTGCCTTGATCACGGGCATTCAGCACCGAGTAACCTCTTGCTCGAGCCAGTGACCTTGGGTCCAAGCTGGTGAGAGCTTTTTTTGCTCAACCCAGATGAACCCACACTCAAGCTGGTGACCTTGGGGTTTCAAAACTGGGTCTTCGGCATCTCAGTCCGACGCTCTATCCATGGGGCCACTGCCTGTTAAGGCATCAGCAAATTCTTAAAAGTTCTTAATTTGATTCTAAAATATAAATTTTGTAAATAGAAATAACTTATTTATTTGTATTTTAAAAAATTAACTAGACCCCTTAGCCCTGGCTGGTTGGCTTAGCAGTAGAGTATCAACCAGGAATGTGGAACTTCTGGGTTCGATTTCTGGCCAGGACACACAGGAGAGGCACCCATCTATTTCTCCACCCTTCCCTATCTCCTTTCTCTCTATCTCTCTCTTCCCTTCCACCAGCCAAGGCTCCATTGGAGCAAAGTTGACCCGGGTGCTAAGGATGGTTCCATGGCCTCCGCCTCGGGTGCTAGAATGGCTCTGGTTGCAACAGAGCAATGCCCCAGATGGACAGAGCATCACATTCTTGTGGGTATGCCAGGTGAATCCCACTTGGGTGCATGCAGGAGTCCGTCTCTCTGCCTCCTTGCTTCTCACTTCAGAAAAATACAAAAAAAAAAATTAACTAGACCTCTTAAATATATTTGTTTGTGTGTGTGATTGAGAAATTTTATTCAAAAAAATTTTGCCTGTAGCACATAAATATTACAGAATAAAAATTTATTTTGCCGGATTCAAATTGAAGGTCAAAAGTCATTGTTTTCTGCTTAGTAAATCCTGCAGCAATATTGAAACAAAAAGCTGGGTCACTCAAGTTTGGTGCATTGTACATTCTATGAGGAATTTTCAAGAATGTTGGGCCGTGTGTGACAAGAGTAAATATGTATGTAAAGATACATATGTTATCGTCTGATCTGGCGGTGGCACAGTGGATAGAGCTTCGGACTGGGATGCAGAGGACTCAGGTTCGAGACCCCAAAGTTGCCAGCTTGAGCGCGGGTTCATCTGGTTTGAGCAAGAAGCTCACAAGCTTAGAACCAAGGTCACTGGCTTGAGCAAGGGGTTACTCAGTCTGCTAAGGCCCACAGTCAAGGCACATATCAGAGAAAGCAATTAATGAACAACTAAGGTGTCGCAAGGAAAAACTGATGATTGATGCTTCTCATCTTTCTCCCTTCTTGACTGTCCCTATCTCTGACTCTCTCTTTGTCTCTGTAAAAAAAAAAAAAGATACATGTTATCACGTTATAAAACACCAATACATTGTATGAAATGTATGAAACACAAATACAATCTGAAAGTCTTTATATATACTTCAAAAATTGTGATTTTATTAAATATATTTAGACAGCAAGAAAAAGCATAACATTTTTATAGGTTGTTTTGTCAAAGTAATGTTTCTATAAATTCTCAAATATATTGTTAAAACATGTTGTATTTAATATATACCAGAAATTTAAAATTATTTTATAATTTTCCCACCCAACAACTCCATGAAATACATTGTATTTTATTTTATAACTAAAGAAAAATGTCTAGAATACTTACATAGCTTTAAACCACATGATTTTCACTATGCTCCTTTGCTATTAAATGGTAGAATTACTATTTCCTTTCTCACAATCTGAAATTATAGTTTCTCCTAACCACTATACTGTTTTTGCCGTGGTATATAGCAATAAAGAAATCTTAGTTGTTTCACTGCTTCTAGAATTATCTTCTTTTGTACAGAACAATATCTAAATTTCAGCTTCTTTTAAGCAAAATGAGGGGATTTCATTTGTAAATTATGTCTCCCTTCTTCCATAAAATTTCTCTTTTTGCTTTTAATTCTCCATTGTGACCCTTAAGAACCTCACAGACAAGAACACATCAAATTACAAGGCCCATTCATAGGGAAATTAGACTAGAGAAAATTTGTTTGTGTCTCTTATGAAAGATAAGCACTGAAACTTTGATGTTATTCATTTTTATATCTAGATTTCATTTTCATTTAATTTTATATTAGATTAAAAACTATATTTACTTTTGTCATGTCAATGTAAGAATTTTTATGAGATTATTTGAGCCAAACTGACATCAATGGCTTGGAAACAAAATCTCAAATGATTGAGAAAATGCTCCAGAAAATAGCTGTTTCACCACTTATTTTATGCAGCAGAAACAAAGGGGAAGAGGTAAGGGTATTGCATGAAATCCTTTGGTGATACATTAAGGAGGTGGGAGAAAGCAAAAGGGGAAAGCTTTAGGGTTGGATATAAGTATAAAGAATAAGACACATACTTCTTTTACATGAGCAGGTATGAGCAGGTATAGGATAGTTAACAGTTAATAATTAACATGATAATAGCAGTGAGGGAATTTGTGAGCTCTTCTTTAGTGTGATGCCTGCACCCTGAAGGTTCTGGAAATGATTTTCCTTGCATTTCAAAGTCATGTTATTCTTACATGTTATTTTATTTTTTATTTATTTATTTTTTCTTTTCTGAAGCTGGAAACGGGGAGAGACAGTCAGACAGACTCCCGCATGCGCCCGACCGGGATCCACCCGGCAGGCCCACCATGGGCGATGCTCTGCCCACCAGGGGGCAATGCTCTGCCCCTCTGTGGCGTCGGGGCGTCGCTCTGTTGCGACCAGAGCCACTCCAGTGCCTGGGGCAGAGGCCAAGGAGCCATCCCCAGCGCCCCGGGCCATCTTTGCTCCAATGGAGCCTCGGCTGCGGGAGGGGAAGAGAGAGACAGAGAGGAAGGAGGGGGGGAGTGGAGAAGCAAATGGGCGCTTCTCCTATGTGCCCTGGCCGGGAATTGAACCCGGGTCCCCCGCACGCCAGGCCGATGCTCTACTGCTGAGCCAACCGGCCATGGCCTATTCTTACATTTTAAAAGTATGTTATCAGGTAAGTTATTGTAGATGCAGAAAGGATAATAGACTCAATTAAAGTAAACATTGACCTTTATTAGGAAAAAATACCATTCAAGGACATGACTACCTAGCATGAAAAGCTTTTAGTTAGGAAGTTCTAATTTCATACCATCCTATGTGCTTATACTTTAGGTCCCTGAATTTGTAAGACTGAAAGGTAAGTCTCCCCTGAACTTGTCAGGTTTAGAATATGGTCCTTTTTTCATTCATTCACATATATCAGTTAACTAACTAATGCAAAGATTGTATTAACTACAGATTCAATTAACAAATTTTGATGTGTAGATATATATTATTAACAAAAAGATGAGCCGATATTTGGATATTATAATTTCTTTTCTACTGCGAAACATTAAACATTATATAATCTCTAATTACTTCCATGATTATTGATCAACATTTTTCTCCAATTAATCATTTAAATATACAAAAAAACTAATGTTTATGTCACTTCTACCTTTATTAATAAAGAAAAGGTCTCTTAGCTATAGCTATGTGCTAAATATTATTTAGAGAAATAATATATAAGTATTCTCTTATTTACTTTTTTAAACTTCAACTTTATATCCTCAGTTTAGTTTTTTATAGTTTTTTTCTACCTTTAATAAAATATTAAAAACAGTGTTAATGTTGCAATGCTGTATTAATCTTAAAATAGTAGCAAATAATCTGAAGTACTAGGATCAACATAACAGAATAATTAATAATTCATTGTGACTGAACAAAATAGAGAGAAAGTAATGTGATTAAGAATTGAAGGACTGACCAGGAAGTGGTATAGTGAATGAGCATCATCTGGGGACGCTAAGGACCCATGTTCAAAACCCCAAGGTTGCCAGTTTGAGTGTGGGATTATAAACTTGACCTCATGGTCACTGGCTTGAAGCCCAAGGTTACAAGCTTGAGCAAGGGATCCCTGGCTCAGGTGAAGCCCCCTTGTCAAGGCACATATGACAAAACAAACAATGAACAACTAAGGAGCTGCAACTGACTTGATGCTTTTCATCTCTCTCCCTTCCTGTCTGTCTTTCCCAGTCTCTTCTCTCTCTCTCTCTCTCTCTCTCTCCTCTCTCTTTCTCACACACACACACACACAAAGAATTAAAGAAAAAAATGTGAGAGAGTGATAAAGGAACTTCACTCAAAAAACCTTTACAGAAGTGAAAAATATATTTTGTCTCAAAATTTGAAGTATAATCTAAATAGTATTGTTTGATTTTCAAATAAATGTTTGATTTTATAAAACCGATATACATAATTACATAAAATAATTCAGAATATATTTGTTATGACTTTTACTTATGAAAACTTGATGTATTTTCTTTACAATGTGTCAATGTAGCAATATCACCAAGATTCTTTTATAGATTATGTTCAAATTTTTAACTTTTAAGATATAGTTATAATTTTGAAATTATAAAATATGAGTAAAATAAAAATAAGGTCATTTAAAAATAATGAATAACCTCATTGAAAGTTATTCTTTGAGAAACAGAAACATTAATAAAATCATAAAAGAAAATATGAGTTCATAAATGTAAACAATGTATTTCAATTATAATTAACTGTCTTTCAGAGAAAGTCAGTACTAAACTTATGGACCATGGCTGTAGAGAACATTTTATGAATTTGACCCCCAAAAAAGGGAAGTAAAGGCAAAAATAAACAAAAGGGACTATAACAAACTAAAGAGCACAGCTAAAGAAACTGGCAACAAAACAATAAGTCAGCCAATCAAATGGGAGATGATATTTACAAACAACAGCTCCCATAAAGGGTTAATATTCAGAATATATATAGAACTCACAAAGCTTAGCGACAAACAAGCAAACGATCCAATTAAAGACTGAGGAAAAGACTTGAACACAGACTTCTCCCAAGAAGACATACAGATATATGAAAAGATGATCATCTTTGCTGGCTATTAGAGAAATACAAAGCAATGCTACAATGAGATAACACCCCATGCCTGTTAGATTGGTTGTTATCAACAAAAGAGGTAAGAACAAGTTTTGGAGCCTGACCAAAATAGGAGGTGGCACAGTAAATAGAGCATCAGACTGGCACGCAGAGGACCCAGGTTCGAAACTCCGAGTTCACTAGCTTGACCATCAATCGGTTCATCTGACTTGAGTGAAGGTTCACCAGCTTGAGCGCAGGGTTGCTGGCTTGAGTGTAGGATCATAGATATGTCCCCAAGGTTGCTGGCTTGAGTGAGGGGTCACTTGCTCTGCTGTAACCCCCCAGTCACGGCACATATGAGAAAGCAATCAATGAACAACTAAGGTGCCACAACAAAGAATTGATGTTTTTTTCTCTCTCATTTCATGTCAGTCTATCCCTCTCTTTGTCTCTCTCTGTCTCTCTCTCTCTAAAAAAAAAAAAGAAGAACAAGTGTTGCAGAGGCTGTGGACAAGAAAGAACTCATTTCACTACTGTGGGGAATGAAGACTGTACAGCCATTATCGAAGAAAGTGTGGTAGTTCCTCAAAAAATTAAGAATAGAACTGCCATTGACACAGCAATCCCTCTTCTGGGTATCTACCCCAAAAACTTGAAAACATTGGTACATAAAGATGCATACACGCCCATGTTCAAGTTATATTATTCATAGTAGTCAAGACATGCAAACAAAGTGTTCGATAAAGAGGTTTGGATAAAGAAGTTACAGCATACACACACACACACACACACACACACACACACAATGGAATACTACTCAGGCATAAGAAATGATGACATATTGCCATTTATGACAACATGGATAGACCTTGAGAATATTATACTAAGTAAAATAAGTAAAGATTGAAAAGCTCTGAATTATGTGATTTCACACATAGGTGGGATATAAAACTAAGACTCATGAACATAAATAAAAGTGAAGTAATTACCAGGGAAAAGATTAGGGGAAAGGGGACTAAAGAAAGACAAGTATATGGTGACAGAAAATGATTTGACTTTAGGTAATTTGTACACAACATACTTAATGGTTCAAATGCTATTGAAATGTTTACCTGAAACCTATATACCCTTATTGATCAATGAAACTCCATTAAATTTAACTTTCTAAATAAAATTATAAAAAGAAAGTAATCGGTTTACAAGTTTTGTATTACAGATCTATAGAGTTCAATATACTTCAACATTCTCAGGTAAAAATAATTTATTCTCTTATTAAGGGACTTCAGAAGCTAGATAAGAAAAGCCCAAAATAACACATAATTTTTTAACCTTTCTTGAAGAAAATATTTTATACATAAAAATTTCCATCATTTGTTTGAAAATGCTATTATTGTAATTTTCAACAGAAATAACTTTAACATAATGTAATTTTAAATACAATATTCACTGCTATCCATAGTCTGTCATTGATTATTCAATAATTATATATTATAGAAATGCTAGTATCTGTTTTTTAAATTATTTTTGGAATTCTACAAATGACTGCAATCAAAATTTTCTGTAACAATATTTTTGTACTATTTTACATTACCTTGATTTTTCTTTATCATTTTTCATGCCATTTTGCTTCATTTAGTTTACTTACTAGGCAACATGTATTTTTTGATAATTAATGTTGTATTCTTTGGAGGAAACTGAATAACAACAAAAAATAGTAATATATCTCAAGATACAATTGCATCCTCTCTTTTACTATGTGATTTTTATGGCATGGTTCTTGTTTTGATACATGTTTCTTTTACACTAATAACATATTTTAATGATCAATGAGGAGAAAACACATCATTTTTCCCAATCAAGGAATCTGACATACATATTTACTAGATGAAATGTAGATAAAAGTTCAAGTGAAAACCTTAAAGTTAATTTGTATTAAAACCAATTGTATCTTTATATCAAACCAAAAAACACCTCAGTATCACTTTACTACAAGTCAAAGTTTTGGGGGAAAATCTCTTTATAGATATGCTGCTCTTTACGTGAAATAATCCTTTCTGCCTTAAACTGTTAAACTAAACACCAAAGGTAGCTTATTGCTGGTCTGTCCACATGATACTAACTTTGAATGAAGTTGGACATCTGCCTTAATTTGAGTCTTTAATATATTAAGCCATGTTTATTGCCCATTTATGTAGAGCAGGGGTCCCCAAACTTTTTACACAGGGGGCCAGTTCACTGTCCCTCAGACCGTTGGAGGACCGTACTATAAAGAAAACTATGAACAAATCCCTATGCACACTGCACATATCTTATTTTAAAGTAAAAAAAAACAGAATGGGAACAAATACAATATTTTAAATAAAGAACAAGTAAATTTAAATCAACAAACTGACCAGTATTTCAATGGGAACTATGCTCCTCTCACTGACCACCAATGAAAGAGGTGCCCCTTCCGGAAGTGCGGTGGGGGCCGGATAAATGGCCTCAGGGGGCCGCATGCGGCCCGCGGGCCATAGTTTGGGGACCCCTGATGTAGAGTAACAAAACTGTCTTGTTATGTAAGTGGTTTCCAATGTTTACCTTTGGTTCAAACAAGAAATGAAAGGAGTGTCCAATTGGGAAACTTCCAGAGATATTTAAATAAGCCATATGCCATTAGCAGACATTATATACTAATAAATCAACAGTCTGCAATTCCAGAAGGTAATCATAGTTAACTTGGCCATGTATTGGAACAGTAGCAAAGAGGAATTGCTATCATGAAATCATTAGAATGAAGCTAAGTTTGAAGGTCCTGAAATCAATGCTTATGTTAAAAAGAACTTCAAAGATATAGCACAATCTAAACTACCTGATACAAATGAACAAAACAATTCATTAATCTAATAGTTTATCTTTAGAAAATCTGTACAAATAAAACATTTTAAAAAATATTTGATATAAGAATTTATTTTCAATTTTACCTATAACAAATATAAATTAGAAATATAATGACAATGATATTAAATTATCAATATTTGAGCTTCTCTGTGACTGACCCTTGCTTGTACCTTTACTTAATTTTGTTTACAGCTTAATTAGTTAAGTACAACTATTCTATGCATTTTGACAGTGAAGTAATACATAATATATACTTTGAACAAAATTCTGACATTTTTAATATTCATGACGTAGAGCAGGAGTCTGGAAACTTTATGGTTGAGAGAGCCATAAACTCCACATATTTTAAAATGTAATTCCATGAAAGCCATACAACAAGCCATGGACGTTATGCATTATCCAATAAAAATTAGGTGGAGGACAGCTGTGATTGGCTCCAGCCACCCACAACCATGAACATGAGCAGTAGGAAATGAATGGATTGTAATACATGAGAGTGTTTTATATTTTTCACATTATTTTTTTTATTAAAGATTTGTCTGCAAGCCAGATGCAGCCATCAAAAGAGCCACATCTGGCTCATAAGCAATAGGTTCCTGGTCCCTGACTTAAGAGTATGCTAATGTCATTTAGACTATATTGCAAATGTTTTTAATAACAAAGTTTATTGTAAAACAATAATTGACTGTGTCTGCTTATATGTACCTATGTATCATATTTTATATGAATCTTGGTTTATAACTAAAATATTCAATAAAATCAATAAATACTTTTTTACTGATTTTATTGAGATGTAATTGGTTAATAAAATTATATAGGTTTTCATTGTACAAATCTTTAATACATCATTTGTATATTGTACTGTGTGTTCTCACCTCAATCAAGTCTACTCCCATCACCATTTATCCCCTCCCATTTGCTTTTCTACCACTACTGCTCTGGTAATTACTGCAATCTAAAAATCAACTATTTCTTTGTCCTCAGCCTTATCAAACAAATGTGTGTAATTAATTTATTCTCAGTTATTCTTGGGGTTTCCCATTATCTCCAAGCAAGCTTGTATTTATGGATTAGTCACTAGTTTAATGCTCTGCAGTTGCCATCTGGAAATTGTTAGTAATGTTTTCTTTGAATTTGCATTTTGCAAGTGATGGGATAATGGAGTATGTGTTTAGAGTTTTGAGACTCAACTCTCTTGTGATTTGGCCATCTGTCCCCTCATGGCTAAGATTCTGTACCCCACAATGCCTGAGCCTTATTGTCTTTAGCCTGAGATCTCCTCCACACCTACCCACTCCCCATGTTTGAAGGCATCTGAGGTGAGGTATGACAGAGGTACACTTTGCCCGTTGTTGGCAGTGCCAAAATGGGTTTGGTGGATGACTTCCAAGTTGAGCCTCTTATCAATTCCTGATCCAAATACTGAATACACCTAAGAATGGAGGTTGTTGATTATTATGATGTGAGAAAGTACACTATGGTCATAAAATCAATACTATTGTGAATACTGCAAAGACACCAAAAGACACTGGCAAGGATTTATGGTCCTCTAATATTCCATGGCGGAAAATCTCCAAGAATTAGAGACCACTCGCAATACAAAGAGAAAAGATCACAGAAACCAATATGCTAATAAAATAATGAAAGGGATACATCAGTCCTTTGTAGAGTCCTTTCATTCTCAAAGACACAGACAGAATTAATAAATAATTCAAGTTTATTTTGGTAATATAGGCTCTGTATCACAATAGAATGTATACTATATAAAAAGCAAAGTAGGAAGTAGATACAAAATATGAGCATGAGTAACTCTTGATTTATATAGGGTAATCTGGGGAAGCCCCTATGTCAGTTATACTTAGGCAGAAACCTTGAGGAAGCCATGCATTCTTGGTTGTATAGTATACTTGATGAGATGCCAGTGTACAGCTGAAGTGGTGTGCACAAAGATGGAAGTGGTAGGAGGTTATGTGATTAAAGGGGTTGTCATTTTGGCACTGCAGGTCAATTAGGTGTTGACTTTTACTCTGAGAAAGGTGGGAAAGCATTGGGGCCAATGGTTCAGTACTGTCATACATAGAAGGTGATCTTGGGAAGGGATTAGGAGGCAGAAAGATTGGCTGGGATGCCACCACAGAGATCTAGTTAAAAGGTGAGGTTCATATTGGTGGTTGAATACATGCTAATGAGTAGATAAATCCTGGATATATTTTTAAGACAAAACTGGAAAGATTTGTGGACAGATTAAATGTGGGTTGTGACTTCACGGATTTGACCAGAATAACTAGATGAATGCAATTGATTAATACTTAGATGGGAATGTTTGTGGCGGAAACATTGCAAGAAGCATTTAATTCTAAGCATTGATCCTTTGTGCACCCCACTGTGAGCACTCCACTCCTAGAGAGCAGGAAGATTAGCTGAACCCTCAAGGGAGGATAAGTAGAAATGGGCGATACACAGTAATGAACATGACCAAAGTGGAGTCCCAGAATGCAATAATGAAAGAGGTTATAAAACTGTATAGTAAGATTGCTCAGTTGTTTTTTCTTTCTTCAATCACCTTCAGTTAGGAGAAGTGTCAGAATAATCAGGGGTGAGGATCTGCAAGTAAATAATATAAAGGAAAGAAGAGCAAAGGGTTTAAGGAATTAAAAGAGTGATTATTATGGGTCATGTATTCACAATTTGGAAGAAAGGGAAGAGAGAACATAGGGTTAGAGGGAAGGAGCAGAGAAGGACAAAGTGGTGTGATGTAAAGTCCTCAAGAGAGACAACTGGAAAAATATGGGGTGAGAGACAGGAGTGTGAATGCAGAAATGCAGTTACTAGAACAATTTAAATTCAGTTGTAACTGGGATCTCCACTTCCACACCAGTACAGTGCTATGTGTTACATGTTTATGTGGTACCAGTGTTTCAGAGGGAAGAACTTCTAACACCTTTGTTTCCTTTATGGGCCATAGTCAGGAACTCAAATGGCTATGTCTACTCCTGAGTGTAGATCCAGCCTCCACATTGGTCAATTCAGTTTTTTTCCACCAGCCTAACCCATGCTCACCCTCACCAGCCTAACCCATGCTCACCCTCACTCCCAGTAAACTGATTGAGGTCATTTCATGGATCTCATAATCCTCAAGCTCTTCCAACTTGTATTCAGACTTCGGAATTCCAACCAATTGTTGACTTGTCTTTCCCAAAGTTATCATCCCTTTTAATTCTAATCTAGAATATCTACTTCTTTATTGAATTTTGAATTTTATAAAATATTGAAAAAGTCTTTTTAGCTTTAAGCAGCTTCTTTCTGCTTTCCTGTGACAAATGTCCATTGAGCAAGAAAACAAACAACAACAACAAAAAAACCACTATCTGACTGAATTTGAATAGCAAATATATGTAGAAAAATAAACCTCAAGACTGCCTTCTTTGCGTGTATACAGGGTAGGCTTATAGTTTTGAGTATAGGGAACACAAAGTTTATTCTTTTATTATTATTTATTAATTATTATATTGTTTTCCACATGAACAACTGTAAACCTGGCTTGCCCGACCCTGTGTCTCTGGGCAGCACTGTTTGTATTCGGATGTGAAGTAGTGTGGTGTCATGTTTTATACCCTGAAAAAGGTTTTCAGATAATGGGGCTCCTCAATACCTTTTCAAAATGACTCAGCTTCACTGATAATGTTTGTTCCTTTGAGCTAACATGGCAGCCAAGCTGAAATGCAAACATTCTCTGAGAAACAGTACTGATATTATCAGTTTCTGTGCTTTCATGTAAATTAATTTGTCAACTCTTAGACTGTGACCATTGACAGCCAGTGCACTGCGGCTTGTTAAAATGGGATATAAAATAGTGTTTTGCTGGAGGTGGGAAAAAGGGAGTTTCTGAGCCTACTTGATATTCCTAGCCTAATTCACAGAGTGGTCTTGGGCCCTATTCCTGTCATTGGAAAAAAGACAAAGTGTGAAGAATTATAAAATATTCACAGACTTTATTTATTCTTTAGTTTTAAATATATCTCATTTCAGGTAATAAAAGACCATATATTTCAAATTTATCTTTATTAGTATGATCACTAAAAAAGCAAATTAGAAGTTAAACTTGTCACAAAAAGGACCATCATTTGTTTGACACTAGTGACAGTTTGGCTTTTAATATAAAATATTTTTTAAAAAAATTATACTGAGTGTACTCAGGATAATTAACTTTTCAGGTGCAATAGCTTCAAGCTATTTATGTTTCTTGAAAAAAAATTATTTCCAAGTAATTTGTTTCAATTTTATGAACCAGGGTTCAGTTACAGGTATTACAGAAGGAAGAGTTGCTATTCATCAAGGTTATGCTTCTCTCTGTCCTCTCAATAACTCCTGGCTAGACATACAAAGGGGACAGAGTTGTAGGAAATTTGTAACTGCTTTGCTTTTAACATCATTATAAAGCAGCTGGCGAGGCTGCAGGAGACTAGCTTGTAAGCAATGGGAATCAGGCAATGAGTCTGAACACACACTGTAAAATCCGTAGGTTCTACCCTCTTCACAATATCTGGCACATCATCTATTTCACTAGGATTAAAAGAGCCATGTAGTAGAGTGAAATGCACATCCTATGGATGAAGATTGAGAAAATATCTATCACACTCTAGGGCATAATAGTACTTGCCGCTCCTGTCTACTGTTGTCTTGTATTCCAATTAGTGACATGAATATCCTTTCATAGATTCTCATCCCAACATATAGTAAGGCCCTAGAAGTTGATGGCATGACCTTGCACAACTCTTTTCAAGAAGTAGTCATTGCCTGACTTGTGGTGGCGCAGTGGATAAAGTGTCAACCTGGAGACTCTGAGGATGCCGGTTCAAAACCCTGGGCTTGCCTGGTGAAGGCACATATAGAAGTTGATGCTTTCTGATCCTCCCCCCTTCTCTCTCTCTCTCTCTCTCTCTCTCTCTCTCTCTCTCTCTCCCCCCCTCTCTATAATGAATAAATAAAATCTTAAAAAAAAGGACAGTTGCATTAAAAAAAAAAAGAAGTAGCCATTAAGGATATAAATGGTGATTACACTTCATGATTAAATTCTAATTTTTTTCTAATATATTAATTATGTTTCTCTTAGGCTTTCTTACTAAAAAAAACCCATTATGATTCACAAAATTTAACAAATGTATCACCTCCTTGATTACATGTTTTGTCTATTTGCATATTACTATATTTACCTAATATTAAAATGAGTATAGCTAAATACAATTGTGCTGCCTTTTTGTGTATGTATAGCAGAATAAAAATGTGTGTTCCTAGTAACATGCTGACAGCTGGTGGAAGTGTAGGAGTTACTTAAGGAAAACCCATATTATTACATAGAGGTCGAGCAGAGGAGGCTCTGAATTCCATATGATGTTTTTTTCATTCTGTTTCTCTTTCTCAAAATTTGTCTGTCTGAGCAATAACCTCATGATTCATTAAGTATCAATTATTAATTATCAATAATTAATTTATGATACAACCTCTATATTTTTGTAGAAATTACTATATTTTATAAAATAACTTTTAAGTTATTTGTTACAGTGTAATTGTACACATGAAAAAAATGTTAACCAGAGTTTAAATGATGATCTAATTTTTAATAGTAAGTATATCCTGACTTCTGGAACAAAGGGTCATTTTCACGCATGCAATTTTCCTAAACTGTGCATGTATAAATTTATATAAAAATGTCAGACTTGTCAAACTTGTTAGATACATAATTATAGACTAGTTAAGATGCTGAATATCAGTTCAAAATTATACTAGTTCAGACTAGAACCATGACAAGATGCAATAGAAGAAAATAGTTAATTAAATAAATCATATAATTTTTTAAAAAGATCTGGGAGATAGTACTTTATTAAATGTGACATGCACAAGAATGTCATGAAAAAGTATTGTTGGTAAAGGTGTTGTTATTTTTAAATATAATTTAAGAATATAAATCAACTCTGGAATCATCTGTGAGCCACACTTAGTCATTGGCAATTTGCTGGAGCTATTGGTTTAACTCCGAGAAACATATTTTGGAGGGCCAAAAAAGAAATGTGTGCAAACCTTCTTGTAATACTAGGTTTGCAACACTAAAAACTTGCATTGCTAAATTGGCAACATAGTTTATGAATTAAGTCCTGATAAATTTTCTTTTTATTTATTTTTTCGATTCTCACATATTTTATTTATTCATTAATATGCTAATTCAATAGATATTTACTCAACCTCCAATGAGTGTGAGGTGCTTTTTCCAGA
The DNA here is from genome assembly GCF_036850765.1 of Saccopteryx bilineata. Lineage (NCBI taxonomy): Eukaryota > Metazoa > Chordata > Mammalia > Chiroptera > Emballonuridae > Saccopteryx > Saccopteryx bilineata. The sequence continues at coordinate 287,952,531 of NC_089490.1, forward strand.
CATCCTAGAAGATACAGACATGAATAAAACATGGATTTTTGTCTCAAAAAGTCCAAATTCTCATGGAAAAGACATACATGAAAATATCTAAAAATTCAAGGCAGAATAATCAGTTCATATTTTACATGATGTTTTTTAATTATCATAATGATAACAAATCTTTTAAGAAGGCAGAACAGAACTTAGCTAATTTTACAAATAGTAAATTGCATTTATTAAAAAGTAACCTATGTATGTAATTAACAGGGATGCTGGTTCCCATTTGTTAGGCACTTACTGTATATTAGGCACTTTCTGATTTAATTCTCACTACAAACTTACTCTTATAGTACTATTATTATGCTCATTTTACAGAGAAGAAAAGTGAGACAGGTTAAAAAAATTGCTCAAGGTCACAGAATGAAGAACTGCGGAACTAGAATTTAATTCTAGGAAATATGGTTCCAGACTCTGAGGAATGTTCTGGAGATGGGCTGTATTTCTCCCCATTTTCTCCATCCACAAAATGCTCTCTTGTTGTTCTAAATTCTCCTCTTTAATTTTACTGTGTACCGCTGTAGTGTATTTTAATGCATTTTGTATGCTCTGCATGCCAAATAATTCACACTGGAATGTAGTTAGTACATTTAAAATGTCTTGTCAAAAGTGATTCTCCACAGAAGAGAAACTTGCAACTTAATGCTGTAACTTTTTAAAATCATCTGAGTCTTGGATGTGATCAGTATGTAAAATAAATGGTCTTCTCCTTAAAGATATTTCAGGATATTTCCTTAAATAGATATATTCATTTGGATTTGCTATATTTTCCATCTCTCACTCTATGAATTACAATAGTCTTGTAACTAGCTGACCTGATTTGACCCTTGTCAAAGTTCAGTCTTTTACTCATTGGGTAAACCCTTTGACTTTATTCCCCATTTTAATCTGAGTATAATCAAAACTCTTTAAAATGACTTAAAATCCCCATGTTTACCCACCTGCCTCCCCTTAGTTGTCAGACATTGTGAATTACTATCCTTTTTGTTCACTTTCTCCCTTCTCCATCCACACTGATGCTGTAGCTTTCTCCAAATGTTCCGTGCATGGTTGAAACAGATTTTGTTCTGATACTGCCTGAACAATTTCCCCCCAAATATCTTCACAGTGAACTCCCTCACTTCTTTAACTTTTTGCTCAAATATCACCAAAAAGAAGGCTTACTCACATCAACCTAAAAGAAAGTGTGACCCACTTTCAGGCCCACTTAAAATCACAAGCCCTTTTCTTGCTTCTCTTTGTCTTCCATTTTATAAACTCGTAACTTTTTAATGTAAAACATCATTTACACGTTTATTTTATCTGTTACTCCATCACCTCTAGAATATAAGCTTCATGAAAGCAAGTATCTTTGCTTGGTTCACTGGTAGATCTTTGGAAAATGGAAGACAGAATGGCTCATTGTCAGCCATCTATTCATATATATCTATATCTATAGCTATATCTATATACATATATATATGAATATGATGTTGAATTGCATTAAAATGAAACAAAAGCAAATCATGTTTTGGACTAAATATAAATGGTGCTATAAAATTGTCAATTGTAGTTAAAAACAGTTGTAAAAAAGTTAACTATATTTTTTAATATTTTACTTTTTTACTTTAAAAATGAACAAATTGTAAACTACTGAGAATCCACGTCAAATGATTTAGAAGCATGCTGTTGTTTGAATTTTGATTAAGCAATGTCTTTTTTTTAAGTTCGCTTAATCAATCCAGTAAGGGGAACTAAAAGTCTGAACCCAGCCTTCCTTATGAAGTACATAGTAAATGATCTTTGAAATTAAGCATTAATGATCATGAACAATGAAGTAAGCTTCAAATGCCATGTATCAGAAAGATCTTCATAAGAAAAAAAAGCCAGTTGACTCATTTCAATACGCATTATTATGTTCAACAAATCAAAGCATACTTTAATTTTTCCTATTAAGGGTTTGCAATTTTCATTTAGTTTAATATTCACAGGTGCTCATTTTTGTTCACTTGGTATTTTTTAATTAAATCTTTAAGTCATGATGTTTTCCCTGTAAGTAAAATCTTCCTGGCATTTTGCAAATAGAAGTTACATGCTGCAGTAGATAAATAACAAATGTTGTGCAATGGCTCCATGAAAATATTGACAGGTTTGTTGCTAAAACAAACTTTGTTAAGTCTTAAACCACAGTGAGCATTACATAGATAGCTGCAACAGATTGATTGAATCTCCTCCACTTTCCTTTTCCTGTCCTTTACATTTTATTTTAATGAAGAAATGGAATGCATCTCTGAGCAAGAGTCTACTGCAAAACCATCTATTCCCCTTTTAAATAATGATCTTCTGATAGTGGAAATGTGAAATGATAAAAAAAAAAAAGTTTGGAATAGGCTCTAATTCATTCTTGCAAAGTTTATAATTGCATCACTATTCGGGTCAAAATCAAATCAGTGCTCTTATTCTTCATAAATTAGCCAGATTAGTGTCAGATAAATACAATACAATGTTTGTTTCAACACATGAGGATATGTTATTGCAAACCGTTAATCTTAATGACTTTCCAAGTTATCTCATGTTTGAATATTTATTTCAACCTACCATTTAAATTATTCCATGTAAAATAAAAGCAATCTATCTCAGGAAATGTGTCTGGTGTTGCTGTTTAATATTGCCTTGAGGAGATAAAGGGTTTGAAATCAATTGCATGCTTTCAGAATGTCAGCTACAGCCTTTGATCTGAAATATCAACCCACAAGCTCAGAGAAAGAACATTGTTTCAATATCATCACAATGATATTTTATAACATTTTGTAATTCAGGAAGAATAAGAATCTAAGAAATGTTTCCAGGATATTTGTGTTAAATGTTGCTATCTTTAATCATTCATTTTTAAAAACTATTCAATTCAATTCAATTAAAATAACTACAGATTAGCACAGAGAAAATTCTTACCAATCTATGAATAAACAAATTTGCCTCTGTCTTCCACCCCTGGGACATCCTTTCTCATGACTCTATGCCATTTTCTCTGAAACCTAACACTTGCGTTACTATCACTGACAACCTAGGTTTAATGCCAGCGTATGATACTAGAAAGAGATTTAACTTTTTGGAAATGTAAAAATACTAAAGTTAATAATTGCATGTAAAAAGTAAAATTTTCATCACATGTCTGATAAAACTTCCTATTCTGACCAATATATGCAGTGGTGACAAAATGGTTCATTTTCAATTAAGTTTTTATTTCTTTGTTTTCTCAAATGTCTGTTAAGTTCTATGTACTTAAAAATGTTGTCATCAAATAGTTCTATTTAATAATATTCCATGGTTCCCTATTAACTTTAAATGTTTTATAATTTTAAAACCAATTCACTTTATTTCTATAAATATTTTTTATCCTGACAGGATGCTTTAGAAATTGTTCAAGACTCAGGGGAATTTTGTGTTACAAAGTAACTTTGCCTCCATAGCACATTATACATAAAATAAGAATGATCAGTATTTGCAGATATAATAATCTATAAATAATTTTCAGTGCTTTTAATTACAGAATATTTTTCCCTAGATTTACTTATTTTAACCAGTTTATAATTCAAATTTTTATATTTGGACTTCTCTTTCCACAAAGAAATAAATTTTAATGCAAGCTATTGGTGTAGGAAAAAGACTTTTCAGCCTCTTCTTTCCCTTTGTTACATATAAAAAAATATTTCTCCTTGATCTTTTCTTTTATCTAAGTCAGCCTAAATATCTTCTAACAAAGTACTACTATACGATATTCTAGTGAGATATGTTTTCTGGCATGGTATGTAAAATATTAGTCTTCTTTTTTACTGATACATTTCATTGATTTAAATTAAAATATAGATAAATTTTCAGGAAAAAATAAATATATAAAAATGCAGATATTGAGGGTAGTTAACACTTGGGTCCAGAGAAGAACACGGGTGAAGGATGAGTTTCTATTTTCCATTGTTTTTAGCCAGAGATAGGGTACAGTTACATCTAACAGGGAGACTGAACTTTTAGTAAAAAACCTCACACAGCCTCATTGATTTGAGGAAGCAAGAAATAGAGTTAAGGGCAATCACAGCTACTAGAATTCAAAGAGAAACTCTTAGGGAGGAGAGTCAGGGAGGGGAATACCCAAATCTATATCTATGTGTGTGTGTGTGTGTGTGTGTGTGTGTGTACACACACACACACATATACATATATATGTACAAACTTTTTTCTCAGATTCTTTATTTACGAGTTAGCACACTCATTAAAATTCATTTGTAAACCCCAAATCAATACTTGCCTAGATTTCATGATCATTCATGGACATTAGCAAAGCAGCAACAATTTGTTAGCCACCTGACAGGGGTAGTTTCAAATGTGCTTGGACAAGGCGACACTCATCTTTTTGGCTTCAGCTTCTGCAATGCCGGAAGTACCTTTTTTGTGCATTCTATTTAGTGCCATGTTTTTTAGCATTTGTATGCTTCCTGTTGTTGATTTTCTTGCTTATAATGGCTCTAAATTGCAGTGTTAAGTTGCTGTCCAGTGTTCTTAGTTTAAGAAATATGTGATGTGCCTTGAAGAGAAAATAGGTGTGTTAAGTAAGCTTTGTTCATTTTTTGAGATTATAATGCTGTTGGTAGTGAATTCCAAGTTTAGATATAAAGTATATATATCGAGCAGTATGCCATGAACAACAAAACATAGTTATTTATTTATCCATTGAGAAAAATTCTGTAGCCAGAAGCTAACAGGAACTTAATTCTATATTTTCTTTAAAGTAACAGCATAATTAATGATTAAACTTTGATAATATGATTAATACCTACTATTTTCTAATGCAAATACAAAATATAGCTAAATATCAAGCCTGCAGAATAATGAAAGGACTATAAACTTAAGAGGGCACCACAAGTCTATTGCTGAGCATCCCCTCTTTTTTAACCCTGTTTTTGCACAAACTAAAGGGAGAATAGGTTTATAGTGAATATACATTGACTGTAATAAAATTAATTTTTCACAATAGATAGACATGAAAAGAGTGTTCTATCTTTTTGGTTTCAATACACAAAATTTAATTTTGTTTTTAGGAAAGTTATGTATGGCTATGGTCTATAAAATAATCCTCTTTTAATTTTAATAGTATTATGCCACACACAAAACAAATAGTACTATGCCACAGAAGACAAAATATAAAATGAATGCTACAATGTAATTAATGTTTAATCTGTTTAATTAAACATCATAAATCAGAAACCAATTGGTAAATATATTTAGAGTTCATATTTATATTGGAATTGTATCTCCATGATTTTATATAATCTGTATTTTCAAATTGGACAGCGCCGCATGTCAAGAGGAGTTTATGCCCATATATATCATCACTTAACAACAACATCAACAACAAACATTAAACAAATCATTCTCAGGTATTTTGCAAGGAAAAAGAGAGCTAATAAAATGTATATATACACGTTTTTTTCTCCTTAAGCTAATGTATGCTTCAAATTCCATTTCAGAGTGAATTTGATGATTCTATTTGAGAAAAATAAAATGTTTCAGGAACCCATTAAGAAATTTACTTTGGGGACCAATTTTAGCCTGAGGGAATAAGCAATTTGAAGTTAATTTGAATTACTTCTTTAAAACTGAAATTAATTTCTTAAAATTGGGTGTGTTATTTTGTTTTAGACAGTTTAAATTTTTCTGAAGCCTGAGAATTCACAAAAATTTCAAAGCCATGTTATGATGTCCACATGCAAAAGGAACAGGTAATGCACAAATGTAGTAAATGAAATTCAAATTTTCAGCCATAGTTTTCTAAAAGAAAAAGACCCTCTTGTGGCTGGAAAGATGAGCAGAGTTTGAGTGTTAATAATAATAATTTAAAAAGTTGGATATAACATATTCCTGGGAATGGAAAGACAGGGAGAAGGAACATGGGCTGAAGAGAAATTAAAAGTGTCAAATTTGTAGAAGAATAAAGAGGTAAATAAAATAGATATGTAGCCAAAAACTGGGAAAAAGTAAGGGTTTGTTTTCTAGGTGAAAATAGAGGCTTCTTTCCTCCCCATAAACCCTAGTTAGATCGTTAAGGTGATAGATACATACAATTACATTGTTTAAATATGTATATAAATGATTTTGATATTTGACTTGTTCAATATGTGATTCAGACATATTTTAAAAGCAAAGAATATATACATCATCTTCTAATTATACTTTAATCCATTCTCTCTTTCTAAATTTTAGACAACTGGTTAGATATCACAGAGGTCATAGCAATAAAAAAAAGAAAAAAGAAAAATGAGAGCAATCAAATCTCAATTTTTGCACAGAACAAGTCCTAGGGGTAATTAGTTTCAGCAAACTGTACTTCTATTTTTTCATAGTGATTAGTCATAACCTTGACTCTCTCAAATTTTTAATATATATTGCAGTGTTTTAAGAAAGATATTAAAACATGCAACAGATCATATTATTAAGTAAACTGGCCATGTTATTGTGTTATTTTGAAGCAGTCTTCGATTATTTGAAAATGAAATCAATCCATATCTGTCAAAATAGTAAATTAATATTTTCCTCAAATTAATAAAATTATAAGAAAATATATTTTAATAACCATGAAGTTTATTTTGGGATACAAGTATTGATGGCATTACCACTGTTATAGCATTTTGCCTCTCATTTTAGTTTTCTATATTTTTTTACCTTTTAATTTAATTACTTTATTGATTACATTTCAGTTGTTAGGTAAAGTTGTTCACTTGTAGGTCTCTTTATTTCTTGGAAGTTGGACAAAGACAATGGCAATACAGGTTATATTTACTTACTAAAAAAATAATTTAGAAAGCATTGCACAATTATTATACCACAGGTATAACACAACATTCTCACATGTACTGTGTTAAATTATATAGTATACACTAAAATCAACAATCTGTTATTATAATTATTAACTTATATTTTGTACATTTGAATACAATCTTGAAATGATAAAAGTAAATTATTACACATTCTCAGTTTACTATGTCAGAATAACTACACATGTATGTATGTATATATAATATATAATATATATATAAACCATGAATGTGTACTGTTAAAAAAATATTCATGTAAAATAATTTTTTTGAAATCCAAGTAACATATTTATTTTACAATATCATTCACTGAGACAGTTTTAGTTGTTTTGTATTCATCTAGATATAGCTATAGTGTTTTAAAATGTGTTACTTTGAGTATAATTTCTAAACTATCACAATGACTTGATTTTATAAAAGCTTTCTTTGTTCTCAGGTACATGAATTAATTTATATTCACTTGACACTTTAAGACATCAATATGTCTTGCCTGACCTATGGTGGCACAGTGGATAAAGTGTCGACCTGGAAATGCTGAAGTCGCTGGTTCGAAACCCTGGGGTTGCCTGGTCAAGGCACATATGGGAGTTGATGCTTCCTGCTCCTCCCCCTTCTCTCTCTCTGTTTCTCTCTCTCCTTTCTAAAATGAATAAATAAAATAAACAATAAAAAAGTTTAAAAAAAGACATCAATATGTCTTTACTTGCATAATGATGAAAAAGCAAAAACAGATGATAGTGGAGTTGTTAGTAATAAATGGATTCATTACTATTATAGATTCAATTGCTCAATTTTTGCTCTATAATAATATTAGAAAAAATATTAGAAGAGAGAAAAAAGTTGAGTAGAAAGATAAAAGAGAAAATAATACACAAAATATTATGTATTGTGCTATTATACATAAACATTCAAATTTGAGTCCAAAGTAAATATACTGTAACTTGAATAAGACTAGAAAAATTTATGCTATTAACAAATAAATAATTTTAGATATGATGTTACCTGGATATTTACAATACCAATTTATCACATGTTGGTTATTAATTTGATTAAATTTCAGAAATATTTAAAATTTTGATTGAAAATATTTCTGAAATTATGAGGCATGTGACTGTTAACACATGGAGTTTACATCCCAATGCTTAGATCAATTTGTGTGTTTTTTTGATTTGTTATGTTTTCATAACACTGGCCTACCATATTATTACCTTAAAGTGCAGATATTATTTCAAACACACACACCCCCACACACACACTACATATGCTCATTTTTTATTACTTTATTATTTTGTTTAAAAAAAGTTCCTTTTTGTACCACATTATATAATGGATCGAATCAAATAATCCCTTGGTCTTCATTTTCTTCTTTCGCTTTATAGATTTAAATAGGATCAAATAGAGACATTATTGTCTCAGTGACCACTGTTCTTGTGATTATCTTTAAACAAATATGTGTGGTGTGTGTTTGCTCAAAGTACTAATAGATCTAAAAATTAACAACTATCAAAGTTACCTGGCACTGGCTAGTTGGCTCAGTGGTAGAGCAAGCCAGTGTGTGGGTGTCCCAGGTTCCATTCCCAGTCAGGGCACACAGAGAATTGACCATCTGCTTCTCCTTCCCTTCCCCTTCTCTCTCTCTCTCTCTTTATTTATTCCTCCCCCCCTCCCACCTTTCCACAGTCATGGCTCGAATAGTTAGAGCAAAGTTGGTCCCAGGCACTGAGGATGGTTCCATGACCTCACCTCAGGCACTAAAATGTTTAGATGCTGAGCAACAGAGCAGCGGCCCAGATGGGCAGAGCATCATCCCATAAGGGGGTGGCCAAGTAGATCCTGGTTGGGGCCCATGTGGGAGTCTCTCAGCCTCTCTGCCTCTCACTTAATAAAAGTTAAACAAAAAGGAAAAAGAAAGGAAAGTGAAAGTCTTCATTAAATTACAAATAGCTAAAACATATAACAATTTCTATGCACATACTATAATATTTGTTCTTTTATTTAAGCCTCACAATAATCTTTTGAGGTGTATACTATTACTGTACTATTTTAAAGATGGTAAAACTGAAGCGCAGTCAGGACTATCTCCCAAGTTCAAAAGTTCATAAGCGATAAAAATTAAATTTCAACTTAGGTACCTGGATTCCAAAGTTGTTGCTTTTTGCCAGTATACAATATAGCAAATTTGACAGCAAGATATGTTCTGTACTTCTTCATGAATTTCAAAAATTGAAAGAAAAATATATAATTAATGATATAGTAATGAATATTTTCAAATATAATTTTATAAAGGTTATTCCACAACCTGACTATTAAATATTCTGGTATTTTTTAGGGTGGTGGAACACACAATGCAATATACATATGTATTATAGAATTATACACCTAAAACCTATAAAATATGATTAATCAATGTCATCCCAGTAAGTTCAATACAATAATTTACAAAATTATTTGGTTATTTTAAATAATTTTATTTTTCACTTATTAAGCTATATCTTTTTAACTGGAGATATAAAATATTTTTAAATTTTTTCAGTTTAAGATGGACTACACAGCTACTGACTGGCCTAAAAACAAAAACTGACAAAAATACAATTATACATGGAGACGTCAATACACTGCTGACAGCTCTAGATAGTTCATCCAAACAGAAAATCAATAAAGAAATATTGGCCTTAAACGAAACACTAGAGAAATTGGATATGATAGACATCTACAGGACATTTCATCCCAAAGTGACAGAGTATATTTATTTTTCTCTAGAGTACATGAAACATTCTCAAGAACTGACCATATGTTGGGCCACAAAAATAACATCAGCAAATTCAGAAAAATTGAAATTGTACCAAGCTAATTTTCTGATCATAAAGCCTTGAAACTAGAATTCAACTGCAAAAAAGAGGTAAAAACCCCCACAAAAAATGTGGAAACTAAATAACATAGTTTTAAAAAAATGAGTGGGTCAGAGAAGAAATAAGTGCAGGGATCAAAAGATATATACAGACAAATGAAAATAACAACACATCAGAATCTCTGGAATGCAGCAAAAGTAGTAATAAGAGGGGAGTTCATATCACTTCAGGCCTATATGAACAAACAAAAGAAAGCCCAAGTAAACCACTTAATTTCACATCTTCAGGAACTAGAAAAAGAAGAAAAAAGACAACATAAAACAAACCGAAGAAAGAAAATAATAAAAATCAGAGCAGATATAAATAAAATAGAAAACAGAAAACTATAGAAAAAATTAATAAAACAAGGAGCTGGTTCTTTGAAAAGATCAACAAAATTGAAAAAACCTTGGCAACACTCACCAAGGAAAAAAGAGAAAGGACTCATATAAACAAAATCCAAAATGAAAGAAGAGAAATCACCACAGATATCATAGTAATACAAGGAATTATTGTAGAATACTATGAAAAGCTATGACACCAAATTCAACAATCTAGAAGAAATGAATAAATTTCTAGAACAATAGAATCGTCCTAGACTGAGTCATGAAGAAGCAGAAAGCCTAAGCAGGGAGGAAATAGAAAAAATAATTAAAAACCTCCCCAAAAATAAAAGTCCAGGCCCAGACGGTTATACTAGTGAATTCTATCAAACATTCAAAGAAGACTTGGTTCCTATTCTACTCATAGTCTTCCAAAAAATTGAAGAAGAAGCAATACTTCCAAACACATTTTATGAGGCAAACATAACCCTCATAGCAAAACCTGGCAAGGACGGCACAAAAAAAGAAAACTACAGACCAATATCTCTAATGAATACAGATGCTAAAATACTAAACAAAATACTAGCAAATTGAATACAACAACATATTAAAAAAATAATACATTATGATCAAGTGGGATTCATCCCAGAATCTCAAGGATGGTTCAACATACCTAAAACGGTTAACATAATACACAATATCAACAAAACAAAGAATAAAAACCACATGATCTTATCAATAGATGCAGAAAAGGCATTCTATAAAATACAACACAACTTTATGTTTAAAACGCTCAACAAAATGAATATAGAAGAAAAATATCTCAAATGATAAAGGGCATTTATGATAAAACATCAACTAACATCATATTAAATGGCATAAAATTGAGGACTTTCCCCCTTAAATCAGGAATGAGACAAGGTTGTCCACTCTCTCCACTCTCATTTAACGTGGTACTAGAAGTTCTACCAGAACAATCAGACAAGTTAAAGAAATAAAAGGCATTCATATCGGAAAAGAAGTAAAGGTTTTACTTTTGCAGATGATATAATCCTATACATCGAAAACCCCAAAGACTCCACAAAAAGATTACTAGAAACAATAAACCAATACAGTAAGGTCACAGGATACAAGATTAATATACAAAAGTCCATAGCCTTTCTATATGCCAACAACAAAACATTAGAAAATGAACTAAAAAAATATCCCTTTCACGGTTGCAACAACAAAAAATACCTAGTAATAAACATAACAAAGAATGTAAAGGACCTATATAATGAAAACTACAAAGCATTTTTAAGGGAAATTGAAAAAGATACACTGAAATGGAAAACATTCCTTGTTCTTGGATAGAAAGAATAAATATAATCAAAATGACCCTATTACCCAAAGCAATATACAAATTAAATGCAATTCCCATCAAAATTCCAATGACATTTTTTAAAGAAATGGAACAAAAATCATCAGATTTACATGGAACTATAAAAAATCCCAAATAGCCAAAGCAATCCTAAGGAAAAAGAACGAAGCTGGGGGCATTACAATACCTGACTTCAAATTATATTATAGAGCCATGACAATCAAAACAGCATGATATTGGCAGAAAAATAGACACTCAGACCAATGGAACAGAATATAAAGTCCAGAAATAAAACCACATATATATAGTCAAAAATTTTTGATAATGGGGCCAACAACACACAATGGAGAAAAGAAAACCTCTTCAACAATGGTGCTGGGAAAACTGGAAGGCCACATGCAAAAGAATGAAACTGGACTACAGCTTGTCCCCTTGTGTTAAATGAATTCAAAATGGATCAAAGACCTAAATATAAGACCTGAAACAATAAAGTACATAGAAGAAAATATAGGTACTAAACTCATGAACCTTGGTTTTAAAGAGCATTTTAAGAATTTGATTCCAAAAGCAAGGGAAGTGAAGGCAAAGATAAATGAATGGGACCACATTGGACTAAAAATTTTGCACAGCAAGAGAAACTGAAAACAAAATGAACAGACAGCCAACTAAATGGGAGAGGATATTTTCAAACTACAGCTCAGATAAGGGCCTAAAATCCAGAATATACAAATAATTCATAAAACTCAACAACAATCAAACAAACAATCCAATAAAAAAAATGGGAAGAATACTTGAACAGACACTTCTTCCAGGAAGAAATACAAATGGACAACAGATATATGAAAAGATGCTCATCTTCATTAGTTATTAGAGAAATGCAAATCAAAACTACAATGAGATACCACCTCACACCTGTTAGATTAGCTATTATCAACAAGACAGGTGATAGCAAGTGTTGGAGAGGCTGTGCAGAAAAAGGAACCCGCATTCACTGTTGGTGGGAATGCAAAGTAGTACAACCACCATGGAAGAAAGTATGGTGGTTTCTCAAAAAATTGAAAATAGAACTACCATATGACCCAGCAATCCCTCTACTGGGAATATACCCATATAACTCAAAAACACTGGTACATAAAGACATATGCAGCCCCATGTTCATTGCAGTATTGTTCACAGTGACCAAGACATAGAAACAACCAAAAAGCCCATAAATAGATGACTGGATAAAGAAGATGTGGCACATATACACTATGGAATACTATTCAGCCATAAGAAATGATGACATCGGATCATTTACAAAAAAATGAATGGATCTTGATAACATCATACGGAGTGAAATAAAAATCAGGAAAAACTAAGAACTGCATGATTCCATACTTAGATGGGACTTATTTTTTTATTTTATTTATTTATTTTAGAGAGGAGAGAGAAAGTGAGAGAGACAGAGAGGGAGAGAGAGAGGAGAGAGAGACAGAGAGAGAAGGTGGGGAGGAGCTGGAAGCATCAACTCCCATATGTGCCTTGACCAGGCAAGCCCAGGGTTTCGAACCTGCGACCTCAGCATTTCCAGGTCGATCTTTATTCACTGCGCCACCACAGGTCAGGCTAGATGGGACTTAAAAATGAGACTAAGAGACATGGACAAGTGTGTGGTGGTTCCAGGAGGAGGGAGGAGAGGAAGAGAGAGGGAAAGGGGGAGGGGAAGAGCACAAAGAAAACCAGATAGAAGGTAACGGAGGACAATTTGACTTTGGGTGACAGGTATGCAACATAATTGAATGACAAAATAACTTGGAGATATTTTCTTTGAACATATGTACCCTGATTTATTAATATCACCCCATTAAAATTAATAAAAAAATAAGAATAATAAAAATTTTAAAAAAGGAATGAACTCCATATTTGTATTATAACCCAGGAATTCTTTAACACTATTATATTTGTATTGCAAAAAGTTTAATCTTGGTAAAATAAACCTGCACACAATCTTTAGTCACAACCATTTTTATGATGTCAATAGAATCACGAGTAAACTTTTTTAAATTGGATTTACTAGGATTACATTGGTTAATAAAATTGTATGTTTCAGGTATACAATTCTATAAAACACCATAACATATCATGTGTACATTGTACTGTGTTCACCATCCCAAGTCAAGTCTTCTTCCATCACCATTTATGGCCCCTTAACCTTTCTTCCTCCCCCTAAACTTTCTAAATGTAAGTAATCATATGCAGTCAACGTTAATATTTGTTGTGTAGTTATTTACAACTGTAGATCCACATGGTATCACAAAGCATTTCCTTGGCATTTAAAAACATATTTTGTTTGTTTTCAGAAAAATATTTCTTTAAGAATATCACATTTTAAAAAATGAAAATCAAATCTCTATTTATAATATACCAACATATACTGAAAGATATAATATATTGAAAGATAGTTGTGGCTTTGGCTGGGTAGAATATTTGGTTAAAGTATCACCCCATATTCTAAGATTGTAAGTTCAATTCCCGGTTAGGGCACATACAAGAAACAAAAAATGAGTGCATGAATAAGTACAATAACAAATCAATGTTTCTCTCTCTCTCTCTATTTCTCCCTTTTCTTTCTTCTTTTTCTAAAATAACTAAATAAAATTATCTGTGATCCTTGCAAGAAATAATTAAAATAATAATTTTAAACAGTAAGTTTAATTTAAATTAAACTTCTTTATTGTAAAGTGGCTTTCTCAAACTACGCAAATGTTAATAATAGCCTTACAAATACATTTAACAAACAGGGCTAAAACAAATAAAATGTGTTTACTAGAAAGCATTTTCTACTACAACTTTATATTTTGTGTTTGTATAGAAATGGAGGCTGGACAAAATGACCATTTAAAAGTTAAAGAGTTTTTGACTGTATGTTTAGTATTTAATTTATATTTTTTAAAAATGAGCTCCCATGATGACCTTCTTAAAGTAAGGTTTTATTGAGCCAAAAATGTTAGCCAAAAGGAGACTGTTCCCGGGTATGGACTCTAAACGACCAGCAGCATGCTAGTTGGAAAAAGAGCCTGTCCATTGTCCCAGGTCTGCAAGCATGCTTATACATCAAGCAAGGGTAAGGGTAAGAAAGGTAGTCTGAATTAATTTAAGGTTAGCTATAGGCAAAGGGGTGGGCGAAAGTGTAGCTCTGGGATAGATGCACAGTCCGTGTTTAAGAAATGTCCACTTCTGCAGATCACTGTGAGCAGCAGCCCAGAAAGCTCACTTAAACAGTAAAGGCGGTTGTCTCAGTGGTAGAGCCTGGCGTGCAGGAGTCCCTGGTTTGATTCCCAGCCAGGGCACACAGGAGAAGCGCCTATCTGCTTCTCCACTCCTCCTCCTCTCCTTCCTCTCTGTCTCTCTCTTCCCCTCCCACAGCCAAGGCTCCATTGGAGCAAAGTTGGCCCGAGCGCTGGGGATGGCTCTATGGCCTCTGCCTCAGGTGCTAGAATGGCTCTGGTTGCAACAGAGCGATGCCCCAGATGGACAAAGCATTGCCCCCTGGTGGGCATGCTGGGTGGATCCAGGTCAGGCGCATGCGGGAGTCTGTCTGACTGCCTCCCTGTTTCCAACTTCAGAAAAATACAAAAAAGAAAAAAGAAAAAAATTACTTAAAAAACAGTAAAGGGAGACCCTGATGTTAGACTATGCCTAAAATAATCTGTGGTAATACCCACCTGAAAATTCACCCAAGTGCCAAAGTGGAAGGAATGCAAACAGTCTTTTGTTAGCTGGCTTGCAGCCATTAACGAACCAACAGTTTTGTCTCATTCATTCTCCTGATTCTATAATTTCAAACATCTCAGAATTTTTTCTTCTTCTTCTTTTCCAAGTGGGAGGAGGGGAGATAGAGAGACAGACTCCTGTAAGCGCCCTCACCGGGATCCACCTGGCAACCCCCATCTAGGGCCAATGCTTTGCCCATCTGGGGCCATTTTCACAATTGAGCTATTTTTAGCACCTGAAGCAGAGGTTCCACAGAACCTTCCTCAGAGCCACGCAGGTGCACTGGAACCAATTGGAGTGATGGCTGCAGAGGAGAAGATGGAGAGAGAGAGAGAGAAAGGGGAGAAACCAGGGTGGAGAAGAAGATGGTCACTTTTCTTGTATGCCCTGACTGGGAATCAAACCGAGAACATCTACACTCCAGGCCAATGCTCAATCACTAAGCCAAGCGCAAGGGCCATTCTTTTATATATAGCACGCCAACTTATTTATCACAACTAAACTTCTTTGTATTGTAGATATAAACATATACACAACAAGCTAAATTTGAAAGGTTATAGCAAAAATATTTTTTAAAATACATCAAAATTAACTCTACACCTGAATGTCCATTTTTGCCCATTCCGGGCTATGGCCATAAGAGTACTTAACAATGATTCAATCACAGCCTGGGGGTAAGTGTTATTTCATTGGCCTATATTTCCAAAGAGTATGAATCATGGTCATTACTAAGACAAGTTCTGAAATATGGCTTAGTGTTCAAATCATTCAGTACACATTGCAGAACAATTCACAAATAAATTCAATGTTTCTTGAGAATACATAATTTCAAGATAAAATAAACACTTTATAAGTGGTTGTCACTAAAAAAAAGTTAGTTATACCATCCAATTATATGATAGGTTAAAAGTAAAATAAAAACTAATAAAACAAGAAGAATCAGAAGTGTTTTGTGTCCCTTTTCTGCCTGCCCCATAAAAATGATTTGACTTGGAGCCTATCATCTTATATAGCAAATAGTTAGACTTTTGAATCAATTCCAAAGGTTATCAAACACTGTAAACAAACATGCCAATTTTAGAGCAATGATTTGAGTATCTTAGCAAGATCCAGAGTGGATGTCTTGGTGCTAGGAAATCGTTGGAAAGTTTTCTTTAAGATGTTTTCTCTTATTTCAATTCTTAAGAGTAAAGGCTAGAGTTTGATCAAATTTCACCCTTTTCATCACGACAACACATAACCATAACTCCACTAGTAATCAAAGGCACATTCTTTGATTAGAGCAAAATTGAAAACATGCAAATTTTATGTTTCACTTATATATTATTCAAGCCATAAAATCAACACAGAAGAATAGTTATAATATTCCATCTATGGTATCCAAATTATTTAATTAATATTTTTTTGACAGAAAATAAATATACAAATGAAACCAGTACTGAATTTCTAATGAAGGTACATCTAATAAACAAACAATACAACCATTATTACAAGTGGGCAGATGGAATTTTACTGCCTCTTATGAAAATATATTTTATTGTTATAAGAACTACTAGAAGCAGTTATCATACATGAATGACAATTAAGCCTCGATTTTCTATATTTGTGAGATCAATATATCAGATATTCAGTAGCTTCAACTATGCTTTTGCAATTTAAAATATTTTTTTCTTGAAATTTCTAGAAAAATTTTTTTAGATTATCCACTAATATACGGTATTGGAGGATGTAGTCTTACCAAATTGTAATCAGAGTCTAAAGGGAAAATTAAACTCATTGAGTGTGTGTGTGTATATATATATATATATATATATATATATATATATACACACACACACACACACACACATTTTTGTTTATTTATATAAAAGAAAAATTATACTTGACAATATAATCATTAGGCAAATGATATAGTGTTGATTCAGAACTTAAAAAAAGAGTAAAATCCTTTCTTTTTGTTTTTGCAAACAGATAGCTGGTACTTCAGATTCCAGAAAAGATAAACAATTTAATGGTCACTCACTATTTAAACAAGGACACTTTCTAGAAATAATAGCAGACTGATAATGTATGACAAGGGCATTACTATTTTACTTATTGTTTGATTAGAGAGGTAGACTCGTAATTAAAAAAGAAAAAAGTAAGGCTTAGTTATTTCAGACCTAACAATTTAAAAAATACAGAATTAGGGAAAAGGAAAGAAAGAGTGTTTCTAAGGAACCCTAGAAAATTCAAGTAAGGGTTATTTAAAGAGAGCTCTTTTAAGTGAATGTGGTCATGTTAGCCTACTGGTTTGACAGGATAAAAAAAGAACTCTCCAGGATATACAAAGGCAAGATGTCTACACAAAGCATGGCAATTAGTGTCCATTTGGAAAAGTCAGGTTTTGGAAATTATGAATGATGGAAAAAACCTGCACATAATATTCAAGAACTTACACAATTTTTGAAAGTATTAAATTCTATTAAACAGGGATCTATGAGTAGAGTAGATAAAAAATTTTAGAATTAGTTTTGATATGAGCAACTTGCAAAGATAAGATTAAAATATAATAAAAAATTGTATTAAGGTTTATATTAAAAGATTATAGTAAATTCTATATTAAGATAATATCGATATGCATAACATAATGAATTGACACAATATATTACGCAAATGGAATTAAAAGGACTCAGAATTCTACTCAAATCCAGTACCCATCGTGTATTCTTATTTTCTTCTCTAAAATATAATTTGCTTTAATCCAACAATCTTTGTATCATCACACTTTTACTACAAACTACAATGATATGTTATCTAAAATCTCTACCCAGGTACTTTATTGTAGGCCCTCTGGCCTCTTCTGCACCTCTGTCTTTACTGCGGATAAAGTATTTTGTACATGACATTAGTGTGATTGTTGAGTTTCAGTTGTACATCAGTGAAGACCAATTTCCTTTATATGACCATGGAAGCTCTTCATGGTATGGCTGCTTCTTAACTCATTTGACACATTGTTTGGTCCTCTTCAGTATTTGCTAGTTTTCCAACACTATTTGACCCTTTGACCACAAGGGTTTTGCACATATTATATCTTCTGGAAGGCCAAACTGACCCTCCTTGTTACATCAAGTATTACCTATTTATTCTACAGTTATTAGCAGAAGGATGGCTCATTTAAGAAATGATTATCAATGCTCCTAATAAAATTAAGTGCCCTATTTTACTTTCTCATAGAACTGGTTCTTCTACTTTGTAATGCCTATCGCCTCTGAAATTTTATGTGTGTGTGAGATTTTTTAATATTTTTCTCTCTTGCTAGAATGAAAGGACATAAAGAGGAAGGAATGAAATTGTTATGTTTTACTGACAAAACTACTTCCTGCCTCACATATAGTAAGAACATATTAATTATTGTTGAATGAGTGAACCTATGAGGCTATATTGTAGAAGTTCATATTTAGCAGACTAAACTATTTCTCCATTAAAAAAAAATAAAATGAAGAGTAGAAATGATTTTTTTGAGCAAGAAAACTGAAGTAAAGAAAGACACATTTTAACACAGTCTGCAATCAATACGGAATAAGGTAGAGGAGAGATGATCCAGAGAACAAAAAGAAAAAGAAACAAAAACCAGTTAAACTGGGAGGGTGCTAGCTTTAAAAAAAATTGGAGAATAAGGAGAAAATTAGCTTTGGCTGGTTAGGTGAGTTAGTTAGAGTGTTGTCCTGATATGCCAAGCCTGCAGGTTAGATCCCCAGGCAGGGCTCATACAGGAATCGACCAGTAAATGCATAAATAAGTGAACAAATCAATGTTTATTTTTCTCTCCCTCCTTCCTCTCACTAAACAATAAATAAGTAAATAAAGAAAGAAAGAAAAACTAAGCTGTAGATGTACAAGATGATAATTTGGTTTAAATAAAAAAACAGATTGAAATATTAGGCACAGAAAAAGAAAGTATAAATGTTATAAATATTATGAAAAATAATGAATATTATTAATAACTTAAGATACAATATTTGAAAACTTACATGAAATTCCTAGGTAAACACATTTACCAAGATAGAAATTAAATCTTGTTTAATAATCACTTAATTTTTTAGTAAACATCTCATAAGGAATTGCCTGGTAATGGCCTTGGCAGGAGTTGGAGGTGGACAAAATTTAGTTGCTTGGGTTAAGAATGGAGATCATGTGTAAACTTCTAGCTTCAAATCAGGCTTGGAGCTGATGATGGTTATAGGCTTGTGTCCTGACTGCAACTCAGAGGCTGCAATAGCTCACCTGAACCCCATCCTTCACCTTTACTGTAACCCCTATTTATTTTACCTGCCTGGATATTGAAGACAGTCAACAATATAACCATTATAACCAAAACAATAGTGTTTTAAACCTTTCCTTATCCAATGTCTGTCTATTACTTTAAAATGTTGGAAAAGTTACTTCAAAAATATGCATAGCACTAAAGTTTTTAAATACTTTTGCTGAAAATGTTTCAACATACCAAATGAGAAATGGAAGTTTCTCCATGTCTGTATACTCGCAGTCAGATCAAAATGTCAGATCATTTTTTGGTTATTTCAGTTATCAGCAGCAATATTCTTACTAGCCTTTCACTCCCAGGGCCATCAAAATTGACTTCATATATTTGACCAATGGTGTTTTAGTTTTCTGAGACTATCTGTTGCAATATATTTGATTTTCTAGATAACATATGGCATTTGCCTGACATAAGCCATTTTTATTAAAGAATGAAATGGACTAATTTTGAGTAACTGATTAGAACGAAATTAATCCCTGAAGCTAAAATGTTAATAACACCTTTTTATAAGGAAAAAAACTTAATTCAATTCTGATTAGTAACTATTAAATACGAAATATAAGCAACAAAATATATTATAGTGTGGGTTTGTAGAATATTTTATAGTATATCGATACAATCTTACTTAAAAAGGCAAATCTATAACTGTGATTAAAATGAGGTCACCTTGCCCTGGCCGGTTGGCTCAGTGGTAGAGCATTGGCCTGGCATGCAGGAGTCCCGGGTTTGATTCCTGGCCAGGGCACACAGGAGAAGTGCCCATCTGCTTCTCCACCCCTCCCCCTCTCCTTCCTCTCTGTCTCTCTCTTCCCCTCCTGCAGCCAAAGCTCCATTGGAGCAAAGATGGCCCGGGTGCTGAGGATGGCTCTGTGGCCTCTGCCTCAAGCACTAGAATGGCTCTGGTTGCAACAGAGCGACGCCCCAGAGGGGCAGAGCATCGCCCCCTGGTGGGCATGCCGGGTGGATCCTGGTTGGGCGCATGTGGGAGTCCGTTTGACTGCCTCCCGTTTCCAGCTTTGGGGAAAAAAAAATGAGGTCACCTTGAAATGAATTATCTAGACAAGTTTCATGGTATTATACCTTTCATAATAGTATTATGGTATGTCTTTCAGTTAAGTCAGAAGTGACTTGTTAAAATAAAGTCATCTATTAAGGTAATTGCTCTAAACCAACTTATATCATGAAAAAAGATATAAAAATTAATAGCTAATTACTTTCTATTTTCTATTTAAATTAAAAATGATTTCATTTCATAACTCAGATGAAATTGATATTTGTTCACTTATTATACATTTTAAATTTGCATGTTATCTTATAATTTTTATTAAAACAATATGTTTTACTATGTAAAATAAATAATACAAAGAATTAATGTTACTTTATATTGACACAAATAAAATAGACTATTGTTCTATACACACATACATTTACATCCACATATCTTTAATTTTTTGTCCAGTTCAAAGGTCAGCTCATGTGGTATGAACTGAATGTTTGTATGTTGAACCCAAAATTGCATGTCAAAACCTTAACTCTTACTACTGTGACTTAGAAATAAATACTTTGAGATGTAATTAAGGTTAAATAAGTCATGAAGATGTGGTTTTTATTATAGTATTAATGTTATGTAAAAAGAGAAGGAAATACAGGGTGTGTGTGTGTGTGTATGTGTGTGTGCGTGTATGTTTGCTCACTTGCACGGTCCACACATGCACACACCAAAGAAGGTCACATGAGGATGTGAACTGGAAGAGCGCCCTTTCCAAGATCTCAGCCATGCGGCAACCAGCTCTTGGACTGCCGAAATCTAGACCTCTGAGAAAGAGTTTGGTGTTTAAGCCACTCAATTTATGGTCTTCTGTTAAAGCAGCCTGAACTGACTGAGAAATCATGTATCAGTTAACTATCTAGATAATACATGTTGAAATAAAATTTTTTAGTATACTTTATTTTAAACTTTTATTTAGTTTTTAATATGTGTAACATTCATACTATTTAACATACATGCATACTGTGATCATTTCTAGTTACTTTATGTTTAGTTTTTGTCTTCTTTGACTTGTTTTTTTTCACCCTGATTTTCTAACATTGACAAAACAATCCCTCACCTCACTGCTCATTACTTCAATACAAAATTTAATAAGAACATCTTATGTATAGTTTATTCAAGTTTTCTGAAAGACTTGTGTATATATATATATATATATGTCATATTTTGCTTTATAAAATTAAGATCATATAAAAACTTTCATTTTCTCACTGTTACTCAATACTTTATGGATGTCCTTCCAAATCAATGGGCATGGAATTTAATTTTTTTCTGCTACTCTTTGATCTAACTAATCTAAGTATGATTGGTATGTCCAAACTCTACATATTTAATATACACAACTTGAAAATTTTGGAGATACATAGACACCATGACACTCTTAATCCCCGCAATATAGGGCATAAGCATATAAACTGGGAGAACATACTACATGAAATAAACCATACACAGAAAGACAGATAAGACATGATACCACTAATATGAGGAATCTAAAACAGTGCAACTCAGAAGCAGAGAGTAACATTTCAGTTACCATGACTTCCCTGTTAGCAAGATGGAACATAATTTTCTACTCCTTTAGTGTGGGCTGTGCATAGTGATTGCATTTAAAAGGGTGGAGTATGAAAAGGAGTGGGGGGAGCATACTTTCAGATTGGAGAAACCAGACAAACACTACATTAGCCAGGTGATCAAGGTAATTTCCTCAGAGACAAGTCATGTTGTAGTGCAGATGACCCTTGCCAACTCAGGCTTGAACTACATGGTTCTAGATATATGCAAATGATTTTCAGTAAAAACAATTAGGTCATCATATTCTATCTTCATATTTCAGATAGAATTTTTGATAGAATTTTGATTCAATGGTGGATCAAAAATACTATTTCAATCATTGAATGATTGAATCCACAGGTGCAAAAGTCTGACTGAGGAGTCAAAAGTTATACACAGATTTTCAACTACGTAGTGGTCAGCACCCTAGCCTCCAGATTATTCAAGGGTTAACTGCATATACCATTGACATAATGTGATGGTGATATCACTTTCACTCTGTGTTTTCTCTCCTCAATACAGATGACACTAGGCCGATCATGAGGACAATATCAGATAAATTCAAATAGACTAACATTCTCTGAACATCTGAGCAGTACTCTATAAAACTGACAAGGTTATCAAAAACAAAGTCTTTGGTCTGTTCAGGCGGTGGTGCAGTGGATAGAATGTCAGGGTGGGATGCGGAGGATGCAGGTTTGAAACCCCGAAATTGTCAGCTTAAATGTGGGCTCATCTGGTTTGAGCAAGTTTAACCAACTGGAGTCCAAAGTCATTGGCTTGAGTAAGGGGTCAAATCAGTTTGCTGTAGTCCACGGTCAAGGCACATATGAGAAAGCAATCAATGAACAGCTAAAGTGACTCAACAAAGAATTGATGCTTCTCATCTCTCTCCTTTCCTGTCTGTCTTTCCCTATTTGTCCCTCTCTCTGTCTCTATCACAAAAAACAAACAAACAAGAGTCTGTGACACCATCATGCAAAGAAGAGACTAAGGAGGTAAAATAACTTAGTGTACTATGATATGATTAATGAGACCCTGGAAAATAACAGAAATTAATTAGGTAAGAAATTTTAAAATCTGAAAAAAAATTGTACCTTAGTACAATTGTTAGTACAATAAAGCATTTATATTGGTTCACTACTTGCAACTATAATTATAAAAAAACATAATAGTTAAGAAAAACTGCATACAGAATATATAACTCCCTATACTATCTTTTCAATATTTCTATAAATCTAAAATTGTACGTATAGTTAAGTTAAAAAATGACTATAAAAATAATTTCAGAGTTTTCAACTAATTCAATATATATTATTAATGTATATGTTTTACTGAACTTTTTTTTTTATTGAGAGTTGAGAAGACAGAGACAGACTCCACATGTGCCCTGACTGGGATGAACTCAGCAAGCCCCCTACCAAGAGATACTCTTTTCATATGGGCCACTGCTCTGTTGCTCAGCAACTGAGATACTTTAGCACCTAAGGCGAGGCTGTTGAACCATCCTCAGTGCCAAGGGCCAAGTTTGCTTGAACCATTTGAGCCATGGCTGTGGGAAGGGAAGGCGGGGGACGGAGAGGGGTAGAAAAGCAGATGGTCGCTTCTCCTGTGTGCCCTGACCAGGAGTCGAACCTGGGATTTCCACATGCTGGGAGTACACTCTATCACTGAGTCAACCGGCCAGAGCCTGAATAATTTCTTTTACTTTTTAAATCTTTTAATACTTAAGTATTTGACTTACCTAAAGTTTACTTTATATAGTAACTAATATGCTGTCATATTTTCAATAGTTTACCATCATTCTTGATGCAGAATCAATTAGTATTTTAAGTTAAAAATCTTGATATGTGTTTTTCCATTTTGCGTCAGTGAAATTTTACACTAATTCCTACAAGTTATTGAATTTAAGCATTTTTATAAATGTCTAATTTTATGAGTCTCTATTAGACCTATAAAAGATTTAATAACAACTGTTTTAAGAAGAACTGTCAAATTAACTCATACCATTTTAATGGTCAATGATGCCGTGGAGAAATTATTAACAGCATGCATAAAATATGTATCTTAATCACTGTATTAAATTTAATTTTCCTTTTCATTTTGAGTCTGCAAGGCAGATTTGTTATCCTGCTTACCACTATAAATATATTGTAATATTAGTATTTTTAATTATACTTATTGGGGTGACTTTGTTTAATAAAACCATACAGGTTTCATGGGTAAACTCAATAAAATAAATTCTGCAGTAATATTAGTATTTTGAGTGTTTTATATTTCAATATTAAAAAAACTTAGGAAGCATTTTTTTTTACAAAAATGGTCTTAATATTTTATTGCATGCAAAAGGTAAGATAACATTCATTTTATCTATATTCTTTATTGAATTGAAGATTTTACACATAGGTCTCTCCTTTCACCCTGTTACTCAGTGAGAAGTGTTTTTTTTTTGTTTGTTTGTTTGTTTGTTTTTTATAATTTTATTTTTTTAATGGGGTGACATCAATAAATCAGGATACATATATTCAAAGATAACAAGTCCAGGTTATCTTGTCGTTCAATTATGTTGCATACCCACCACCCAAAATCAGATTGTCCTCCGTCACCCTCTATCTTGTTCTCTCTGTGCCCCTCCCCCTCCCCCTTTCCCTCCCCCATTCCCCCTTCCCCCCGTAACCACCACACTCTTATCAATGTCTCTTAGTTTCACTATTATGTCCCACCTACGTATGGAATAATACAGTTCCTGTTTTTTTCTGATTTACTTATTTCGCTTCGTATCATGTTATCAAGATCCCACCATTTTGCTGTAAATGTTCCGATGTCATCATTTCTTATGGCTGAGTAGTATTCCATAGTGTATATGTGCCACATCTTCTTTATCCAGTCATCTATTGATGGGCTTTTTGGTTGTTTCCATGTCCTGGCCACTGTGAACAATGCTGCAATAAACATGGGGCTGCATGTGTCTTTACGTATCAATGTTTCTGAGTTTTGGGGATATATACCCAGTAGAGGAATTGCTGGGTCATAAGGTAGTTCTATTTTCAGTTTTTTGAGGAACCACCATACTTTCTTCCATAATGGTGTACTACTTTACATTTCCACCAACAGTGGATGAGGGTTCCTTTGAGAAGTGTTTTAATATGTATTAACTCCCAGTCTATGATTCAAACAAAACAAACTGCAGAAAGACACTGTTTAGTGAAAGCTAATAGATAGTCTTCCTGATAGAGAAAAAAAGAATACATTTTTAGTGGCTAATACGTCTTTGCTTCAAAATGTAACTAAGATAACCTAAAATATTTAGTTGTCATAAACAAATACAATATCATTTTTTTTTTTTTGCTTCTTAGTAAAAATGTTGAATGGCTAATTGTTCTTGGATTATAAAGGTACCCCTTGCTTGGTATCATACCTAGAGTTATAATTCTCTTATTGGCATACATAACACATATAATTAACCAAGGGAACAGTCATCAATAAAAAAATCATTAAGCATAAAACAAAAATGTTAACACATGTACAATGAATTAAATGTAAACAAAGAAAGAATACCTAATATTTACATATGTCAATGTGGTATTATTTCTAACCATTCTAATCATTTACTTCTCATTGCTAGCAGTGGCCACTTGTTAGTCATTTAAAAACTCAAATTATTTTGAATCTCAAAAATAAAAATGTTGACTGTTAGTTATGTCTCTTCATCATTCCATTTTGAAATCATTTATTCCTAAGACTCCTACATTCGAGTTAGCAAGGTAAATAGGTGTATGCATGAAAAGTGAAAGGTACTCTAGTGGGAGATTGGAGTCCAAGCTTAATGAAGAAGACTTCTTCCAAGGCCATAGAGAGAAAAGAGGGCAACTTTGAGGTGGAAAGGACAAGGGTGAATGTTGTGCATGAATGAGGCTCTCAGGAGGATGTCAGAGGGTAGATTGCAGGTTTTAGCTACAAGATGAGATTGGCTACATACTGCAGGATTAATCTAATAAGCCATAAACATATGTGATATTTTTTGGTAGTTTTCACATTCTAATGATCAAACTTCTTTTTTTATTTATAAACAGCCTGTAGTCATATATCTGCTGGGTTGAATAATCTTGGTTCCCACTGGGATTTCCTGCTCTTCTCTACTGCCATATAGGAAATTAAAATGTCCACATAAAGATGGTGTGAAATCTTCTCCTAGCGACACTGCACCTGTACATTGGCAAGGGGGCAGGGTCACCTACAGCTCTCCCACTAACACGAGCCTCCAGCATTTTTTAAAGTAGATAATTTCAGTCACAGAATGGCTGAGAAACAGCAAAAACATTACAGTGCACTATTTCAGCGTGGACAAATTAAAGAAACTGTCATACAGGGAAAAATATGAAAGTTAAGACCATTCAACTATAAAAAGTAGTTTCTCAATACTTTCAGTAGAATAGAAGAACAACCTTTGAAAAGCCCTTCTCAATAAGCTGTTATGTTATACTGCACAAGCTCAACCTACAAAGAGTCAGGACCACTACTTCTGTCTTATCATCCGTCTCGTCTTTATGACCTTATTGATGTTCTTTTTCTCAAATGTCTTAGTATTGAACTTCAATTTCCTCCTTAAACATAAATATCTCATAAAGATGTTAAGTTACACAATGGTTGTTAAGGAAGAAATCATTATAGGCCATTACTGAATTCACAATGAAGAAACAAGCAGTTTTGGGTCAGAAAAGATGGTTTATTGAGGGAGTTGATGCCATTGTTCCCAGGTGGGAAAATTTCTAAATAAAAGTTAGGTTTTTGAGTGGCATGTTTGGTATGGTGTTTTTAGAAGTTTCTCATTGTTTTCTTACAAGTTCTATGTATGTTATGCATACATGAACTCTATTTTACAGAATCCATTGTACTCATATCACAAACACACAAGACGAGTAGCTTTAAGAAGGAGTGATGAAGTTAGGCACATTTTCTCTCTGTTTAAAAAAGTTTATGTTCAGCTTTGTTGAAAAATGCACATTGTGTAGTGTATGACACTTATGCTGAAATCAGGTATTAGTAATGGAAAATGGAAGGTGAATTTTGACAAAAGACTTAGCATTTATTACCTTTTTCTAAAAAAATGTGATGAAGCAAGAAACAGTCACAACTAATAAGCAGCAGCTCAATATACAACAACTTCACTATCCTCCAAATTTTCAACCACTATAGAAAATAATGCAGTTCTTTAAATCTTGTGCAAATATATGTAAAAGGGTCTCCAGTTTTTAAAGAATCTATTATATAACTTTCAAATGTCAGATGTTTCACTACAACTTCATATAATGCATACAATTCGAGCTTTATGACTTAAGGCTAATACAGATTCAGATTCTATAAATGATTCATTCATTTTTGGGTTTACTAATCTCCAACCCTATAAATTGTCCTTTTCTGGACCAGTTAGTTAATCAAAGCACTGTATAGTCAACTATTTATAATATTTATAGATAATTTAGTGTCAAAAAAATATTTTTCATCAGAGAAAATCACACGATCAAGCCATTAAGTGAAAGGGTCTTTGGAGAAATAACAAAATAATACTTACAGTCACAAACCTAGACAAAGATAAAGTAAAATATTTTAAAATGTTTTTAAGTGCAATTTTTTTAATTTCAAAACTACACTGTACATTGTAATAATCTGATGGAAAACTTAGTCCCATTTATAGAGACTTTTTGCTTTGGGGGTTGTACAAAAATACCAGGTTCTCACATACATTTCCAAAGCTATTTGAGGCTTCTTTGGTCATGGTGATCAGTCCACATTGGTCACCACCAAGAGGGAAATGCATTGTTCTATCTGGAAAGCCTTCATCAGGAAACGTTTGATTTCAGGCAATTCATGGGGAAAGTTATCTTTAATGATGCTAGAAAACATCTTATGTCTAGTCATCTACCTGGGTGTTATCTAGTAGGAAGAAATGAAGATCTCTACCCCTTTCAAGTCAGGGAAGAAAAATATCTCATTTCATGTTATTCTTAAAGGTCCTTAGTTGCTACCCTCATCTTTTCACCCTTAATGAAACCTAATACATATCTTTTATTATTTTGGGGGATTTTCAAAAAGGAGAAACTGTTAATGAAATCAATAGGTGCTTGCTTTAAATATGGCAAATATTTCTGAGAACAGAGATTAAAAATAATGAAATGTGTTTGAAATAGGGCAAGGGAGATAATAGGAAAAAACAATAGCAAAATGCACTACTCAACAAATTACTTTGAAACAAGAAAGAGATGAAGGTTTAGGAGAATTTTCATTACCTGAACAATAATATCAACGGTCATTTATGTCAGCTTCCTACAAGAATAAATAATGAAAGATCACAATTAAATAAATACATAATTATATTATTTTTATAGAAGAAATTTTTAAAATTATTAATGCTGCATAAGGCAGTGCAAATAATTGCTTATTTGTTCTTTTCTTAAAACAATCTTTAGATAGTAGCAATAATTGAAAGAGTCAAGTGGGGTGGGAACTATGCAATCACATTCTTAATGATGTTTCTGTAAGAGGTATGATTAAGTAAAGCCATTCTTTTTTTTTTTTTCATTTTTAGAGAGGAGAGAGAGAGAAACAAAGAGAGAGAGGAAAGACAGACAGGGGGGAGGAGCTGGAAGCATCAACTCCCATATGTGCCTTGACCAGGCAAG
The DNA here is from genome assembly GCF_036850765.1 of Saccopteryx bilineata. Classification (NCBI taxonomy): domain Eukaryota; kingdom Metazoa; phylum Chordata; class Mammalia; order Chiroptera; family Emballonuridae; genus Saccopteryx; species Saccopteryx bilineata. The sequence continues at coordinate 287,981,318 of NC_089490.1, forward strand.
CCCAGGGTTTCGAACCGGCGACCTCAGCATTTCCAGGTCAACACTTTATCCACTGTGCCACCACAGGTCAGGCCAAGTAAAACCATTTTTGAGTGTAAAAAATAAATAACAGGAAATAGACATGGTCTTAATGAATCTATTTCTACTCATTATTCAATAACCTATACTAAAGACAATATTTTAAGAAGTAAAACTACTCACCTTAAAAAAATTAAAGTTAAGCCCTGGCCAGTTGGCTCAGCGGTAGAGCATCAGCCCAGCATGTGGAAGTTCCAGGTTCAATTCCCCACCAGAGCACACAGGAGAAACGCCCATCTGCTTCTCTACCTTTCCCCTCTCCTTTTTCTTTTCTCCTCCTGCAGCCAAGGCTCCATTGGAGCAAACTTGGCCTGGGTGCTGAGGATGGCTCTGTGGCCTCTGTCTCAGGTAGTAGAATGGTTCTGGATGCAACCAAGAAAGGAGAAACAGCCCAGATGGGCAGAACATTGCCCCTAATGGGCATGCTGGATCAATTCCAGTCAGGCGCATGTTGTAGTCTGTCTCTTTGCTGCCCCGCTTCTCACTTCAGAATAACCCAAGAAAAAAAAAAAAAAAGAAGAAAATAAAGTTAAAAATTGTAGACAGCCTGACCAGGCAGTGGCACAGTGGATAGAGCATCAGACAAGGATGTGGAGGACCCAGGTTCAAAACCCTAAGGTTGTTAGCTTGAGCGCAGGCTCATCTGGTTTGAACAAGGCTCAACAGCTTGAGCCAAGGTCACTGGCTTGAGTAAGGGGTCACTCAGTCTGTTGTAGCCCCCTCCTGGTCAAGGCACATATGAGAAAGCAATCAATGAACAACAAAGGTGCGGCAACAAAGAATTGATGCTTCTTATCTCTCTCCCTTCTTGTCTGTCTGTCCCTATCCGTCCCTCTCTCTGTCTATTTCTGTCTCTGTCACACACACACACAAAAATTGTAGACCACATAAATCTTATGTCCTTGTGACAGAAAACAAGCTTTGAATATGTAGACAAAAAGGTATGCCCTGGGTGTGCTATTATTAGCAAAAGGAAAAACTAGTCATTCCCAGGATTGAGTCAGAGATTATTTAGCTTGGGTGGTTAGGGAAACATTTTTTTAAGGAAATTTTTAGCTGTGATCCTAATGATGAGTAAGATCCATCTATGTAAATACCTGAGAGAAGTATATTCTAATTGAAATAACAATAAATACAAACTAAAACATAGACTTAGAGGAAGGTAAGGTATTAGCTTCTAATGTATGCTGTGGCAAATCACTGCACACTTAATGTTTTAAGTATTCCTTCACAGTTCTGGAGTCTGGAAGTCTGAAGTCTTTGGCTAAAATGAAGGTACCGATACGGGCCATGCTCTCTCGGCAGGCTGTGAGCAAGAACCTTTTTCTTGCCCTTGTCCTTGTCTCTTCCAGTTTCTGCTGCTGCCAGAAACCCTTGATTCATAGTCACAGCACTCTAATTTCTTTCCTAATAATATTGCCTTTACTTTTCTCTAATCTAATCTTCCTCTGCCTCCTTTTAATAAGGACAGTTTTATTGTATTTGTGGCTCATTCAGACAATACAGAATAACCTTCCCATCTCAAGATCCTTAGCTTAATCATGGCTTCAAAGTTATGTTTTTCATATAAGACAACATTCATAGGTGTGAAAATTAAGACATAGACATATTTAATGTATATTACCACATTAATGTGACCGAGGAGGCTGAGGCCAAAAAATAAAATGAATAGAATTTGGAGCCGTATCCAAAAAATGGTGAGGAGTCAGATTATTTAGCTCTTTTTCAGGTAAGAAATTTGCATTTTATTTTGCTCTTAATAGTAAGCTACTAATGGGTCATCACTGATGGTAAATGTTAGTCAAAGCAGTGACATAGTCAAATCTATTATTTTAAAAACTCAATCTGAACTATAATATTTTGTTAGTTGAGATGGTGATTTGCCTTTGTATCTAGAATATAATGTAGTGTCTAGAAAATGTAATGAATGACTGCATATTAGATATGAAGAAACCAAAAATAAAACCATGAATGCGTTACTTTTAGATTTTTAGTTTAAACAACTGATTAGATGAGAAGGCTATTTACTAAGAAGTAGAAAATTTTTGAGGACTTTAGATAGGTTTGTGGAGTGGGACTACAACTTTGATTTAAGCATTTCAAGGGTAATTTTTGTAGACCTAAATAGAGACTAGAGAACATATAGTTGAATATTAAAGTTTCAAGTACACAAGAGAGCTTAGGGCTGCAGGTATAGGTATATAAGCATCAGCATCCGATAGAAATAGAGAGTAGTTGACAAGTTAAAAAATGAGTGATTAGATATTAAAAGCATGGAAGAGGGACAAGTCAGGAAGACCTCTAACTTTCTGACCTTGGAAATCAAGTGAACTTTTAAGTATTATTTATTGAAATAGAAACTGCTGGGATTGGGCAATGGTTCATAGATTGACAGCTGTTAGGTTCATTATGGCAGGTAGACGTTTTGCTTAAAGTTAATAAAATAATTTTATGTTTTGATATAAAATTTTGTATACATAATTAATTTAATATTTATCTCATTAAGTCATTATACTTTTTGGCCATTATCTCCTAATATATTTAAACAATTCAAAAAATTCATATTTTAAGGAAAGAGAAATAGTATTCATAAGCAATTATATTATTAATATTTTTTTCTAAATCTTAAAAAAGCATCTGACATAAATGCATTTGCCCTGACTGGGGATGGAACTCGACTCTGTGCTTTGGGATGATAATCTAACCAGCTGAGCTATCTGGCCAGAGCCATAAATTTTATTATTACAACTAGTTTTAAAATACACTAATACTGAAATAAACTTTGGTTTGTTTATGGAATCATTGATTATAAGGTGTTATTTTAGTGGGCACTTTGTTCAATGTACCATGCAATACATAAACCTTAGCTAATACTGGAAATGTCTTCTTCCCTGAAATTAACTCATTATGTGCAGTTCAGCTGATCTCATTTGAGATTTATATTTATTTTCTACATCCTGTTCATAATTTTCAGAGTCCAAAAAGTGACAACACAGAAGATTCTCTGCACCAACTACTTCCTTTACCACTTGGGGTGAGTAGGCTCTAAAATGACCCCCAGTGACCTCTGCATCGCTGTATCCATTTTCTTGTGTAATCTCCTTCATGTGAACATGTATGAGAGCTTTTAGTTATTTCTAACCAAAAGAATATGGTGTGATGAGATACCACTTCCACGTTTATACATGTGAAGATAAAACTGACAACTTGTTTAACGGATTATTCTATTGCCTCCTTGGGTTGGATGCCTTGTTCAAACAAGCAGCCATGCTGGAGAGACCCACTGACCTGGCACTGGGGCTACCTCATTCCAGCAGGTTGCAGACTGAGTATGGCCACCAGCTGACAGCCCACAAGTGGCTGCAGTTCTCAAGCCAACAACCCGCAAAAAACTTAATTGAACCAACAAACCTATGAACTTGGAAGTAGATGAGACTCAAATGAGAGCAAACCATAGCCGAAAAGCAAAACATTAATTGCAACCTAATGAGCGATTCTGAAGCAATGAACCAAGTAAACGATTTGGACCCCTGACCCTCAGAAACTGTGAGAAAATAAATGTCTGTTGTTTTTAATTAATTTATTTTTATTTTATTTTTTTTTTTGTATTTTTCTGAAGCCGGAAATGGGGAGAGACAGTCAGACAGACTCCCGCATGCGCCCGACCGGGATCCACCCAGCACGCCCACCAGGGGGCGACGCTCTGCCCATCAGGGGGCGATGCTCTGCCCCTCCGGGGCGTCGCTCTGTTGCGACCAGAGCCACTCTAGTGCCTGGGGCAGAGCCTGAGGAGCCATCCCCAGCGCCGGAGCCATCTTTGCTCCAGTGGAGCCTCGGCTGTGGGAGGGGAAGAGAGAGACAGAGAGGAAGGAGAGGGGGAGGGGTGGAGAAGCAGATGGGCGCTTCTCCTGTGTGCCCTGGCCAGGAATCGAACCCGAGACTTCTACACGCCAGGTCAAAGCTCTACCACTGAGCCAACTGGCCAGGGCCTTGTCTGTTGTTTTTAGATGTTAAGTTTTCTGAAATGTCTTATGAAACAATAGTTAACTGATAAATATCTGAATGTAGTTTTTTACCTCCGATCTGAGGTAAAAATTTCATGAACGTCCTTGATTTTGTCTTGATCATGTATACAGGAACTTAAATTTTTTACTGTCAGCTGTAGCTCTCTTAGAATTACAGGTGCATAAGTCTTTGAAGACAGATGTATTCTTAATCTGAAAATGTCTTCATTTGAAGTATATAATTCTTACAAAAAAAGCAGCCCTCTTAAATGTTTAATAAGTATTGAGGTCCTCAAATTTTTAAAGTGTAAAATAGGCATTATTAACATTTGATTCACAAATCTCCTTGTTGTTAGGGGCTGTCTTGTTCATACTTATATGTAGATATATGTGAGTGTATATATATATATATATGTATATATAAATTGTACTTTGTCATATGTAATTTATATATATACCTACACAAAAATTTGTTTATGTACATATTTTTATACATGCACAACATGCACACACACTTTTTTAAGTATATGTATGTATGTTCCTGTACAGTTCTATCAATATATAATTATCTATTTATGTTAAATGCATGCTATAAATATGGTGCATTTAAAATATGATTATTTTATTAAATTTATTTGGCATTTCAAATACCAACAAAAGTCAGTATTACTGGACATTTTTATCATCCATGACCCAAAAGAAAATTATATTTCTATTTTAAGTCTGACATATGGCACTAGCTTTTATATGACAACCTTGTTCACATTCAGCATTTGCAACACTGCATTGCTGCTTTCTGTGCAAGTTGAGATGATATGAACAGTAATTTTGAATTAAATATAAGCCAGAGCTGTCAGTCCTGGATAGGCCTTATATTCACTTACCTTAAAGTCCAGATGCCAATGAAGGATCTTTAATCCTTTTTGTAGGTTTAGAAGGAAACCTATTTTTTCCCTCTCTCCTTTTCAAATTTTAATAAGTATATGGAAGCACAGATGCAGTAATTGTGATTTTCATAGAGTATTTCAGCAGAGAACTCTGCTTTTTTAAAGCTTCTAAAATACCAAATATTTGTCAGTAAAGGCTAAAATAGTCATGTTTGTAATTTGTTCCTTTCTCACTCTTTCAAAATATTAGAAGGAAGTAATCTTTAATATGCATATATTTACATATAGGTGAATATACACAGGTGTGTATATGTGCAATTTTTCCCAAAAGACCTATTCAGGTAAAAAGTGTAGACTATTCAATAAAATCAAATGTAATTTTATTTAAAAGTCTACCTTCTGATTTATAGGTATGAGAATATCAGTGAATGGGAAACTCTCTTTGGTGGATATTGCAATTAAAACTTTAAATTTTTAACTGGAAATATTGAAATGTATAATTTCTTATAAACGTCAAGAATTTCAAAAGAATTATCATGGAGACAACATTAACAACCAGAAAGCAATAAGTCTAGTATGTGTGCCTATGAAGCCTTGGGTGGAAATATTCCTTTATATTTTTTAAAGAAATTTTCAAACGAAGGTTTAAAGCTAATACAGTGAGCATGCATAGATCCTCCAGCTAGACTTGAGAATTTAAACAATTTTCTTTGTAATATGAAACAAACTCCCTCATAAATTATGTATTATATATAACCTCTATAAAAATAAACAGAAAGTCCATAATGTTATTTAATATCCAGATAATTTTTTTCCAGATAATTTTTAAACTTACCCAATATCCACAAAATTCTTTGGAACTATTTTATTTTTCCATACGTTAAGATTACACTGAGATTGGCACATTAAATTTAGTGATTTGTGTCACTTTGGTTGAAAGCCTTTGATAAAACAACTATGAGAAATGTCAATTCTTCAAATAGTATAAAAAAACCAAACTTTGAAGCAAAGCTAATTTATTACATTGTATTGAAGTAATAAGCCTCTTTTACAGATTTTAGCATTGTTTAAACATAAAAAAATTTAGGGGAGAATACTGTTATGGCTTTTTAGGATGTCATTGAAAATGAAGGAACTAGATGAGAGTAGGCAGTTTATGACCTGAATATTTCGGACTAGTTAGGCACAATGAGATGAGGTTTTAGAAAAAGCCTTGGTGAGCAAGTTGCTAATTCTGAAAAGTTAGTTGGTTTATTTGGTTCATAGTTTTAACCTCCAAGGACTTCCTCCTCATTCTTATCCCCTCCTTTTCCCCCTTTCCCTCCCTGATTCCTCCGCTCCACCTCTTCTACCTCCTTGTCTTCATTGCCTGGACCCAGAGTTGTATAGCACAGACACAGGAAAATCAGTAAGTTTCAATTCTTAGAAACTATTAAATTCTTATTACCTGTATAGCTTTACTTTTAATGTTTAAATCCATTATCCATTTTATTAATTTTATTGATTATGTGAGGTAAGCATGCTATTAATTTTTTTTTCCATAGAAACATCTAGTTTTCCCAACAACATATGTTGAAATGACCATCATACCTTACAAAATTCCCTTGATCAATCAACTTGTGATATTAGTTTCCTGGGGCTACTGAAAGAAAGTGCCGAAAACTAGGTAGCTTAACTAACAGAAATGCATTGCTTCACAGTTCTGGAAAAGGGAACCTGAAATCAAGGCCTAATATATTGTAGTTGGTTATTTCTGAGTGTTGTGAGGAGGCTCTGTTCCATGCTTCTTACCAAAAGTCTAGTGGTCTTAGGCATTCCTGACTTGTAAATGGTATTCTGTGTGTCTTCACATTGTTTTCCCTCTATGAATGCCTGTTTTTTCTTTTTACAAGAACTCAGGCATATTGATTGAGTCAATGTTTATAAGGAATATTGTATGTTAAATTTCTTTCCTCTCTTTGAATATGGGATATATAGAATCTGGTTTAATATAACAGAAAATTCAACACAAATATTACTCAGCAATACATAAAATAATTAAATTTATACAATAAAATGGTATTTTATTTTTTTAAATCCTATTTTAATGACAACAGTATTGGCTAGCGTGTAATAGCAGAGCTTACTATATTCTCTGTGCTTAAGCTATTTCCTTGATTCCACACAAACACCCCATGCTTACATATATTAAAATATCCATGAAATAGGAAATAATATACCATTTTACTGATAAAAAGACTACAGCACAGAATCTATGACATTTACCCAATGTCACATGGCTAGTAATTGTAGAGACAAGATTGAGAGACAGATTTAGCTAAATCCAGAGTCTACTGCATTAAGCTGCATTTAGATTTCATAGCAAAGATGCAGAAATAAAATAATAAATATATCTATGATAAGAAAGTTAAAAAGAAAGTTTCTTTAGCACCACTTTATAACGTATCAACTTAGAAACAATGTCACAGCATTAAATAGTGTAAAGCTTGCATTTAAAAACATCTTTTTATTTTTTTCTTTATATTTTTTTCAACCGAACATAGGTTCCTGTAAGTAATTTCATTGGGAAAAAAGTGATAATGTGTGATGTTTTTGTTTGTTATGAATAGAAAATACAACACATTTTTAGTAAGTCTTGGGTGATCACAGTAGAAGCTGGTTCACTGACAATTATATATATTATAATTATATATATAATATATATATCCAGCTGATATTGAATATATATATATGTCATGGGTCACATACATAACTGTGAATACCCAATATTAGCCTTGAGCTAATCACTTTTATTTATTTTTATTGAGGTTGAAGTAGTACTTTAAATAAAAAATAATGGTATGAGTTATATTACTGGTTTGATTTTGGCTAAAAAAAATAAATTTTAAACTGAAAACAATAAATTATTTCTTTTTTATTTTTTAAAAATGATATATAAACCTAATGCTCAGAATGTTTAATTTACAGAGCAATACTTATAACTAGACTAACAAGAGCGGGTAATAACTATATGAGAACAAGCCCTTATATAACTTTTTACATTTTTAAAATTATTTTAAGTTCTTTATTCATTTATCTCCTCAGGCTATACAAGATTGAGAGATTTTATGTTAAGCTTCTGAAATATAGATGAGTCACACATGAATGTAAGATTTGGCCCATTCATCCATTCATTCCTTTAACTACACATTATTGAACACATTATTTACACTATCTTTTGTCCATTAGGGATTTAGTTGATTCCAATAAAATTTTCAGTTGTCAAGCTTAATAATCAGCACCCATAGGTGTTTAGGGGTTGTGGTGTTTGCCTATTCTGAAGGCATCTTGGATTTATATCTAAGGTTTTGAGACTCAGTTCAAATGTATACATATAGATCCTATTTAAAATATTATTTTAAATGTATACTATTTAAAAATGAAGCACACAAATATCTCACTTTGAAATATATTATAAGATATTATTTATTAAAATAAAAATGTAGAGTTTTGATTAAAAACAAATACAATAAACCAGATGTGTATTTGAAATTGGACTCTAGTACTTATACTACGTCTGATTTTTTATTTAGTTATCTTATTGTTATGATTAATTTTACATGACAATTTAGCTAGGCGTGATTATCATTTGTTTGGTCAGCACTAGTCCCTACATGTTGCTATGAAGGTTTTTGGTACATGTGACTAACATCACCAGAAAGTTGACATTTAGTTAAAAAACAAAAAAACAAAAAACTGACATCCATTATTATAGTGAGCTCATTTAATTAGTTGAAAACCTTAAGAGCATAATCTGATGTCTCTTAGAGAAAAAAGAATTATTTTTTAAGATTATGGGATAGAAACTGTGCCTGAATTTCCAGTTTGTTTGTATATATATCCTCTATTGGTTCTGTTTCTATGGAAAATCCAGACTCATATAACAATATACCTTTATTTTCCTGAACTATAAAATTATCTTAATAATTTACAAAATAATAAATGCTGCATTTGTGTTATACTTCTATAAAAAGAGTATTTATCAAATTAATAAATACGCTTAATTATGAATGCTTCAATATATTTCAAATGCATTTTTTATTATGTTTACATAGATTCTAGTGTTGCCCAAATGCATCATCCCTACCCCGTATTCCCATCACCATCACCCTTGCCCCTACCAATAAAGCCCACCCCCCTTCCCTTCAGGTTTATCCCATCCTATCATCCCCTTTCCCTCTGTCCTTTTTTCCTCTGGTCTCTTTGATCCCTGCTCTGTCTCAATTCTGTTCCTCAGTTCACATTGTTCCTTGAATTCCTCAAATGAGTAAGGTCATATGATATTTTTCTTTCTCTGCCTAGCTTATTTCACTTAACATAATAGTTTCCATGTCCATCCATGTTGTCACAAAAGGTAATATTTCCTTCTTTTTCATGGCCCCATAGTACTCCATTGTATATATGTACCACTGCTTTTTAATCTACTCATCCACTGATGGACACTTGGACTGTTTCCAGATCTTCACTATTGTGAACAATACTACCATAAACATGGGGTGCATTTCTCCTTTTGAAACAGTGCTATGGTGTTCTTGGGGTATATTCCTAAAAGTGGGATAGCTGGGTCAAAAGACAGTTCGATTTTTAATTTTTTGAGGAATCTCCATACTGTTTTCCACAGTGGCTGCACCAGGCTGCATTCCCACCAGCAGTGCAGGAGGGTTTCCTTTTCTCCACATCCTCACCAGCACCTATTCTGTGTTGTTTTGTTGATGAGCTCCATTCTGACTGGTGTGAGGTGATATCACATTGTGGTTTTAATTTGCATTTCTCTAATGATTAGTGATGTTGAGCATTTTTTCATATGCCTATTGGCCATCTGTATGTCCTCTTTGGAGAAGTGTCTATTCATTTCTTTTGCCCATTTTTTGATTGGATTGTTTATCTTCCTGGTTTTGAGTTTTACAAGTTCTTTATAAATTTTGGTTATTAACACCTTATCAGACATATTGTCGAATATGTTCTCCCATTGTGTGGTTTGTCTCTTTATTCTGATCATATTGTCTTTAGCTGTGCAAAAGCTTTTTAGTTTGTTATAGTCCCATTTGTTTATCCTGTCTTTATTTCCTTTGCCCCTAGAGATAAATCAGCAAATATATTGCTGCAAGAGATGTTGGAGAGCTTACTGCCTGTTTTCTTCTAAGATTCTTATGGTTTCATGGTTTACATTTAAGTGTTTTATCCATTTTGAGTTTATTTTTGTAAATGGTGTAAGTTGGTAATCTATTTCATTTTTTTGCAAGTACCTGTCCAATTTTCCGAAAAACCATTTGTTGAAGAGGCTATCTTTACTCCGTTGTATGCTCTTACCTCCTTTGTCAAATATCAGTTGTCCATAAAGCTGTGGGTTTATTTCTGGGTTCTCTGTTCTGTTCCATTGATCTATCTGCCTGTCTTATGTCAGTACTAAACTGTTTTGAGTGCAATGGCCTTGTAGTATAACTTGATATCAGGAAGTGTGATACCTCCCACTTCATTCTTCCTTTTCAGGATTGCTGAGGCTATTCGTGTTCTTTTTTGGTTCCATATAAATTTTTGGAATATGTGGTCTATATCTTTGAAGTATGTCATTGGTATTTTAATTGGTTTTACATTGAATTTATTAATTGCTTTGGGTAATATAGACATTTTAATGATGTTTATTCTTCCAAACTATGAGCATAGTATATGCTTCTACTTGTTTGTATCTTCCTTGATTACCTTTATCAATGCTTTGTAATTTTCCGAGTACAAGTCTTTAGTCTCCTTGGTTAAATTTACTCCGAGATACATTACTTTTTTGGTTACAATAGTGAAGGGGATAGTTTCCTTAATTTCTCTTTCTGACAGTTCATTGTTGGTGTATAAAAATGCCTCTGATTTCTGTGTATTAATTTTATATCCTGCCACCTTGCTGAATTCATTTATCAGGTCAAGTATTTTTTTGACTGAGACTTTAGTGTTTTCTGTATACAATATCATATCATCTGCAGATAATGATAGTTTTACTTCTTCTTTTCCAATTTGGATGCCTCTTCTTTCTTCTTCTTGTCTGATTTCTGTGGCTAGGACTTCCAGGACTATGTTGAATAAGAGTGGTGAAAGGGGGCATCTCTGCCTTGTTCCTGATCTTAAGGGGTTTTCTTTTAATTTTTGCCCATTGAGTATGATGTTGGCTGTGGGTTTGTCATAGACGGCCTTTATCATGTTGAGATATGTTCCCTGTATTCCCACTTTGCTGAAAGTTTTGATCATGAAAAGGTGCTGGATTTTATCAAATACTTTTTCTGCATCTATTGAAATTATCATGTGGTTTTTCTCCTTCCTTTTTTTATGTGATGAATCACATTGATTGATTTGTGAATATTGTATTGTTCTTGCCTCCTCAGAATAAATCCCACTTGATCATGGTATATGATTTTTTTTCATATATTGCTAGATATGGTTGGCTAATATTTTGTTGAGGATTTTAGCATCTAGATTCATCAGGGATATTGACCTATAATTTTTTGTGTGTATGTTGTCTTTTCCTGGTTTTGGAATCAGATTTATGCATGCCTCATAAAAGGAGCTTAGAAGTTTTTCTTCCTCTTGAATTTTGTGAAATAGCTAGAGAAGGATAAGAATTAGTTCTTATTTGAATATTTGGTAGAATTCACTTGTGAAACCATCGGGTCCTGGACTTTTGTTTGTTGGGAGTTTTTGATAACTGTTTTGATCTCATTTATTGTAATTGGTCTGTTTACATTTCCTGATTCTTCCAGATTGATTTTTAGAATATTATATTCTAAAAATATAATAGGAATTTGTTTCAAGGAATTTGTCCATTTCATCTAGGTTGTCTAATTTTTTGGCATACAGTTCTTCATAGTATTTTCTTACAATATTTTGTATTTCTGTTGTGTCAGTTGTTATTTCTCGACTCTCATTTCTAATTTTATTTATTTGAGTCCTCTCTCTTTTTTGCATAGTGAGTCTAGTTAAAGGTTCATCAATCTTGTTTACCTTTTTTAAAGAGCCAGCTGCTGGTTTAATTGATCCCCTGTGTTGTTTTTTTAGCCTCTATGTCGTTTATTTCTGCTGTGATCTTTATTATTTCCTTTCTTCTACTACCTCTGGGCTTTACTTGCTGTTCTTTTTCTAGCTCTTTTAAGTGCAGTGTTAAGTTGTTTATTTGAGCTTTTTCTAGCTTCTCAAGGTTTGCCTGTAATGCTATGAACTTCCCTCTCTGTACTGCTTTTGCTGTGTCCCATAAATTTTGAGTTATTTTATGCTCATTATCATTCCTTTCTAGGAAATTTTTTTAATTTCTTCTTTGATCTCATTGTAAACCCATTCATTATTTAATGACATGCTATTCAGTTTCCAAGTGTTTGAGTATTTTTCAGTTTTTCTGTTGTGGTAGATTTCTAGTTTTATGCCATTATGATCAGAGAAAATGCTTGATATGATTTCAATCTTCTTAAATTTGTTGAGACCACTCTTGTGCCCTAACATGTGGTCTGTCCTAGAGAATGTACCATGAACACTTGAAAAGAATGTATATTCTGCTGTTTTGGGTGAAAAGTTCTGAAGACATCTATTAAATTGAGTTTATCTGGTGTGTCTTTAAGTCTGCTGTTTCTTTGTTAATTTTTTTTCTTGAGGATCTATCTAGTGATGTTAGTGGGGTACTGAAATCTCCTAATATTATAGTATTGCTATTGATCTCACCATTTATATCCATCAAAGTCTGCTTTATATATTTAGGTGCTCCTATATTAGGTGTGTAGATATTTATAATGGTTATAGCTTCCTATTGGGTTGCTTTATCATTATGTAGTGACCTTCTTTATCTTTTACTATAGTTTTTGTTTTGAAATCAATTTTGTGAGATATAAGTATTGCTACCCCAGCTTTTCTTTCATTTCCATTTGCATGAAATATTTTTTTCCATCCTTTTACCTTCAGTCAAGTGCATCTTTTGTTTTAAGGTATGTCTCTTGTAGACAATATATGTATGGGTCATGTCTTCTTATGCGTGCAGCTACCCTATGTCTTTTGATTGGATCATTTAATCCATTTACATTTAAGGTTATTATTGATATGTAGTTGTGTATTGCCATTTTATTCTTTAAAGCTGTATTCCTCTTTTGGTATATTCTTTTTCCCCTTTGATCTGTTTACAACAGGCCCCTTAGCATTTCCTGCAGCATTGGTTTGGTTGTAATGAATTTCTATTTTTTTTTTTGGTCTGGCAAGCTTTTTATTTCTCCTTTATTTTTTTTTATTTATTTATTCAGTTTAGAGAAGAGAGAGAGAGAAAAGAGGGGAGGAGCAGGAAGCATCAACTCCCATATGTGCCTTGACCAGGCAAGCCCAGGGTTTTGAACCAGCAACCTCAGCATTCCAGGTCGATGCTTGATCCACTGAGCCACCACAGGTCAGACTTTCCTTTAATTTTAAATGATAGCCTTGCTGGATAAAGTAGCCTTGGTTGTAGGTTTTTGTTCTGCATTACTTTGAATGTTTCTTGCCATTTCATTCTGGCCTCAAGTGTTTCTGTTGAGAAGTCAGATGTCATCCTAATGGAAGCTCCTTTGTAAGTGATAGCCTTTTATTCTCTAGCAGCTTTTAATATTTTCTCTTTATATTTTAGCTTTGGTAGTTTAATTATGATTTGTCCTGGTGTAAATTTCTTTGGGTTTCTCTTTAATGGAGTTCTCTGTGCTTCTTGAACTTGTGTGACTTTTTCTGCATCAATTTAGCAATGTTTTCAGCTATGATTTGATTGAACAAAGTCTCTATCCCTTGTTCTTTCTCTTCTTCAGGAACCCCTTTGATGCCGATGTTATTTTCTTCATGTTGTCACAGAGATCTCTTAGAGTGTACTCAAATTTTTTGAGTCTCTTTTCTTTTTGCTGTTCTGTTTCCATGCTTTCATTTATCTTGTCCTCTAACTTTCTAATTCGATCCTTAGCTTCATTTATCCTGCTTTTAATGCCTTCTATTGTGGTCTTCATTTCTGATATTGTATTTGTAATTTCTAACTGATTCTTTTTTATTATTTCAATACCTTTTTTATACTTGCTATCTCTTTATATGTTTCTTATGACCACTATTGCTGTTCTAAAATTTTTGAATATCCTTACAATCATATTTTAAACTCTGCATCTCTTAATTTGTTAAGTCCCTTTCTGGGGATTTCTCTTGATTCCTGAGGTTGCATTTCTCTACCTTCCCATTTTGTCTGTGTTTAAGAAGGATGAGGCCACTGAAGTCAAATGGGTGTGGTCTTTGTGTTCAGGCCCATCACCCCCTCTTCCACTGCCTCAGACATTCGGGTATGGACATTGCCAGCAGCAGACTGCTGTGGGTGTTGCTGCTGTTTCTGCCTCTGCTTCACTGGAGGGGCTGTGTTCATGTGCCTGGGTCTACAAGCCTCAGCTGGCCTCAGCTTTTGCCTTGCCCCTGCAAGTGGGGCTTCATGCTGTTCCCCAGGCCACAAGCCTTGGCACCCTAGGCAAGAGTGAGCACCTTTGCTTAGCCGCAGGTCTCCACCTGATTTCCGGCTTTTGCTCCACCCCTGCAGTTGGAGCTGTGCTTACACATCAAACTGCAAGCCCCAGCTCCCTCAAATGCATTTTTTATAGAAATTATGAGTGTATCATTAAGGTTGAGTGAGTTGTGCAACTATTGGAAACATAAAGCATTTGGGAAATAATGATTGCCAATCAAAACTTAATTGTCTAGGTCTGTACTAAGAAAGTAGTCATCACAATAAAATTTTATATAACAATTTTATTTTAGTGTAATTAAAAAGAAAAGGAGAAGGAAACTTAAGGATGAGGAGAAGGAAAAATATAAGTTAAGTAGGTTTTACAAAAGTTCAGGCTCTATATTACATAAATATTTAATTGAATTTTAAAAACTCAGTCTGCTTTTCACATTGTTTGCTTCTATATACATCTCAAATAAACATATTGCCAGTTACTAGCTAAACAAATAGATAAGAAGCCTCTCTACCCCATGGAATCCTTCTGTTAGAAAGGCTTGGGTAACTTAGAAAACTGACCTTTAAGTGGTCCTTACTTTTTCCTTTCCAAACTTTAAGTCTTTAAGTCCCATTCATATTTTAAATTTGCCAATATAGAGTGAATCCAGGAAACCATAGGGATCTCTCTCTTTCTCTCTGTCTCTCTCTCTTTTCCTTCATCCTTGCTATGTGTCTCTGATGTTGCTGAACTGCATCTTTCCATCATAATAAGGACCACAATGGCTGTTCCATACACACCATTGGCTCAGGTCAAGGAAATGTCAGTAGGGGTTCAACAAAGTTAGTAAGCAGTCCAGTGAGTGTCCAGGCACTCTTAGCCAGTAGTATCATTATTTTTAAGCTGAGACTGACACTAAACAATATGTATGCTCATATACATATATATTCACACACACACACACACATATGAATTTCTTTTTCTTGTTTGTTCTTGTCTTGGTGGTAGTCGTGGGGAGCATAAAATGTGTATTTGAGTTTGGCCTTTTTTTCTTGGCTTTATAAGGGGACTTATCTATTCCATCGAGAATAACTGACATCTGGATATTACCTGTGGTTTTCTCATAAGTTTAATCAAACAGCATTTGCTACTCATGGCTACTTTAAAAAGTTCATCTGCTCTACAGACAAAAAACAACAACAACATCTATTTTAAACATGAGTCATATACCTGTATTTGGTCTTTTTATTTGCTTTAATAAAATGAATTAGTGCTGTCTCTGAAAAAGAATCATCACTGTTCATAATTAGAAATTTAGTATACTGACTCATGAGAAGGTCTTAGACATCCAAAGTTTCAATGAATCAATTATATTTCTAATCTTTATAATTCTACCCAAACAGTTGCTAAGAGTCATTACTTCTGATTAGTTGTAAAGTGTAAGTTTTAAAAGAAATTTGACATACTCCCATTTTTTATTTTGTTTCCCTTGCCCAAGGCAATGCGGCAAAAAAAATATTGCTATGAGAAATGTCTGAGGGTTACTACTTACCTTTTCCACTAGGATTTTTTATGGTTTCAAGTCTAACATTTAAGTCTTTAATCCATTTTGAGTTTATTCTTGTGTATGGTGTAAGAAAGGTAGTCTCATTTCAGTTTTTGCAAGTGTTCTTCCAATTTTCCAATACCATTTATTGAATAGACTATCTTTTCCCTTTTTATGTTACCTTTCTTTATCAAACTAAGAAGATTTTGCACAGCAAAAGAAACCATCAACAAAATATAAAGACAACCCATGAAAGAAAAAATATATTCACTGATATATCTGTTAAGGGATGAATTTCCAAAATCTATAAAAACCAACTAACTAACCAAAAAAAAAAAATCCCCAAAAGAAACAAAAAACAATTCAGTTAAAAAGTGAGCAAAGAACCTGAATAGACATTTGTCTAAAGAAGACATAGAGATAACCAACAGACATATGAAAAGATGCTCAGTGGCTAATCATCAGAGAAATGAAAACAAAAACCACAGTAAGATATCATCTTAAAACTGTTAGAATGGTTATCACCAATAAATCAACAAATGGCAAGTGTTAGCAATGATGTGGGGAAAAGGGAACTCTCATGCACTGTTGGTGAGAATTCAAACTGGTACAGCCACAGAAGAAAGCAGTACAGAGTTACTGCAAAAAATTAAAAATGGAACTGCCTTATTGCTTAGTGATAATACTTTTGGAAATATATCAGAAGAGACTCAAAACACTAATTGAAGATATTATATGCACCTCTATATTTATTACAATATTTACAATAACCAAAATTTGGAAACATCCCAGTGCCAATCAGTAGATGGGTGGATATAAAAGCTGTGGTACATTTACTCAGTGGAATATTACTTGACCATGGAAAAGAAGAAAATTTTATCTTTTGTGACTGCAGGAATGGGACTGGAGAGTATTATGTTAAGTGAAATTAGTCAGTCAGACAAAGACAAATACCATATGATTTCACTTCTACGTGGAATCTGATGAACAAAACTAACAAACAAAATAGAAACTGACTCATAGAGAACAGACTGACAGCGATCAGAGTGTAAGGGTGAGTGGCAGAGCTGGGTGAAAACATTGAAAGGACTAAGCAAACAAAAACAAAAATTAGAGACACAAACAGTAGTTTAGTAATTACCAGGAGGAAAGGGGGTTAAGAGATGTAGAAGAAGAAATAAGGTGGATAACTGACTATGAAAGGAGACAACTTGGGGTGTGGAATATAAAATACAAGTACAGATGATGTATTATTGAATTGTAAACCTGAAACCTATATAATTGTGTAAACCAATGCCCCCTCAATAAATTCAATAAAAAACATTCAAAACTTTTTCAAAGAAAAAGCCTGTATTTCTCTTTGAGTTCTTACTGCATGCTCATATGACAATTGTCACAGAGAGTGTATTCAGCTAGACATTTGGGATAGTGGACTGTATTTTTACAGCTGCTTCAGACAGAAAATACTTTCAATATCTATATTCAATATAGCCAGACAATAAAAATAACAATCTACAGTTGGCAGCACTTCTGAACTTCCCTGTCTTCCTTGTGCCTTAATGAAATGATATATATCTTACAATCCATAGCACCAGGAATTTCAGTTTTCATAAGTCTCTCAGAATGAAATTGTTTTTATTTTTATCTCAAGTTCTACATTGTATGTATTCAGAAATTTGCTAAAATAAACTTCTGAAAAATTGTGACTCTCTATCATATTATCTCCATCCCCAAGCTGATGACATTTAGCTTATTTTGCATCATCCAATTCTCATTTGTATTGAATAGCTCTGTCACTGACTTTGTAATAGCAAATGAGGCTTGCTGAAAACTCCAATCTGAGAGTCATGTTCTTCTGTAAATGTGATAATTTCTCCCATTGGACTACTGATTCATTTGGCCTTCAGATGGGTAATTAAGAACAACAGAACTGTGGTAACCACATAACCACATGGTACTCTGAACATTTGCAACATTCTGTTTAAAGCATACCAATTTAATTAAATACATTCTGCAAAAGCCCATTTTAAATTAAAAGGTGACTATTTTTAAATTTTACTTTTGAAGGTTGAAGGCAACTACTATAGTGTTCACTAGTCAAATATTATATTCAGTCATAACATGCTGTGTTCATTTATAACTAAGTTGTGCCTCATTTTGCTATAATAATATGAAAACGTTCTTTAGTTGCTTATGTAGAAAATGTAAAACCATAGATATATTTTTATTTTGATACATTTCAAAGAAGCTTGTACTATATGTTAGATGTTCATTTTATGATTGCCTGAAAAAGAAAGGAAAACTAAGTTTATAAAGGATAAAACTATCAAAGAGGTTAATCATTTGACAATATTACTTTTCTAAAAGATTCTGTTTGATTAGTTGGTTAAATTGATTTTCATAATGTTTCAGTTTTCATTTGTGTTGGAATAATTCAGTATAACTTAAAGTTGAATTATATTAATTTTTAAATTAATTATGAAATGCTGGCAGGCTTTAGAATCTTGCTATATCCATAAATTTATAATGTTACATTTATTTCAAACACTTGACTATTATAAGAAGGTAAATAAAGAAAAAAATGGAGGAAAACACAATTTGATAAACATTATTTCATCTCTGCCTTCATTGCCAAAATAACTTATTTTTCTCCCTTTTTAGACACACAAAGGACAACAATGAGTTCAGGAATAATGGTTTCCTCCAACAATTTCAGGGGATATGATGGTTTTCAGTCAGTTGTTGGTAATTCTTCTCTTCTTTATCTGTTATAACTTTAAGGTTGAAAATATGATCAAATTCTGGCCACTGAGACATCAAAAGACACCTGATGTGAGGCTTCTGAGAAAGAATATCCTAACAATAAAGTAAAAGTAGAGAAACAGAAAAGGAAGATCACTTCATCTTTTAGATAAGAGATGTTGTCATATAAAAACATGGAGTAGTGGGAGCTCTGTAAGAACAATGAGGCAAACCAAGTGAAGCATGGCAATTTAGGTTTAAATCCCTCCCTTGTTGAACTATTAAATTGAGTATTCTGTAACTACTTGCCTCTAGAATATTTATTTAGTGATATATGGTAATCATTAATCTCAATGATGAACACATTTCTAGGTGGGTATTCTGTTCCTAGTAGACAAAAACGATAGGCAAAATGTCAGAAATATCACAGAAGTGATGGATATAGTGTCTAGCTGAAAGGGAGTTTTCTCTGATTATACCCCTTGCCTCTTCTGTTCCTAAGAGGGGACAGTGACTTATCTGATTGATATATTTTAGAGAAAAAAAAACCCTCACAACTATGTGTAATTATTTGAGCTCCATCTTTTAATTTTGGGGAATAAATGGTACATAAAAAGGATTGGTTGGTAAATCTGCCTAATCCTGGCTTTCAGGCTTAGGAAGTGTTTTTAGGTTCTCATCTTCCAGTTGTGCAGTTCTAATTGTGTACAGTTAGCCATTTTAGCCTCCTTCTACTCCTCCTTCTGTTGGCTGACAATTAGTTCAGAACCTGTGTAGGGTAAAGTGATGTTTTTATTCTTGCTTTGCCAATGGCAATAATAGTTTGAGTTAATGATTAAGAGTAAAAAAAAAAGATTCTTTAAATTGAATTTTTGCAATCTGTTTTGAATATACATATAGACTTCTTAAGTGGTGGCATTTTCAAGGCAAAACAAAACAAAACCAAGTTTCTTCCTCATATTCAGTCCCCTGCCCGAGTTTAGGTGTGAAAAGAGACTTCTCTCATTTATTTGATTTGGTAATGTAAATCTTGGATTTACATTTGTGAGTACTGACTATCAATTTTTATTGTATCAGTAACTAGTTGTTGTCAGAGGGTCTCAACATTGAGAAAGTTCTACCCTTTTAAGACTCAGGACCCAGGGAAAGTTACTTTACCATTACCACTATGTGTCTCATTTTCTTTTATCTAGATAAAACCAAAAAAAAAAAAACAATAATAGGGATGACATTATGAGATGGCATAATAGATTTAACCTGCTTAATTCCATAGTGATATAGAATAAGTGTACGTAATTTATACATAATATTTGTGAAAAGCTGGTAATTATGTGTCCTTTCATACATTTATTAGAATACCATTCCCCATTTTCTTCTCCAAACCGAACCCTAAGGTTTCCCAACAAAATTTTTAAATTTTAGCCTGTTTTCTCATCAATTCTTCTAATGGCCATATTCACTTGGAGCAAAATCTTTTTCGTTAAAGATGTTTTCTCACCACTACTTAGAATTAACAACCAAATGCTATAAAACCTACCTTTTAAACATTTAATCAATTTAGTCTTTTTTTCAGTTAATGTATCAAATATTTATTAATTATATATTATGTGCCAACCTTTCTGTGATAAATACTAAAAATAAAGCAGTGAGTAAAACAGATGTACATATATTCACATTAATCTAGGAGAGAAAGAATCACATAAAATTGCAAAGAGAAATGAACAGGGGGATGGATTGGTGAATACTCTTTTGTGGGTGAGTAGGTGAGAGGGGGCCCATTGTGGTGGTCAAGAACTAATTGCAAAAATATGTTCAGACATATAGAGTGAAGACATGGTGCTTCCAGTGAGAGCAAAAGAACTTTCCAGGACAAAGTTACAGAGTCAATTTGTGGCTAAATGAATACATCAAATAGAAAAAAGGCTTTGCAGGCAAGCAGAAAATGGGACTACAGAAACCAGCAGCTGAGAGCTAGCTAGATCATATTGAGTATATTATATGTGAAGTATTTACAATATCTTTTTAAGTTACATGGGAAATCATTGATAAATTTAGGTATTACACAGAACAGTTTGGAGAATATTGCACTAGTCCAGATGACAGATGGAAATTGAGAGATGTACAAAAATCCTAGATATTCTGATCTCTAATTCTCTAAATTTTTCCTTTAACATATTTTATATAATATTAATCACATAATCACATATTTACAATTGTTACTGAAAATATGCTATAGTGAATTTTAATTTGCAGAATGTTCTGAATGAAATATTTGTGTTTCCTCCAAAATTTGTATGTTGAAATCTCAACCCTAAGGGTGATTCAGGAATCACCAGGACTGTTATTTCTACCCCAACCGCAGGGCCAAGGCTATTTCTTTCTGTGTCAAGAGGTGGGGCTGTTTCTTCCTTTCAGGATCATTCCTGGATGGTTATGCCTAGTGCTTCAGAGACAAAGCATGTTAATCTTGCAGGTACCAGCATGGTCAGGGTCCTTGTAGCACTGATGGGACAGGGACACCCTGCTGAACTGCAAAGGTGACATTGTCAATCCAGTTTGTCCAGAAGGCCAAATCATCAAACCAAAAGGGATTATTATCCAGCCAGAAAATCTAATGAAATTCGCCTTACTATTTTTTGGAATAGTTAGAAATATGTCACTTATTTCTTCTTCCTAGTTTCTCCCTATTGATATGGGTATGTCTTGCTTCCTCTCCCACCATTGTATTTAGAAGCTTATAACTTCTTTGACTTTACAGGAGAATAATTTTGCTTCAGGGTGAACCATAACTTGTGTCTCCCTTGTATTTGATTTAGATGTTATGTAGATGAGACTTCAGCTGGTAGAGATGATGTTGGAATAAATTGAACTTTTTAGACAGTTGGGATGGAATCAATGTATTCTGCACAAAGAAAGAAGATGAATTTTGGCAAATGTTACAGACTAAATGTTTGTGTCCCACAAAATTTATGTTGAAAACTCAATGTGACCATATTTTTACAGATAGGGTGTTTCTGAAAATAAAGTTAAATGAGGTCATAAGAATGATGCCTTAATCCAATAGCACTGGTTTCTTTATAAAAATGGGAAGACACCAATACTCTCTTCCTCTACATGCACAAAGAAAGGCCGTGTGTGGACATAGTGAGGAGGTGGTAAACAAGAAGCCAGAAAGGGGGCTTTCGTGAGAAACCCACCATACTGGCAACCTGGCCTCAGACTTCCAGCTCCCAGGACTGTGGAAAAATAATTTTTGTTGTATAAGCCACCCGATCTATGGTCATCAAAATGTCTGTCCACATTTTGAGGATTTAATATGTAGCTTTCTCTGAATACATAGTGCAATGGTTCTTTCCATTGCCATGGTCCATTCCATCTCATGCCTGGCTCTTAAAATATGTTATTCATTAAAGCTGTAATTTTTCCTACAATAAAGAAAATGTTAAAATCTTTTTTAAGCTTGCAAAAAGTAGTGATGAAAATATGTAAGTCTAAGAGCCATGGAAAAGCCTGCAATTACAAATTTGACAGAAAAAAAAATGCAATGGACGAGGTTAATACTGAAGACTAAATTTGGGGGTGCACAGATTCCAACAATTGTGATGTTTTCCTGTGTGCAAAATAATGGCTATATGGATATTGTAGTGTGTTTTTTTGGCAAAATCATTTGGGACCTTTGGATGAGTTGACATTGCATTATCATTGATTTTAATTAAAGTAATATAATAGAACCTAAGTCTTTACTATTCAAAATTTAATCATTCAAAACTTTGTCAAGGAAATCTTTTGAACCTTATAATGAGAGAAAGTTATATTCTGAAAAGATAATATTAAAGATTTTCTAATAGAGTGTGGGAGTAGTTATTAATTAGAGGAGTAAAAAAAGTCTTAGAATTTTCTTGTTTGTGTGTTTAAATTTCTGTTTGGATTGAGCAAAATAGATGATGGTTCCATATTCTAAAACAAAAATTTCTGGTGTGAAAAACATTTTCCTGGATGGTTAAGTATCACTTCATTTGATGTCAGATGTAATATTCTATTCTCTTTTTCTCCACTGCCACTGTTATTTAAGAATTTAATATATCTTATAGCTATATTTTACTACTTCAGTCACAAACTCAGATGATTTAGATACTAAGTTTCAATCTTCATATTATGGTTTTGTGTCAGAAGGGTATTTGAATTCCTCAATCTAAAACCTAGTTGTTCTGTGAATTTTGAAAGCCTTTTAACCTCACTGAAATTTAGTTTCTTTCCATGAGATGAAATAATAGGAACCACTTTGAAGAGTTCTTTAAAAGAGAATATATATAAAAACATCATTCCTAACATCTGATTTATATTTGCAGAATTGTTCTACATGAGGAATATTTTTTTCCAGTCACCCATACCTACCCTGACATTACATAGCCTTCATATTTTGATTTATTAAAATCATCAGCAAATTCTCTAGTTTGCAACAATTTAAATGTATTTTTAAAGTATTGAGTATTTATTATCTAAATGATTCAATTTCACACTTAAGCATATGCTTCCTTTAATTAATATTTGATTGAAATACAAAGTCTCATGTCTATATTAGCCTAGAGTTCAATTAGAAGTCAGTATTTCCCTGTCTCACATTTTATAATTCCTCTAAAGCTTCTCTTAAGAAAGCTATCACTTCATTTTCTTTTATGTACACAAGAAAACAATAATAATCTTCAATACAATTGTTTCCAGTCTCAAGATGAAAGCTGAGTCTGAAATGGTGATTTCTTCTGAGGTCCAATCACCCTCACAACTTGATAAGCATGAACGAAACAGGTTTGCTTATGAAATTTGAACCCAATCCTATGGCAAATACCACAGAAAATGCAAAATAAAAATAAATGTGGGGAACAAGTAATAGATGATGTAATTGGTGAGAACTGAGTCAATTCCTGGTTTTTCCTATTTAATTCTGTTTATTTTGGAGCAATTCATCTCAGCTTTCAAAGTGTAAAGTTCAGGTAAAGAAACAAAAGTGGCACACATTGAAAATTAAACAACAAAAGGATGCCACAAATGCCAACTTTATAGTATCTCACAGAAACTTAAGGTAAGTGATTCTTTATCAGTAAGTTCTTTCTGTTATCGATAAAGGAAAACAGTAAACTAGAAAACAAGAACCTTCTACAGTCTTACTAAGGTATACCATTGGTAAGTCTGTATTTCCACAGAACATATTTATTGGACTACAGAGCAAAAATCTAAAGGAGAAGGAAAGCTTCTGTTACTTATAAATTCCGTCATGCTTATTTTCTTATGATAATTATAAGAATTTTAGAGATAAAAAAAACAGCTATTGTTAACCTTCATCTGTGTTTCCATTCAGGCTTATTTTCTAAGCATATCATGCAGTTTAATATAATTTACAACACTGTATGTTTGCTTTTCCAGTTTTTTACATTTCTTGTCCAAATTTAAGAAAATGGCTATCTATATGTTTCTATCATTTTCTAAGCATTATATAATTTGTTCATTTTAATATCATATCTAAATCTCATTCTGCAATAAAATTATAAATATATGCTGAAAATTTTTGAATATATTTAAAATATATTTCTATAAATTTAATTAAAGGGTATGTCTATTGTTTAATATTTTTAATATATTTTTCCAAACTACTTTTGCCAAATATTAATAATTTACACTCCATGCTAAGAGTTGCATTGTTCAACTCACTAGCATTGATATTCTTTTTAATCTAATTACTAATTTCATAGATGAATCCATTTCTTTTTTTTTTCATTTACTACTAGCAAACATTATAATAGTATCATATTTTTAATCAGTTATATTTTTCTCATGAATTCTTACTGGCTTATCTTTTGGTACCATATTTCAAAATTAATATGTAGACTTTATTAAATACTGGTTATATTTTCTTATTTTTTGATGCACTGTTTTATTACAATTTACATGGGTATTTTTTTAAGTTGTAAAATTTAATGCATTAGTCTTTTTTACATTTATTGTATTTTAAAAGTGGCTTCTATATATACTCTTTGTTTTATATTTATTGCCAGCTTACAACAAATTCTCCTTAAAAATCCCTAAAATAATTATTATATAGTGTTGGAGACCAAATAAATAAACAGGGTATTTTTGCAATCTGGACAGAGGTGCTGGGCCCAAACCCCACCTCATTTGCCTAGTTAACAAAGAGCTACACCTGATTCTCATTTGTCTCACCCATGTTCTCAGGAGGAGGCTGGAAGCTAGTTTCTTATTAGTGTAAAGTAGTTTTGGATGGTATGGTGGGGGTTGTCTTTGAGTTGCCTTGGAAACGTAACTGAATTGCTGATGGACCACATTTTTTCTATGAATAAAAGTGGATGTATTTCTGGGAGCAGGCATCTTATGGCTCAGGAACAGTAGAGACTGTTTGCTGTGGCGTCCTTCTGAACCCATCTGTATATATATATCTTTAAGTCCCTGTTTAACATTTATTTCAATTTCATACCTTTTCCCATTCGAAGAGCCTGTAATAGACTTGTCGTGTCTGAACCGTGACAATATAACTACTGACTCTGACATTAATATAAACCTATAAAAATGTCTTTGTAGAAATGCAAATGCATATGTATTTGCATGTGGTGTACCTTTGGTATTAAATAGTATTTTGACAAAATACATATATTCATCATATGTTTTGAAACTAAAAATGAGAAAAAATAATTACAATTTTTTCCTGAATAAATTATTTAATACTTTGTTGATATTGAAACTGTTATAAGAATTTGCATAAGACCTGACCTGTTGTGGCTCAGTGGATAAAGCATCGACATGGAAACGCTGAGGTCGCCAGTTCAAAATCCTGGGCTTGCCTGGTCAAGGCACATATGGGAGTTGATGCTTCCTGCTCCTCCCTCCCCCTTCTCTCTCTCTCTCTCTCATTCTCTCTCCTCTCTAAAAATTAATTTAAAAAAAATTTGCATAAGAACATAATAGAATAATTATACAAGTGAAAGAGATAGAAAAGGAGAGAGAGGGGAGGAAAGAGAAAAAAGAGAAGCAGAGAAGAAGGAAGAGAGAGAAATGCATGTTAAAATATTTTAAGTTTTTAAAAATATTCGCCAAAAATTAATGGTAGAAACATATGGATATTGGAATGTATCCTTCTTTTTAGTCTTAATGGAATTTTAGACAACTGTCTAATTAGGAGCACCTGGGCCCATCTAAAACCCACTAGTAAGCCATGTAAATAGAAATGGTTCCAGAAACTTAGAAAAGAGAGGAAGAATTCCCTAAGAGGGAGTCTAACAGCAGGATTCAGCAACAACTACTGCTAGCTTGTGATAATGTTTTTCAAATGTTAGAGAAATGTCTAGAAAGAATTTCCAGTTCTTCAGAGGATGTGGCTGAGCAAACCTAAAGTTGTATTAAAAGTCAGTTTTTATAGTTTTGAGTGTCTACTTCCTGAGATTTGTTTTACTTCATGGTTATGCACTGAATTGCATCTTTCCAAAATTCATATGTTGAAATCCCAACATCAGGTACCTCAAAATGTGATTGCAATGGTTAATTTTATGTATTCATTAGACTAGGCTAAGGGATGCCCCAAACATTATTTCTGGTAAAACATTAGTTCTGAGTGTGCCAGTGAGGGTGTTTTAAGAAGAGATTAACAATTGAATAGTAGGCAGAGTAAAGAAGACCACCATCACCTAAACACATGGGCACCATCCAATCTGTTGAGGGCCTGAATAGAACAAACAGGAGGAGGAAGGGTGAATTTGCCCCATGCTAAACCTGGGACACCCATTGTCTCTTGCCCAGGAATATCAGAACATCAGTGATCCAGTTTCTTGTGCCTTCAGACTCAAAAGGAATTAAATTGTCAACTTTACTTGGTTAAGTTTGGGGGTGGCAGATTTTTGTATTTCTCAGACTCTATCATATTATGAGCCAATTCTTCATAATAAGCTTTCTATAAATAAGTAACTTTATATATAATTGATTCTGTTACTCTGGAGAACCCTAAAACAGCAACCATATTTAGAAATAAGGTTTTCAAATAGTTGATTGTTAAAATGAGGCTATTTGGGTAGGACCTAATTTCAGTTTGACTGGTGGTCTTATAAAAAGAGAAGATCCTAGGGAATCCTCTTGCATTGTTGGTGGGAATACATACTTGTGCAGTCACTGTGGAGAACAGTAGGGAGTTTCCTCAAAAAATTAAAAATGGAATTGCCTTTTGACCCAGCTATCCCACTTTTAAGAATACATCCTAAGCCTGACCTGTGGTGGCACAGTGGATAAAGCGTCGACCTGGAAATGCTGAGGTCACCGGTTCAAAACCCTGGGCTTGCCTGGTCAAGGCACATATGGGAGTTGATGCTTCCAATTCCTCCCCCTCTTCTCTCTCTCTGTCTCTCCTCTCTCTCTCTCTATCCTCCCTCTCCTCTGTAAAATGAATAAATAAATAAAAATTTTAAAAAAAATTAAAAAAAAAAAAAGAATACATCCTAAGAATACCAAATCACTGATTCAAAAGAAAATATGCATCCTATGTTTATTGCAGCATTGATTACAATAGCCAAGACCTGAAAACAGCACAAGTGTTCATCAGTGGATAGATGGATTAAACAGCAAAGGTACATATACACAATGGAATACTACATAGCTGTGAAAAAGAAGGAAATTTTACCTTTTGAAACAGCATGGATAGACCTGGAGATTATTATGCTAAGTGAAATAAGACTGGCAGAGAAAGACAATTATCATATGATCTCACTTATATGTGGAATCTAATGAACAAAATGAATGGAGGAATGGAATAGAAGCAGAAGTGGGTCATAGGGAGCAGAGGGGCAGCTGTTGAGAGAAGGGGAAGAGGGGATAGAATCAGAGAAGGTAAAGGGATTAATGAAATTGTATATACATAACACATAGATACAGATATCAGGACAGCAAATCCCAGAGGGATGGGTAGAGGGAGTAAGGGGGAGGGGGAAAAGGGAGTGTAAATAGGGACATGGGGTGGGGGGGTGAGGGTGTTATATTCAGTGGGACACTTGAATCCATGTAATCACAATAAATTAAAATAAATAAAAATTTAAAAAAAAGAAGAGAGGGACATCAGAGAAGTGCACATACAGGAAAGAACATGTGAAGGGCAACAAGAGGGCAGCCATTGCAGGCAAAGGACAGAGGCCTCAGAAAAACCCTGCCCTACCGGCACCTTGTTCTTCAACTTCTGTCTCTAATGGTGTGAGAAACAATAAATGTCTCTGTTTAAGTCACTCTCTCTCTGGTATTTTTTATGCCAACCCAGCAAATTAATGAACTCACTAATAGAGACAAAGGCACTTGAGGGAGCTCCTCTTCCCCTGTGCCTCATAGACCATGATATTGAACAAAGAGCATACAGGTGGATTCAATTCAGTTCCAGAGGAATATAGTTTGCCAAGCCTATTTGCAATACTACCATCCTCAGCATCACCTAGATACTTTTTAGAAATACACATTTTGAGCCCCAAGGCATTATTCAATCAGATATGCTGGGGATGGGGTTGAACAATCTGTTTCAAAGAGCCATTCAGGCGAGCTGATGCATATTACAGTTTAAGCAAAAGTGTTCATAATGTACTGAACTAGCGAACAGGCGGGAGACATGCATGAGTGATGCGGCCCAGGTGTCTGTCAACAGGGAGGTCTGGCATCCTGACAAACTCAAGCAAGCACACATCTCCATTGGGGTCAAGGCCAGCCAACCCTGCTGGTTAATATAGAATGCTCTGTACTATTTTTTTTTTTTTTAAGGCAAGAAAGCAAAATAAATTTGTAGATGGATGGTCATGACTTTTAAATGTTGATAGGCGACTCTAGTAATTGTTAACAGATAGAATCAAACATGCTTACAGGGAAGTTCCATCCTACGTCAGCTCTAATTAATCATAAAGGCATTTGAGGGTGGGTAGTATTCTAAAGCTATTATTTCCTTTTTTTATCTATAAGATTCCTTGCTACTAGATTCAAAATGAAGTGGAGGATATTGAAGAAATTAGACTTTTTCTTTCTTACTCATGATTTTTACACGTGTTGGAGTAGAGATTTAAATGTACGGTGTGCATGTAACTCTTTGCTCCAAAAATATACGGTTTTAGCGTGTATAGTGTTCTTTCCAATGTTCTTACCCCAAGGCACGGTTCTGATTTCGGCTCATTTAGAAACAAGGCAGGCTGATCTTTCACAGCACGTCTCAGGTGGACCGAGGTCTGCTTTAAGAACCCTCACTGTACAGAGCGGCCCTCCCACGGCCATCTGTGACTTGTATGTGGGGATTTAAAGACGGAGATGAGCTGACTGGGACAATTTCTCCTCCACTGACCATCTGCCACAGGTGCGGGAAAAAGCACTGGTAGCATTTAATCTTCAGATGAAAGGTTGAATTAGCTGGCATGAGTTTCTCAGTAAATTGCTGGGCCCACGGTTTGAATGCCACTTTCTCTTACACGACCGACCTAATCTAGTTTTTTTTAGATGCTGTTACTTGCTTATTTAAAAGGATTTAAAAATGAATGTAAGGAGGGAAATGATAAGCATTTTATTAAGTTCTTAATGGTTATAATATAAGAACATATGCAGGTGTCCTAGTCATCTGTTCTCTCCCTCTGACTCACCTCTACTTTATTCCCACACGGGATCTTTAATTAAGAGTTTGAAGGTCACTCTGCCCATGAGACTACCATGAGTTCTGATTATTGATGAAAAAGCATGAAATAAAGTCATTTCAAGTAAAGAATAAAATTTTAGTTTATCAAATAACATAAAAATAATTAACAGAATTCCTAAATATTTAAACTAGATTGGTTCAAATATGACAATGTATTTAAACCAGTTTAAATCATACATCCACTTATTCTTTTTGGGTAAAGGGATTTACTTTATAATCTAAGCAACTAATTATATTTAAACACTGTTTTTAATGAATTAAAGTAGACACTTGGAAAGGAATTATGACCTTCATGATAAAGATAAAAATATTATCTCAGAGAGGCTACATCACAGATCAGATGTATGACAGAATTCAAACTCTAATCTATCTTATTCCAATGATAATAATAGTCTTTTTTTTCTACAAATTAACTCATACATTCCTGAACATATAAATTCCACAGTTTCAAATAATTTTGGATAAACTTTAATAATTCATTCTCAAATTTGTGAATAGACTCAAGACTCTAAAAGGTATCCTGCTAAACTTTTATATCGCAGGCAACAGAATGTTCCCCCTTTAAAAAAAAAAAAAAAAAAAAAAAAAAAAAGAATGTTCCCCTTTTCTTCTCTTTGCCAGACAAGGTGACGATTGAATACAGATTGATTATTTAATCCTTAGGAAATAATAATAACACTTTTAAGTATCTGATATAAGTTTTTCTGTACAAAATTTGCCATCATCAAATGTAGGTTTTTATTATTTCTTTAAGCTGTCTTTTTGAAATTCACTAATTTATAACTTCTCTTTTTCAGGTCATGAGGTTTCAGCTTTCTCTAAATTAAAGGTCATCTGGGTACACTCAGGGCAGTTCTTAAAAGGGAATTATGGTTTACTCATGTAGAAAAGAAGTACTTAGATTTTGATGTTTCCAGAAGTTATGTGGCAGCTTCAGCCTCTGGCTTCTCTCAATGAAGTTATTACAAAGCCAATTCAAGTTTATAAATGATGAGCTTTAGCCTTTTTGTCATCCTAAATTCCTACACCCACTTTTCTTACCGGGTAATGGCACTGAAGTTGTAGAATTGTCTCCTTCATTGGCATAACTCATATATAATTGATCATACAGCTAATATGGAAATACTAACTGTTGCTCTATCTAATAGCCCATTTTTATTCCTCTCTATCTTCATCTTAATTTATTTTTATCTACCTCACCCTCTTATATTTTAAATATTGACTTTACCAGAAATATTATTCTTTTGAGGTACTAATTTGACTAGGTCACTTTCCCCAGTTGTCAAACACTAAATTAGGTGTTTATGTGAACATATAAATTAGTGTTGTCAACCAAACACTAAATTAGTTGTTTATGTGAACATATAAACATATGATTGTGGATATGATTAAAATATGTAATCATTGATTTTTAAGTAAAAACCATAATGCTAGGTAACCCAGACAGTCTTATTTCAACTAATTTAGAGGTTTTAAGAGCAGGTCTGAAGTTTCCCTGATAAAGAAATATTGCCTAAGGGCAAAAGCTTTAGCCTATGCTGAAAGTCAGAAGTTCAAAATAGCTCTTACTGAGTTAAAATCAGTGACCACAGGGCTGAGTTCTCCCTAGGAGAAAATACTTCTCAAGTACAAAAATGCTACACTTGTTCATTTTTCTAAATAAAATTAAATGTGATGTTGTACCTGCCTGAATTACTTCGTAAAAAAATGAAAGATATATTATTTTAAAGACCACTCTCCTTTCCTGATTCAATGTTATATAAACCCAAGAAATATTGTAACTCAGAGAAATGGAGGAAGAGACTTTTGTTTCCTGTGCACTATCCCCATCCTTGAGAGGGTCACTCTTCAAGCCTCCATGGGCCATTCTAAAGCAAACAGCTACAGAATTCATGGTATTGCTCTTTCCCTCCAAAATACTTATCAATTATGTTAATTGTTTTAGTGCTTCAAATCCATGTAATTAATTGTATGAACAGATATCATTTTAAATTTCAAATTTTTTCTATACAGTTTACATTTTTCTTTGTTTTGAATTATTAATGTAATAATTATTTGTTAAAAACTGAACCAAAACATAACCATGTGGAGCAGTGGTTCTCAACCTTTCTAATGCCGTGACCCAGCAATACAGTTCCTCATGTTGCAGTGACCCCAAACCAAAAAATAATTTTTTTTTTGTATTTTTCTGAAGCTAGAAACGGGGAGAGACAGTCAGATAGACTCTCGCATGCGCCCGACCAGGATCCACCCGGCACGCCCACCAGGGGGCGACGCACTGCCCACCAGGGGGCGATGCTCTGCCCCTTTGGGGCATCGCTCTGTTGCGACCAGAGCCACTCTAGTGCCTGGGGCAGAGGCCAAGGTGCCATCCCCAGCACTCGGGCCATCTTGGCTCCAATGGAGCCTCGGCTGCGGGAGGGGAAGAAAGAGACAGAGAGGAAGGAGAGGGGGAGGGATGAAGAAGCAGATGGGCGCTTCTCCTGTGTGCCCTGGCCGGGAATAGAATCCGGGACTTCTGCACGCCAGGTTGATGCTCTACCACTGAGCCAACCAGCCAGGGCCCCCAAAAAATAATTTTTGTGGCTACTTCATAACTGTAATTTTGCTACAGTTATGATTCAGAATGTAAATACCTGTATTGCATTATGTATTTTCCGATGGCTTTAGGCGACCCCACCGGGGTCATGACCCACAGGTTGAGAACCGCTGATGTGGAGGATCTAGAAGTACATTATTTAAAAAGGCATTCTGGGGAAAATTTAACTTTTAATAATATTTCCCCTATAATTTCGTGCATCCATAGTCAAGTCTTGCTTATTGTTAGAATGTGACAAGGTTACCATCATTCTTATGCCTTTATTTTTATTTTTACAGGTTTAAGCCCTGAGAAATCTTATTCTCAGAAATAAGTAAATGGAAGTAAAAGAGATTATCTTATAATAATGTCTGTGAGTTTTTCAAGGAGTTCTGACAAATGTTGCAGAGTAATTTACTTTAAAAACTGATTTATGGGCCCTTACTGATTGGCTCAGTGGTAGAGCATCAGCCCAATGTGTGAATGTCCCAGCATTGATTTCCGGTCAAGGCACACAGGAGAAGTGACTATCTTCCTCTCTATCCATCCTCCACTTGCTTCTCTCTCTCTCTCTCTCTCTCTCTCTCTCTCTCTCTTCCTGCAGTTATGGCTCTATTAGGAGCAAGTTGGCTCAGGATGCTGAGGATGGCTTCATGACCTCGCTTGAGGCCTAAGAAAGAGCTTGGTTGCTGAGCAATGGAGCAATGGAGAAATGCTCCAGATGGGTATAGTATTGCTCTCCAGTGGGCTCATGTTGGGCAGATAAAATATATTATGCTCACTTTGTTAAAGATGGTGCTGTGCTGCCCACATGGAGGCCACCGCCCAGGTAATATTACCCCCTGTTGGGGGCAGGCTGTGGGCAGGCAGGATCCTTGGAGCCTGGGGCTTGGTTTTAGGACTAAGCCTTTCCCACCCTTTTTGATATGGGGTGGTACAATCCAATTATGCCTCAGATAAGTGACTTTGTATCAGAGACTTCCTTATTTTGTATATTGGATTAAAGGTTTTGATTTCTACACTATAAAATGGGGGCAGACTGGGAGCTTGTTCTCTTGGTTCCTGAAATTAACATTAGAGGAGAGAGCAGAGAGGATAGCAGAGAAAGGCCATATGGAGGAGGCCAGGAGAAGCAGCTAAGATGGTGGAGTGTTGAGTGACAAGCCAGTTTGTGCAGAGTTTGTGCAGGGAGAAGGAAGGAGATGGGAAACAGAGGTGAATAAGTCTGGTGAGCTAGAAACTTTTGATTCTAGGAAACTCGGATAAGTTAGTAGCTTTGTGAGCACTGAATGTGAGTGGGTTTCGGACCCCAGTGTGTGTTTTTACTTGCCCACTGGGTACAAGCTAAGATTAAAGATGATGGCCCAACAGTTTTTGGCTCTGTTTCTTAACCGACTGGCCAAATCCAATGTGAACCTGCCTGGGCCAGGCAGCTGTAATGGTGGCCTTGGTCACTGGCTCTACAGCTCACCTGGTGGATCTCAGTGGTGGAACATGGAGGAGTCTGTCTCACTGCCTCTTCTCCATTCACTGAAACGAAACAAAACAAAAAAACCTGATTTATAATCACATATCTATTGACAATATAATTAGATATTTCTTCAAAATTTTCAAAGAATTCTGTAAAAATACTTTAAAAAGTCTTTTGTAAAAAATGTTGTTATCCATTCATTGGTCATTTATTATTTGAAAATGGAGATGAATGTTTTGAATTGACTCCTTTGTTTTGCATCTGGAGATTTCAACACTCAAGAGCAATACACCAAAGTAAAGTTCAGAAAGGTTGGAAAGTACACTTTTCTTTCAAAAAAACAAAACAAAACACTTGTGGAAGAAAGCTTCCTTGATAGAGAAGCATCAAAAAAAGAAAATAGTTATTAAAATTTGACATCTGAAAACTGGCAAAACTATCTTCCTGGCTAAAATACTCTTCCTAAAGTCTTCCCTTCATTCCAAGAATTATCAGACCTTAGACTAAAATTAGAAGTCTGTTGGGCAGATGAAATATATTATGCTCACTTTGTTAAAGATGGCGCTGCCAACATGGAAGCCTGTCTCCTAGGTGATATTAATGTGTGTTGGAGGCGGGCTGTGGGCAGGCAGGATCCTTGGAGCCTGGGGCTTGGTTTTGGGATTAAGCCTTTCCCACCCTTTGTGATGTGGGGTGGTGCAATCCCATTATGCCCCAGATAAGTGACTGTATTAGAGACTTCCCTATTTTGTATATTGGATTAACGGTTTTGATTTCTACACTATAAAGTGGGGACAGAATGGGAGCTTGCTCTCTTAGTTCCTGAGATTAGCATTAGAGAGGAGAGCAGAGAAAGGCCACATGGAGGAGGCCAAGATAAGCAGCCAAGATGGCGGAGTGTTGAGTGAGAGGCCAGTTTGTGCAGGGAGAAGGAAGGAGATGGGTAACAGAGGTGAATAAGTCTGGTGAGCTAGGAACCTTTGATTCTAGGAAACTTGAATAAGTCAGTAGCTTTGTGTGCACTGAATGTGAGTGGGTTTTGAAGCCCAGTGTGTGTTTTTACTTGCCCGCCGGCTGCAAGCTAGGATAAAGATGATGACCCACCAGGTTTTGGCTCTGCTGTTTCTTTACCGACTGTCCGAATCCAATGCAAACCTGCATGGGCCAGACAGCTGCTATGATGGTGGCCCTGGCCACTGGCTTTACAAGGTCTAAGTGGCAAATTAACCAAACCAATTTTATTCTCAATAAAGTGAAACCTACAGATTTATTTTATAGTTCAATTCAATCTGTTTTGAAAGATTCTTTTGAAAACCATCTCAATACTGAAATGTAATTCTAGAATAGATAAGTAGATAGGTATTTTAAGAGATTGTTACATCAGTCTATGGGGTGTAATTTAGAAACTGAACATTGCCCTGGCTATTTGGCTTAATAGTAAAGCATCACCTCGGTGTGTGGATGTCCTGGGTTTGATTCCCAATCAGGACACTCAAGAGAAGCAACTGTTTTTCCACCCCACCCTCTCCTCTTTCTTTTTCTATTATCTATCTATCTATTATCTATCTATCTATCTATCTATCTATCTATCTATCTATCATCTATCTATCTATCTATCTATCTATCATCTATCATCTATCTATCATTATCTATCTCTTCCCTTCCTGCAGCCACAGCTCAGAACTGGTGCATCCTTCAAGTGCTGAGGTTGGCCCTGTGGAGCGTCCACCTCAGGTGCTAAAAATAACTCAGTTGCAAGCATGGTCCCAGAAGGGCAGAGCATTAGCCCAGATGGGGGTTGCCAGGTGGATCCTGGTCAGGGTGCATGTGGGAGTCTGTCTCTCTATTTCCCCTCCTTTCACTTGGAAAAAGAAGAAATAATAAATAAAAATTTAAAAAATAGTAAGACTGAACAAAACACTGAAGTGTTGGTCAACAATGGAACAAGGCTCAATTTCACAGACCACCCAGTAGCAACTTCAGAAAGGAGCAAAAGCCTATGGGTAAGAAAAGCCCATCAAGAGGAGTGCTGAAGACCAAGGAAGATAGAGGACTTCCGAAAGATCAGATGATTTTTGTTTTAACAGATGACCTCATTTCTCTACTTCTCATATATTTTACAGTGTATAAGAGCAATCGCATTTGAGAGAAGAAGGCAACTGTGCAATATCACTGGAGAGATTTGTTTGTGAAATAAGTATTTTCATCACTTGTTGTGCTTCAAGGAATACCCTAAGTAGAGGAATGCATTAATAAGATTGTATGTATAGGTTTAGCTCCACCAAGAATATTCAAAAAAATCCAGAGATATATACATATCCTAGGGATTAAGGTATTTAATCATGTCTATTTGTAAATGTTAAAAAGAACCTGAGATGCTGGTTTAAAGTTTTGTCCCATCCTGACAGAATTTTCAAAGCTGTGGAGGTTATCGAGGCTGCCAGTAAAGCATCCTTGTGCCTCTCCACACAAACTGACACACTGATATTTTAGTAACATTGATTTTTATTATTTTAGCTACAACCATGGAGGGTTGTCACTAAGGGTTTTTTTGGTATAAATTTAACTATTTTGCACGAATTTGGCTATCACTGAACTGTCATATAAAAGTTAATACAGAATTAAATTTGGAATACTGTGCAATTATTTATAAGTAGTGAAGATTATTTGCATCATTATGTTTCAGATAATTAACTCTGCACAAAGGAAAAGACTGACAAGTAACAAGGTATTGTTTCTATTTTACTGTTTTTTTAACTTAATGATTAATAATTCTTAATGAGTCAAATAAATTATTTTCTTTGTAATGACTTTAATTTCAGCTATAAAGTGAAAAATGAAGTTGAGTTCTGTAGATCAATACCACTAACTCAATACTATACACACTAATGTTATCTTAATACTATCTACATAAATATTTATTCTCTTTCTTTCTGTCTGTGATTCTCTTTCTTTCTGCCTCAGGGTATGTTTCACTTTCAGTTATAAGAATTAATTCAAGTACCCAGGGAGATTGAGTGTTCAGAAATAACAGCAAATCCAAAACAAGATTATCTTTCTTTTTCTTCAGGTAGAAACTGTCAACAGATTATAAAAGTTCAGGGTTGATTGAAGGTATGCCATTTAAGTCAGCTTTAGACAAGATATGAGTTTGAATCACTACAAAATAAATATGTGGTTTTACTTAATCCTGGAAGGAGAAAAAGAAATCAGGTTAAGATTAATGCATCTTTCTTAATGATATGACATGCGGCTTGCAAAAGAATCTCATAAGCAGAAATAACATGGTTTAAATATACAGGAGAGACCTCAGATTACAACACAGTTCTGTTCATAGGACAGTGATGTAGCCTGAATTTTAGGTATAAATTGTAACATACCCTAGTCTAAGTCACTTACCTATTCTAATGCAGTTGTAAAATCATAATCTAGAACATAAAAATACAACTAAGCCACAGAAAATGGAAAAGGACATAAATATACTGTACTGTACGCATTACTGCATTTTCTTCCTCCATGCAAGCAAACTAGTTCAGCCACATATTCTGAAAGTATGACGCTAATGGTATAAATTGAAACATTCACATTTCAGTTTTTTTAATGTTTATGAGAGTGAACGTTCTAAACTTGAAACTTTGAATGTCGAGACTGTCATAACTCGAGGACCCCTTGTACTGTGTTAACTTGGAGAGATAATATTTCTATCATATAAGAAACCTATAAGATGACACAAAAATGAAAAAGAAAAAGGAAAATAAAGCAAAAGCTTCTACTAATTTAACAGTAATCACAAAGTTTTAGGACAAAAAGAAATTCAGTGGTAACAAAGTCTAAATGAATGTTTATTTAAAACAACTGTTTTAAATATATAGGCAATAAGTTATCTGACATCACCTTCAGCAATATATTTTCTGATTTATCTCCACAGGCAAGGGAAATAAAGGACAGGATAAACAAATGGGACTATATCAAGCTAAAAAGCTCTTGCACAGCTAAAGACGATAAGAACAGAATAAAAAGACAAACTACACAATGGGAGAACATATTTGACAATATGTCTGATAAGGGATTAATAACCAAAATTTATAAAGAACTTGTAAAACTCAACACCAGGAAGATAAATAATCCAATCAAAATATGGGCAAAAGAAATAAATACACACTTCTCCAAAGAGGACATATAGATGGCCATAGGCATATGGAAAAGTGCTCAACATCACTAATTATTAGAAAAATGCAAATTAAAACCACAATGAGATATCATCTCACACCAGTCAGAATGGCGCTCATCAACAAAACAACACAGAATAGCTGCTGGTGAGGATGTGGAGAAAAGGGAACCCTCCTGCACTGCTGGTGGGAATGCAGACTGGTGCAGCCACTGTGGAAAACAGTATGGAAATTCCTCAAAAAATTAAAAATGGATCTGCCTTTTGACCCAGCCATCCCACTTTTAGGAATATATCCCAAGAACACCACATCAATATTTCAAAAGAAGAAATACACTCCCATGTTTATGGCAGCATTGTTTATAATAGCCAAGATCTGGAAACAACCCAAATGCCTGTCAGTGGATGAGTAGATTAAAAAGCGGTGGTACATATACACAATGGATTACTATGGGGCCATGAAAAAGAAGGAAATCTTACCTTTTGCAACAACATGTATGGACCTGGAAACTATTACGTTAAGTGAAATAAGCCAGGCAGAGAAAGAAAAATATCATATGACCTTACTCATTTGAGGAATCCAGTGAACAATATGAACTGAGGAACGGAATTGAGACAGAGGAGGGATCAAAGCATACAGAGGGAAAGGGGATGACAGGATGAGATGAGAGCAGAAAAGCATATTTTGGAGGGAATGGGGGAGGGCATTGTGGGGAGAGGAGCAAGGATGATGTTGTGGGGAACACAGGGGAGGGGGGATGCATTTGAGGAGACACTAGAATCTATGTAAACACAATAAATTTAAAAAAAATTTTTAAAAAACAGTCTGAGCCAAATACCAAAAAAAACAAACAAACTATCAAAGGGGAAGAGGGTGAAGAGACTGGATGAAAGAAGGTGAGAAGATTATCCAAAAATACATATATACATAACACTGAGAAACAGACAACAGGTGGTAATAGCCAGAGGGAAGAGGGGATGAAGGTAGGAGAGGAGGGTGATGGAGGAGAGGGGGAAATAGGGGCAGAACGAGACTGTGCTTGAGGCCCTGGGGGCGGGGGTGGTGATGCACAATGTGGTGTGTTATTGAGCTGTACACTTGAAACCTGTATGGTGTGGCAAACCATGTCATCTCAGTAAGTAAAAAAAATAAATAAATAAACTGTAGAGGTAGATTTAGTGTAAGTGTTGTTGTGACATCTCTTTATTAGTTGTAAAAATCAACAAAATTTTTCCAAATGAGAAAGAGCAAATGATATTATTTATCAGAACTCGATATGGCAGGTCAGCCAGAGTGGAAAAGATTTATAGTGCAAAGAATGGAAATCTTCACATCTGCTCTGATAGGGTATTGTAGTCATGGGAAATCTAGAAGAAAGCTACCTAGAAGTGAAATTGATTAGGGCAAATAATTGGCTTTTCATGGTTGGACCTAAAGTGGAGTTAGAGAGCAAAAATTATCTATCCACCATTTATTACCATTTAAGGCCAAATATTGCAGAAGTGTGGGTCCATGATCTACCTTTATGTATGGAATGGCTGTTGCGTATTAGTACATTTAATCTCTCGCAGAAACTGCTTCAGAGTAACCAGTAATAAGAATATAGTGCTTAATCTCTGCTTTCTGGACATGACGACTGGTCCAAATAAACCATCCTACGTTCCAACTGCATCTTTAACATTGGTTCAACTGCCACTGATTTATTAGATAAGTCCGGGAGGCTAAACTGAAATCCAGAATCTACCAGTGATACATTTGCACTTGGAACTAAGAGTGAGGAAAACTCAATTAGAAAAAGAGAAGAAGGAGAAACTTGAAGTTGACAACAATTCTACCCCTGCAGCTGGGGACGACACTGGTCCAAAAGATAAAGTTGAGATTCAGGGGAGGGTACAGATGAGAAATCAGTAGAAAAAACAGCTAAACACTGAAAGTACACCCTTTTGTGAATCATCAAATTGAACAATAGTACCGTTGCCTTTTTTTGAGATTTTGCAAAAAATATAATTCATTTCCCTTGTTTGGCAAACTGTTTTAGTGTCTGTCCTTCGCAGTCAGGATGATCCTAATTATTACTCATTAAGTATTTATGAAGCTCCTGTTCTGTGTCTGACACTGTGGCATATAGCACTGGTGTTCCCTGATATTTGGTTCTTTTCTCTCCAAAGCAAATGAAGACTGCACTTCCACCTCTCATCCCTTTGCAATTGGACAGAGTCATGTGACTTGTTCTGGGCAATGACATATGAGCTGAAGTGACATGTGTCATTTCTGAACTCAGACATTCAAATGCTGAAGCAATTATCTCTTCTTGACTTCTCCTATAAAACATTATGGAAGAAGCCTCATGACACCTTAGTGACAGTGGGTGGTGATCAGTAATAAAATTGAAAGGTCACTGAACACTAGAAAGTGAAGATGAATTAGAGATTAGACTTTACCCTGGGGTTATGCAATATTGAGAAGATAGTTTTCATATTCTGTTCAAAACAGTATGTAAGTGACAACTGAAAGTGATTATATTTTTTTAGTGGGGAACTGATGTGCTCACATGTGTTTGCAAAGGATCACTCTGGCTACCTTGTACGGAATAGTTAGGAGAGAAGAATAACTTAAAGTGAGAAACCAATGAAGAAGCTTATAATCTCCATGAAACAGAAACAGTGGCTCTGCGTTCTTTTACTGACTTTCAATACAGAACAATGAATGTCTTTTGGCTTCTATAGGTTGGTGAGTGAAAGAGAAGAAATAATACAGTTCCCTAAAATGAATAAAGTTTACAATTTAAAAAATAGTTATGTGCCAGTCTGCTTATAATTTAATTTTTATGCCTGAAACTACCTTCTGTAAGCACATTCTAGCAACTCATAAAACAAATAAATTGAAACAAAATAAAACCTATGAGACATTAGAACTGTAGCACTAGATTAAACACATTATGACAAAATTTAAAGATGTAATTTTATATCTACAAGCACATTAACTTGAGAGAAACTTTAACTGAATTTATGTAAATTAATCAATAAAATATGCTTTTGTATGCAGCATTTTGGGGAAATATTGGGTATTCTAAATCTTTAAAGAACCTGGATATAATGCCTCAAGAAAGATTTGTTCTTTATACATTTCTCTTATAAAATGCAGATGAAATAATGAAGAGTGAGTATTTATTTCTTCTGTTTCAGTGTGACTTTGGCTTACATAAAAAGAATCTTGATGAATAGAAGTATAGAACCAAGATTTATCATTTGTATATATTTTTTTCTTTAAAAAAACAACATTGAGGAAAAGAGACAATTTAAAGAGACAATCCTCTTCTAACAGCCAGCTTGCAAAAACTAAAACAACTTGCAATGATGTACAAACCTGTTTGGACACTTTAGCAAATTAAAATGTAAGGTAAATAGGAATATAGGAAAGGTGCATGCATATTTGTGGCTGGTGAAAATCACTAATTACAAATGAGAGTTACAATCGCTGCTTGTGCTATAATTGAAGGCAGTGTCCTAGTGATGAAGACAACAGATCTATGTTAACAAAGAAATATTAGAGGAGTGGGTGCACAGAGTTTGGGAGAATTAATTCTACCCCCAACCCTGCATACATATGCATACATAAACCGAATCAGATCTGAAAGAGAAGCTAAGAAACCAAAAACAGACTCTGAACAAGCTTGATATTATAGGGCTGCTTAAATTACTGTTTTTGATGTTCGCTGTGACGATCTCATTTTCTTTCCAGTGTTGGTTTTTATTCCTTTTTTTAATGGATTAAATAATGCATAAAAATGTGCAGTGCTCTGCAAAAAGTGGGAATGCAGTGGTTTTATACCGCAGCAAATCTCAGTAGATTTTGCATGGTATACGTTCTTTGTTTAGAGCTCTGAATGTTTGTGTGTCTGTGCATGTGTGTGTGCTCATTTTACTCTTTTCATTTCAAGGGAAAAAATAGAAAATTGACAGAAAAGATATTTTGCATCAAGTGACAACCAGCTTCTATCGAAACTAAAAAAAATAATTAAATAGTCAGTGAGAATAATAGATGCGTATTATATAAGAACAACTGAGAAATGGAGAAAATATTTAGCTGTTAATAATAGACAAGTAAATAAAGTAGACAGAGTTATTCATCTCTGTACCTAAAAGCATAAGATTCTCTTTCCACACTTCTACGATTCTACAAAGCCGCAATGATTTCATCAGTCTGTTATTCACTATCCATATTACTTAGATCAGTGTTCTGCAAAATTATTTTGCTTGAATGACTTTAACATATACCAGAATCTTTCAATTCACCACTCCAATTATCACAGCATTTCAACGACTCATTGAAAACCAAACCAAACAAACCAGACTTGGTAAGTGGTTTGCAAAAGGGCTTTATGTTTCATTTGCTTTTACTGCAAGACATTGCAGTCTATCTCTGCTGTGTGTTTCCTCTGTACTTACCAGTGTCAGTAGTAACTTCAAATTTATGGAAAGACCAGACACTGACATCACCTGAGAAAATAATATAAACCCTATTAAAACTTACAGAATCCAAGAAGCACATTCAAGTTCATGACAGAGTGATGTTTTAGGGGCTGGAAACCAGTGTCCTGATTAGGAGAACTCAACTGTAGGTGAAACTTTCTGAGGAACTGAAAGTGACCTCAGCCCTCAGAAAGCTCAGCCCCCTAATTTCAGTGTACCTTTACACTCATAGCTTGAGCCACTCTTCTTTTAGACCTGTCTGGACATATGCCAGGGCCTAGCTTACCTAGGCCAGGTGTGCTTCTCTTTTCACTAGCGTGCAATATGCAATTTGACTAAAGGGTGCAGTACACATCAGTGCATTTAGACATCACAGCGGTTCGTATTAATCAT
This sequence comes from Saccopteryx bilineata, assembly GCF_036850765.1. Classification (NCBI taxonomy): domain Eukaryota; kingdom Metazoa; phylum Chordata; class Mammalia; order Chiroptera; family Emballonuridae; genus Saccopteryx; species Saccopteryx bilineata. The sequence continues at coordinate 288,023,851 of NC_089490.1, forward strand.
CATCCACCACGCAGGCTCTCATCCTCCTTGAAGTTGATATGTGTGCTTAGAACTAGAACAGAACTCCAGAACTAGAATTAAGATCACTTACCCCAATGTCTCTAGAAGCTCCTGGAATCAGCTCTGCAACCCTTGAAACATCTTTATCCATAAAAAAAAAGTGCAGTAGTAGTATTTTGCCACCATCTGTTTGACTCCCATGCCTGCATCTCAGCTCATTCTGAAGTTGAATAAGGAAAAATAGAGTGTTATTTACCAGCCTCCTATAACAACTCGGGTAACACTAGTGGCTTTAACAAAGGATCCTCAAGGTTAAAATACATTACAGGTTAAAATTTGTTTCCCTTAGGCAACATCTAAATCAAGGACACCACTGATCAGAAGTTGGCTTTCTCAAGATGGTAACTCAGCAACTTGGCCTCCTTTTCTCTTGTAGTGCCAACATCTCATAGGGCCTCAGAGTTCTTTATTTTCGACTGACATATGTGGAGTGATTTCTCTGGTCCAGCCCTGGGCAGTAGGACACATTAACTAGGAATCAGACACATGAAAATGCAGTCAAGCTGCATATCCAGGAAGAAGAGAAAATAATTTTGGTAAAGAGCTATCAACCTCCATCTTAGCTTTTCATAATCCATCTGAGAACATAAACTTGGAAGAAAACTATGTAGACCTTATACTGTGTAAAGGTGCTCACTATATACGGTGTGTCCGTAAAGTCATGGTGCACTTTTGACCAGTCACAGGAAAGCAACAAAGGAAGATAGAAATGTGAAATCTGCACCAAATAAAAGGAAAAATCTCTCATTTTAATACCTATTCAGTGCAGTTTGATGTGGGCTCATGCACAGATTTTTTAGGGCTCCTTAGGTAGCTATCCCGTATAGCCTCTACAGACTCGTCACTGACTGATGGCCTACCAGAACGGGGTTTCTCCACCAAACTGCCGGTTTCCTTCAACTGCTTATCCCAGTGAGGAGTTATATAAAATATGAGCAAAGCTATATTAACTTGTAGAATTTTAGTACTTACAAAATAATATCATTCTACTATCAATTGATGTCTTAATATGTCCTACATGCCTTAAAGTATGTTCAGGTATATGTTTTTCTTATATGTGAGTACAAAATCTATATCTATTTCCTTTTTCCAAGAACTCAGAAATTAGTGTTTTGGTGTATATGAATTACATGCAAGAAACCAAGCTCACACCAGCCTCCTATAGATCATGTATAATGTAGTGCATAAGTGTTTGTTGCAATAAATTCATCATTTCCTTGCATGGCATCATTCTAAAAATGTTTATTTATTTTGTTGTTTAATAATATTTTTAAATGACAAATAAACCCTCCTGGCAATGATGTGGTAAAAAAAAGTGTGTTTAATGAAAAATTAATGCAATGTTGATGAGAACTACGTTACCTGCAAAATTTGAGGGCTCTATTTTGTCACTAACCATGTGAATACAGATGAATCAAAGCTTTAAAAAGGAAAATAACAAAGTGTTCTCTGCCCTAGCATGAAACCCAGAAAAAAAGATGTTTCCAACAGCTTCATGATTATATGTAGAAGACAGAACATTTACCCCCCCCCAAAAAAAATATTATTAGCTAGGTTCAGGAGACTCAACAGGAGCACTGTTTTCCCCCCAACAACTCATTAAAATGCAGCTTTGTGAACAATATTCACTTTAGTTTCACAAAAAGCATTAAAAGCATCAGGCCTGCAAGCACATCCACTCCCCATAGGAGATGGTTCTTATGCTTCAGAAATAACTAGAAAATTAAGTCATAGAGAAAGAAGAAGAAGAGAAAGATACAATCAAACTCCTGAAAACTCCTCTTTTCACATGAACTTAAGTTTCTGACTATTTTTTGCAATTAAAATAACCCTGAGGGAAGAAAATTTCTTGAAACAATAAAAATGATGGTCCTGGACAGTTGGCTCAGTGCTACAGCGTCGGCCTGATGTGCTCATGTATCAGGTTCAATTCCCAGTTAGGGCACACAGGAGAAGTTTCCATCTGCTTCTCCACTCCTCCCTCTCTCACTTCTTTCTCTCTCTCTTCTCCTTCCCTCCTGCAGCCAAGGCTCAATTAGAGCTAGTTGGCCCCCGGGCGCTAAGGATGGCTCCACAGAGGCCTCAGGTACTAAAAAAGAAAAAAAAAAAAGTTCCCGGCTGCAAGGGAGCAAGGGTCTCAGATGGGCAGAGCCCTCTAGTGGGCTTGCTGGGTGGATCCTGATTAGGGCACATGCAGGAGTCTGTCTCTGCCTTCCCTCCTCTCACTAAATGAAAGAAAAAAAAGGAAAAAGAAACAATAAAAATGATCAATTTTGGTTTCAAATTGAGCAACTCACAAATTTTTTCTTCTCCATTATTTTCATAATCAAAGCATAAAATATATTACTGACTTATCACAAATAATGACTGTAAGGCCAGGAGCCGTCATCGTGACCATTCACATGCAGGTTCCCATTGGATTCGGGCAGACGATAAAGAAATGGCGGAGTCAGAGGATGGGGGGCCATCCTATTTATTGGTGTCTCACCAAGACAGGCAAACCACAAAAGAAGACAAGGGAAAAGCAGAAAACCAGCTCTTCCCATGAAGGGCAAGGGATCAGGGGAGCCCCTGCAATTGTGATAGCAGGAACTGTGTGTCTGAGCTCCTGGTCTGTCCCACTTTATAGTGTAGAAAACCAAAATCCCTTAATCCAATATACAAACAAGGAAGTCTCCGATACAAAGTCACTTATCCAAGGCATAATTGGATTTCTCATGAGAGTGCACCACCCAGATCATACAATCAGTCAAGGGTGTGGGGAAAAGCTTAGTCCCAAAACCAAACCTCAGGCTACAACAACCTGGCCTGCTTATAGCCTGTCCCCCACACCCATTATAAGTCACAAGCGAGCAAACATATATATCATGTTTACAAACTTATTTGACCAACAATTGTATATTAAATTTTTTTCACTCATAATTACTCACTAACAAATTACATAATAAAATTTTGTTTATTTAAACAAATCATTTTTGTATTTAATTTAATATTTCTTAAGTTTAATATTTTGTCCGGCCCGTGAAAAAAGTTTTCTTTCTAATCTAGGCCAGGGTCAAAAACTGTTGGCCACGCCTGGCATAGTCTACATGTGCTTGCTTGTTTCACCATTGTCCTAAATTGGGTACCCTGTGCTGCCAGGACTTCCATGTGTTTGTTTCTGTATATTCAAGACTAAGTTAAGTTCTGATAGGACACGATAAATTTTCATGAATGTATAGATAATCATTTTCTACCCCAAAGATTTTAAAAAAATTAAGTCTTGATGCTTTGAAGTTCTCAGAGAAATAATTTAAAGAAAGAGAAAGAAATGAGTCATTGTTAAGAGCTGATATACCTAGAATGAAATGTGAAAATATGTGAAAGGTGAAATATGTGTCAAACATGTTTTTCAAAGCAAATTGGGCCATTTATTGATATTACTTAGACATTCCAGACAAAATGTGGAACAGCTGAATGTTGGGCAGATAAAATGTATTATGCTCTCTTTGTTAAAGAGGCCATTGCCCAGGTGATATTAATGTGTGTTGAGAATTGTAGCCTGGGGCTCGGTTTTGGGATTAAGCCTTTCCCACCCTTTTTTGATGTAGGGTGGTACAACCCAATCATGCCTCAGAGGTGACTTTGTATTAGAGACTTCCCTACTTTGTATATTGGATTAGAGGTTGTGAAGCTACAGTATAAAGTGGGGGCAAAACTGGAGTTTGGGCTCTTGGTTCCTGGGATTTTCAGCAGAGGAGAGAGTAGAGCCAGCAGCGGGAGGAGGCCACGTGGAGGAGGCCAGGAGAAGCAGCCAAGATGGTGGAGTGCTGAGTGAGATGCCAGTTTGTGTAGTTTGTATTTGGGATAAGGAAGGAGATGGGGAACAGAGGTGAATAAGTCTGGTGAGCTAGAAACCTTTGATTCTAGGAAACTCGGATAAGTCAATGGCTTTGTGAGCACTGAATGTGAGTGGGTTTTGGAGCCCAGTGTGTATTTTTACTTGCCCGCCGGGTGCAAACTAGAATTAAAGACTATGGCCTACCAGTTTGTGGCTCCGTTGTTTCTTTATGGACTGTCCGAATCCAATGCAAATCTGCATGGGCCTGGAGGCTGCTGTGATAGTGGCCGTGGCTCCTGGCTTTACACTGAATTAATTCTTTTGAAATGATTTTGAAATTCCCAAAAAATAATCTTATGGAGTCATTGTTGGTCAAATAAGTTTGTAAACATGATATATATGTTTGCTCGCTTGTGACTTATAATGGGTGTGGGGGACAGGCTATAAGCAGGCCAGGTTGTTGTAGCCTGAGGTTTGGTTTTGGGACTAAGCTTTTCCCCACACCCTTGACTGATTGTATGATCTGGGTGGTGCACTCTCATGAGAAATCCAATTATGCCTTGGATAAGTGACTTTGTATCGGAGACTTCCTTGTTTGTATATTGGATTAAGGGATTTTGGTTTTCTACACTATAAAGTGGGACAGACCAGGAGCTCAGACACACAGTTCCTGCTATCACAATTGCAGGGGCTCCCCTGATCCCTTGCCCTTCATGGGAAGAGCTGGTTTTCTGCTTTTCCCTTGTCTTCTTTTGTGGTTTGCCTGTCTTGGTGAGACACCAATAAATAGGATGGCCCCCCATCCTCTGACTCCGCCATTTCTTTATTGTCTGCCCGAATCCAATGGGAACCTGCATGTGAATGGTCACGATGACGGCTCCTGGCCTTACAACTGGCGTAGTTTCCGGCAGGATTCAGAGATTGGTATGGAGCCACCACCCTTGATGGGTGGGATAGAGTACTGGTTGCTGCTCTGGCTCCCCATGGCTGTCCTTTTAGGGGCCATGGGCTACATGTTTTTTACTCAAGAGGAAACTGCCCGAGGTCAAAAGCTTCAGCATGAATTACAAACAGAACGGCAGAAAAGGCTGGAACTGGAGCGAGCACTGGAGAAGGAATTACGGGTTCGAGAGTTGCAATTTACCTTGGAAGCTGAACGTCTTCACCGGCAGTTGTTGGAGAAACAACTGCGGATTCAAGAGCTCGAGTCTCAGCTTCTGGCCAAAAGCCAGCAGCCACAGGAGCCTAAACGGTCACCAAAGGAGCAGCAGCATCCGTGCCGGTGGATTGGCTTTGAGTCAGCGGGAGCAGGCGCTTGCGACTCCTCTTCTGAGGATGAGAAGGCTCAGGCTGAAGCTGCCATACGCACACTGAGAGCCCGACCAGTTGTCGCCAAGAAGGTAAAAACCCAGCAACAAAGAGTCCCTCAGGGGCAGCCACAGCCTCCTGCCCAGGTAATGGAACACTCTGTGGTCCGGCCCTATACCCAGGCAGAGCTGATGGAGTTGGGGGCACAATTTAGGCAGAAACCTACTGAATCCCTGGTAGCCTGGTTACTACGATTATGGGATATAGGGGTGGATGGCATCATGCTCTCTGGAACAGAGATGGAGAAATTGGCCGCCATTACCACACTCTTCCTTGAGGCAGCGTCTTCAGAACTGCCATGGCAACCCAGGAGACCATACCCTATTAGAATGGGTGATGGCTGCCATTCGTATGGTCTGGCAGAATGCTGGAGAACTGCCGGGGGCAATGAGTCGGTGGCAGTGCTACAGTGAGTTAGTAAAGGTCCTTCGAGAACTAGGTATGAAGAATGCTGTTTTCAACCCTGGGTCTCGTGGGCCAGACGAAGAAGTGTTTACGGCCAAAATGAGGGAATTTGTCCTTGCTAGCGCTCCGTCAGCCCTTTTTGGGTCACTTGTGGCTATCTTGGGCCCCTATGTGGGGCAGCCCATCAATGCAGTTACACAGATGGTAGCAGATTTGGGAGAGCTAGAGGCCGCTCGGGATCATAAAGCAGTGAGGGCTGCTGCCTATGTTTCCCCCCCAACTAACAAGGGAAACGGGCCTGTAAAGGTTACCCGAACGCAGATGTGGGTAGACTTGATTGCGGCTGGAGCAGATAAGGGGAAATTGGATGGCCAGTCTAATAAAATTCTTTTGGAGCTTTGGCGGCAGCTTAAACCAGAACAGAAGTTCCAGCCACTGAGACGAAAGGCCCTAGCAGCTACCAATAAAACGTTTGGTGCGCGCACAGCTCGATTACAAGATTATATGATAGAGACAGCAGAGGGAGAGGGGAACTCCCAAGACCCATTGTGCCAGTTTGAATAGGAAAAAGGCCGAGGGACCCGTCTAACGGGGATGGGCAGGGACCGGAGGCCACATGTGGAACTGGCTATCCACTGGTCCCCTTCCAACGTACAACAGGTGTTGGCCTTGGTGGATACAGGTGCAGAATGTTCCCTTCTCTATGGAAACCCAGAGCGGTTTGCTGGGACCCCAGTGGCCATTGACGGTTATGGGGGCCAAACTGTTCAAGTGAAGCCAATAACTATTCCATTGGGGATAGGGAGACTGCCTCCTAAGCCATATAAGGTGTATGTATCTCCTATTCCTGAATATATTTTGGGGGTAGATGTCTTGCAAGGATTGTGGTTGGAAACTACAGCTGGGGAGTTCCGGCTGCGGATCAGGGTTGTGAAGGCAGTATTGCGGGGACATGCATCACATTCCCCTTTGCAATTACCCATCCCTCGGCGTGTGACTAACACCAAGCAGTACCGCCTGCCAGGTGGTTATGAAGAAGTCACAGGGACAATCCTTGAACTAGAAAAGGTGGGGATCATCCGGCCAGCACACAGTCCTTACAACTCCCCAGTATGGCCTGTGCGCAAAGCAGATGGAACCTGGAGAATGACAGTAGATTACAGGGAACTTAATAAAGTTGTTCCCCCTTTGCACGCTGCTGTTCCCTCGATAGCTAACATGATGGATCGGCTAAGCCATGAGTTGGGGACATACCACTTTGTGGCAGACTTGGCCAATGCTTTTTTCTCTATTGATATAGCCGCAGTGAGTCAAGACCAATTTGCCTTCAGTTGGGAAGGGAGACAATGGACCTTTACAGTGTTACCCCAGGGCTATTTGCATAGCCCCACCTTGTGCCATGGGCTGGTGGCTGCTGACCTGGCTAAATGGAAACAGCCAGAGGTAGTCCGCATGTACCATTATATTGATGATATTATGCTAACTAGTGATTCTCTTTCAGAATTGGAGCAAGCAGTCCCTACCCTGCTATCCCATTTGAAAGCATGTGGTTGGGCAGTTAACGAGAACAAATTACAAGGACCTGGGTTATCTGTTAAATTCTTGGGAGTTGTCTGGTCGGGTAAGACAAAAGTTATCCCTGACGCAGTTATAGATAAGATTCAAGCATACCCCGTGCCCACTACGGTAAAACAGTTACAGGAATTCTTAGGTTTGTTGGGGTATTGGCGAGCATTTATACCGCATTTGGCTCAGTTACTACGCCCCCTGTACAACCTTATTCGAAAGGGGGTTCGCTGGGATTGGACTGAGCAGGCGCAAGGTTCATTTGCAGCTGCTAAGAGAGCTGTCAAGGTGGCACAGGCCTTGAATGTGTTTGATCCTGCCAGGCCCTGTGAGCTGGATGTTCATGTAACCTCAGAGGGGTTTGGATGGGGCTTGTGGCAGCGGACAGAGCGCCTACGGCAACCTATTGGATTTTGGTCCCAATTGTGGAAAAGTGCTGAAGTTCGTTACTCATTAGTAGAGAAGCAGCTGGCAGCTGTGTATGCTGCCCTCCTGGCAACTGAGAGTATTACAACCACAACACCAGTTACAGTCAAAACAACATACCCTATAGCTGGATGGGTGAGAGATTGGGCAACTAAACCCATAGTGGTATGGCCCAAATGTCTACCCTGGCCAAGTGGGGTGCCTATCTGCAACAACGCTGTGCTCTTAGCACCAGCCCATTGAGGGCAGAACTGCAGGAGGTCTTGGGTCCAGTCACCTATGCGACCTTAGAGTCAGGTGCAACTGGGGCTCAGGAGGCAGAACCTGAGGTCAGTCCTTACCAGGAGGGGCGGGTGCCCATCCCCGAAGATGCCGGGTATACTGATGGTTCCAGCAGGGGCCAACCTGCCAAATGGACGGCTATCGCCTTCCATCCGGCCACTGAGACTATTTGGATGGACACGGGTACAGGCCAAAGCAGCCAATGGGCAGAATTAAGAGCTGTTTGGCTAGTTGCCCATAATGAACCTTCACCTCTGGTGATCTGTACTGACAGTTGGGCTGTCTATCGTGGACTGACCCTTTGGATTGCTACTTGGCACATTAACCAGTGGATGGTAATGCACCGTCCATTATGGGGTCAGGCCATGTGGCAGGACTTATGGGAAATAGGACACCAGAAGCAGGTGACAGTATATCATGTCACAGGGCATGCCCCTCTAGCCCATCCTGGGAATGATGAGGCAGATACGTTGGCAAGGGTGCGATGGTTGGAGACTGCACCTGCAGGTGATGTGGCACAGTGGCTCCACCGGCGCCTGCTCCGTGGAGCAGGACAGAAAACTATGTGGGCTACGGTTAAGGCTTGGAACTTGCCTGTGTCCTATGCAGAGGTACTTGCAGCCTGTGAGCAATGTGCAGTATGTTCCAAGGAACACCCTCGGAGACCACTGGTGTCACCTGGACAGATCCAGAGGGGTCATGTCCCACTGACACGATGGCAGATAGACATCATTGACCCTTACCAAAGTCAGAAGGGTACCAGTATGCAGTCACTTGTGTAGATACTGCCACCAGGCTGCTTGCTGCTTACCCCGCTCGTAACCCTGACCAGAGGGCAGTCATACAGGCTCTGGACCGCCTGAGTGCTGCATACGGGCGACCACTGGTCCTTGAAAGTGACAATGGTACCCACTTCACTGGTTCAACGGTGAGGCAATGGGCTCAAAAGCTGGGGGTGGACTGGAAGTACCATGTTCCCTACCACCCCCAGGCTGCTGGCATCATTGAGCGTTATAATGGACTCTTAAAGCAGGGACTGCGACAGGAGGAGGGCACCGGCTCTCTTACTGGATGGACGCGCCACTTATGGACAGTACTTCGGATTTTGAATGAGCGACCTCGACGGGGAAGCCCAGCTCCAGTAGAGGCCCTCCTGCATCGGACAGCTGCCCCTATTCAGTTGCAGATACACACTAAGGACATTTTACTCAAGCCAGGTTTTGGACAGCAGGGCAACGTGCTCTTGCCTGCTCCAACAGCCCTTCTTAAAGGACAACGGCTTCAATGGACTTGGCCCTGGACTGTACAGGCCCCCCATCTGAGATGGGTGGCCTTGTTGGCACCATGGGGAAAGGGGCTAGAGGTGGACCTCCAGTTAACTCCTTGGGCAACCAGCACCTGGCCACCTAAGGTAGAAGTGTATTATCCCTTGAGTGCTCAAGGGGACAGCATTTTGAAGGGCACCTTTGTAATTTCTTTATGGCCAATAAGGAGTTCCCCTATTTTACTACACATAGAACCAACAGATGCTGGTGTATTGGCCAATAAGGTTTGTTATGCCCGCTCAGGGCGGCCTCTGGTGCCAGCTACAGTGCTGTCTGCAGATAAAACTCTGGCCTGTATTCTGCCAGAGGGAAAAGATTTGCCTCTCTTGGTGCCACTGACAGCTCTCTCATTTCACCCATAGTTTTTGATCTGTTAATCCTATTGCTGTAGTTGGTACTATTTCTGTTTATGCAATGTATCCTACTCTTTGCACAGTGACCATCATGGAAGATGCCTGTGGTTTAGATTGTAAAGCGAGCAAAAGGGGTGGAATGTTGGTCAAATAAGTTTGTAAACATGATATATATGTTTGCTCGCTTGTGACTTATAATGGGTGTGGGGGACAGGCTATAAGCAGGCCAGGTTGTTGTAGCCTGAGGTTTGGTTTTGGGACTAAGCTTTTCCCCACACCCTTGACTGATTGTATGATCTGGGTGGTGCACTCTCATGAGAAATCCAATTATGCCTTGGATAAGTGACTTTGTATCGGAGACTTCCTTGTTTGTATATTGGATTAAGGGATTTTGGTTTTCTACACTATAAAGTGGGACAGACCAGGAGCTCAGACACACAGTTCCTGCTATCACAATTGCAGGGGCTCCCCTGATCCCTTGCCCTTCATGGGAAGAGCTGGTTTTCTGCTTTTCCCTTGTCTTCTTTTGTGGTTTGCCTGTCTTGGTGAGACACCAATAAATAGGATGGCCCCCCATCCTCTGACTCCGCCATTTCTTTATCGTCTGCCCGAATCCAATGGGAACCTGCATGTGAATGGTCACGATGACGGCTCCTGGCCTTACAACAATATTATTTTAATAAAAATATATTTTAATAAAAATATAATTAGATATCGTATAAATATCCAAACTGTATCGCAATCAATTGAAACAATATTTAATTAATAGAATGAGCTTAAAGGAGTTATAGCACAAATAAAACAATTATTTTGTTTTACAAACAGCCTGGACACGTTTTCAGTTGTCAACTGCAGCTATTGTCTATGCTAAAATGCCACTTAATTCAGAACACTTGACCACAAAAATAACGGTTTGACCTTGGGTGCGCACTGGCAAACTCCGCCTAAAAGAATGTGGGTTTCACATCGCTGCTAAACGTCAAACAGTTCATATCAAATACAGACGAGTACAAAAGTTGTAGATCTTTATAATGGAATTTTTTTTAAATGAAGAAGTATAGCAAATCCATTTGACCAATTATTGGAAGTTAACCCTAGATTAGTCACATGCGGAATTCTTTTCCGCGTATCACTATCTTATTAAATATCTCGATTTCCGTAATCAAAGATGCTTCCGCTTCTGAGTAGCTGAGATTTTAAAGTAGCAGAGAATATTAAAAATTTAGGCCTGACTTGTGGTGGCGCAGTGGATAAAAGCGTCGACCTGGAACGCTGAGTTCGCCGGTTCGAAACCCTGGGCTTGCCCAGTCAAGGCACATATGGGAGTTGATGCTTCCTGTTCCTCCCCCTCCTCTCTCTCCCTCCTTCTCTAAAATAAATAAATAAAATCTTTGCCTGACCTGTGGTGGTGCAGTGGATAAAGCGTTAACCTGGAAATGCTGAGGTTGCCGGTTCGAAACCCTGGGCTTGCCTGGTCAAGGCACATATGGGAGTTGATGCTTCCAGCTCCTCCCCCCTTCTCTCTCTCTGTCTCTCTCTCTCCTCTCTAAAAAAAATGAATAAATAAAAAAAATAAAATTAAAAAAAAAAGATATTTAAAAAAAAAAATTTAATCGCAGGCCACATAAACTCATTACACGGGCAGTATGTTGGCCATGCCTGGACTATGCTGTCCTCGTTAGTACTGGAATTATGGCAAAGATAAAGGATACTGATGGCAGGTTTGAGAGAAGTGATTTTGAACTGAGTCTTAATGATTTGATGGGATTATGGTCAGGCTGAGATGAAAACTATTCTATTATGTTTGTTTTCTCAACTCCTGAGTGATCAATGTCTTTTTACTGCCTTCAAATTTCTCATTCAAGTCATATTGGGTACATAATAATAGTATGCAAAGTATTAAAGAAAAGATTCCACCATGACTTACACTGCTTGTTAGGAGTTTAGAATTCAGGGATATTACGTACTTGATGAAGAAATCATTGAATTTTGCCTAACAATCCAAAATTCTTAAATTTGAAAAAAAATTAGATGTAACTTTATCATCAATGTAAGGACCAAACAAGCAATACAAGTAATTTCTCTTCTTATTGCTTTAGAAATCTCTACAAAAGTAGATCTGGGGACAAGGGGACTAGCCACACTGCACTGTCTTATTCCTATTTACTCTCTCTCTCATTCTCTCTGAAGCCCAGCGAATTCGTAAACATGAAATCAGTGGTTTCACACAAACTGGGCATCTTACTATTGCCTTTTATTAGTTCACTCACTCTCCTATTTACTTTTCTAACTTTTAAACCCTTACATTTGTTTACTAGTTTCTTACAGAACTGCATGCAGACCTTCGCCAATCAGACAACTGGAAAAATCTACCTAATCCTACACATCAACCCTGAAACCTGCCCTCATGAAACAGAAAAATCTGAAACCCTGTGTAAAGCCAGGAGCCGCCATCGGGGCCATTCCCATGCAGGTTCGCATTGGATTCGGACAGTCGGTAAAGAAATAGCGGAGCCAAAAACTGATGGGCCATAGCCTTTAATCCTACCTTGCACCCGGCAGGCAAGTAAAAATACACACTGGGCTCCAAAACCCAGTCACACTCAGTGCTCACAAAGCCACTGACTTATCCGAGTTTCCTAGAATCAAAGGTTTCTAGCTCACCAGACTTATTCACCTCTGTTCCCCATCTCCTTCCTTATCCCAAATACAAACTCTACACAAATTGGCATCTCACTCAGCACTCCACCATCTTGGCTGCTTCTCTTGGCCTCCTCCACATGGCCTTTCTCTGCTCTCTCTTCTAATTATAATCTCAGGAACCCAGAGTGCGTTCCCTTCTACCCCTATTTTATAGTGTAGCTTCACAACCTCTAATCCAATATACAAAATAGGGAAGTCTCTAATACAAAGTCACTTCTGAGGCATGATTGGATTGTACCACCCCACATCAAAAAGGGTGAGAAAGGCTTAATCCCAAAACCAAGCCCCAGGCTACAATCCCCAACACATATTAATATCACCTGGGCAACGGCCTCTTTAACAAAGTGAGCATAATACATTTTATCTGCCCAACACCCTGTATCAGCAAACCTCCTAAATTCTATCTTTCAACCTCTACAGGTCCCCTAACCCTAAAGCTCTCTCATATTCCTGAAGAACTAGGAGAATAAATAGCAACACCTGTTGGGCAGATAAAATGTATTATGCTCACTTTGTTAAAGAGGCCGTTGCCCAGGTGATATTAATGTGTGTTGAGAATTGTTGTAGCCTGAGGCTTGGTTTTGGGATTAAGCCTGTCCCACCCTTTTTGGTGTGAGGTGGTACAATCCTATCATGCCTCATAGAAGTGATTTTGTATTAGAGACTTCCCCATTATGTATATTGGATTAAGGGTTTGGATTTCTACACTATAAAATGGGAACGGAGCGGGAGTTTGCGCTCTTGGTTCCTGAGGTTAGCATGAGAGAGCAGAGAGAATAGAGCCAGCAGCGGGAGGAGGCCACGTGGAGAAGGTCAGGAAAAGCAGCCAAGATGGCGGAGTACTGAGTGAGATGCCAGTTTGTACAGAGTTTGTATCTGGGATAAGGAAGGAAATGGGGAACTGAGGAGAATAAGGCTGTTGAGCTAGAAACCTTTGATTCTAGGAAACTCGGATAAATCAGTAGCTTTGTGAGCACTGAATGTGGCTGGGTTTTGGAGCCCAGTGTGTATTTTTACTTGCCCGCCGGGTGCAAGCTAGATTAAAGACTATGGCCCACCAGTTTTTGGCTCCATGGTTTCTTTACCGACTGTCCGAATCCAATGCGAACCTGCATGGGCTGGGCTCCTCTGATAGTGGCCCTGGCCTTGGCTCCTGGCTTTACAACACCTCTTAACATCTTTTCCCCTTCACATAGTAAAAGGACAAGATCACTGGGTCTTCTTGGAGCCTACAAACGGACATGTAACATTTCTTTTAACTCAGGCTAACTGCTCTCTCCTGGTCTGCCAGGAAAAAATATCTCTAACTTTACCATGGCAGAACGTTCACACACACACACACCCCTATATAACCCTCATTATCTCTGCATTGCTAATCTCCAAATACCTGCCTTTTTCTTTATTAAATTCCTACAGGCCGGGATGAGAGAAATCTCTAGGATTACCTACAATCAAATGCTCCTACACTCCTATTCCTCAATACCCCAAGGAGAACTTCATGAGGGAAATATCAAGTAGGTAGGGATGACAGCAGGAAGAAGCCGTTCCTCAGCCCGAGAAGTTCCCGCCTGAATGTTCTCCAAACCCTCTTCCTCTTTACCACACATAATCAATCCTTCTAAAAAAACTTACACCAACAGGTTTCTTGTATCTTAAAATCTCCACATGTCCTCTCATTTGAGAGGAACCAGACCAGCACGTCTCATGAGGCTCATCCAGGAGACCATGCATCACCATGTCACTCTGTCCACTCAGCACTCGCAGCAAGCAACTGACAATTATTACCCGCAAAATTTTTTTACTTCCTCACTCAGGTTTTCAGAGACATCACCTGGTTCAGACCTCACAGCATGGAAATTGATGACCTCCTTAACTGGATGAGGGATGTTGGGCAGATAAAATATATTATGCTCACTTTGTTAAAGATAACACAAGGAGGCCATCACCCAGGTGATATTAATGTGTGTTGAAAATCCTTGTAGCCTGGGGCTTGGTTTTGGGATTAAGCCTTTCCCACCCTTTTTGATGTGGGGTGGTACAATCCAATCATGCCTCAGAGAAGTGACTTTGTATTAGGGACTTCCCTACTTTGTATATTGGATTAGAGGTTGTGAAGCTACAATATAAAATGAGGGCGGAATGAGAGTTTGCTCTTGGTTCCTGAGGTTAGCATGAGAGAGCAGAGAAAGTAGAGCCAGCAGTGGAAGGTGGCCACATGGAGGAGGCCAGGAAAAGCAGCCAAGATGGCGGAGTGCTGAGTGAGATACCAGTTTGTACAGAGTTTGTATCTGGGATAAGGAAGGAGATGGGGAACTGAGGAGAATAAGGCTGGTGATCTAGAAACCTTTGATTCTAGGAAACTCGGATAAGTCAGTGGCTTTGTGAGCACTGAATGTGAGTGGGTTCTGGAGCCCAGTGTGTATTTTTACTTGCCCGCCGGGTGCAAGCTAGAATTAAAGATGACAGCCCATCTGCTTTTGGCTCCTTTGTTTCTTTACTGACTGTCCGAATCCGATGCGAACCTGCATGGGCCAGAAGGCTGCTGTGATAGTGGCCTTGGCCTTGGCTGCTGGCTTTACAGGGACTTGGCTTGGCAAGGTTCCCTTCTTGAGTTCTCTCCAGAAGAAGCAATAATTTTCCAATTTTTTCTCCTCTTTCTCCTCATCACCCCTTATCATATATTATAAAAGTAATAACTGCCTTTCTTTTATATGTAACCACAGAGTTGAGAAATTATAGATATGTAAATTCCAAACTGCCCTCTTGTTCCTCTTATCTGTCAGACCTCACCCTTACTGGACTATTGGCCCTGAGACAGAGGAATTCCAAAAGCTGACAAACCGCCCCAAGGAGGGGCTCCGGACATACCAGGACTTTTGCCTCAGTATCCCCTCAGGCTCTCCCAAACACTATATAGCTTTCCCCTAGTCTGTAACTGGTGCTCTTCTCCCCCCCCCCCCAGAAGTGCCCGGCAGGGTTCCTTTCTTCCTTTCAATAAAGCCTGTTACTCTGGTCTTTAGGACTCCCATGGATTCCAACAATAACTATCACTGAGTCCCTTGAAAAGGTAAGGGAAAATAATGAAGCATTATTTTTGGTACAAAGGTAATATTCTTGTCAGTTCATCAGGGACTTAGTCATGCTGATGATTTAGAAGGTGGGTAAAAACAAGGAACATATGAGTTTCTGTGAGGGCTCCACAGTCTAAGTATTGCTAACATATGGGTGAGGTCTAAGTATCCTGTTAGCCTTTCTTTGTATTGACTTCTCTCACATCAAAATAATATAAGCATGAGGAAGTACTCTCAAAATCAGCAGGTACCTGCAATTCATTGCCTAGATGCTTCACAGTGAGGGGTGTGTTCAAGTGAGCTGTGAAAGTAGCCTGTGGCAGTATTAGCCTCCACCAGGAACTCAACAGACCAAATCTTGCATAACACAGTATCTTACTGTTTCAAAAAATAATATTGATTTAAATAAATAGCACATCATAAACCTTGCCAAAGCTAATGATAGCTCCATTAAAACTAAAAAGGGCTTAAGGAAGTACGTGTTCTAAGTAGCCATGCAAGGAGTTAGTGTTTCCGTCAAAAATAATCTTGGTTATGAGAATTATTAGATCCCAGACTGATGAAATTCGATCTCTATGAGAATAAATGAAACACTAATATTGCACATTACTTTTATCGTCTGTGCAAACCACTAGAAAAGAATAGAACATCAAACTAAAAAATTTACCTAATAATAAGTGTGGTGTTAATAATTACAATATTTTAATATGAGAAAGAGAAATGTTTAATAATTAATAACAAAATTGCTCTCATGACCTACCATTGTAAAAAAATTAAGAAGAATTAGACTTTATAGAACTTTTATATAAATTTATAAAAGACAGATTTTCTCTGATAGTTTTTTATTGGCTTTACCATTGCATTTTAACTACTATTATTAAAATAAAAGTTATAATTATAAAGTTTTCAAAATTTAGTAACTACAGAAATAACAGAGAAATTAAATATAAAGTTGAAGTTCCATACCATTTTGATATTAAAATTAAGAAATAATGAGCATTTTGTGTGATAATTTGGCTATGAAAGAAAGTTTCATTATTTTGAAAATGTCTCAATATTGTTTGTATAATCCTGGAATAAAAAGACAACAGTGGTTTTAGTGAATATTGGATTGCAATGCACTGCAAAATCTAGTAGAAACCTTGTTAAAATGCCTGCCAATTCCATTCAATTTTACTATTGTTGGGCAGATAAAATGTATTATGCTCACTTTGTTAAAGATAACACAAGGAGGCCGTCGCCCAGGTGATATTAATGTGTGTTGAGAATCGTTGTAGCCTGGGGCTTGGTTTTGGGATTAAGCCTTTCCCACCCTTTTTGATGTGGGGTGGTACAATCCAATCATGCCTCAGAGAAGTGACTTTGTATTAGAGACTTCCCTGTTATGTATATTGGATTAAGGGTTTGGATTTCTACACTATAAAATGGGGACGGAACTAGAGTTTGCTCTCTTGGTTCCTGGGATCATTAGAGAAGAGAACTGAACAGAGAATAGAAGGAGGCCACATGGAGGAGGCCAGGAGAAGAAGCTAAGATGTCGGAGTGCTGAGTGAGATGCCAGTTTGTGTAGAGTTTGTATCTGGGATAAGTAAGGAGATGGGGAACAGAGGTGAATAAATCTGGTGAGCTAGAAACCTTTGATTCTAGGAAACTCGGATAAGTCAGTAGCTTTGTGAGCACTGAATGTGACTGGGTTTTGGAACCCAGTGTGTATTTTTACTTGCCCGCCGGGTGCAAACTAGGATTAAAGATGACAGCCCATCAGTTCTTGGCTCCATTGTTTCTTTACTGACTGTCCGAATCCAATGCGAACCTGCATGGGCCGGGCTGTTCTGATGATGGCCCCGTCTGTGGCTTCTGGCTTTACAACTATATTGTGAGCAAGGAAGAGAAACTTTATTAAATGCCCCTTAAGATAAAATAAAACTTTTTTGTTACCTATAAAACACTATTTAACATCATTCCTATTTTATAATATAGCACATAATGTACTTCCTTTCACAAGTAAAAATCTAATAAATGATAAAATGGTATTAACTGGAGTCACAGTAAAAGTAAGATTGTCATGGATACTATATTAGGTAAACTAAAAGGATTCTAATTTGTTTAATTGGAAGTTCATGCTCTTGCACAGATACTGGGTTTGTATGCATGTATAATAAATATTTAAAAATTTTAATTTAGCAAAAATAAAAATATTTGTTTATATAATAAGCATCAAAAAATTAAGCAATGAATCTGAGATGTAATGAATTAAAATTTTTCTAAAAAAATGAATAATAAAATATTTATATGACCTTTATCTGAAAATGTTTCAAAATAACTTGTAGACAGAGATTTAACTTCAACCTGCAATCTATGAATAGACAAAAAAAATACATAAAAATTAAAAAAGAAAATAGATTCCCTTTTTCATTATTTGATTATGATTTATTGAAAACTATATTATCAATTATTGATCAAAATTAATGAAAATCTAGAGATATAATATCTCATTATTTGAATGTTATGAGGTGAGTAAAGAGGGACAAATATATGATGACAGAAAATGATTTGACTTTGGGTGATGGGCACCCAGCTCAATCAACAGTTCAAAATGCTACAGACATGTTAACCTGAAACCTATGTACTCTTATAATATATTAATCAATCTCACTCCATTAAATTTAATTTATAAATAAAAAAATTTACTTATGTTACTTATGTGAGCTTAAATACACTTTCACATAAACTATTCTCTCAGTGAAAAAATGAACTCCTGCTTTTGGTTTGGTTTGTTTTATGTATGAATTAAACCATTGAACCTTTTAACTGTGTCTGTAATACTGAAACAATGTAATGTTGAATAATTTCTCCTCTGTCTTCACCTTTTAGTTTAGCTATCTATCTTTGATGCCTTTTTTTTACCTATAATTTCATCTGTTAAATGACATAGTTTATTGATAACAAGAAGAATATTGGCAACTACCAACTTTTTTATCCTCTCTAGTTCATTCTGCAGGTGTCACCTTCCAGCCTGTTTGTTTGCATACCATACATATTTAATATCTACAAATTTTCTTTTCATAATATTTGTTCACTCATCCACATCATTAAAAATGTTAAGTGAAGACAAACCCAGAACCAGCGCTCTCTTTCACCTTGAAAGATTATGCTGACAAAGAGGTTGGACTTGATTGAATTATTTTTAATACTTCAAGGATTATTGGCATAGAATTAGTTTCCCAAGGAAATGTATGTATGTGTGTGTGTGTGTGTGTGTGTGTGTATATATATATATATATATATATATATATATATATATGACAAACTGTTTTAATGCACGCAAACGAGATGGTAACCAAAATAGTACCTGAGAGAAACAGGTGTATAGGTGTATGCCCAGTGTGGGCACATCACTGGAGGGGTAACTTTTTGAGGTTAGGGGGAAAAGGATTAGTAAAAGCTGAAGAAAGGGGAGTTAGGGAAGAGAACAACTTTGTCTTTGCCAATTTCTTAAGGACCAATTCAGATAATATTTCAGTTTTTTAAGTTCTAAAATGATACATTTGTTTATATTATTAATTTTTTTTAATTGATAATATTTCAGGTTTCAGTGAAGTATTGGAAAAATAAAATTTATTTGTCATAGAAGATGTGTTAAAAAATATATTGACTGGTTTTAGGGAAAGGAAAGAGAAAAATACACTGATTTGTTGTTCTATTTATTTATAAACTCATAGGTTATTTCTTGTATGTACCCCAGTAAGGGATCAAACCCACAAATTTGGAGAATTGTGACAATACTAACCAATGAGCTACCAGGACAGGGTCATAAAAGATGTGTTTAGATTTCTAATGCAGGAAGTCTATTTATCAACTGTTGATTTGTTTTTGTATCCCCCTAAATGTTGGTCTATTAAAAAATGCTCTTACATATGATTTTCATACAAATAGTGTAATAGAAACAGGTTAAATAAAAAATTTTACATTTTCTGTACATAAGTTAAATTGAAGATAGAGAAGTTTTGTATTTGTTTTCAGAGAATATGGCAGGTGTTGGGTGGATAAAATATATTATGCATACTTTGTTAAAGATGGTGCTGCCAACGTGGAAGCCCATTGCCCAAGTGATAATATTAGTTGCCGTTCTTGCTTGAGATGGGTGTGATTATGTTGATATATGTTGCGGGAGGGCTTTTGTGCCAAAAGATTTTAAAAGGAAGAGAGATCACATTGTTCCAGGGGAAGTGTGATTACATTCTATGAAGAGCCCATGCTGTAGGAGAGCAGAAAAAGGCCACATGGAAGAAAGGAGAAGCAACCAAGATGGCGGAATGCTGAAGGAGAAACTAGTTTGTGCAGTTTGTGCAGAGAGGAGATGGGGAACAGAAGTGAATAAGGCTGGTGAGCTAGAAAACTTTGGTTCTAGGAAACTCGGAAAAGTCAGTGGCTTTGGGAGCCCTGAATGGAAAGGGAAGTGTTTTCCCACTGTATATATTTCTTCCCTGCCAAGTGCAAGGTAGGATTAAAGCTAATGGCCCACCAATACTTGGCTCTGTTGTTTCATTACTGTCTGTCCAAATCAAATGCAAACCTGCAAAGGCCAAGCAGCTGTGATGGTAGCTGTGCCTACTTACTTTACAGCAGGCTACACATAACATGGTTTGTTTCAATAAAAATATCTTCTGAAACAACAATATTAAGAAAGGAATAAAATAAAACCAAAGACACACACTCTAAGAGATCCTATTTTTTTTAGCTTCAACCTTATTATTTTTATTTCTTTTTGTTTCTGCTCCTTCTTTATCTAACATTCTTCCTTTCTCTTCTCTCTCTCTCTTTCTTTCTTTTAAATTTATAAGGGTGACATTGGTTAATAAAATTATATAGGTTTCAGGTATATGGTTGTACAATACATAACACTGGGGAACAATTTTTTTTCCTTTTCTGTTGCATGAGGTTTTAGAACTTTTTTAATATATTTCTGCATCACTGATTCCAAATATGAAATTTGTTTTTTGGTGTGTGCTCTAGTTTTTATGCAATTTTAATTTCTTTTTGTTACAGTTAATGGCATGCATTGGTTTTTAAATTGGAGTTAAAGAGCCATGACTCTTAAATTGAACATAACCACAAGACAATTATCGTTTTATAAACATCATTTTTACATAATTGCAGTTGTTTTTAAATAAAAAAGTTACCTGATACTAACAGCCTCTTATTTTTCTTTAATATTGAATCATGGCTTCTTCAAGTAGGTGATAAATGTAAGAATAGTCCTGATACCTTCTGTTATATATATGGCTATGACACGCTTCAACATCAAAGGCTCAATGTTTCATCATTTGTGATACGTGCATATATTGCCTATTTTTAAGTTCCTGTTGGCAATCAAGACAAGAATTGGGCTCCTCATATTGTGTGTCATAATTGTAAGGAAATGCTTCGTGACTGGACAAAAGAAAAATGCAAAGGAATGCCTTTTGGTATTCCCATGGTTTGGCATGAACCTAAGGACCACGGCAGTGACTGTTATTTCTGTCTGATTTATACAAAGGGCATCAAGAAGAAAAAAAAAAACAGCATATGATCGCATATCCTAATATTCCTTCAGCAGTACGACCTATCCCACACTCTGAGACACTACTGTTTCAGTTTTCAATGGTTTTATTTCTTCTAAGGATGAAGAAAGTGAACATGGTGATCAAGTGTATTTTGATAAGATGCATGAGGAAATGGTTGTAGAATTTGAAGGGTCTTCTTCTGATGCCAAAAAGTCATTAAACCCTCAGCAGTTTAGCCAACCTGAATTGAATGACTTAGTAAGAGATTTGGGCCTATCAAAGAAAGCAGCTGAGTTATTAGCCTCCAGGCTTAAAGAAAAAAATGTACTTCACTGGTCAGCTAAAGTATCCCATTTCAGGAAGCATGAACAAATTTTTGTAGACTTTTTTTTCCAAAGACAAACACTTTGTTTACTGTCATAATATCAGTAGTCTTCTCAGCCAGCTAGGTGTTACTACTTACAGTCCAACAGAATGGCAGCTCTTTCTTTTTTTTTTCTTTTTCTGAAGCTGGAAATGGGGAGGCAGTCAGACAGATTCCCGCATGCGCCCGACCGGGATCCACCCGGCACACCCACCAGGGGGCAATGCTCTGCCCATCCAGGACGTCACTCTGTTGCAACCAGAGCCACTCTAGCGCCTGGGGCAGAGGCCAAGGCGCCATCCCCAGTGCCCGGGCCATCTTTTGCTCCAATGGAGCCTTGGCTGTGGGAGGGGAAGAAAGAGACAGAGAGGAAGGAGAGGGGGAGGGGTGGAGAAGCAGATGGGCGCCTCTCCTGTGTGCCCTGGCCAGGAATCGAACCCGGGACTTCTGCACGCCAGGCCAACGCTCTACCACTGAGCAAACCAGCCAGGGCCAGCAGCTATTTCTTGACAGCTCTAAACAGAGTCTGAAATATGTTCTCCTACACAACAGTAATGTTTATGCAGCGGCTCAAATTGGTTATTCAACTTACCTGTGAGAAGATTATAATGACATAAAAATTGTCCTTGACTTTCTGAAGTATGAGGAACATAATTGGATCATTTGTGTGGATCTTAAAATGGTAAATTTCCTGCTAGCACAACAGAGAGGTTTCAAAAAGTATCCTCGCTTTCTGTGTTTGTGGGACATCTGAGCTCAGGAGAAACATTGGACACAGGAGTGGCTGAAACTTGAAGCTCTGGAAGTAGGGATGCAAAATATTGTGAATGAACCTTTAGTTAATCGAGACAGGATTATTTTTTCCCCACTTCACAACAAACTTGGCTTAATAAGGCAGTTTGTTCAGGCTTTGACTAGAGAAAGTGAATGCTTTCAACATATTATTTCTGCTTTTTCTGCCTTTTCTTTCAAGAAAATAAAAGCAGGTGTATTTGATGGACCTCAAATTCGAACCATCATACATGACAAAGAATTTGCCAGGAAGATGAGTAAGGAGGAGAAAGCAGCATGGCGGTCTTTTGTGGCAGTTACAAAGAACTTCCTTGGCAATAAAAAAGCAGAAAACTATGAACTTCTGGTGCAAAGGATGCTGTTGGCTTTCCATGACATTGGATGTAACATGAGCATTAAGATTCATTTCCTGAACAGTCACCTTGATAAGTTTCTTGAAAATCTTGGAGCTGTTAGTGATGAGCAGACTACTGCTGGAGCATCAAACGAGATTGTCCTCAACAAGTAAACAAACGCAAGAGCTACAAATGCAAATTTTTGCCTGAATAGAATTTAAGTAAGTTTTGTGCAAATTTTATGATTCAAATAAGTGTTTTATATATTCTGTTTTGAAATTGTAGACAAATTCTGATGCAATCATATCTTTTAGTGTATTAGTGTATTTACTACATTATATAAATTATTAAATTTTCACAAAGATGATGCCTAAGAAGACACTCTACTTTATTATGTTAAACTAAATGTTGAAAATTTTATAATAAGATAAACCTAATATTTTGAATTGCAAAAAAACTGTAGCTTACAGATTAAAACTAATGTCAGATTTGAGATCAGCACACTCGAATTAGGTAAGAACAAGTATTTTTGTGAATGCAGCAAAAATTTTGTTCCCCAGTGTATTCTGTATATTGTATTCTGTGTTTACCAAGTCAAGTCTTTTTCTATCACAGTATATTCTTCCTTTAACCTCTTTTACCTGCCCCCCTTTTCCTCTGGTAATTAATACACTGTTATCTGTGTCTATGAGTTTGTTTGTTTGGTTGGGTTTTTATTTGTTTTAGTTAATCCCCTCAACTTTTTCACTCAGCATTGGAACTTCTAGCCTTGTGACAGCTATCATTTTATTTACTCATTTTCATTTTGCTTGTTAGTTAATTTTGTTAACTAGATTCTAGATATAAGGGAAACCATATATACATTACTTTATTTTTTTTAGCATGTCTTGCTCTTAATATACCCATTAGTCTAAAAAGTCTACTTATTTACACAGATCAATTTTTTTATATTTCTTGATTGAATTATCATCCAATCTTACCAGCTATTTGTTAAACATGCAAAATTAAGAAAAAAGAAAAGAAATATGAGTTATGAAACTCAAAACAAATCAACATCATAACAACTAATTATGATACCTAATGATAGATACCACTACCCAGCTGAAAATTAAAAAAAGAGAAACTAGGCTGAAAATAAAGTTATGGGCTGTTCATAAAAACACATATGTATCCTTTGTTTTTACATAAATAATCAAATTTAATAAATTATTTAATAATCTGTTAATACAAATATGCTGTTTTTCATTCCACTTTGCCACCGGGTTGCATTAGAGCTCTAACCTCGACAACTGAAGTCTCATTTCTTATGCCAATTTGCCACTTTTCTGTCAAATGTAAATGATCCTCTTTTCTAAACAGATTTTAAATAAATAGTATGAAGAAGAAACATTTTGAAAATCAAGACACAATTATCTGAGGGATTTAAACATAGTGTTTTTTATCAATGATCTAGCATTAAAACTTATAAACTCAATTTTTTAAATTAAAAAACTTCCTACGCTTACTGTATTATATAGCATACTGAGATAGTTTCTTTTATGACCAAAAGATAAACTAATTAAGTTTATGTGTATATTGTAATCTTTAGATAAAATACTAGTTTAAAAAAATCTATGAATAATAAGAACATTGTAGAGATTAAATAGAAATAAAATGGTAATTAACATGAAATCAGGAAGAAAAAAGAACAAAATCAAGTGGAAAGCAGAAAACAAAACTATACAGTAAGTTTTAATTCAACCATAAAGTTAAGAACAGTAAATACTAAATAGTATAAGTTGGGCAATTCAAAGAGAAGACTTTTCAGTTGTATTAAGCAAAGCAAGAACTACTTATATGTTGTATAAAAAAAAAACATAATTTAGGCCCTGGCCGGTTGGCTCAGTGGTAGAGCATCAGCCTGGTGTGCAGGAGTCCCAGGTTCGATTCCTGGCCAGGGCACACAGGAGAAGCGCCCACCCCTCCCCCTCTCCTTCCTCTCTGTCTCTCTCTTCCCCTCCCGCAGCCAAGGCTCCATTGGAGCAAAGTTTGCCAGGGCACTGAGGATGGCTCTGTGGCCTCTGCCTCAGGCGCGGCAGAGCAATGCCCAGAAGGGCAGAGCATCACCCCGTGGTGGGCATGCTGGGTGGATCCCGGTTGGGTGCATGCGGAAGTCTGTCTGACTGCTTCGTTTCCAACTTCAGAAAAATACAAAAAACACCAAAAAACAAACAAACAAACAAACAAAAAACCCACATAATTTAAAAATATATAGGCAAATAAAAGGATGGAAAGTAATATGTATACAAAGTATATGTATACAAACATGCACATTAATTAAAATAAAACTAAGGTACTTATATTGATATTAAACAAAGCAAAATTCAGAAGAAAGAAATAGTACCTATAAAGAAAATGAATTAGCCTGACCTGTGGTGGCACAGTGGATAAAGCATTTACCTGAAATGCTGAGGTTATGGGTTCAAAACCCCAGACCTGCCTGGTCAAGGCACATATGGGAATTGACGCTTCCTGCTCCTCCCCACCTTCTCTCCCTCTCTCCTCTCTAAAAAAATGAATAAAAAAATCTTTAAAAAAAGATAAAGAATTCTATTTCATAATTATAAATATTGGTTAATTCTTTGGAACTATATTATGATTCTAAATATGTATGCATTTAACAAGTCTTCAAAATGAATTAAAACACACACACACACCCTGTTAGATGGGATTTAAAAAATTAAGAAATTTACAATTATATGAAAAAGAATTCAACTCACTTCTGTCAGTAGTAGATAAAATGTCAAAGAAATACAGATAATTGCATAGAGGATTTGGACATACTCTCAAACAATTTGCTTTAATTAAAAAATTACAGCCTGACCAGGTGTGGCGCAGTGGATAGAGTGTAGGACTGAGATGCAGAGGACCCAGGTTCTCCAGCTTGAGCACGGGTTCATCTGGTTTGAGCAAAGCTCACCAGCTTGGACCCAAGGTCGCTGGCTCGAGCAAGGGGTTACTCGGTCTGCTGAAGGCCTCCCGGTCAAGGCACATATGAGAAAGCAATCAATGAACAACTAAAGTGCCACAACGAAAAACTGATGATTGAGAGGCTTCTCATCTGTCTCTGTTCCTGTCTGTCTGTCCCTATCTATTCCTCTCTCTGACTCTCACTCTGTCTCTGTAAAATAAATAAATAAATAAAAACAGCTTGTAAAAAAAAATTACAGAATCTTCTAGCCAACAATAGCAGAATACATATAATTTTAAAATGGAATACATGTAATTTTAAAATGCACAGAGAAAATTTTTCAAGATAGATCATATACTGAACCATAGAACATATGTAAAAAAAAACAAAAATAATTAAAATCATGCCAATTTCTTTTTTTTTTTTGATTGATTTTATTGAGGTGACATTGGTTAATAAAATTATAGGTTTCAGGCCCTGGCCGGTTGGCTCAGTGGTAGAGCGTCGGCCTGGCGTGCAGGAGACCCAGGTTCGATTCCCGGTCAGGGCACACAGGAGAAGTGCCCATCTGCTTCTCCACCCCTCCCCCTCTCCTTCTTCTCTGTCTTTCTCTTCCCCTCCTGCAGCAGAGGCTCCATTGGAGCAAGGATGGCCTGGGCGCTGAGGATGGCTCCATGGTCTCTGTCTCAGGCGCTAGAGTGGCTCTGGTCGCATCAGTGCGACGCCCAGAAGAGCCCAGCATCGCCCCCTGGTGGGCGTGACGGGTGGATCCTGGTTAGGTGCATGTGGGAGTCTGTCTGATTGACTCCGTTTCCAGCTTCAGAAAAAAAAAAATTATATAGGTTTCAGTGATACAATTCTATAATACCTCATCTGTATATTGTATTGTTTGCTCACTACCTCAAGTTAAATCTCTTTCCATCACTATTTCCCCTCTTTCCTCTCCTAACTCCCCAACCCCCTTTACCCTATGATAATCACAATATTGTTGTCTGTCTATGATGTGGTATATTTTGTTTTTGCATAATCCCTTCACCTTTGTCACCCAGCCCCCCTACATCCTTCCTTCTGACAGCGTCAGGCTGTTCTCTGCATCTTTGAATCTCTTTTTGTTTTTGTCTGTTAGTTTAATTTGTTTTAGTAGATTCCATACATAAGTGAAATCATATGGTGTTTGTCTTTCTCTAATTGTCTTGTTTCACTTTGCAAATTTATTTTCTTAAACATATTTGTATTAAAATAGAGAAAAAATAAGATTAATACTGAGAAAACATTCACATATTTAGAATTTTAAAAATGTACTTCTAAATAATGCTTATGTTAAGAAAGAAATCCAATAGGACATTTGACATTGTTTTTAAATTAAATAAAAATTAAAATGCAACACATTGAAATGCCTGGACTAAAGCTAAATCTATAATCACAAAAGAATTTTAAATATCAAATGATAATATTAGGAAAATTAAAAATCTTAAATCAATTAATTAATCAGCTATCTCTAAAACCTATAAAAAATTCAATTAAAAATAAAGGCAGAGGCCCTGGCCGGTTGGCTCAGTGGTAGAGCGTCAGCCTGGCGTGCAGAGGTCCCGGGTTTGATTCCTGGCCAGGGCACACAGGGGAAGCGCCCATCTGCTTCTCCACCCCTCCCCCTCTCCTTCCTCTCTGTCTCTCTCTTCTCCTCCCGCAGCCAAGGCTCCACTGGAGCAAAAGATGGCCCCGGCTCTGGGGATGGCTACTTGGCCTCTGCCCCAGGCGCTAGATTGGCTCTGGTCGCGACAGAGTGACGCCCCGGAGGGGCAGAGCATAGCCCCCTGGTGGGCAGAGTGTTGCCCCGTGGTGGGCGTGCCGGGTGGATCCCGGTCGGGCGCATGCAGGAGTCTGTCTGACTGTCTCTCCCCGTTTCTAGCTTCAGAAAAAATAAATAAATAAATAAATAAATAAAGATAGAGCCTGACCAGGTGGTAGTGCGGTGGATAGAGCGTAGGACTGAGATGCAGAAGACCCAGATTTGAAACCCAAAGATCACCAGCTTATCTTTGGGCTTAGCTGGCTTGAGTGTGGGGATGCTGGTTTGAGTATGGGATCATAGACATGACCCATGGTCATTGGCTTGAAACCAAAGATCACTGGCTTGAAGCCCTAGGTCATTGGCTTGAGCCCAAGGTTGCTGGCTTGAGCAAGGGGTTACTTACTCTGTTCTAGTCCCCCTCCCCATGTCAAGGCACATATGAGAAAGCAATCAATGAACAACTATGGAGCCACAATGAAAAATTTATGCTTCTTGCCTGACCAGGCAGTGGCGCAGTGGATAGAGCATTGGATTGGGATGCGGAAGGATCCTGGTTCGAGACCAGCTTGAGCGCGGGCTCATCTGGTTTGAGCAAAAGGCTCACTGGCTTGGACCCAAGGTTGCTGGTTCCAGCAAGGGGTTGCTCAGTCTGCTGAAGGCTCACGGTCAAGGCACATATGAGAAAGCAATCAATGAACAACTAAGAAGTCGCAACACGCAACGAGAAACTGATGATCGATGCTTCTCATCTCTCTCCGTTCCTGTCTGTCTGTCCCTGTCTATCTCTGCCTCTGTAAAAAAAAAAAAAAAATTTATGCTTCTCATCTCTCCTTTCCTGTCTGTCCATATCTGTCCCTCTCTCTGTCTCTCTCTCTCTGTCTCTCTCTCTCTGTCTCTGTCAAAAAAATAAAAATAAAAAGAATATTTTAATGTAAGCTCAAAAGGATATTTGTCTATATACATAATTACTGATATTTACATAGTTTGGAATATGAGAGGATGTAGCATAGGGATTTTACTTATGTTTAATTACTAAAAAGATTATTGAGTTAAGCTAATTTTCATTCTTATAAAGAAAAGATCCACAATTAATGGTAACAATAAAACTTAGAAATGCACCATCTCAATTGGTTGGCTTAATCAGCAAAATAATCTCTAGAGTTTGAAAATAACCAAACAAGATATTCTTTTCCAGAATTATGCTTTGTGTCTAATGAGGTATTTGCTTTAATCCCATTTCAAACTTGTTAACATTTCTCAAAAGGAAAACAAAACAAACACACCAACAAATAAATCAAAACCAAATATTCTAAGTAATTTTAATGAATTAAAACTGTACGGTATCACATTTTCCTAGTATAGTTCTCATGGAATAAGTACTGATTCTTGCACTGTGTGTTAGCTTAAATATCCACTCACCCCTTCATTAGTTAATAAAGAAATACTTCTAATTTTTAGCTGAACACATGATCACCTAGAATAAATATTATGTATATTACCAATTATTTCTTGACATGAGGCATGACAAATGTGATTAATTTTGGGAGCCATTAATTGCAAGCAGAAGCAATGTGAATAACTTCTGAGAAATTATAAAGTGAGGGTTAAACCTTATGCTTCTGCTTTTTTCTTTGGACAAGAGCAGTAGAGCAAGATTCGAGTAGCCAGATGAGCTGCAGCGTTGTAAGGAAGGCAAAACAGCAAGGTGAAATGAGTCTGGATGTCTGATGTCTTCACATCTCTCCGGGGTGTCTGTGTATATATGAGAGGAAAGGCAAAGTACCTGTCAATATTGATCAAGTGAGTTATCAGCCTTGCCTGTCCATTAGTATCACCAGAAAAACTTTTTAAAAAGCTTCAATGCCCAATCCTAACAAGGTCCCTAGAAAATTTTCCATGGCCTGTACTTCATATTTGATTTTACTCCATGAAATTAAAAAGGAAAATAAAACAAAACAAAAAGAAACCCTTAAAGATAAAACATTTTATTTTCTTGATTTTTATATTATCATCAGGGTACCAATTTAGCTATCATTTTATTTAAATTACAGCCCATGCTAATTTAAACTTTTAAGTCTCTAACAATTATAATTTATTTCAAAAAGTTATTTTTAATATTACCTTTTGATGAAAGACTATAATAATATTATTTGTTTAAACAAAATATTCAGGTTTTAATCCTTTTTGATAAGGCCTCATACACTTGTAGCTGCTGGTTTTTATTTTACTGTGCAAGGTTTTTATACAACAAAATATCAGCACCCACATAGCATAAATATGAACTGAAAACATGTTTCCTGAACAAGCAACAGGCTCTATAATTTAATTTTATTTACACTGATGAGTGCACACAAAGAAAAATCAATTTGCGGGAGTTTATTTTATTGGTATTGAAATTGTATCTTCCGTGATAAGCTTGGCACAAAATGTATGGTTTGTGTTCTAAATTCATTAAATTATTCTTTTGCTGTATTCTGTGGTGTTATGTAGTTTTATATGGGCTTGCTAGTTGAATCTTCAAAATTGGTTTTCCAAACTACAGAATAATAACTTCCAATATTTACCCCCCAAAAATCTCATTTATTATAGAGACACAATAAAAGGGCATAAAATGAATATAAATATCCAATTTATTCAAGGTTCTTCTGGAATTATTCTGAAAGTATTAAAAATAATAGGTTGAAAACCCGGATTTAGAACATAGGTTATTGTCTCTATCAACTTAATAACACCATTAAAACTTGCTCAGTATGCTTTTGTAAATAAGAAAAAAAATATTTACTTTAACTATATTGCAGGAACTCTCAGAAGATAGAAAACAATTGCAGTGTGCTCACCCAAACAAGATGAAGAACCATAGACATTCCTCCAAATCAATCAGTCAGTTATTCAGAAGAGCAATCGTTCATTCCCTCTGTACTTCACAAACGCTTCCACCATAACCTTGCATGTGTCCTGAGTGCAGCCCTCTCTGGAGGATTCACTACATCTTCCCCATGCCTTACATATTAGAATTCAGAGGTGGAATCTTCACCTTACATTAATTTTTATGCTTTAAGAAAATGTTAATATTATACCCAGAAATAAAATTATCTATTCTCCCAGACACAAGTAAACATTTATCTTTCTATACCATGAGCTTTATTAGTTCAATTGTTGGCTATATTTTTTTGTTCTAATAACCATTTATTTTTCCATTCCTATCCCCAAAGCTTTAAGCCATTTAGTTTTACTGAATTATATTTATTATTTATCTCATCTTAATTTTCCCTTCATCTAAGCCCTTCCTTTTTCCAGATCAGCCTTTTTATTATCTTTCTATTGCTGCATAACATATATCAAAACTCTGTGGCTTAAAATAAAGAATCAATCATTATACCACAGTTCTCTAGGTCAAGGATTAGTTGGATCCAATAGTTCATGTTCTCTCATAAAGCTGCAGTCACATGGTGGACCAGGGCTACCATCATCTAAAGACACAAATGGGTGAGAATCCACTTTCAAGATAACTCAGGCAGCTGTTGGAAGACCTTTAGTCCTTACTATTGTAGATGTTGCCTGTGACATTGACTTCTTGTCATGTGGGCTTCTCAAAGAGTTCAGCTGGTTCAGCATGGCATTTGGTTTCTTTTAAGAGTGTGAGAGCATTGGAGAAAGAAAGAGCTCAAGATAGAAGCCACAGTTTTTGTGCAACATAATCCTGAAAGTGGCACCTAGTACCACCTTATCAGATGTTCTTTAGGTATTAACAGTTCCCACTGCAGCTGTTCTTCTACATTATAAAGACTTCCAATTTATTGGTACCTCTGCCTTCTGCCATTCCATGAGAGCTTTCCTGTGGGCTGTGACTCCTTATGAGCAAAAACTATTGTTTTTCTCAGCCCTTGCTTTGTGTTAGGATCAACTGGGTATAATTTTTAAATTTCAGTTCTTTAGATCAGTGGTCCCCAACCTTTTTTGGGCCAAGGACCGGTTTAATGTCAGAAAATATTTTCATGGACCAGCCTTTAGGGTGGGACGAATAAATGCTCAAAATAAAATTATGTGACCGATGTAAAAACTGTGGTATTTTTAAATATAATTGTCGAACTTACGGTATTTATTGGACTAAGTTAAAGGAGGAATGAGCATGTCCTCATTATTCAGGCTATATTTAAATTTGTTATTCTGACAACATTTTATGTTATTTATTCTTTCTCTGTGGACCAGTACCAAATGGCCCACGGACTGGTACCGGTCCATGGCTCGGGGTTTGAGGACTACTGCTTTAGATCATCTGATATTAACTGAACAACTATTTCAGAAACTAGATATTGGGCACTAATACTTTATAGCGGCTCCTTTTGTGATTTTAACACGTAGCCATATTTAACAATCAACATTATATATTCTACAATTAAATAACAAACATTTCATTTGCAGTAACTAAAAACAGAAATTAGCCAACAGCTTGTATCAGACTAACCTGATCTACCACCTAGTCTTAAAGTTTCATTGGAACTTAGCCACGTTTATGTGTTATTTATGGGCTGTTTTTGCACTGCAAGCTCAGAATTGTGTACTTACTGTAAGGTGTTCTCCGCCAAGGAAGAAAGAAGGGTGTAGGCACCAAGTGTGGACTAACAAAAGCTTTATTCAGAGCGCATCCTGGGTGAAGTTCTTTGGTCCGCAAGACAGGCCAGAGAAGTTGCTCAGCCTCACCCGTGTGTGTGTGGGGGGGTAATTCATAGCATTGGTATGGTGGTGGCCAGTTGATATAAAGCGGCCAAAATTTTATTGGCTGACAGAAAGTCATTCTTTTTCAACGTGCTCCTGGGCCATTTCTTTTGTGGGCATAGATATGGGTGGTTTCAGCCAAAAGCCCCCAAACCTGGTTCCTCACTGACCTTCCCCCATTGTCAACCAACCTCACATTTCAACCTTTTATGTTAGATAGAGGCTCCGCTATTCATCTGGCTACTTCCTGCTGGTTAGGGGCATCATGGGGAAGAGAGGCCGGAAGGTGGCGGCTTTGAAGGTAGTCATGTATATGGGTGTAGGAGCATCTGGTTAACCATGGCTCGAGAAACTTTGCGGATGTGGCCCTGTAAGAATTTTTTAAAAAGAGAAAATATGAGTAATATGCTGATAATTAGAAAAGAGTTTAGGATAGGGGCAGCCCAGGTGAGGATGGGTGACGGCCATCAGGAGTTAAGCGGGTTGTAGGAAGAGAGATCCTTGCGCAGTTTCTCTTGCATACAGTTGAGGACATTGATGTTTTCTTCCCTCAGGCCAGTCTCACTGATATAGTAACAACATTGCTCCCTGCTTTAATTCACTCTTGGGGCAGGTTCCCAGTGGGAGGGACAGGAATAACAGGAGGATCTGCAGAGCCCAACTTTTTGGTGAGACAAAGACAGGTGGGGCCCAGTGGTTCTGACTGCCAGCAGTCCATATGGATTCCCATCCACCTGGGCTGTAGGGAGCCGGGCTGGAGCTCCCTCAGAAGAACCGTGTCTCCTGGGAGGGGGACCGCTGGGTGTGCTTCATCTGGACCCCCTATGGGAGGAAGGGTGCGGTCTGTGTGTTCCCTGAGAAGATGGAGGAATAAGGATAGAAAGGGAGGTATGTGGCAAAAGAAGGGGGGTTTACAGGTAAGTCGTGATTGATTAGGAATGGTCTACCATAAACCAATTCAAATGGAGTCCAGTGGGGTTTTGTGGGGTTGCTCTGATTCTGGTGAGTGCCAGGGGAAGGAGGTTTGCCAGGAGAGTCTGGTCTCGATGGAAAGTTTGGTTAGTTGACCCTTCGGGATGCCATGGGCCCTTTCCACCTTACCCGATGATTGAGGGTGATAGGGTATGTGGAGTTTCCAGGTAATGTTGAGAGAGGTGGCAACCTGCTGGACTATTTGGGCAGTGAAGGTTGGGACGTTGTCTGACTGGATAGTAGTTGGCAGTCCAAACTGCGGGATGATGTTTCCAATGAGAATGGAGGTAATGATGTCTGCCGTCTCTCAAGAGGTGGGAAATGCTTCTATCCACCCTGAAAAGGTATCAACAAAAGTTAAGAGATAATGGAGTTTTTTGTGAGGGGGCATATGAGTGAAGTCAATCTGCCAATCCTGGCCTGGCACGTGCCCCCTCAGTTGATAAGTAGAGAAGCGGGGGCAGAGTCCCCCTTGTGTAGAGGCTTTGGAACAGATAGTGCATGCTGCGTGTACCTTTTTGATAGTCTTCTAGAAGCCTGGGAAGAAAAAGAGTGGCTGCAAGAACCAATAGAGAGCTTTTGGCCCTATATGTAAGAAACAGTGGGTATCAGAAAGGAGAGTTTCAGCCTGTCCTTTTGGTAAGGCAATTCTATCTCCAAGAAATATTCATCCCTGGTTGCATATGTCCCCACCCTTTTTGAGGAGGGTGTGTTCTTCCTCAGGAGTGTAGGAAGTTTTCAAGGAGGTGGAAAGAAACATGAGAGGGGTGGGGGAGGATCCCAGGGTGAGGTTTCGAGCTGCTGCGTTGGCCCGAGCATTTCCCAAGGCCACCGGGTCCTGAGAGGTTTGATGGCCCTTACAATGTACCACAGCCACCTCAGTGGGAAGCTGTAATGCCTGCAAAAGTTTAGAAATGAGGGTAGCAGCCCTGGCCGGTTGGCTCAGCGGTAGAGTGTCGGCCTAGCGTGCGGAGGACCCGGGTTCGATTCCCGGCCAGGGCACACAGGAGAAGCGCCCATTTGCTTCTCCACCCCTCCGCCGCGCCTTCCTCTCTGTCTCTCTCTTCCCCTCCCGCAGCCAAGGCTCCATTGGAGCAAAGATGGCCCGGGCGCTGGGGATGGCTCTGTGGCCTCTGCCCCAGGCGCTAGAGTGGCTCTGGTCGCAACATGGCGACGCCCAGGATGGGCAGAGCATCGCCCCCTGGTGGGCAGAGCGTCGCCCCATGGTGGGCGTGCCAGGTGGATCCCGGTCGGGCGCATGCGGGAGTCTGTCTGACTGTCTCTCCCTGTTTCCAGCTTCAGAAAAATGCAAAAAAAAAAAAAAAAAAAAAAAAAAAAAAAAGAAATGAGGGTAGCTTTGATTATGGGGGAGCCCTTGGTAGTGAGGAAGCCCCTTCCCTTCCAGAGGGCAGAGTGACTATGGGTCATAAGAAAAGCATAGAGTCAGTATGTATGGTTATGTGTTTTCCCTGGGCCAGAGTGAGTGTCCACATGAGGGCAATTAGCTCTGCTTTCTGGGAAATGGTGCCCTCTGGCAGCTGTTGGGCCCCTAGAGTGGAGAAAGTCGTGACCACTGCGTAGGCTGCCCATCGTCGTCCGTCGGGTCCCTGTACAGAACTCCCATCTACAAAGAGTATTAGATCTGGATCTTTTAAAGGAGAATCTGATAATTCATCTCGGGGTCTGCTGAGGAAATATATTAGCTCTGTACAAGAGTGCGTGGGTTCTGGAAGTGTCATTGGAGCTGGCAGTAGAGTGGTTGGGTTGAGTCAGGGAGAGAGGAAAAGAGTGACTGAAGGGCTTTCTATGAGCATGAGGTGAAATTTTTGTAGGTGGGAAGGGCCCAATAGAGAAAGAAATTTGTGGGAAAGGAGGTTAGTTAGTGAGCCTGTGGGAGAAGACATTGATGGGTTGGGAAAGGGTGAGTTTAATAGCCTCCTTGGTGAGTTCGACTGCCTGCCGCACCCAGTGCCCGGAGGCAGGGCTGCCAGCCTCTGACGGTGGTGTCCAATTGTTTAGAGAGGTATGCTATGGGAAGGTATGTAGGCCCCACAGGTTGAGCCAATAACATTGCTGTGTCTTTCATCAGTGAAAAGGTGGAAGGGGCATCTGGGGTCAGGTAAAGCGAGAGTGGGAGAGGAGATGAGGGCGTCTTGAAGGGTAGAAAAAGCCCTTTTGATGGCATTGGGAAATGTGAGAGGTCCTGTGGGAGTCTCCTTTGCAGCCTCATAGAAGAGATTGGCTAAGAGAGCAAAACTGGGAATCCACTGTCTAAAGAAACATATTGGACTGAGAAAAGAAAGAATATGACCCACAGTGGTAGATGGTTAGAGACTGAGGAAGGTCTGAGTTCGATCTAAGGTAAGACCTTGGGTGGTGGGGGTTAAGGCAATGCCCAGGTAGACTACGAACTGAGAGTGAAGTTGAGCCTTAGTATAGGAGACACGATAACCCTTTACAGTGAGGAAGTTAAGAAGGTGGCGATGTATTTTCTTGAGGTAGACAGGTAGGAGCTGCAGAGGAGGAAGTCATCTACATATTGTAAGAAAGTACTAGTTTTGAGATTACATGCAGCTAGATCCCAGGCTACTGCATGCCCAAACAGGTGTGGGCTGTCCCTGAACCCCTGGGGTAGGACAGTCCACATAAGCTATTGGGCTGCGTTAATGTCCAGGTCAGTCCAAGTAAAAGCAAAGAGAAAGTAAGAGTGTAGAGCATTGGTTCTCAACCTGTGGGTCGCGACCCCGGCGGGGGTCGAACGACCAAAACACAGGGGTCGCCTAAAGCCATCGGAAATACATATTTTATTTAAAAATGTATTGTATAATAAGTATTTATTTTCCGATGGCTTTAGGCGACCCCTGTGTTTTGGTCGTTCAACCACCGCCGGGGTCGCGACCCACAGGTTGAGAACCGCTGGTGTAGAGGAATGGTAAAGAAGGCATCCTTGAGGTCTAGGAGCATGAAGTGAGTGGTATGCGAAGAAGAAAAGAAGGGGTCCCATCCACTCCCATAACCAAAACCCATGAGGGAACTAGAGATCCAGAGTGTGATGACAAAACAGAGAAGGTAGCCCCTGTGTCCACAAGAAATGACATGGATTTACCCACTACTTGCAGCATTACCCTGGGTTTGGCGAGGTTGATGGGGGTCTTTGAGTCTGGGCTGCATCAGTTGTCCATGAGGCTTAGGAGTTCAAGCAGTGAGCCTGCCTGGCTGGCTTGGCCTCCCATTTGGGTGGCTTGTCCTCCACAAAAGGCTCTGAGGATGAGCCTGTTGCCCAAAGGGGGCAATCGTTCCACCAATGACCAGGCTGCTTGCAGTCAGGGCAGGACTTAGTAGGCAGTCTTGGGCAGGGGCACTGCCAGACCCAGTGACCCTCTTTGCCACATGTAAAGTAAGCTCCTGGTGGGGTTTCTCTTTGTGGCCCGGACTTAGGTCGGGCATCTCCTATGTTTTGCTCCTGTTGCTCTGCTGGACTCAGGGCTGCCACAAGAGCCTGGGTTTGGAGCGTTACCTTCTGCTGCATGTAGGTCTGGTGAGCAGCTTCAGCCTTTTCCTACCAACCATTAAAAACTTTAAATGCCAAAAAAAAACAACCAAAAACAACTTTAAATGCCATGTTCATCAGGTCTCTGATAGGGGTTTGGGGGGCTGAGAATAAGATAAGAGGAGGGCGGCTCCTGGGGAACCTAGCACTTAGATCCATCTGGAAACACTGGAGACAGAGGCAGGACAGGGTCAGGCCTTCCTGCAAGATCATCAGGGCTGGGCCATGGGTCAGGAGCCCTGCAAACCTGTGTGAGGGCCAATGGCCGGAGGAGGGTGGCCTGACAGGGGAGGGGCTTAAGAACACAGCATAGAAGGGAGGGGCTCCTGGCCAGCAGGGAAGTGGGCTTCCTGGAGCGAAGAGACTCAAGCAGAAGAGGTCCACAGAGGGACCAGAGAGGGGTCCTGAGAGAGGGGCGCCCCTAGGTGTCAGGCAGGAGGGGGAGAGAGTTCTTCAAGGGGGTTGGCGAAGGAGGAAAGATCAGGAGTGGAGGTTTCTCTGGTTAAAAGGATCTGAGCCGTGGAGCAGGCAGCACGGAGATTAGGACAGGAGCCCAGATACTAGAAGCCCTGAATGTAAGGGATCTCCGACCATTTTCCAGTTCTCTAGCAATAGTTCTGGTAATTGGTGAGGATGTTAAAATCGAAAGTCCCTTCAGGAGGCCACCTGGTTCAATTATCCAGTGGGTATTGTGGCCCAGCCACATTGGAGAAGATCAGTTTCTTCTTCTTTAGGGAGGGATCAATGTTTGAGAGATTTCGAATAAGGCACTCCAAGAGTGTTTTTGAGCCAGGTTTAAATTCCTGTGCCTCTACAGCCACCTTCAGCCTTGGAGTGATCAGAGATGAGAATCGGTGTCCCGCAACTCAATCTCTGGTCACCGGATGGTCAGGTATAGTGGAAGTGTCCGGGACATCTCCACGTGAACACAGGCATTCAGAACAAATAAGAGGCCCCTGACGCAGGTCCAATTATGGACAGGGAGTCTTGGAGTTAGAAAGAACTGAGGGGAGGCCGGAGGCAGGGGACTTCCTACACCATGAGCTGAAGTGAGTGGGAAGTTGTAGGTCCCATTCTTCCTCAAAAGGGAAATAGGGAGGAGCAGCCCCAGTGGGTTTCAACCTCCTCCCATTTCATTACCAAATGAAGGTATTCTCTGCTAAAGAAGAAAGAAGGGCGTAGGCAACAAGTGTGGACTAGCAAAAGCTTTATTCAGAGCTTATCCCGGATGAAGTTCTCTCATCCATAAGACAGGCCAGAAAAGTTGGGCAGCCGCACCAACCCGGGAGTAATTTATAGCATCAGTATGGTAGTGGCGTGTTGATATGATGTGGCAAAATTACATTGGCTGACAGACATTTGTTCTTTCTCAACGTGCTCATGGGCTGTTTCTTTTGGTGGGCATGGATGTGAGTGGTTCCTGCCAAAAGTTCCCAGACCTGGTTCCTCACGTGACCTTCCCCCATTGCCAACTGACCTCACACTTACTACAGAGACTGTGGGGCTCACCAACAGGACATACTTATAACCTAGCCCTGTAAAAAGTTTGCTGATCTGAACTTGTCCAGTTCACATCCTTTTTTTTTTTTCAATATCACATTGCTAACCTCATCCTTGAATTAACTCAACTACTCAACTATTTGATTTCCACATATTTCTAACCCTTGGACACAGCTGAAGGAAATTGTACAGGCAAAAAAAAAAAAAAAAAAAAAAGCTATTCTTTTAAGATAATGACCATAAATGTGAACTGGGTTCACATTAATTTAAAAAATACTTTACCATTTCCTAATTGCTGAATCCTCTTACTCTGTTATTTTCTCAGCAGATAACTCTGCTGCTGTTATACAGAGCAACTATGTCATCATATTTCCAGTTCTTTAACCACCTGGCACTGAATCAATATACCTGTCTCATTCTACAGCCGTCAACTTTCTCCCTGATCCTGTGAAGGTGGTTGAGCTCTTCCCTCTGTTGAAGGTTAATTCCTTTCTCTAAGCTCAGCATCTGTTCTTACCTGGCTTTGTGAGGAATTCTACATTTATAATCACCTCTCTTTACTGTAAACTCAACATTCCCTTCCCAGCTAGATGCCTTTATCTATATTTAAATAGTTCACTTGGTTTCTATGAATACGTTTGTCTCAATCACTGTCACTTTAGATCTCAAACTTTTTTTAAGCTTCAGATCTAGATAAATCATATTTCTCACCAACACATCAACCTTTCTCCACCTCAACTGGACAAGCTGCTCCAGAATATATATGTCCTACCACCTGCTGTGCTAAAAGAAGAGTCATTACCAATCTGTTTAGTAATGTTAAAAGATTTGGGAATTTAACTGTTCTTGATACAAAGTTTCAAATTACACTCATGTTTTATTTACATGCCAGGCCCATCTTCAGCATTTTTCTACCTTTACATGGTAATCCTCCCTAGGGCTTGTATGGTTTGAATGACTTTACATTTTATTGGCTTTACTCTTCTTCCTGTATAATGACACTTAATTTCTCCTTTTGTAAAGAAGAAAATTTCACAGTGAACACTTATTAGGACATCAAGGTAGAATTTATTCAGGACTGTTGCAATATGTGAGAGTTTAGTGCAATAGGAGAAATTGAACTCAGCTCCAGATAAGCAAACACTGTCTGGGGATGTATAACCAGAGTAGAACAGAATGAGGGGCTCAGTGGAAGAAAATTGATTAGATACCAAGTCAAGACCTCCTTGTTAAAATGGATTTTGTTACAGGCAAGAAAACGTGATTAGATATCAAGGGTGAGGGAACTCTACATAAACCGTTTGCCAGGATTCTTTGCTAAAACTAGAATTGAGAAGAGAGCCAAGAGGAGGCTGACTGATAAAAAAGGAAATCAATTCCAGTTTCCCTGGTGTAATTGGCCACAATGCTGGAACCCTGGTTAAGACACGCATTTTTGGAAGGACTGTGATAACAGTCCTATTTAACATTCAGGAGTATTCCAGGCATCTCATCCATATTAGAAGTGTATCACTTGCTTCTCCTAACACAAATAAGACTTGCTTTCTGTAAACATTTTAGTGACAGTATTTGGTTTTCAAACTATGCTTATAAATTTTGAAAATTAAATGTATATTATTATATTAATTACAATATATATTTTATTAATTATATTATATATGTGTACACATATCTATATCCTCTTTATTTGTTAAATGATAAACTGAGTCATATTAAAATTTTGGAATTCATATGAGCAAAAGTTTTGTTGTAAACTACCGAACCTTAATTCTGCGGGTTACGTAAAGACACCAAGGTAGGATACAGAAGAATTTTTAGGAGGAGATTTATTAATAACCTGGCTACATATAACTTACACATGGTATAGCTAACCCAAATTGTGTGTGTGAAAAATAGCCCTGAAGCTAGTTATATAAACTAGATCACATATAGGTTGGGGGGAAAGGAGGGGGAGCATGACACAATAATCAATAGATAAATGTCATTTTACATATCAAAAGATATCCCCAAATCTTCTAGTGTCTACCCCCCATTCCTGTCGCTACAGTGAAATGGTTAGCTTAGGACAAGGCAAAATGAAAATACCCTTGAAAATCCAACAAGCTAGTCCCTCTTGTTTAGTTTACAAGCCTCCATACACATAAAGGATTTCAAGAGGGATGATTACCAGAAAGCATATAAAATGTTACAGAATGCAGGCTTCCCAGGCAAGGGGGAGTGTTCTCGTGATCCCTTTGTCTAGAGCAGAGGTCCCCAAACTTTTTACTCAGGGGGCCAGTTCACTGTCCCTCAGACTGTTGGACGGCCGGACTACAAAAAAAACTATGAACAAATCCCTATGCACACTGCACATATCCTATTTTAAAGTAAAAAAACAAAACGGGAACAAATACAATATTTTAAAATAAAGAACAAGTAAATTTAAATCAAGAAACTGACCAGTATTTCAATGGAAACTATGGGCCTGCTTTTGGCTAATAAGATGGTCAATGTGCTCCTCTTACTGACCACCAATGAAAGAGGTGCCACCTCTGGAGGTGTGGCAGGGGCCGGATAAATGGCCTCAGAAGACCACATGCGGCCCGCGGGCCGGGCCATAGTTTGGGGACCCCTGGTCTAGAGGTACATTCGTCAATCACACGGTTTCAGGATGGGAGGGGGCTTACTTGATGTTAGAGAATAAGCGTTTGTAAATTGCCCATTAAGGAGAAAGAAAGGGGAGAGGAAAGGGCTACTTAAATCTTTCTTCCCTCTCTCACATTCCTGGCTGGCTGTTTACCTTCTTCCTTACAGGTGTGGGGAAGAGAGGAAGTCCAAGTCTCCTTCTT
Organism: Saccopteryx bilineata; assembly: GCF_036850765.1. Lineage (NCBI taxonomy): Eukaryota > Metazoa > Chordata > Mammalia > Chiroptera > Emballonuridae > Saccopteryx > Saccopteryx bilineata. The sequence goes on from NC_089490.1 coordinate 288,064,575, forward strand.
CCATTCAAAACTCAGTACAAAAACCTCTCTATTTACAATATAATAGCCCTTCCTAAGCATGAATGTGATCCGGCCATCTTGAGCTGGTGTAAATCACACATAAGTATAAAAATTACATTTACAAAATCTCTCTGAACGTTAGGCCTAAATCATAAAATGCCTTTTAAGCCTCTTAGTAAAAAGCAGGTTTCCTATCTCAGAACATAGTATGTCCTTGTAAGCCTGGAAGCTTCCACATCCTTCTCCCTCCATTCTCCACAGAAAGGAGGGGGCAGAAAGCCTGACTTTTCCTCTTTAAAATGGTGTTGCCAATACTAAGTTTTATAGTTCTTTGGCACCTTATCACAGTTTGAATCAAGTAGCATCTGATCTAGCAGAGATGCTCGAAGGAGCTGAATGAAATAAAAGTTTTTTATAGTCAGAAAGGAGCAGGAGGAAGGAAGTTATATTAGGTAAACAAGAAGTCTAGTTTTACAAAGTTATTTTTCTTTAAGACAATGGTAGAGAGCTCTCATGCAGGTTACCTAACTAGTGTTAATAAGGTTATTCCTGATTGAGTAATTTAAGATAGTATTTAAGGGAGAGTTAAACTGAAATTAAGTCTTTTTTAGTAATGTGGAGTTTACCATAAGTGACTCCACTTTGGGTTTGTTATCTTTCTTAAATTGGGTTTATTAGGGTGATACCGGTTAATAAAATTCTACAGGTTTCAGATGTAGAACTCTATAACACATTATCCGCACTCTGCATTCTGTGTTTATCTCCTATACCATAATTCAAATCCCCATGTATGGCCATTTATCACATAACCCTCCACCACCTCTATCTCCCCATGCCACCCGCCTAAATCATGACACTGTTGTCCATGTCCATGAGTTTTTTCTCTCTTTTGTCCTTTTTTGCTCAATCTCTGTACTCACCTCACCCAACCTCCCACCCAGACATCAATCTGCTTTCAATATATAAGTCTGTCTCTATTTTGCTTGTTCATTTTGTTCATTAGATTCCATATGAGTAAAATCATATGGTACTTATTTTTCTCTGACTGACTTACTTTACTTAGCATAATGCTCTCATACTGAGTTTTATTAAGAACATAAAGGTACATTGGTAACAACACAGTTCTGCTTATGCTTTAACAAACAATTTAAAATATTTAATTGACAGTTTTTTATTTTTATCTGATGCTTTAAAAGGAAGACTCAATAATCATATATTTAACTATTACAAGTATCTTAGATGTGAAAAACTACATATGTGATTGTTAATCAAATAAGTTTGTAAATATTTATATGATATATATGTTTGCTTGCTTATAGTTTGCATTGGGTGTGGGACACAGGCTGTAAGCTGACAAGGTCTTTATGGTCTAAAAGGCTTAGTTTTAAGACTGTTTCCCACCCTTTTAATGCTAAGATCTTTTCAACATTCTTATAATATACAATACTAAGATCTTCTCAAAACTAAGCTTTTCCCCACACCCTTGACTGTTGCATGATGTGGGTTGGTGTATTCTTATGAGAAATCTCATTTATGCCTCAGATAAGTGGCTTTGTATCAGAGACTTCCTTATTTGTATATTGGCTTAAAGGCTTTAATTTTCTACACTCTAAAATGAAGCAGTCCAGGGGCTCTCGCTCACTCAGATCATGCAATCAGCATTGCAGAGGAGAGGCAGCCAGAATGGCGGAATACTGAAGGGGAAGCCAGTTTAGTTTATGCAGAGTTTGTGCAAAGAAAAGGAGATGGGGAACAGAGGTGAATAAGGCTTGTGGGGTCTTTGATTCTAGGAATACTTGGATGAGTCATTGACTTTGGGAGCCCCAAATGGAAAGGGAAGCACTTTCTTATTGTGTGTATTTTCTCGCCTGCTGGGTGCAAGCTAGGTTTAAAGACCCACCAGTTCTTGGCTCCATTGTTTCATTAGTGTCTGTCCTAATCAAATGTGCACCTGCACAGGTCAGGTGGCTGTAAGGGTGGCCACTGGCTTGACAGTGACCATGCATGTTGCTACAGTATTCTATTGATGACTCAAATAATGTTAGTAGTATTGCCATTCCAACACAGCTTTTGTTAATGTTGAACCTTCTTGGAAGTTTCTAACATAAAAAAGGTATTTTTTTCTTTTAATTTACATAATGGTTGCATTCCTATAAATTAATACTCAACTTAAACCAGCTCAAAGTGATTAACTATAGAAGATTTAGCATCTTGATTAAATAACTATGGATGGTCAGCTGGATATCTTCATTGGAGCATTTGATGTAGAGCACTTTTTATGCAGTGCAAGAAAGTGATATATTGTACTTGTTGACCCCAACATGCAAAATGCTATTAGTGTTTTCCAACTATTTTAATAAGTGAAACACCAGGAATTCCTAAACAGAGGAAGCTTGTACCATTATATTTATACTTAAGAACCAATACCTCTGAAGGCATATGAGAATTTTGAAAAATGTCATATAAATCAAAAATACCAAAGATTTATTTATTCTGTACATGCTGATATCCTAGTATGAACTATATTATGCTTGCAAAATATTTAGTGTGATTTTTAGATATTCATCTGATATTTTCATTTTCTATCCATATGTTCTATATATTCATATCATTTTTCATTAATATATGTTAGATTTTCCTCAATGATTTTCTCTATTAATATGTGATATTTAGAACAAAAAAATAAAAAAGAGAGGGGCAATAACAGTTTGTGCATATGTTTTGTGGCAATTATGGTAGTTACCTCTATTTCATATAAATTTTCATATTAAATTCTTACTAAATTTTATATTTTTTATTTTCTAACAAAATGTGAAGTTGAAAAGAGATAATTAAATCAAGAATGCTCAGTTATGAAAGAAGCAGTGTGAAGTTTCAGACATTTTAACACGAACCTTATTTTGAGAATGTTTTACTACATACTGAATATATATTTAAGTAAATATAAATATATTTATATTGCTACCTTAATTTTTTAAATAAAATTGTGATATGTAAGTTATATAGGTATGAAAGCTATTATATTTTTATGATGCCTAGTTTCCATTTTGAAAACTAATAAATTCACTTTGTAAATCCTTCTGCAATTAGCACAGATTGAGCATTTATTTTGCTAACTGAACTAAGAAGTGATAAAAGTTTCTTACAATTTACCAAAACCATATTTAATTTATAATTAATACACATAAATAACATTTCATGAAAGTTAATTCTAATATTTCTTAAATATTTATATAAATAGAATCAAGATAGACCTATATGCAATTTATTTATTTTTATTTTTTTAATTCATTTTAGAAAGTGGAAGAGAAAGAGAGGGGGGGAATGGAGAGAGGAGCAGGAAGCATTAACTACCATATGTGCCTTGACCAGGCAAGCCCAGGGTTTCAAACTGGTTGACCTCGGTGTACCAAGCCTATGCTTTTATCCACCGTGCCACCACAGGCCAGACACTATGTGCAATTTCTAATTACTATCTTTACAAACTTTGTTATAATTGCCTTCTAATGTTACATAATGTCAATTTATGTATAGTAATTTAATTAACTAATCTCCTTAAAGTTGTCTTGATTATTTTGTTATTATATTCACAAAATTAAAATTAAAATAACCCACACATAATCAGTTCTGCTGTGAGCAATATGTATTCTTAAAAATTGCCTTGAAACATTGTGTTATAGATACTCTGGTGTTCCAGGGAAAACAGAGTTAAGACAAAAACACACATGGTGGGGGAAGAACCAAATAAAAATGGTCATACAGTTTTACGTGTGGTAAATGGTTAAATACATAAACACTACATTAAATATAGCACTTTACTTTGTAACTGCCTGATATTTGTTTAAAGTAGATGTTATAGGGGTTATCATCTGTGAGTTGTCATGAAATAGTGAAAGGAACATTATGATTAGAAAGACATAGCTCCTGACATGAAGTTAACTAAGGGAGCTGGTACATATCTGAGGGGTGTTTATGATAGCATTTTCTGTGTTTTTATGAGTCCAATTTAGCTGGGTGCATTTTTCTGTATTCATCTAGTCTATCCTTAGATAAAAATCTCACATAAGCTACCCTAATTCAATACTATATCTTAATTGTCTCTCCATATATCCATCCAAAGTTAGAACAAGTTCACATTTTCAAAATAGGCATTATAGTAGAACTGTGCATTATGTTTCTTCTTAGGAGCAAAATATTTCAATGTTATATGTTTGTGTTTATTGAAATCATAGATTTTACTGGATTTCATTATGAAGAGATTCCTAAGAGTATGTCTGAAACTGGATAGAGTTGTGGAAGATTAACATAAGAAGCCCATTACTTTGGCCTTTGATAAATGACATTATTGTGTCAGTAAAACATCTTTAAAATCTAAAATATATGTTTATATTTTATATTATTTTTACTTATTAATGAGAAATTAATAACTCTACATATCACCTTAGATACAAAAAACCTATAGCCTATATTGACTTAAACTTATTGTATCTTTGTGAAGCCATTTAAAAATTAAATTGCAATGGAAAAGAATGAACACACATCATAACCTGTTGCCTTAGTGTAGTGGATCTGGTTAACTTCAGCACTGTTGCTCCATTGGAAGCAGGTAGAACTAAATTATTCAATTAGAGCATTTTTCAATCCAACAAAATTGAAAGTGACTTTTGTCATTAAGCCCCCTCCTTCAAGCGCAGACCAGTCTTTCATTCACATTAACATTTTTAAATATATATATATATATATATATATATATATTTTTGCTCTCTCTACACAAATATCATATAAGTAAAGCTTCATGAGGGGAGGTTTCCATGTCATTTAGTTCATTCATATATATTAATATGTTCTCTGTATCTATAACCATTGCAGGTATACAGCAATCATTCAAACATTATCCTCTTCTAAATAGACACCAAAATTTTAACGTCAGTGGAGGAAATACTTGCCTATATCTGGCCCTGACTATGTATTGTTTTTATGACTCTTTTTGTACCAAAATGATGGTTTGATATTAGAGAAAATTGCTTAAAGTAATTTTGTGTCTGAAAGATATTTTTCTCCTATAGAATTTAACAGATAGTGGTAGTAATTTTGACTTTTATATTAATTCAACATTGAGCAAAGTTTTCTCATCAAAACATACTATGTACTTGAAAAATGCTTTTTCATATAAGTGCTGGCATTTATGATTATTAGCATGTAAGACTGGGAGGAAGGGTAACGTAACTCTGTATTCTATTTATCTCTTTCCCTGTGATATAATTCAGTGTATTGATCATTTTACTGTGTACACCTCAAGTAAAATTTGCAATGAGCATTTCAAAAACTCTGATATAAGAAAGAGAGTTTAATATTCTGCACTGAGACAAGAGCTGACTTCATTTTAATTTTCCATTAAATTTTATAGACTAATAAAAGTAAATGCACATATATCTGGAGATAATCATGTATAATAAACATATATAATTACCATTATCAGTGGATATTACAACTGAAGCACAAAAAGAAATTAAAAGAAACTATGAGCATTATGCAAATGAATCTTCTCTTTAGGAATTTGTTATAGTGAAAGTATTAAAACAATTTAACACATTCAGAGCCCATATATTCAGTGATCATCTTTAACATGTATTAAAAATATTTCTGAATAGTATAGTATACCATAGATTCTATTCAGCAATAAGAAATGATGACATTGGATCACTTACAACAAAATGGTGGGGTCTTGATAACATTATATGGAGTGAAATAAGTAATCAGAAAAAAAACAAGAACTGCAGGATTCCATACATTGGTGGAACATAAAAATGAGACTAAGAGACATGGACAAGAGAGTGTTGGTTACAGGGGGCAGGGGGAGGGGAGGAGGGAGAGAGGGATGGGGATGGGGAGGGGGAGGGGCACAAAGAAAACTAGATAGAAGGTGATGGAGGACAATCTGACTTTGGGTGATGGGTATGCAACAGAATTGAATGACAAGATAACCTGGACATGTTTTCTTTGAATATATGTACCCTGATTTATTGATGTCACCTTATTAAAATTAATAAAAATTTATTTATTAAAAAATATTTCTGTGTGCAAAGCAAGTTTGGAATGTTCTTTTTTAAATGAAAGTACTTAGAATAGTATGGTATAAAATTTCATTGCAAAACACAATTTTTTTTCTAGAATACACATAATAAAATGTTATTATTTGTAGTTTTTTTATAAACATGATTATTAGTGCTATTATTTGACCCTGCATAATAAGAAAACTTGTTTCTTAAGGTAAATGTAGTATAACAATTCTTCACTCAGAGATTGTAGTTATAGTTTTAGGAGCTAAAAACTTTTACCTTCTTCTAGTCTAGGTTCTTTGGTGTAATAATTTAGTTTGACATGAAACAGATTAACAGGAAAAAAACAAAATTTGTGTGCATAGGAGCTCCATAAATTTAGAGGCTCCTAGGCAGCCAAGGAAAGAAAGCTTATGAGCTAAAAAGTAGGGGAAGAGTCTGTCCTTTAAAGGGGTGGAAGACAATTGACAGGAAGATGAGAAGAGCAGATGTCTGATAAATTAACACTTGCCATGCCATGTAAATAAGTTCTTTCTGACATAAACTGTTGTCTCTGTCAATAGCTCTTTCTGGTATAGACCTCCCCTTTCAATTCCTTTAGGTAGTTAAGATGACAAAAAGCTTCTCCAGAGTCTGTTGAGCCCCAGATTGTTTTTAATTCCAAATAATCTATGTGTCAAATTGGCACAATCCAGGGTGTTATGCTCTGCTCCCCTTTACAATAAAAGCAGAGGGGATGTGATGATTATACTGCAGGGAAGTGAAATATCTTAATCCCTTAGAGTTCTGAGGAGAATTTTGCAAATCATTATTTATTATCAGTGTATGTAGGCAGGTGATAGTTTGAGTGAATTTTACAAGTTTATAAAATCTCTTCTTTCTCCCCACAAAACTTTCTTACGAATAATCTTTATAGACTCTCCCCACAACTCATTCATTCACTTTATGGAGGGATGTATTTGATACAAATTGGTGAGTGTTCTGGAAGAAAAGTCTGGGCCTGTTTTTCAATCATTCTCTTTATCTTCTTGTAGAGAGCCATCCTTGTGGTCCGCATTCTACAAAATGCAGTAAAACTAAAGAACAAGGTCTTGTCCTTTGGTGTACTCTCGAAGCTTCCTAAGAAAGTTTGTATTGATTGATGAACAAGAAACCCACATATGACCAGGCTTAGACAATTTTTCAAACAATAATTAAGAGCTGAAATTTTGATCTTTATCTGCTTAATTTCTGTGTCTGTAATTCTATGGATTCTCACATTGAGTGAAGCAAGAAATGTCTATATTATTTTAAACTTATAAAAATAAATATACTATATATCAAATCCCTGAGCACTTATAGTAATCAGGTCCAAGATAGATTAATCAGTACATCTTTATAATTTTAATAGTGAGATTGAGAAACAAAAGGCCATATCTACTCCCTCTGCTTTGATTTCAGCTTTTTCTCTTCCCAAAGAAGAAAAAATAAACTCTACTACCATAAGAGATAATCACATTGCCCCCAAATAACAGCAGATGTAAAAAAGACCACCTTAGTCATGGTGAAGTTTTGCCCCCTGACTATACTCACCACAACCCTTGAACTGTATGCTTCTTAGAAATTCTCCTCTGAGCCTTCAATATCTCCAGTATCTTTCAGTATCTTCATTTAGCCTAAACGTAGAGTTTGGAGAGAGTTGATGGCAAGTGAAAGAGTCTTGACTATAAATGCTATGAAATTGTTTTCATTTAATATTAACTTAAATGGAAAAGTTATGTAGTAGATCTAATGTCTACAAAAATGTAGTGAGTAAACACCAAATGATGAATGATATCACATCAAAACAGCATTTTTCAGACTACTTAGAAATTGAAAAAATATATGTCAGCTTACAATATTTGAACCACAAACCTAACTTAGCATTAGTGATAGTGGAACAACCTAGCCTGTGTCCTCTGATGTGGTAAACGATACACAACCTAGGAAGCATTCTTGCAAGTATGTGTAACCTAAAAGCCATCAAGCCTCTGTAACATCCAGTGTACCAGAAGGTCAGAAAATGTAGGTGCCAGGTATCTGACAGTAATAGGAAACTACTGAACAAATACAGGATATAGAATATCTTATTCAATAATAACTGATTTCAACACTCAAAAAGTCAATATTTGTTAAAATGTGAAGCGTAACATTGACTAAGTAATATTTTTAAAAGTCTGTAAGGGACACTTTTATTATTTATTTGTTTATTTATTTATCTTCTGAAGTTAAAAGTGAGGAGGCAGTCAGACAGACTCTCACATGCACCCTACCGAGATCCACCCAGCATACCCACCAAGGGGCAATGCTCTGCCCATCTGTGCCATTGTTCTGTTGTGGTTGGGGCCATTCTAGCGCCTGAGGCAACTTTGCTCCAATGGAGCCTTGGCTGCAGGAGGGGAAGAGAGAGATAGAGAGGAAGGAGAGGGGGAAGGGTGGAGAAGCAGATGGGCGCTTCTCCTGTGTGCCCTGATTGGGAATCAAACCAGGACTTCCACATGCAGGGTCGACAATCTACCACTGAGCCAACCAGCCTGGGCCAGGGACAATTTTAAATAACTGGTAAAAGCTAGATATAGACTAGATATAAGCTATTATTATAGAATTATGATTGCATGTATTATAAATAGGAAAACAAAACTGATAACTTGGTCACTGAATTCAGTAGGAGGGCTCACCTTAAGCTTTTCTGAGAGTTTAATTTAAAATTTTTTCAGAAAGATAAACAGAAGTAACCTATCTTCAACTTTCAAAGAATTTCTAAGATATACAACTTTAACTTTAACCTACATTTTTTAAATCAATTTTTAGCATCCATATGGACTATAATCACTAATCATTCCTGCTAATTTCCTATTTCCAATGAACTTAACATTTAGATATCTAAACTCCCATCTGTTGAGCATTTTTAACATCACAAGTTTTTTGACATTCAATTTTTATGTTAAATAAGTAGACAAATCTAGTAAGATAAAAGATGATGCTTAGAAAAAATTGGCAATATACTTAGATTCATATTGATAGATGAAAAAAATCAATATGATGATGTCCACAAAATAGCCCTCTTTCTAAAATGTCAGCAAAATATAATTTGGGTATAGATAAGCCTGGGGAAAACAATAAGAAAAAAATCTTACAAAATGTATTACAAACTACATAGAGGAGATATTATTTGCAAAAAAGAAATATGAAATAAAATCTAAAAGGTAAAAATCTTATATCCTCAAAAGAGAGAGTTTGCTATTGTGCTTGTATTGGAACTCTTAAAAATGTTGCTTAATTCACATTGTAAGTAAAATAACTTTTGATACAAAAATAGCCTTTATACATAATACTCTAAGACCAAACCAAATATCTTTATCCTCATACAACTATTGTTAAATAATTTATGAAGATTCTGTTGCACAAGAAAAATAATAAAAGCAGGAATTCCTAAAGTTGTAATTTAAAATAAAGTTTAGAGAAGTACAAGCCAAGAGCAGAATGTGCTTCAAGCACTCTGTCAAAATATAACCACTAATTCATTAAATATTTTTATTCATTCATTAGCACATATTCAGAAATGCCTCCCACATAACAGGCAGTGTATTGGCATCAGACATACAGTTGTGGGAAGACAGAAATCGCACCATATTTTTGAGCTTAGAGAAAGTAAATAAAGACATAAATAACATTATTTCTACTTATAAAATAATGGTTCAAAGAAAACAAAGAAAAGGACTGATACAATAAGCCGAGAGCATCTTAGAACAAATAAAAAAGATTCACAATTGGCCCTGGCCGATTGGCTCAGTGGTAGAGCATCGGCCTGGCGTGTAGTAGTCCCGGGTTCGATTCCTGGCCAGGGCACACAGGAGAAGCACCCATCTGCATCTCCAACCCCCCCCTTCCTCTCTGTCTCTCTCTTCCCCTCCCGCAGCCGAGGCTCCATTGGAGCAAAGATGTCCCGGGCGCTGGGGATGGCTCCTTGGCCTCTGCCCCAGGCGCTAGAGTGGCTCTGGTCGCAACAGAGCAATGCCCCAGATGGGCAGAGCATTGCCCCCTGGTGGGCAGAGTGTCGTCCCTGGTGGGCGAGCCGGGTGGATCCCGGTCGGTCGGGCGCATGCAGGAGTTTGTCTGACTGCCTCCACGTTTCCAGCTTCGGAAAAAGTTAAAAAAAAAAAAAAAAAAAAAAGATTCGCAAGGCCATACCATTTAGGTAGAAACCTGAACCATGAAAAGGAATTAGCAAAGAGAAGATGCAAAAAAGACTTTGAGAGACATGTGCAAAAGCGTATGTACAATTCCTGAAATTGGATAAAGCCTGGAATATTTGGGGAATTAAGTTTGGCCCTGTCATAATGAGCTAATGATTGAAGGAAATGAAAAAATCAAATAATGCATGGCCTTATAGACAGAAATGAAGAGTTTGATTGTATTCTAAGTGGCATGAGAATTCACTGAATGATTTGAAAAAGCAAAAAGCCATAGTCAAACTTGCACGATAGTAAGATCTACTGGAAGGAGAATGAATAGGGCTGGAGGAGGTGGAAACTGGGAGAATAATAAGAGAGATAAATTTTTCTCAGATGTCGGTTACTATCCTTTCCCAAGTTTTTTCATTTCAGTAGTGATATCATCATGCCCAACTAACAAAGCCAGAAACCCAATAATTGTCATTTTCTCCCTCTTGTGAATTAAGCTGATGGTGGCAGCAGAGAGAGAAAAATAGGCACGTTGTATATTATTTAGGAGATTAAAGCAGTACCCTTGAAATGAATTAGACATAAGAACACAGAAAAGTGTAGAATCAAGGTGGATTCTAATTTGTTTTCTTGAATAATAGAGCAAGTAATGGCATTATCCCCGTGACAATGTAGGTTATTAGCGATGCATGTTTTAAAGTATAAATAGCCATACAAAACGGAGATATTTAAAACATTTTAAAATTATAATAATTTTATAGTTTTGTCCAGTTTTAAGTATAACTGGACAAAACTGAGAATAACTGAAATATATTTTTTTAATCATGAAAATAATATTGGGTTAATAGATAGCTTGCTTTTAGAAATATTTGTAGGCCCTGGCGGGTTGGCTCAGCAGTAGAGCATGTCCTCGGAGTATAGAAGTCCCGGCTTTGATTCCGGGTCAGAGCACACAGGGGAAGCGACCATCTGTTTCTCTACCCCTCCCCTTCCTCCTTTTCTCTCTATCTCCTCTCCTCTTGCAGCCACTGGTTCAAGCAATTTGGCCCTGGGTGCTGAGGATGGCTCCATGGCCTACCTCAGGCACTGAAATAGCTAGGTTGCTGAGAAATGGAGCAGCTGTCCAAGATGGGCAGAGTATTGCCCTGTAGGGCCTTGCAGATGGATCCCAGTTAGGGCTCATGTGGGAGTTTGTCTCTGCCTCCCTGCCTCTTGCCTCTCACTTATTAAAAAAAGAAAAGAAAAGAAAAAAAATATATGTAGTGGCACACAACTAGGTCTCTAGGTGAAAGTATTTGGAGGTGTGATTGAGACTGCTAGACCCATGAGTCTGTAAGTGGGGGCTGATGTTCTCTGGGGAACACTCCCATTCAAAAACTCCTCTGTCTTTACTCATGCCTAAACAGCTTTAGGAAATATTTGGAATTTTACACCAGGAGGCCTGATTGCTAAGCAGATCACCTTTTAAGTAAACACTTGTTTTTACATAACATTCACTTTTTCTATTTTGACATTTTAAGGAGACCACATAATTTGAAAATGTTAGTAATACATATAAACAATTACTAAATAAACATGGCCATTCTTGTATCCTCATATTCTCTGACTTTAAATGTTCCTATCTATAACAGGGTTTTTAATCAGACAGTAAGATTAAGGAAACAGTGACACTCGCCCTCATGTAAAGAAAAACATCGCTATGTTTCCTTTGATTACTTTGGATGATGAGAAAAGTATATCACCATTTAACTACAGAGGAATCCCTTCAGGAACTAGACAGAATGCTTTCAGAGATAGAGTTGCTGAAGGAAAAAAGATTAAAAACAATTGGCTTAGCTGTTCAGAAAGTGGAGAGAATAAAGCAGTAATCTGTCATTGTGTAGGCAGACAAGATGCTAGAAAATTGGATAAATTGGAAATCATGGGAAAGTAGCTGTTTCGTCCTTGAGTGAATTAGATATCTTGGGAAAATGTTATTAAATAGTGAACAATTGCTACTTAAACTTTCTAACTGTTTAAAATATAGAGTTACATAAAGTCAAAGATTCTACTCTTATTCTAAACAGACTGAGTTGAATCTAAAGAAAATGTTCCCTATGCAATATTAATTTTAATTTTACCAGAGTGAAAAATTTAAAAATATAGGTTTATTTGTATTTGTAACTGTATATTCAGTAAAGTAACCAAAATATTTTTTTTCTGTTCTTTGCTAATTTAATCCATTATAAAATTCAGAATATGGTGCCTTACTCTGGCCCTATTAAATCTGTGTTTTGAAAAGATCTCTAAATTACTTATAAACTTGTTAAAATTTGAGAAATACTTTCCTATATTTTCTTGAAAGTAGAGCCTGTGACACAAGTTCGTCCTTCTTAACTCAGTTAACATTTTTCAGTGGCTTTCTTAAAGTTTAAAAAGAAGTCCTAATTTATAAAAATTAGCAAAATTTATACTTTTTTCTCACTATTTTTTCTGCTTAATAGAAACAGTTTATTTTAGCCTCATTTTTTTTTGTAGTAATCCTTAATACAGAAACATTTGACTACATCCTTATCATCATATCTCTTTTCATTCCTTCCATGGTGGTCATATTTCCAAAAGCACTAGATTTGATCAACCATAGAATTAAATACACAATCTCTGGTCTATTTCCATTCAACTGGTGACTGAGGGATTTGGTTCAATACTTGTGATTATCCACAAGTAAAATCTGAACACCTTGTCCCACATGCTATTGTCAAACAGGTCACTAGAAATAATGGGCAACTTGAAAAAGATATTAATGTAGAAAGTTTTGTATTTGTTTCAATTCATGTTTGCCAGTTTCCCTCTTTTATTCTATATTAATTAGTTTATATATTTCATTTTTTATCATTAATATGTCAATAATAATTAATAATAATGCATCACAGAATCTTCTCAGGTTTTTATTAACATTTTAATATTGTTAGTTCTGCTTTGCATGTAAATATTCTCAGCTCTGGTCTTCTTATTTATTTATTTATTTATTTATTTATTTATTTATTTATTTATTTTAGTGAGATGGGGGAGGCAGAGAGACTGTTTCCTGCATGCGATCTGACCTGGGATCCACCCGGCAAGCCCAGTAGGAAGCAGTGCTCTGCCCATCTGGGACCATTGCTCCATTGGCTATTTTTTTAGTGCCCGAGGCAGAGGCCAAGTCACATGATAATTTTCTTTCTCTGCCTGGCTTATTTCACCTAACATAATAGCTTCCAGGTCCATCCATGTTGTGGCAAGAGGTAATATTTCCTTCTTTTTCATGGCACCATAATATTCCATTGTATATATATATCACTGCTTTTTAATCCACTCGTCCACTGATGGACACTTGGGCTGTTTCCAGACCTTCGCTATTGTGAACTATGCTGCCATAAACACGGGGGTGCATTTCTTCTTTTGAAACAGTGCCATGGTGTTTTGGGGATATATTCCTAAAAGTGGGATAGCTGGGTCAAAAGGAAGTTCGATTTTTAATTTTTTGAAGAATCTCCATAGTGTTTTTCACAGTGGCTGCACCAGTCTTCATTCCCACCAGCAGTGTAGGAGGTTCCCCTTTCTCCACATCCTCGCCAGCACCTATTCTGTGTTGTTTTGTTGATAAGCGCCATTCTGACTGGTGTGAAGTGATATCTCATTGTGGTTTTAATTTGCATTTCTCTAATTATTAGTGATGTTGAGCATTTTTTCATATGCCTATTGGCCATCTGTATGTCCTCTTTGGAGAAGTGTCTATTCATTTCTTTTGCCCATTTATTGATAGGATTGTTTATCTTCCTAGTGTTGAGTTTTACAAGTTCTTTATAAATTTTGGTTATTAATTCTTTTTTCAGATGGATTGTCGAATATGTTCTCCCATTGTGTAGTTTGTCTTTTTATTTTGTTCTTATTGTCTTTAGCTGTGCAAAAGCTTTTTAGCTTGATATAGTCCCATTTGTTTATCCTGTCTTTCATATCCCTTGCCTGTGGAGATAAATCAGCAAATATATTGCTGTGAGAGATGTTGGAGAGCTTACTGCCTATGTTTTCTTCTAAGATGCTTATGGTTTCACAGCTTACATTTAAGTGTTTTACCCATTTTGAGTTTATTTTTGTAAATGGTGTAAGATTGTGGTCTAGTTTCATTTTCTTGCAAGTATCTGCCAATTTTCCCAACACCATTTGTTAAAGAGATTGTCTTTATTCCATTATATGCTTTTACCTCCTTTGTCAAATATCAATTGTCCATAAAGGTGTGGGTTTATTTCTGGGTTCCCTGTTCTGTTCTATTGATGTGTATGCCTGTTCTTCTGCCAGTACTAAGCTGTTTTGAGTATAATGGCCTTGTAGTATAACTTGATATCAAGAAGTGTGATACCACCCAATTTATTCATCCTTTTCAATATTGCTGAGGCTATTCGTGTTCTTTTATGGTTCCATATAAATTTTTGGAATATTTGTTCTATATATTTGAAGTATGCCTTTGGTATTTTAATAGGAAATGCATTGAATTTTTAGATTTCTTTGGGTAATATAGACATTTTTATGATATTTATTCTTTCTAACCATGAGCACGGTATATGCTTCCACTTGTTTGTATCTTCCTTGATTTCTATTATCAATGTTTTATAATCCTCAGAGTACAAGTCTTTAATCTCCTTGGGTAAATTTAAACCTAGATACTTTATTTTTTTTTTGGTTACAATAGTGAAGGGGATTGTTTCCTTATTTTCTCTTTCTGAAAGTTCTTTGTTAGTGTATAAAAATTCCTCTGATTTCTGAGTATTAATTTTATATCCTGCCACCTTGCTGAATTCATTTATCAAGACCAGAAGTTTTATGATTGAGACTTTGGGACTTTCTATATACAATATCATATCATCTACAAATAATGATAGTTTTACTTTTTCTTTTCCAATTTGGATGCATTTTATTTCTTCTTCTTGTCTGATTGCTATGGCTAAGACTTTCAGCACTATGTTGAATAAGAGTGGTGAAAGGGGGCACCCCTGCCTTGTTTCTGATCTTAAGGGGATTGCTCTTAATTTGTGCCCATTGATATGATGTTGGCTGTGAGTTTGTCATAGATGGCCTTTATCATGTTGAGGTATGTTTCCTGTGTTCCCACTTTGCTGAAAGTTTTGATCATGAATGGTGCTGGATTTTATCAAATGCTTTTTCTGCATCTATAGAAATTATCATATGGTTTTTCTCCTTCCTTTTGTTTATGTGATGAATCACATTGATTGATTTGCGAATATTGTATCATCCTTGCCTCCCCAGAATAAATTCCACTTGATCATGGTGTGTGATACATTTGCATGAAATATTTTTTCATCCCTTTACCTTCAATCTATATGCATCTCTTGTTTTGAGGTGAGTCTCTTATAGATAGCATATGTATGGGTCCTGTTTTCTTATCCATGCAGCTACCCTATGTCATTTGATTTGATCATTTAAGCCATATACATTTAAGGTTATTATTGATATGTAGTTGTTTCTTGCAATTTTATTCTTTAAAGCTGTATTCCTCTTTTGCTATATTATCCCCCCTTTAATTTGTTTACAATAGGCTCCTTAACATTTCTTGCAGCATTTCTTTTGTTGTAATGAATTCCTTGAGTTTTTCTTGGTCTGAGAAGCTTTTTATTTCTCCTTCAATTTTAAACCATAGCCCTGCTGGATAAACTAGTCTTGGTTGTACACTCTTGTTCTGCATTACTTTGAATATTTCTTGCCATTTCCTTCTGGCCTCAAGTGTTTCTGTTGAGAAGTTGGAAGTTATTCTTATGGGGGCTCTTTTGTAGGTGATAGCCTTTATTCTCTAGCAGCTTTTAATATTTTCTCTTTATCTCTTTGCTTTGGTATTTTAATTATGATGTGTCTTAGTGTAGATTTCTTTGGGTTTCTCTTTAATGGAATTATCTGTGCTTCTTGAACTTGTTTGACTTTTCCCTGCATCAATTTAAGGAAGTTTTCAGCTACGATTTGATTGAACAAAGTCTCTATCCCTTGTTCTTTGTCTTCTTTAGTAATCCCTATGATGCGATGTTATTTCTCTTTATGTTGTCACAGAGCTCTCTTAGAATTTCCTCAGACTTTTTGAGTCTGGTTTTTTTTTGTTGTTGTTTTTTTTTGTTTTTTTTTTTTTGCTTCTCTGTTTCTGTGTCTTTGGTTATCCTGTCCTCTAACTCACTGATCTAATCCTCAGCTTCATCCATCCTGCTTTTAACTCAGTCCATTGTGGTTTTCATTTCTGATATTGTATTTGTCATTTCTGACTAATTCTTTTTTATTATTTAATGTCCCTTTTAATACTTGCTCCTCCTTTATTTAGGTTTTTGTTATGTTTATTTATTGTTGTTTTAAGATCTTTGAGCACCTAACAATCATTATTTAAACTCTGCATTCTGTAATTTGTTTATAACTGACTCATTCAAGTTCTTTTCTGGGGATTTTTTTTTTTATTTATTTGGGTTGCATTTCCCTGTCTTCTCATTCTGTCTGTATATAAGAATGGTGTGGCCACTGGAGTTCAACTGGTGTGGCCTCTGTGTTCTCTACGTGTGGTCTGTCTGCAGGCCTGCCACCCTCTCTGCCACTGCCTTGGGTGTTCAGGTATGTGCGTTGCTGGCACTGGCCTGCTGCAGCAGTCACTGAGGTTTCTACCTGTCCTCTATGGGAGGGGCTTTGTTTACCTGCCTGGTCTACAGCTTCCTCCGGCCTTGGCCTTCACCCTGCTCTTGCGGGTGGGGCTGTGCACCATGCCAGCCACAAACCTCAGCACCTTGGGTGGGGCTGTGCACCTATGCTCAGCCGCTGGTCTCCACCTGTTCCCCAGCTTTCTCTCCATCCCCGTGGATGGAGCCTCGCTTGTGAGTCAGGCCAGAAGTCCCAGTTTTGTGTGCTTGTCAGGGCTGAGTGCCCACACTCAGCAGCAGGTCTATGCAGTTCCCAGGCTTTCACCTTTCCCCTGCAGGCAGGGTTGCAGGCTGGATTGCAAGCAGGACTGCTCTTGCTCACTCGGCACACAGCTGAGTCGGACCGCTTTTGTTTGCCCCTTTCTCCCTTGCCAGGGTAGACCAAATACAAAACAATATTAAAGGTCATCTAAACATTTTGCACTACAAATGTAAAAAAATATTAATCTTGTGCATTTATTGCAGGTTTTTTCTTTCCATTATGTTTATAATTTTATAATATATATTTAGAAATGAGCTTATGTTTATTAACATAGTCAAAAACTTAGTTTGCATTTTGACCAACAAATTCAGCAATATTAAAAAAATTCAGCAATAATAAAAAGTATTTTAAAAATAAGGAACTCTTCCTTTGTGAATATCTTTGTCTGATTCACTCTCAACACGACCCAGGCAGATGCTGGAGGCAGAAGGTGACATTGCTGTGGTATTTTAAAAATAAACTAATAAAATTTATATTATCTTGCATCTTAGTTTGTGTTTGAATACTTTAATATTTGATCTTCAATGATGTCACACCTGAAAAAATTTCAAGCAACTTTATAATTTATTCCATACCACATTTTAATTAAATAGGTCTACAAGACCAAAATTAAGATATAAATCAATTAATTTCTTTCTTTCAAGGAGAGAAAAAGGTTGACAGAACATTTGTTTTTTCTTTTTAAACAACTTAATGTTTTGGACATAGTTCAGATGAGAACTAGTTATTAAAATGGAGCAAATTGAGTGCAAAATTCAACTAAGCCCCTGTGGATCTTTCCAGCTTAAAAAATTTTGACATGCTTAGACATAGAATCAACACTTTTTTTTTTAATTTACTGAGAAGAGGGCAGGCAATGACAGACTCCTGCATGTGCCCTGACTGGGATCCACACAGCAAGCCCTCTAGGGAGCAATATTCTTTCCATCTGGGGTCCTTGCTCCATTGTAACTGGAGCCATCTTTTAGTGCCTGAGGCAAAGGATATTGAGCCTTCCTTCATGCCTGAGCCAACTTGCTTTTATCAAGCCATAGCTGCAGAAGGGGAAGAGAAAAGAGAGAGAGAGAAATGAAAAGGGGAGAGGTAGAGAAACAGATGGGCATTGCTCTTGTGTGCCCTGACTGGGAATGGAACCCAGGTATTCCACACATTGGGCCAATGCTCTACTGCTGAACAAAACAGCCAGGGCAACACATTTTTCATATGCAACAATTCCTTCTTTTAATGACAGAAACAGAGAGATGGACAAGTAGGGACAGATAGTCAGGAAAGGAGAGAGATGAGAAGCATCAATCATCACTGTGGCACCTTAGTTGTTCAGAGATTGCTTTCTCATATGTGCCTTGACTGGGGGCTACAGTAGAGTGAGTGACCCATTGCTCAAGCCAGTGACATTAGGCTCAAGCTGATGAGCCTTGCTCAAACCAGATAAGCCCACGCTCAAGCTGGAGACCTTGGGGTTCCAAAACTTAGTCATCCTCCGCATCACAGTCTGACAGTTGATCCACTGTGCCACCTCCTGGTCAGGCTCATACGAAACAATGCTGTAAAAATATGGCACTATATTACTCAAGTGACTTCACATATGTCATTTTCACTATCTAGATTACTTCAGCATGATTTGGGCAGTTTGGTTTTGTAAACTTTTTCTTAAATTTAAACTCAAACATCAATCACCTTTTTATGAGTTCTTCCTTGACATCACCCTCTTTTTAGGATTCACTAAGTATATTTAGCTTTTACATCACCTATTCTACTTGTCTAAATTGTGTCCTTTTATCTGATAAATTTTTTTTTCTTTTTATTTTTTTATTATTATTATTTTTTAATAAATTTTTATTAATGGTAATGGGATGACATTAATAAATCAGGGTACATATATTCAAAAAAAACATGTCTAGGTTATTTTGTCATCAAATTATGTTGCAAACCCCTCGCCCAAAGTCAGATTGTCCTCCGTCACCCTCTATCTAGTTCTCTGTGCCCCTCCCCCTCCCCCTAACTCTCTCCCTCCCTCCCTCCCATGTCCTCCCTCCCCCCCCACCCTTGGTAACCACCACACTCTTGTCCATGTCTCTTAGTCTCATTTTTATGTTCCACCAAGGTATGGAATCATGTAGTTCTTGTTTTTTTCTGATTTACTTATTTCACTCCTTATAATGTTATCAAGATCCCACCATTTTGCTGTAAATGATCTGATGTCATCATTTCTTATGGCTGAGTAGTATTCCATAGTGTATATGTGCCACATCTTCTTTATCCAGTCTTCTATTGAAGGGCTTTTTGGTTGTTTCCATGTCTTGGCCACTGTGAACAGTGCTGCAATGAACATGGGGCTACATGTGTCTTCACGTATCAATGTTTCTGAGGTTTTGGGGTATATACCCAGTAGAGGGATTGCTGGGTCATAAGGTAGTTCTATTTGCAGTTTTTTGAGGAACCACCATACTTTCCTCCATAATGGTTGTACTACTTTACACTCCCACCAACAGTGAATGAGGGTTCCTTTTTCTCCACAGCCTCTCCAACATTTGCTATTACCCGTCTTGTTGATAATAGCTAATCTAACAGGAGTGAGGTGGTATCTCATTGTAGTTTTGATTTGCATTTCTCTAATAACTAATGAAGATGAGCATCTTTTCATATATCTGTTGGCCATTTGTATCTCTTCCTGGGAGAAGTGTCTGTTCATGTCCTCTTCCCATTTTTTTATTGGATTGCTTGTTTGTTTGTTGTTGAGTTTTATGAGTTCTTTGTAAATTTTGGATATTAGGCCCTTATCTGAGCTGTCGTTTGAAAATATCAGTTCCCATATAGTTGGCTGTCTGTTTATTTTGATATCAGTTTCTCTTGCTGAGCAAAAACTTTTAATTCTGATGTAGTCCCATTCATTTATCTTTGTCTTCACTTCTCTTGCCATTGGAGTCAAGTTCATAAAATGTTCTTTAAAACCCAGGTCCATGATTTTAGTACCTATGTCTTCTTCTATGTACTTTATTGTTTCAGGTCTTATATTTAGGTCTTTGATCCATTTTGAATTAATTTTAGTACACGGGGACAGGCTGTAGTCGAGTTTCATTCTTTTGCATGTGGCTTTCCAGTTTTCCCAACACCATTTGTTGAAGAGGCTTTCTTTTCTCCATTGTGTGTTGTTGGCCCCTTTATCAAAGATTATTTGACCATATATATGTGGTTTTATTTCTGGGCTTTCTATTCTGTTCCATTGGTCTGAGTGTCTATTTTTCTGCCAATACCATGCTGTTTTGATTATCGTGGCCCTATAATATAGTTTAAAGTCAGGTATTGTAATGCCCCCAGCTTCATTCCTTTTCCTTAGGATTGTTTTGGCTATTCGGGGTTTTTTATAGTTCCATATAAATCTGATGATTTTTTGTTCCATTTCTTTAAAAAATCTCATAGGGATTTTGATGGGAATTGCATTAAATTTGTATATTGCTTTGGGTAATATGGCCATTTTGATTATATTTATTCTTCCTATCCAAGAACAAGGAATATTTTTCCATCTCATTGTATCTTTTTCGATTTCCCTTAACAATGCTTTGTAATTTTCATTATATAGGTCCTTTGCGTTCTTTGTTATGTTTATTCCTAGGTATTTTATTTTTTTTGTTGCAATCGTGAAGGGGATTATTTTTTTGAGTTCGTTTTCTAATATTTCATTGTTGGCATAGAGAAAGGCTATGGACTTTTGTATGTTAATTTTGTATCCTGCGACCTTACTGTATTGGTTTATTGTTTCTAATAATCTTTTTGTGGAGTCCTTCGGGTTTTCGATGTATACGATCATATCATCAGCAAAAAGTGATAGCTTTACTTCTTCTTTTCCGATATGGATGCCTTTTATTTCTTTGTCTTGTCTGATTTCTCTGGCCAGAACTTCTAGCACCACGTTGAATAAGAGTGGAGAGAGTGGACAACCTTGTCTTGTTCCTGATTTAAGGTAGAAAGTCCTCAGTTTTATGCCGTTTAATAGGATGTTGGCTGATGGTTTATCATATATGGCCTTTATCATGTTGAGATATTTTCCTTCTATACCCATTTTGTTGAGAGTCTTAAACATAAAATTGTGTTGTATTTTATCAAAAGCCTTTTCTGCATCTATTGATAAGATCATGTGGTTTTTGTTCTTTGTTTTGTTGATATGGTGTATTACATTAACCGTTTTGCGTATGTTGAACCATCCTTGAGATTCTGGGATGAATCCCACTTGATCATGATGTATTATTTTTTTAATATGTTGTTGTATTCGGTTTGCCAGTATTTTGTTTAGTATTTTAGCATCTGTATTCATTAGAGATATTAGTCTGTAGTTTTCTTTCTTTGTGCCATCCTTGCCAGGTTTTGGTATGAGGGTTATGTTGGCCTCATAAAATGTGTTTGGAAGTATTGCTTCTTCTTCAATTTTTTGGAAGACTTTGAGTAGAATAGGAACCAAGTCTTCTTTGAATGTTTGATGGAATTCACTAGTATAACCGTCTGGGCCTGGACTTTTATTTTTGGGGAGATTTTTAATAGTTTTTTTCTATTTCCTCCCTGCTGATTGGTCTGTTTAGGCTTTCTGCTTCTTCATGACTCAGTCTAGGAAGGTTGTATTGTTCTAGGAATTTATCCATTTCTTCTAGATTGTTGTATTTGGTGGCATATAATTTTTCATAGTATTCTACAATAATTCTTTGTATATCTATGATGTCTGTGGTGATCTCTCCTCTTTCATTTTGGATTTTATTTATTTGAGTCCTTTGTCTTTTTTCCTTGGTGAGTCTTGCCAAGGGTTGTCAATTTTGTTGATCTTTTCAAAGAACCAGCTCCTTGTTTTATTGATTTTTTCTATAGTTTTTCTGTTCTCTATTTCATTTATTTCTGCTCTGATTTTTATTATCTCCTTTCTTCGGCTGGTTTTGGGTTGTCTTTGTTCCTCTTTTTCTAGTTCCTTAAGGTGTGAAGTTAAGTGGTTTACTTCGGCTCTCTCTTGTTTGTTCATATAGGCCTGAAGTGATATGAACTTTCCTCTTATTACTGCTTTTGCTGCATCCCAGAGATTCTGATATGTCGTATTTTCATTTTCATTTGTCTGTATATATCTTTTGATTTCTGCGCTTATTTCTTCTTTGACCCATTCATTTTTTAGAAGTATGTTGTTTAGTTTCCACATTTTTGTGGGTTTTTCCCCCTCTTTTTTGCAGTTGAATTCTAGTTTCAAGGCTTTATGATCAGAAAATATGCTTGGTACAATTTCAATTTTTCTAAATTTGCTGATATTGTCTTTGTGGCCCAACATATGGTCAATTCTTGAGAATGTTCCATGTACACTAGAGAAAAATGTATACTCTGTCGCTTTGGGATGAAGTGTCCTGTAGATGTCTATCATATCCAGGTGTTCTAGTATTTCGTTTAAGGCCACTATATCTTTATTGATTCTCTGTTTGGATGACCGATCTAGAGCCGTCAGCGGTGTATTGAGGTCTCCAAGTATGATTGTATTTTTGTTAGTTTTTGTTTTAAGGTCAATAAGTAGCTGTCTTATATATTTTGGTGCTCCTTGGTTTGGTGCATATATATTAAGGATTGTTATGTCTTCTTGATTCAACTTTCCCTTAATCATTATGAAATGACCATTTTTGTCTCTGAGTACTTTTTCTGTCTTGTAGTCAGCAGTATTCGATATGAGTATTGCTACGCCTGCTTTTTTTTGGGTGTTGTTTGCTTGGAGTATTGTTTTCCAGCCTTTCACTTTGAATTTGTTTTTATCCTTGTTGCTTAGATGTGTTTCTTGTAGGCAGCATATAGTTGGATTTTCTTTTTTAATCCATTCTGCTACTCTGTGTCTTTTTATTGGTAAGTTTAATCCATTTACATTTAGTGTAATTATTGACACTTGTGGGTTCCCTACTGCCATTTTATAAATTGCTTTCTGTTAGTTTTGTATCTAGTTTGATTCTTCTCTTTTGTTTTTCTATCATTTGTTTTTGTTTGTTTGTGTTCCATACTTCTTTCCTCTGTTGCTACCTTTTTTAAGTCAAGTGTTTTTGTGGTGGTTTTTTTAAGGGTGGTTACCATTAAGTAATGAAAAGGGTACCTACCATATTCATTGTAGTACCCTATCTTATAAGTATTTCTGCACTTCATCATCCTTTGCTACTGTTAATCTCCATCCTCTCCCCCCTTTTTTCCTTTGTTGTCACAGTTTAAGTTTGGTTTTATTGTGTTCTTGGTGGAGCTGTTACTTGTGGTGTTGTTTTCTTTTGTTCTTTGAATCTGGTTGGAAAACCCCCCTTAGTATTTCCTGAAATGGGGGCTTTCTGTTGATAAATTCTCTCATCTTTTCTGTATTTGTGAATGTTTTTATATCTCCTTCATACTTGAAGGATAGCTTTGATGGGTATAGTATTCTTGGCTGAAAGTTCCTCTCTTTCAGGGCTTTAAATATTGGGGTCCACTCTCTTCTAGCTTGTAGAGTTTCTACTGAGAAATCTGATGATAATCTAATAGGTCTTCCTTTATATGTTGTACTCTTCTTTTCCCTGGCTGCCTTGAGAATTTTTTCTTTGTCATTGGTTTGTGTCATCTTTCTTATGATGTGCCTTGGAGTGGGTTTGTTGAGGTTAAGAAAACTTGGTGTTCTGTTTGCTTCTTGAATTTGAGGCTTTAGTTCCTTCCACAGGCTTGGGAAGTTCTCGTCTATTATTTGTTTGAGTATATTCTCCATTCCATTTTCTTTCTCTTCTCCCTCTGATATACCTATTATTCTTATGTTATTCTTTCTGATGGAGTCAGACAATTCCTGTAGGGCTTTCTCATTTTTTATTATTTTTGAGTCTCTTTCTTCTTCTCTCTGTTGTGCCTCAAGTTGTTTGTCTTCTATTTCACTAATCCTATCTTCAATCTGGGCTGTTCTGTTAGCTAAGCTTGTTACCTCGTTTTTCAGCTCGTGAATTGAGTTTTTCATTTCTGTTTGATTTGTTTTTATAGTTTCAATTTCCTTGGTAATATATTCTTTGTGTTCATTGAGTTGTTTTCTGATTTCCCTATATTGCCTTTCTGTGTTTTCTTGTATATCTCTGAGTATTTTTAAGATTTCTAATTTAAATTCTCTGTCATTTAGCTCCAAGGCTTCCAATATGTTAAGTCTTTTCTCCATAGATTTTTCCACATCTATTTGTGTTACCTCTCTTTCTTTTGTATCCATAATATTCGATTTCCTCTTTCTTATCGGCATCTGAGGGTGGTCTTATTGATAGCACGCAGGCGCACTCCCTCGCGGCTTGAATGAGCGTCGCTGCGGTAGCTTACTCCACACCCTCATCTCTCAGATTCAAGTGATAACAGTCCTTTTGCTTTCAGTTTGTGTGAAACTCCGGAATGCTCCGAGGATAAATTTTTCTGTTTCTAGTTGATAAATTTGTTGTGATTTAGGGGAGAGCTGTCGGACGCGCTTCTCACGGCGCCATTTTCGTCTTATCTGATAAAATTTTATAACTGAAACCATGTATCTCTGTGTCAGCATTACCTAGAAAAGCAAAATATGTTCTTACTAACAGAAAATATTTGTGCATAAAAAAATGGGAGCAAAATAAACGTGGTTTACTTTGGGGTGCTGCTGTTTGAGTAGTGTTTTATTTTATAATAAATAACCAGGAGCAGTTGATTAAATAACAAAGATACAAGTATCCTTCCACATAAGACAGGGCTACATCATGGTAAACCCATCATAAATTGCAAATATTACAAATTGAAAATTTATTGAATACAACTAATTTAACAAATATCATAGCTTAGACTAGAATAAACATGTTCAGTACACTTACATGAGCCTAGAGATGGGTATAGTCCTTTAACAATAAATACAGGGTTGAAAATTGGCCATTTACCCAAGTGATCACATGAGTCATCATATGGCTGATGCCAGCTTATCTCAAAAGATGCTTTGCTTGGCATCAGGAGAGAGTATCATATTGCATATTGCTAGCCCTAGTAAAAGATCAAAATTCAAAATATGTAGTATAGTTTCTACTAAACATGTATGTTGAAATATCACAAGTTGAATGATCATAAATTGGGCATTCTGTGCATACAAAATAAATTTAAACTTCAGTTAGGAGTCTTTCTCTAAGATAACGATGATAGATAGATGATAGATAGATAGATAGATAGATAGATAGATAGATAGATAGATAGATGATAGATAGATGATAGGTAGATAGATAGGAAGGTAGGTAGCTACATAGATACAGAGGTAGATAGATAGATATAGAGGATAAATATAGATATGCATGTGTGCACATCTTTGCTATTTTTTGTGGGAATAGGGTTGTAAAATAAACCTATTTATTATCATTTGTAAAATATTTCTTAAATATAAAATCAAGCAACATGAACTTATTTTTTCAGTGTTTAATTTCCTTGGATTAAAAAATATTATTGTTTTCCTCAGATCCTGTTAAAAATGAGCTCATGCAGTCATATAGACAAAACTTGCAACATATTTTTTTAATCCTGGAAAATAGATATGGACTTTGGAATATATTATTGCCTCACTTCAGATGAAGAAGTAGAATTTCTGGCAGATAAATACATTTCAGTCCAAAAAAAAAAAAAGCAGTAGTGAGTTTAACAGATGGCAAGTTGCTCACATATGGAAAAATATGGAACTATACAAATATCTGGAAAAAATGTTAATATATTGCTTTTAATTCTTTAGAGAGAAAGATAAGATTCAAGTAACAATTCATTTTTTATTTGCCAATTTGTAATTATAAAACTCTAGTAATTTATTTCTAGTTTTCTTTATCTAAGCAGTTTTACCTGAAGCTTTAGAGAACTCTATGAAGAATATATGATTATGGGTATTTTACTTACTTTCACAAGAACAGAAGGAAATTTTTAAGTTTTTGGTTTGTTTGTTTTTTACCCTAAAGAATTAACTCTTTTCTGTAAATGACATATGGTAGAGAATCTTTTTGAAAATAAATGCTCTTTTTATGCTGAACAAGTTTTTTTTTAATCTAAATTTATGACATGTCAAAACTCTGTCGTAAAAATACAGAAAAGCCAATTAAAGTAATATAAGATTCAGTAATAAAAGATGTAAACAATTTCATAGTTCTCCCATTCATTTTAAGTAGAAATTTGAGAGAAGATATTTGAAATGCACTGACAGAATACATACACATACATCCACAGATACATGACTAACTGAGAGAAGTGACCACAACAACAACTATTTTATTGAAGTTCAGAAGTTAATTTTTTTTGAAGATTTTTATTGGAGGCTCATAATAAGTATAAGTAATATTATCTCTGCTGAACATTTTAATCGGCAGTACACAAAATCCCTAGACTATATCGATTTATATTGCCTAATTTTCAGAACTAAAACACAGAAGTCATCTGTGTCAACATGATTTAAAAATTTATTTCAGAAAATTGTTTTTAGAAAGGTAGGTCTGGAAGCCAATAAATAACTTCATTGTTTGCTTCAGGAAGTTCTTGCAAACCAATTTGTGTGTGTAAACAACTCTTTTCTCAGACAATAGATTGCTCATCTGGGCAGAGCATTGTTTATTAAATAGTAGTTTACTTATAAAGACTCATTTCAAAGCTCTCAACTCACAGTGTTCCTCAGTTCTATGTGAAAAACTTGACCTATTCTATTCAGTTACTGGTCTTAAAAGGCCCACCTTAACCATTTCAATAGTGTACAAGTTTATATCAACTTACTACATATTCTTCAAAAGCACCACCAGTTGAGGTGGTGTTTCCTATTTTAGGCATTCTTCTGTTTCATTTAGCTTTGATTAATCAATGTTTTAGTTGGTCTTTGGGGAGTCAATACAAAAACCAACTGTGGAGTTTCCACAAGAACCAACCAACACCTATTACCATTATGTGTCAAAATCATGAGGCCCCTTGAATCACCTGCTTGGGAGACTCCATGATCATAGTGATAAAATAAGTTTTCTGATGGATCTGAAATAAAATTTCTATTCACAAGGTCCTCAAATTTTATGTTTATTTTTATACTTAAAAATAATAGCTGCTTTTGAGGAATCTTTTGATCATTTGATCATATTTGATTCTTGACAACAACATGCCTTGACAACAACAATAGTACTTCTATTGTTGATTTTCTTCATGTATTTTCTCATTGTATTTTATATGCTTATAAAATAAAATTTAACAGAAAAAGAATAGGCTTAAGTCCAAGAAATTTGTCTCTCAATATCAACCTAAAGACTGGTGAGATCGGAAGATCTTGAAATCAACATCTTCACAGAATGCAGTTTATTTTGAGTCACCTATCAGAATTTCACTGGAAATTTCTTATTTTTGTTATGTTTTGCCTGGGAAGATTTATTTTTAAAAGAGACCTCAAAAACAAACATTTTTTTATTTGAAATTTCAGATTTATTAGGTTTTAATTAAAGAGATCCAAACAATGGTTTAATGTCCCAAGATAAATTTCAAAAGTAACTTCTGCAACCATCCATCACCAGTACTCTTGGTTCATTTTAGTTTAGATCCACAAATCCTATAGACCGACTGGTTTTATATATGTTCACACAATAATTCTGTTCCATGTGCTTATAATTCTAAAGGATATAGTTTATCTTTTTTATATATAATTTATTAAACATCATTTAAAACTACAGTAACCTCTTTGGAAATGTTTGATAAATTTCTTAGAATAATAATGGGACAAAAAAGCATCAAACTCCAATGTCCTGAAAATTTTTACTTTTTTTTTTTTTTTTAAACCAAGCTCTGGTCAGTTTTATTAAAGAAAAATTTTGCATGATTTACTTTTCAACTCTCTGTTCTGGCATGCTTCTAATGATATCAATAATAGCCAAGTTGCATACTCTATAGTACTTTCCACACGCTGTGCCCAATTCAATATTATTGCCACTGTAGTGATGGACACAAGTCTTGGCCAATATGGCATAGCATTCTATTTCAGATTTCCTCAAGGCTGGAAAATTATTGGCAAGGATGATCAGTTTCACTTTGCCTTGTCTGATCATCTTCAGAGTCTGCTTGTATCCCAGCATGTACTTCCCACTTTTTTATAACAAGTTGAAGCCTAGAGTTGATGGACTCCAGCGACGTTTTTGTCTTCTTTGCAGCTACCGTCTTTCTGCCTTAGGTGTAGGACAGCCCCCAAACTAGAGCAGCCACCAATATCAAATTTTTTTTAATTCATTTTAGAAAGGAGAGAGAAAGGGAGAGAGAGAGAGAGAGAGAGAGAGAGAGAGAAGGTGAGGAGGAGCTGGAAGCATCAACTCCCATATGTGCCTTGACCAGGCAATCCCAGGGTTTCAAACCGGCGACCTCAGCATTTCCAGGTCGACGCATTGAAATTAACAAAGGCCACCACAGGTCAGGCCAAGATCAAATTTTTACTTGTGACATGGAATCTCTCAAAATAAATTCAGATTCCAAAATTGTTTTTTGGGTTTTTTTTTAATTTTTTTTCTGAAGCTGGAAATGGGGAGAGACAGTCAGACAGACTCCCGCATGCGCCCAACCGGGATCCACCCAGCTCGCCCACCAGGGGGCGATGCTCTGCCCCTCCGGGGCGTCGCTCTGTTGCGACCAGAGCCACTCCAGCGCCTGGGGCAGAGGCCAAGGAGCCATCCCCAGCGCCCGGGCCATCTTTGCTTCAATGGAGCCTCGGCTGCCGGAGGGGAAGAGAGAGACAGAGAGGAAGAAGAGGGGGAGGGATGGAGAAGCAGATGGGCACTTCTCCTGTGTGCCCCGGCTGGGAATTGAACTTGGGACTTCTGCACGCCAGGCCGATGCTCTACCACTGAGCCAACCGGCCAGGGCCCAAAATTGTTTTTTTATCATCATCATCATCTATGACATGACAAAAGGAAAATGCAGTAAAAATTCCAAAACTTGCTCAATTTTACTTCCCGTTCTTCCAAAATCTTGACTTGACATGTCTGGGCCTTATATCACAATTCTTGTCTCCTTTCATATTATTTAACATTCTTTCTGGTATTTTTCTTTTCAAAAATATCAAAAACTTGATTATGTCCTAAAATTAAAAAATTTTATTATAGAGAAAGACCATTGTCGTTACATTTTAGCCTTGGTATTGACCTTAGCTAAGATTTATTTTCCAGAACTATACAAAACTTAGATAAGATGTTCAGAAATACATAAAAGAATTTAAAATTGTTCTAAAAAATATAAAGCAGAGGTTCACAGATCTACATGAAATAGTTTATATAAAATAACACAAAAACAAAGAAACAAAAAGAAACATAAGATACCTTGACTTGCATAACAAAAGAGGTGAATTTAGAAATCTGTATTTATTGTGGAAATCTACTGTTTTATATATAAATATATATTATTTATATATAAGTATTTATGTATAATATGTATTAGACATTAATCCAGTTTTAGAAATAAATAAAAGGTTTTTCTACTGGAAATATTTTTGTTAGATCCTAAAACACATTTACAGAAAATTTAGAAATGAATCCTTATACAAATGTGATCTCACTGTTCTGTGTACTTTTTATGAATAACCTTAGACAATGAAAAAGAAATTAAATATGCAATTAAAACTGGAATGGGAACTAGCCATATTGCCATATCTCAACTTGCTTTGAAGTATTTTAAAACTTCTTCTTTTTTTTTTTTTGTATTTTTCTGAAGCTGGAAACGGGGAAAGACAGACAGACTCCCGCATGCGCCCGACCGAGATCCACCCGGCACGCCCACGAGGGGCAACACTCTGTCCACCAGGGGGCGTTGTTCTGCCGCGACCAGAGCCACTCTAGCGCCTGGGGCAGAGGCCAAGGAGCCATCCCCAGCACCTGGGCCATCTTTGCTCCAATGGAGCCTTGGCTGCAGGAGAGGAAGAGAGGGACAGAGAGGAAGGAGGGGGGTGGAGAAGCAAATGGGCGCTTCTCCTATGTGCCCTGGCAGGGAATCCTACCCGGGGCCTCCGCACGCCAGGCCGACGCTCTACCGCTGAGCCAACCGGCCAGGGTTAAAACTTCTTTAAAAAAAAGAATCAACAGTATAAAACCAAGTATAGACTGATAGTTCTGCAAAGCCTCTGATTAATGAGAGTGTTACAGGAGAGCATTAAAAATGAAATTTATCATTTTATCCTAAAGTCATAAAGGTTAATTTTTTTTTCTGAATATTAAATAACTTTGCAAATGTTTAATTGATGAAGTTGCTATAATATTAATCTTAAACTCTTCTATTCTTATAGATTTCATCCTTGGAATCAACAAATTACTTAGATGGTGGATGTCTCCAATAATTTTCAATCATTCTTGATGTCTGACACAATGAGTTACAGCCTCAGATCTTTTACCAACATTTCTTTCTTCTTTTGTGACATTATATCCACTGATTTAGTAGTGAAAAATATGCATTGTAAATAAAATTGCTAGATTGAATGTTATTTTTCAAATCTTGAAGTATCTATTCTTTCTTCCCCATTCATAATTAATTCTGAGCTAATATGAACCTTGACTAAATAGAGGCTAAATTGAAGACATCCACAAGGTGCCAGACTCTCTTAACCCAGAACTCCAACTGGGTTAGCTATACCCTTCAAAATTGCACAGAAGCTTTGGAAACCAGAGGCTGATGAAGGTTTAAAATTTAGAGTTGGAAACTTAATAGCGAAAATATTAAGCATACCTTTTACCAGTCAACTTCTGGTTAATAACTCCAAAGCATGAGAACAAAGACTTGTTTAGGATATCAAAGCTGAAATGAAAAGTTAGTTTCCATGACCTGTATTACTGAGTCCCAGGACTATGGTATTTTCTTTGTCATATTAAAAAGTGTAGATCTGGGTTCTGCTTTCTTTAGTGAGCAGTAGATAAAACAGTTCACCAGCAGCATGATAATGATGATTCTGTTTTTGAGATCTCTGTATTTAGTGACAATTAAATAATTTTGCCACAGAATTTAAATAAATTGCTTGATATTATCAATTAAAACATTTTATAATATCTATGTACCAACAATTCTGTTATGGAACATTATTTTGCAATGTGGTATTACATGTTAATCAATTTAATTATTTAATATTACAGATAAATTCACAGATTTAAATGTTCACAAATATTTGTACTGTGTTTTGCTAGACACATAGATAACAGTTGTCAACTTTATTTGCATTCTATTAGGCCTTGAGAATGCAATTTCAATGAATAATGAAAAATGAATAGAAATAATGTATTCTACACTCAAGCTTAGTATCAAAATTCTCCACACACAATCTTTTGACCATTATATAAAATTCTGACAGATTAGAATGGCCAATTTGAAGTACAAAGCACCATGTTGTAGATGTAAAAAGCTTAATATCCTAGATCCTTGGATGAAGACATGATGAGGTATCCCTTGCCTATTTAAAGACACACCATACTGCTGTTGTGTATACGGTATTATATGTTGACGGGTCTAGTTGACAAAGCAATTAACATTATTTCAAGTATTGATAATACAGAACTCAGTAGCTTGAATAAGCCTTGTCATAACAAACCCTAAAATATTTTCACTAAATCAGCATTACATTATCTAGTAAACTAACCTCAGGATTGAAAGATAGAATATTATTACAGTCACTTAAAATATATATTTGTTAAAACTGTCATTTGAAATTAATTGGACTTCAACCAAGTGCCACTAGATTGTCACATTTGGAAAAGCCAGAAGGTGAATATGCATCTGTTTGTACTTCAGTTACAAGAAAGGAATTAGCTTAGGCAAAAATGAGGCACATTTTATTTTTTTATTCTATTTATTTTGTGTGTGTGTGTGTGTGACCTTCACCCAAAGTCAGATCATTTTCTGTCACCGTATATTTGTTCCTTTTTATTCCTCTCTCCCAACCACCTCACCCTGGTAACGACTTTACTTTTATCTATATCCATAAGTCTATTTTATTATGGGTGGAACATATAGTACATAGTTTTTTCTGATTTACTTATTTTACTTAGTATAATGTTCTCAAGGTCCATCCATGCTGTCATAAATGGCAATATGTCATCACTCATCATGGTGAGTAGTATTCCACTGTATATATGTACCACATTTTCTTATCCAATCCTCTGTGAAGGGACACTTTGGTTTTTTCATGTCTTGGCTGCTGTTAATAATGCTCGGATGAACATGGGGGGTATATGAGTCTTTGTGAATTAATATTGTTAAGTTTTTCAAGTAGATACCAAGTAGGGGGATTCTTGGTTCTAGTCCTACATTTCTGAGGAACCAACAAACTGTGTTTCATCACAGCTGTACCAGTTTACATTTCCACCAGCTTGAATGAGCATTCCTTTTTTTCCATAACCTCTCCAACACTTGTTCTTATCTGTTTTAATAACAGCCATTCTAACAAACGTGAGGTGATATTTCATTGTAGTTTTGATTTACATTGCTCTAATAGCTAGCAAAGACGAGTATCTTTTTAACATATCTATTTATTGTTTGTATGTTTTTTGTTTTGTATTTTTCTGAAGTGAGAAGCATGGAGGCAGAGAGACAGATTCCCAACTACACCCAACTGGGATTCACCTGGCATGCCCACTAGGGAGTGATGCTCTGTCCATCTAGGGCATTGCTCCATTGCCACCAGAGCCATTCTAGCATCTGAGGTGGAGACCATGGAGCCATTCTCAGCACCCAGGCCAACTTTGCTCCAATGAAACCTTGGCTGCAGAAGGGGGAGAGAGAAACAGAGAGGAAGGAGAGGGGAAAGGGTGAAGAAGCAGATGGGCACTTCTGTGTGCCTTGGCTGGGAATTGAATCTATGACTTCCACATACCAGGCCGATGCTCTACTGCTGAGCCAACTGGCCAGGATGTTTGTATGTCTTCATGAGAGAACTGTCTGTTTAGGTCCTTTCCATTTTTGAATCGGATGGTTTGCTTGTTTCTTGAGCTTTGTGAGTTCTTTATGTATTTTGAATATTAATCCCTGTCCTGTTGTTGTTTGTGAATATCAATTCTCATTTGGTTGGAAAAGAGGCACATTTTAAAACAGGAAAAAAAGATAAACAGTTGAGTTTTCAACATTAGCACTATTGGTGTTTTTTGCCACATAAGTGTTGTTGGGTGCTATCCTTTGCATAGTAGGGTGTTTCACAATATCTCTGGCCACTTCAGTATATATGATTAGTTTTCCTCTCCAATCATTATAACCAAAAATGTGATAAGTATTCTATGGGAAGAAAAACATCGTTCTTGATGGAAAATTACTGGTGAGAACCCCCCAAAAGAAGACATCTACTGAGAAGGACTCCTGGTGAGCAACTCATCTACACAGTGGTCTCTCACACAAACTATATTTCAAGGATAAGCTTATGCTGAACTCACACCTCTGCATTGAACTGCCTGAATGCACTGTGTTTCTGCCATCTAAGCCAGACTTATAAAGGAGTTTCTGGAATCTTATTTCAACCAATAGAACTGAGGCTTTCTCTATTTAATTGGAGCTGCAACCAAATCGCTATTCTGACCAATGAGGACAGTGCCTTTTGGAACAATAATACTGTGATTAGGAATCCTCATTTGTATGAATACAGATAAATCTAATACCAGTGATGGGATTTTTGTCTATATAAGCCAGCACCCCTCTGGTTCTGAGAGAGCAGACCAGTGCAGGTTGGAGCTAACTGGCACAGAATGAAACAGACCACCAGACCAGAGCAAAACTGCCTATCCAGAGAGGTGTCTGGCCCCAAATCACTTGGCCCCAAGGCTACCACATGGCCATGTGGTTTTCACAGTTGTGCTATATCACAAACGAGTTGTTTTGCACTAAATTTCGATCTTCACTGCACCCTAAGCAGGGGATCCCTTTTGGCATGAATTGCACCAATGACCACCAGCTGACTCTGGTATAGTGAAAGTCTGGAAAAGTGGGACCACACAGGTCAGAAAGCTGAATGTTTCCAGATTATGTTGAAAAACATTATTTTAGAATTTAAACTCTACTGTATTCTTAAACAAAGAAGTTCAAGCCTGAAACAACTGATTGGAAAAGGTTTTTCTTTTCCTTTCTCAAGCCTACTATGACAAATAACCTAAATGTTGTCACCACTAAGATGAGAGAAGCTGATGTGTCCTAGAGAAGGGAAAAACAAGGAAATGAAATAGACTTGTCTAGGAAAGTTTTCTGGTTTGGTTATTGTCCACAAAATTAACTAGGAATGACTAGCTAAAAAATGTTTTCCAGATAATTAATTATCCAAGGTAGCATACTTTTATTATAAAAAATTCATTTTAAAACTTAAAATACCCTCAAGCATTACAAATTTCACACATCAGAAGTCATACAGAGAAAAGCCCTCATTTTTCACATATTAAGATGGTGGCATAGAAGATAACGGAAAACTAGTAGAACATCTAGGAAGGTAAATCTATAAGTCTCAAGGATAATGGATAATAATGTTACTTTGGAATAACATATTCATGGCTTTATCAAAAATTTTTTTCTTCTACTCTGAAAGATTTTGTCAGAGCTATTCAGACTCTGTTTTCTGAATGGAAGTTCCATCACTGAAATTGGATATAGATTGTACAGAAAATGTCTTTTGACTTCATAACATACTAGACCTTGACAAACCATACCCAAGCTTAATGGAATGGATGGCACATCATAATAAATACTGGATGAAGTAATCACCTGGATGAAATTTAATATTGTTCCTCTTGAAGAGGAAGTCAATATGCAGAAAGAAGTATAAAAATGTATGTTTCATGACTAGTTCTCTTTTTTCTTCTGGAATGGTGATATATCAGGGTAATCTTGCAAACTACAAGTTGGTAATAATGAGACCTGTCTTAACATTATATATAGTGTTTGAAGAAGAAATGTTTTGTTAGTCAAAAATACTTACCTTGAAGTTTTATGTAAGCAAGAAATCACCCTCTGTTTAGTTTAAGTCACTCATTATAATTTCTAGATCTGTTTCACAAAAAAAGGCATTATAATACAATAAACCATCTAGTTATTTATATTAATTTTGACTACATTTTAGAAATAGTAATAGGTATTTGGTGTTTTTGTTTACTATGCACATGATACTGCAACAAGTACTTAATATATTATCTTATTTGATTCTGAAATAATCTTTTAATGTGGGTTGTAAGAAAAAGAATTGAGAAAACTTAAAACATTTCTATAAGAAACTATATTATTATTTTTCTTCTCTAGTTGCATAATAAATTTTCCATATTTAGTTAAAAATCTTAATATGAATTAAGCCACAAACAGTAATTGTTGAGTGATTCAATATTTACTCAGCATCACCTCTCTCAATTTGAAATTAATTCATCTATTCAAAAAATGCCTATAGTGATTAAGACTATGGTGAGAAGAGTAATGGCCCCAAGATACTCATGTTCTAAGGTCTGTGACAAAGATACTTTACAGTGCAAAAGGGACATGGAGGTGTGATTATGTTAAGGACATAGAGATAAAGGATTATCTTGGGTGTTTTTTATGAAAAAAAAAACCTAATCATATAAGTTAGAAATACAGAATCTTCTCTGACTAGAATAAGAGGAAAATATGACTCAGAAAAACTGTCAAAAATTCAACATTTGGTGGCTTTGAGGACTAGAGGGAGAAGACCATGATCCAAGGACTGAAACCAGAAGATATAAAAGACAACAAAATGAATTCTTCTCTAGAACTTCTAGAACAGAACATTGCACTAGTCACACCCGATCATATCCTAGTGCACCAATTTTCAACTTTTTTCATTTCATGCCACACATAAACTAATTACTAGAACTCTGTAGAACACCAAAAAATTTATTATATTTTTGGCCAATATGACAAAAAATAAGTATAATTTTAATTCATTCACACCACATGGTTACTGTTGTGTTGACTGTTGTCATCTTTTTATTTGATAATATAAAAGAGAGAGGTCAGTGTTCTTGACTAAATAGGTAATGTATGCTCTAAAATTACTGTGGCACACAGTTGGTCTGACCTAGTGAGACCACTTAAAACATGAGTGTTTTAAACACCAGTCTTGTACTAATTCGTTACATCAACAATAACAAAAAATAAAGAGTGTCTTGATAGTGAAGAAAAAAATATAGGCATGAGAGTAGAATTTTTCTTCACAGAACTTACAATAGGAAAAAATAAAAGTATTAAATACACAATGTCTTACAAATTCTTAAACTTTAATTATAGCTGGTATTATGGAAAAAAATGGGAATTCTGCACATTTCATATTCATAGAGAACATGAATTTAACTTTTTCTTACAAGGCAGGAAATGCTTATTATTGTGTATTATTTTGTTGTAAACAACATAGTTATATAAAGTCAAAAGTGAAAGGTTGCTCTAAAGAATTGAGACATTGAAAAACAATGGAAGTCAAGATGGCTTTAGGTATTAACTTTAAACTGAAAATAAATATATTGATTTATAAGTAGTCTGACCTTTAGTAATAATTATTTTTAAACTTTTTAATGTAATTTTTTAAAATCACAAATGTTCTCTAAAATTACTAAACTAATAAATGCCCATCCTGATTCAAGAGCTGAAGTAAAATAGACTTTAAATTATTTGGTCACAAACTGTATCTAAATTGAAATTAATTTAAACATCACCATGTTCTCCTGCCATCTTTTACACAATCATGGGGAGACTTAATTTTCTTTCAGTGTCATGGAACACAGCATGGGATTAAGTTGAAGAAGTTGCAAACTGAATGAATGATGATGAGTTTTAAGAAAAAAATCATCGCTTAGTAAAGAAAGTTACTCTTATTTTATACTTTCTTGGCAGCTGAAATAATATCCAGAACACTTGTCTGTTCTTTCCCAGATTAGCATATGTTTGATTGTGTCAGCTGAGTTGTTAAAGTGATTTTCTCTCTGAAGTGTCAGGTACATTCATCTCCCATTTCATTTTTCCAAGTACATTTCAGAGTGGCAAAGACTCTTAACCGTAAGTGAAAAGAATGTCTGTGTTGTTTGATTTTCTGTGCGATTACTGTTTGTGATTGTTCTTTTCCCAAGATGACATGCAATTTTCCAGCACAGATCAGATTATTTTTTTTAAAAATTACATTCTCAGGCTTTGCAGAAACAGAGGCCCATCTTTGAAATGTAAACTTTAATTTCTGGAGAAAAAAAACCCATCAAATTCTCACATACCAATAAGGAAAGTAGCTATATATTGTTATTTTTCAGAGTGAGACTGCTCTCCAAGTGGTTAATTTTGATGCATAATAAAAACAATATTTTATTCCTTCTATTACAATGAGCAGAATATAATAGACTGTGTGTGTGTGTGTGTGTGTGTGTGTGAGTAAAATGGGATATACTATTACAACCAAGGAAAGAACTCAGTTGACCAAATATATATATTTATATTATTGAGTTTTTTTAATTAAAAAATAAGACATCCAGTTATTGCTAGCTGTTTCACTGAACACACACAGACACAAAGAAATGCACTCCACAAATTAAGATATGTGATTTTGTATTGTAAAGAAAAAATGCTCACTAAAAGTTACTTGTTGCCATGATATTGATTAGTATATGAGCAAGTTCCCTATTTAGCATAATATAAAATGAAGTTATGCATGTAGCATTCTGCTAAAATATACATTCAATGAGTATATGTTTTTATTTAATATTTTCTATGCATGTTAGCATCTGTAGTCTTGTATGTGCTCAAAAGTGTCTGTTAATTATAGTGTAGATTTTAAAGTAATAAGCGCTGTCCAATGTATACACCACAATCATAACCTTGTAAAAGATTACTTTAGTATTATTTTGTATTTTTACCAATGTAACTTTCTCAAATGTTATCAGAGAGCTTGCTCTTAAAGCACAACAAAGGTTATTAGAGCACTATAAAAAGGAAATATGACACCTAATAGATTCTTTGCAGTATCTCAAGAGGGAGAACTCAGAGCAGAATTTTTCGTGGTTGTAGAGTAAAGTTCAGGTGTGTTAAGTGAACATTGAAATATAATTAAGATTGAAATTCATCAAAATTTAGAATATAATAGTGCAGGATTGGTGGTCACAGCAAGGTGATAATCATAAAGCAAGTTTTGTTAAATAAACTATTGTCAAATAGGTTAAGTATTTGCCCCAGTGAGTAACTTTATTGCTGTAGCTAAATTGTCTTCAATAATTTCCTGAGGCAAACAGTAAATTTATTTAATATTTGATACTTTTTTCTTTCTTGAAAAAAGCTTACAGGAAATAAATTTTAAAGACTAGGTTATATTGGTATAGGTTATTTCACATCTCATATCCCCCCTTGTTATTCTTTTTTACCCTTAGTTGGAGAGAGACCATTATTATCTGAGGATATGATCATTCCAGATACATAATACTAATTGAAGAGACATATTATATAATAATTTTCTGTTGGGAATTATTCTAACTATCCTTAGCTCTTCTTTACATGTATCTCTCCAGACAGTTATATGAGGTTCTCTCCACATGATGGTAGGCTTCTCAAAGAGTGAGTGACCCAAGTGTCAAAATGAAAACCACCATGCTATTTATGGTTTAGCCTCAGATGTCATACACTGTCACCTCCACCATACTTAATAAGTCACTTGAGCCAGTCTTAGTTTAATGTGGGAAGAGATTACATAAGTGCATAAATACCAAAAGGTGAAGATGATTAGAGATGTATGTGGTGGTTGACGACCACAAAAGAATTTTCCAAATTATCTAATAATATGATTATATATCTGTGCCTATGTCTTCTTAGTATAATTAAAGGTCTCATAAAATTCTCTAAATATCCATCATTCTTCCCCTAAATAGTCACTGTACCCTCTGGAAAGGACAATATTAGAGTCTAGATGTCACAGCAAAGCTTTTCAGAATTCCTTGTGTGTGGTTAAGATTTCAAATCTTGACTAGAGAGAGTGACATCAGAGAAATGGCATCATGAGGAGTGTTACTGATAAATCTCCCCCAAAATTTAACAAGATCTTCAACCAGAGACAGAAAAATCTATCCTTGGAGCCTCCAGAAGTTCCACACTAAACGCGAAGGTATGATCGAGCGAAAAATTGACTAAATATATAATCAACCCCAAAGAAAATAAGGAGGAAAAAACACTCTACCTTCCTCACTAACCTAAGTATGGCTGCTTTCACTTGGAACTGAGAGTATAGGAACTAAGGTGGGCATAGGGTGTGAATAGAACCAGACTGTGGCACAAACGTCCGAACCAGGCTGTGGCATGGACATCCAAGCCAAGGAAAAACTGTGCTTGTGACAACCCAGTCAACACAAGCTAATGCTTGGGCCAAATCCAGACAAAGAAAGGCACTTGGGACAGCCATCCGCCCCGATCTCCTGGTCGGCACGAGTACATAGTGGGCGAGAGATTCCTCCTGACCTAGAGCCCCAGGAGTGGGCGTCCGTGTTACCGGACAGAAGGGCAGGGTCAGAGGCCTTTGTGTGGGCTGAAAGTGGAATCTCAGGGTCGTTCCTGCACCCTGAAAAGCAGTGCACGGGGAGTGAACAGGAGCGAAATATTCTATACTAGAACTTTTCCGTGTGAGTGGGACGCCTCACTCAGAGTGAGAGGCTGCTGGCCTGATCTCCTGTTCGGCGAGCACAGAGAGTGGGTGAGAGATTCCACCAGGACTGGGCACCCGTGTTTCCAGACAGAGGGGCAGAGTCAGAGGTCTTTGTGTGGGCTGAAGCCCGGCCTGATTATGCTAGGGGCTCTGACTGATTGAGCCTTACCCAGAGCCCTGTGCTGAGTGGGAATAGAGTGGGGATTTGCCAGCTCTTTGAGCCTCTTACTCTCCAGGCAGAGGCAGCAGCAACCCCATAGCTGGATCATCAGGCTACTAATTCAGGAAGGAAAGACCAGGAGATAGGTTCTGGGAACATGGACTCTCTCATTGGCAGAGCCTGCCAATGCTAATGAGCATCGACTGCCAATGAGACTGAAGCCCAATATATGACATCGCCATAGAGACTTATTAACTGCAAACTTCTACCTAAACATGCCACAGGGGCAGAACTCGGGGTACAGAGTCACCAACCAGGAAGCGGGAGAGAAAAGAAAAAGCAAGAAGATAACCTCAAAATCAAGAATAATCCACAGACTTTATAACCTATCCCATTTTATTATATTTGTTCGTTTGTTTCTCTTATCTTCTTGTCTTGATTATTTTCTTCCTCTTCCAATTTATTCATTTAATTCTCTGCTGGTCTTACTCTCTCCTCTCCTTGAACTACACTACCCATAAGTGTTACATCTCCCTTTATCTTTTATTTCTTCTTCCTTTCTCTCTATGAGGGTTGCACTCCAAAACCCTTAACTCTCTCTCTCTCTCTCTCTTCTTCTTTTTGTGTTTTCCTCTTTCTTTTTTTTTCTCCCTCTATATTAGTTTCTTCTTTTCTTCTTTACTTTTCCTCTCATTCAATCCTCAATCATGAACAGATTATTTTATCTGGGACTCAAATTTTTCTTTGTGGCACTTTGGGTTTTCTTAACTCACTAGCAGTGCTCCCAACCCTGGCTCTCCATT
This sequence comes from Saccopteryx bilineata, assembly GCF_036850765.1. Taxonomy (NCBI): domain Eukaryota; kingdom Metazoa; phylum Chordata; class Mammalia; order Chiroptera; family Emballonuridae; genus Saccopteryx; species Saccopteryx bilineata. The sequence continues at coordinate 288,105,356 of NC_089490.1, forward strand.
TTATCTAGTTCTTGCTCCACTAAATACAATAGTAATTTTTTCATTTTTTCCCCTTTTGCCTGTTTTCCTCTTATTCCTCTCATCATATCTCTTAGTCAACCATCACTTAAAAGCAAATCATTTTATTCTTGACACAATTTTTTCCTTTTTAGCATTTTGTGGGTCCATACCTCCTTTTATACCCCTTTATCACTTCTCTCCAACACAGGCCCTTCATTATAGGCAGTTTTTCTTCTATTTAGCACAATATAATTCACATTTCACCACAAGATTTTCCCAAGAAGGAAGGAAGAGGAGAAGAGAGGAAAAGAAAGGGGGAGGGAAATTTTTTAAAATTCTTTTTTATTTTTATCTTTTTAACTTTTTATTCTTTATTAATTCTCATTAATATTATCAACAAAACCACACTCAGATGCGTTTAAAAAAAAGGAAATCAAATATCATGGATACAAAAGACAGAGAGGTAGCACAGATAGATGAGGAAAAAATTTATGAAGAAAAAATTTAATATATTGGAAACCTTAGAGCTAAATTTCAAAGAATTTAAAATAGAAATCGTAAAAATACTCAGAGATATACAAGAAAACACAGAAAGGCAATTTAGGGAGCTTAGAAAACAACTCAATGAACACAAAGAATATATTACCAAGGAAACTGAAACTATAAAACCAAATCAAACAGAGATGAAAAACTCAATTCATGAGCTGAAAAATGAGGTAATAAGCTTAGCTAATTGAACAGGCCAGATAGAAGGTAGGATTAGTGAAACAGAAGACAAGCAACTTGAGGCACAACAAAGAGAAGAAAAGAGACTCAAAAATTATTAAAAATGAGGAAGCACTACAGGAATTGTCTTACTCCATCAAAAAGATTAACATAAGAATAATAGATATATCAGAGGGAGAAGAGAAAGAAAATGAAATGGATAACGTATTCAAACAAATAATGGATGAGAACTTCCCAAGCCTGTAGAAAGAACTAAAACCTCAAATTCAAGAAGCAAACAGAACTCTGAGTTTTCTTAACCCCAACAAACCTACTCCAAGGCACATCATAATGAAATTGGCACAAACCAATGACAAGAAAAAAAATTCTCAAGGCAGCCAGGGAAAAGAAGAATACAACATGTAAAGGAAGGCCCATTAGATTATCATCAGATTTTTCAACAGAAACTCTACAAGCTAGAAGAGAGTGGACCCCAATATCTAACGTCCTGAAAGAGAGGAACTCTCAGACAAAAACACTACACCCATCAAAGCTATCCTTCAAATATGAAGGAGAAATAAAAACATTCACAGATATAGAAAAGATGAGGGAATTTATCCTCAGAAAACCCCCACTCCAGGAATTACTAAAGGGGATTTTCCAACGAGATAAAAAGAACAAAACAAAACAAAACCACAAGTAAAAGCTCCATCAAGAACACAATAAAACCAAATTTACACTGTGACAACAACAAAAAGAAGGGAGAGGACGGAGATGAACAGTAGCAAAGGACAATGGAATGCAAAAGTACTCACAAGATAGTGCACTACAATGAAAAGGTAGGAACCCTTTTCATTACTTAATGGTAACCACCATTGAAAAAACTACCACAGAAGCTCATGATTTAAAAAAGATAGCAACAGAGGAAAGATGTATGGAATACAACCAAACAAAAACAAAAGATAGAAAACAAAAGAGAAGAATCAAACAAGACACAAAACTAACAGAAAGTAATGTATAAAATGGCAATAGGGAACTCACAAGTGTCAATAATTATACTAAATGTAAATGGATTAAACTCATCAATAAAAAGGCGCAGAGTAGCAGAATAGATTAAAAAGAAAATCGAACTGTATGCTGCCTACAAGAAACTCATCTAAGCAACAAGGATAAAAACAAATTCAAAGTGAAAGGCTGGAAAACAATACTCCAAGCAAATAACATCCAAAAAAAAGCAGGCGTCGCAATACTTATATCTGATAATGCTGATTACAAGACAGCAAAAGTACTCAGAGACAAAAATGGTCATTTCATAATGATTAAGGGGATGCTGAATTAAGAAGACATAGCAATTCTTAATATATATGCACCAAACCAAGGAGCACCAAAATATATAAGACAGCTACTTATTGACCTTAAAACAAAAACTGACAAAAATACAATCATACTTTGAGACCTCAGTACACCGCTGACAGCTCTAGATTGGTCATCCAAACAGAATCAATAAAGATATATTGGCCTTAAACAAAACACTAGAGCACCTGGATATGATAGACATCTACAGGACATTTATTTTATCCCAAAGTGACAGAGTACACATTTTTCTCCAGTGTACATGGATCATTCTCAAGAATTGACCATATGTTGGGCCACAAAAACAACATCAGCAAATTCAGAAAAATCGAAGTTGTAACATGCATATTTTCTGATCATAAAGTCTTGAAACTAGAATTCAACTGCAAAAAAGAGGAAAAAAATCCCAGAAAAATGTGGAAACTAAACAACATACTTCTAAAAAATGAATGGGTCAAAGAAGAAATAAGTGCAGAGATCAAAAGATATATACAGACAAATGAAAATGACAATACAACATATTAGAATCTATGGGATGCAGCAAAAGCAGTGATAAGAGGGAAGTTCATATCACTTCAAACCTATATGAACAAACAAGAGAGAGCCCAAGTAAACCACTTAACTTCACACCTTAAGGAACTAAAAAAAGAAGAACAAAGACAACCCAAAACCAGCCAAAGAAAGGAGAAAATAAAAATCAGAACAGAAATAAATGAAATAGAGAACAGAAAAACTATAGAAAAAATTAATAGAACAAGGAGCTGGTTCTTTGAAAAGATCAACAAAATTGACAAACCCTTGGCAAGACTTACAAAGGAAAAAAGAGAAAGGACTCATATAAACAAAATCCAAAATGAAAGAGGAGAATCACCATGGACATCATAGATATACAAAGAATTATTATACAATACTATGAAAAACTTTATGTCACTAAATTCAACAATCTAGAAGAAATGGATAAATTCCTAGAACAATACAACCTTCCTAGACTGAGTCAAGAAGAAGCAGAAAGCCAAAACACACCAATTAGTAGGGAAGAAATAGAAAAAACTATTAAAAACCTCCCCCCAAATAAAAGTCCAGGCCCAGACAGTTATACTAGAGAATTCTATCAAACATTCAAAGACTTGGTTCCTATTCTACTCAAAGTCTTCCAAAAAAATTGAAGAAGAAGCAATACTTCCAAACACAATTTATGTTGCCAACATAACCCTCATACCGAAACTGGGCAAGGGCAGCACAAAAAAAGAAAACTACAGACCAATATCTCTAATGAATACAGATGCTAAAATACTAAACAAAATACTAGCAAATTGAATACAACAACATATTAAAAAAATAATACATCATGGTCAAGTGGGATCATCCCAGAATCTCAAGGATGGTTCAACATACGTAAAACGGTTAACATAATACACCATATCAACAAAATAAAGAACAAAAACCACATGATTATATCAATAGATGCAGAAAAGGCATTCGATGAAATACAACACAATTTTATGTTTAAGACTCTCAAAAAAAATGGGTATAGAAGGAAAATATCTCAACATGATAAAGGCCATATATGATAAACCATCAGTTAACATCATATTAAATGGCACAAAACTGAAGGCTTTCCCCCTTAAATCAGGAACAAGACAGGGTTGTCCACTCTCTCCACTCTTATTTAATGTGGTGCTAGAGGTTCTAGCCGGAGCAATCAGACAAGACAAAGAAATAAAAGGCATCCATATCAAAAAAAAAGTAGTAACGGTATCACTTTTTGCAGATGATATGATCCTCTACATTGAAAACCGCAAAGAATCTACAAAAAGACTACTAGAAACAATAAGCCAATACAGTAAGGTCGCAGCATACAAAATTTACATACAAAAGTCCATAGCCTTTCTATATGCCAACAATGAAACATTTGAGAACGAACTCAAAAAAATAATCCCCTTCACGATTGCAACAAAAAAAATAAAATACCTAGGAATAAACATAACAAAGAATATAAAGGACTTAGATAATGAAAACTACATACCATTGTTAAGGGAAATCGAAAAAGATACAATGAGATGGAAGAATATTCCTTGCTCTTAGATAGGAAGAATAAATATAATCAAAATGGCCATATTACCCAAAGCAATATACAAATGTAATGCAATTCTCATCAAAATTCAAATGACATTTTTTAAAGAAATGGAACAAAAAATCATCAGATTTTTATGGAACTATTAAAAACCCTGAATAGCCAAACCAATCCTAAAGAAAAAGAACGAAGCTGGGGGCATTACAATACCTGACTTCAAACTATATTATAGAGCCACGACAATCAAAACAGCATGGTATTGGCAGAAAAATAGACACACCATGGAACAGAATAGAAAGTTCAGAAATAAAACCACATATATATGGTCAAATAATTTTTGAAAAAGGGGCCAACAACACACAATGGAGAAAAGAAAGCGTCTTCAACAAATGGTGCTGGGAAAACTGGAAAGCCACATGCAAAAAAATGAAACTCGACTACAGTTTGTCCCCTTGTACTAAAATTAATTCAAAATGGATCAAAGACCTAAATATAAGACCTGAAACAATAAAGCACATAGAAGAAGACATAGGTTCTAAACTCATGGACATTGGTTGTAAAAAGCATTTTATAAATTTGACTCCAAAGTCAAGGGAAGTGAAGGCAAAAATAATAATAATGAAATGAAATAAATGAAAAAGACTACATCAGACTAAGAAGTTTTTGTTCAGCAAGAGAAACTGACAACAAAATAAACAGATACAAACTAAAGGGGAAATGATATTTTCAAACAACAGCTCAGATAAGGGCCTAATATCCAAAATATACAAAGAACTCATAAAGCTCAACAACAAACAAACAAACAATCCAATAAAAAAAAATGGGAAGAAGACATGAACAGACACTTCTCCCAGGAAGAAATACAAATGGCCAACAGGTATATGAAAAGATGCTCATCTTCATTAGTTATTAGAGAAATGCAAATCAAAACGGCAATGAGATACCACCTCACACCTGTTATATTAGCTATTATTAACAAGACAGTTACTAGCAAATATTGGAGAGGCTGTGGAGAAAAAGGAACCCTCATTCACTGTTGGTGGGAATGTAAAGTAGTATAACCATTATTGAAGAAATTATGGTGGTTCTTCAAAAAACTGAAAATAGAACTACCTTCTGACCCAGCAATCCCTCTACTGGGTATATACCTCCAAAATTCAGAAACATTGATACGTAAACACATGCAGCCCCATGTTCATTGCAGCATTGTTCACAGTGGCCAAGACATGGAAACAACCAAAAAGCCCTTCAATAGAAGACTGGATAAAGAAGATGTGGCACATATACACTATGGAATACTACTCAGCCATAAGAAATGATGACATTGGATCATTTACAACAAAATGATGGGATCTTGATAACATTATACAGAATGAAATAAGTAAATCAGAAAAAAAACAGAAACTGTATTATTCCATACGTAGGTGGTACATAAAAATGAGACTAAGAGACATTGATAAGAGTGTGGTGGTTACGGTGGGGGGAGGAGTGAGCGGAAAAGGGGGAAAAGGAGGGGCAGAAAAAAAACTAGATAGAAGGTGACGGAGGACAATCTGACTTTGGGTGATGGGTATGCAACATAATTGATTGACAAGATAACCAGGAAATGTTTTCTTTGAACATATGTACCCTGATTTATTGATGTCACCCTAGTAAAATTAGTAAAAAAAAAAAAAAAACAATTAAAAAAATGGGACTATATCAAACTAAAAAGCTTTTGCAAAGCTAAAGACAATAAGAACAGAACAAAAAGACAAACTACACAATGGCCTAATATATTTGACAATATGTCTGATAAGGGGTTAATAACCAAAATTTATAAAGAACTTGTAAAACTCAATACCAGGAAGACAAACAATCCAATAAAAAAATGGGCGAAAGAAATGAATAGACACTTCGCCAAAGAGGACAAACGGATGGCCAATAGCCAGATGGAAAAATGCTCAACATCACTAATGATTAGAGAAAATGCAAAATAAAACCACAATGAGATATCACCTCACACCAGTCAGAATGGCGCTCATCAACAAAACAACACAGAATAAGTGCTGGTGAGGATGTGGAGAAAGGGAACCCTCCTGCACTGCTGGTGGGAATGCAGACTGGTGCAGCCACTGTGGAAAACAGTATGGAGATTCCTCAAAAAATTAAAAATCGAACTGTCTTTTGACCCAGCTATACCACTTTTAGAAATATACTCCAAGAACATCATAGCACTGTTTGAAAAGAAGAAATGCACCCCAATGTTTATGGCAGCATTGTTCACAATAGCAAAGATCTGGAAACAGCCCAAGTGACCATCAGTGGACACAAGTGGATTAAAAAGCTTTGGTACATATATACTATGGAATACTACTCAGCCATAAGAAATGATGACATCAGATCATTTACAACAATATGGATGTACCTTGATAACATTATACTGAGTGAAATAAGTAAATCAGAAAAAACTAAGAACTATATGATTCCATACATAGGTGGGACATAAAAATGAGACTCAGAGACATGGAAAAGTGTGTGAGGGTTACGGGGAGGGGAGGAGGAGAGGGAGGTCTTGGTGGAGGAGAGGGGCACAAAGAAAACCAGTTAGAAGGTGTCGGAAGACAATTGGACTTTGGGTGATGGGAATGCAGCATAATCAAATGTCAAAATAACCTAGAGATGTTTTCTCTGAACATATGTACCCTGATTTATCAATGTCAGCCCATTAAAATTAATTTAAAAATAAATAAAAATAAATCATGTTGACTGAAGTTGTCATAACATCAGGAGGAAAGAGCCCATTAGGAAAACCTGAGCTTTTGGGGGATCAGCTGACTTTATGAAACCCTATGGTTTCATGCTGATTTTATAACCTTTCCAAGAACTCTATCATATTGAATGTAACCTCACTTGAACCTCGCAATCCAGTGAATCAAGGAGCAGGAGTATAACTTCAATTTACTAAAGAAATGAGACACGGAGAAGGTAAAAGACTTGGCTAAATGAACATAATTTAGGAATAAGACCTTGGGTCTTCTGGACTAGACTAGGGGTCTCTCTACTGATTACTTCTTTTAAACTGGCTTGAATTTATTTGCAGCTTCCATTATTAAAAATAAAATAAGACTGATTGTTGTGATGTGATGTTTTCTTTATTTACCCCTGGAACTTTGTACTGGAATGGTATATCAAAACATATTTAATTTTTTGTTTTTCTCTACTTCTCCCACAATTATTAAAAGTTTCTCAAAAGGTCAAAAAAAATATTGACTAGACACTCAGGTTTTTCTCCTTCAAAATATCAAGTTATTTAGTAACATTGTGTTTGGACTTTTTGTTGATTTATTTTTGAATGATATCTTGAACCATCATGAAACATGTATTTGTTTACCAAATATATTACTTTCTATGGTGAGTGCAAAAGTTGGCACACATTTAGTGGCTTAAAAGAACCATGTCTAAGGTATTAGCAAGATTGCATTGCTTCTTTAGACTCCATGGGAGAACCCATGTTGTTGCCTTTCCCAGCTTCTGGATGCCAACTGCATTTTATGGCTCATGATTCCTGTGTTAGTCAGCTTGGGCTGCTATATCAAAACATTATTACTGGATGACGTAAACAACAGACATTTATTTTCACAGTTCTGAAACCTTTGAAGTCGAAGATCAAGTTGTTGACAGAGTCACTTCCTGAAGAGAGTTTTTTCCTGGCCTTTACACAGCTAACTTCTCACTTTCTGCCCCATGGCTTTTTATCAATGTGTACTTATGAAGGGAGAAAGATATCTCATTTGTGTATTCCTCTACTTAAAGAGATGCTAATTCCATTATAAGGGCACAGTTTTTTTTTTGTTTTGTTTTGTTTTTTGTATTTTTCTGAAGCTGGAAACGGGGAGAGACAGTCAGACAGACTCCGGCATGCGCTCGACTGGGATCCACCTGGCACGCCCACCAGGGGCTACGCTCTGCCCACCAGGGGGCGATGCTCTGCCCCTCCGGGGGTCGCTCTGCCGTGACCAGAACCACTCTAGCGCCTGGGGCAGAGGCCAAGGAGCCATCCCCAGCACCCGGGCCATCTTTGCTCCAATGGAGCCTTGGCTGCAGGAGGGGAAGAGAGAGACAGAGAGGAAGGAGGGGGGTGGAGAAGCAAATGGGCGCTTCTCCTATGTGCCCTGGCCAGGAATCGAACCGGGTCCCCTGCACGCCAGGCCGACGCTCTACCGCTGAGCCAACCAGCCAGGGCCAGGGCACAGTTTTCATGATATCATCTAAACTGATCACTTCCCAAAGACCACAGAACCAAATACCATCATATTGGAAGGTAGAGCTTCAACATATGAATTTAGGAGGGACACAAACATTCTTTCCAGTTAGTCACCTTTCTGCCTTTTCAAAGCTATCAATAATGAGTCAAGTCTTTCTCACATTATGTGCCTCTGGTCTCCTTTTCTCACTTCCTCTTATACTTGAAAAAAGCCTTTGGACATTCCAAAATCTTGGATCATCTTCTTATTTCAAGGTCCTCACCCTTAATCACATCTATAAAGTCTCTTCTGCCATGTAAGCTAACATACTCATTAGTCCTGGTGATTTAGATCTGAACATCTCTGAGAGCTCATTCTTTTTACCTGCCACACTAATATGGTTAGTTTCTGTCAAGTTTTCTTTTAATAGTCAGTGCCATTTTGTGCTAATCAGGTAAGGAGATACATAAAGAAGAGACCTTATCACTCAGAAGACTGGTAGATCTGATAGTAGCTTAAAGTATAATAAAATTTTTTAAAAGCCTGAAAATATGAGCAATATACTAAATATATGCCATTTTATTTATTCTTTTTTCAATACTTATCTTTCTGAAATTTTAGTGACAAGGCTTCCTTCTATAAGTGACCCGTGATTATTTTGCTATTGTTGGCATAAGCTTCCCTTCTTAGCTGTGACATTATTAGGATTTTAGATTTTTAGTTGGCTAATACTCTGCTGTCTGCAAAATAAATTATCAACAAGAAATTAAGTCCAAATATTGATAAGCCTAAATATTTTATTTTAAGAGGTAAGTTTTAAAAGAAATTAGTTGGTACCTAAAGAAAAATGTGTGTAAACCCAGCATTGCTTCAAAGATATGTTTTAGTCAAATTATGAACAAATAAAAGCCACTATTGAACTTCTCTAAGGAGTAAGTGAGGTTGACAAGAGCAATATTAAGAATCACAGGTTTATATGTAACATGATTAAGTGTAATGTTAAAGCATAAAAAGATAACCAAAAAAGATCTTTATGAAAATAATCAAAGCATACAAATTAAGTATGACAAACTGAATCTTTTTTTTTTTTTTTGAGCCATGATTGGTAGGTTTTTACTTCACACGAATTAATTTCTTTTATCTGGTGGTCTCTAATGGAGGCGATCTTATCCCAAAGACTATTGCCTTTCTTTTTTTTTTTTTTTAATTTTATTTATTCATTTTTAGAGAGGAGAGAGACAGAGAGGGAGAAAGGAGAGAGAGACAGAGAGAGAGAAGGGGGGAGGAACTGGAAGCATTAACTCCCATATGTGCCTTGACTAGGCAAGCCCAGGGTTTCGAACCGGCGACCTCAGCATTTCCAGGTCAACGCTTTATCCACTGCACTACCACAGGTCAGGCCGACTATTGCCTTTCAAAGAATCCTAAGACTTCTCATTTTTTTTTGGTTCTAGTTAGAGAAGCCTTCCAATGACTAAAAATGACCTATGCCTCTTTATTTCACATATAAAAATTTAAGGATCAATCTCTTAAAGATTTCTGCATTGCTAGCAGCAAAACTGCCTGATACTTACCTTCCACTGGAATCTTTATTCTCAGATCTCTTTCAGAAGACCAGGTAGGTAGATTTGAGAAACAACTCTTCAAGCATGATTGGAGAGAGTATTAAGGAAAGTCTTCATCTATTGATGATAAGAATGGGTGTTATGAGTCCCTTACAACATTGACTTAAATATAGATTTTAGAATCAGAAGTAATATTAGTAATATTCCTAGACACTGGTGTTGCCTTCTGCTAACTCATAAACCACAGCTGAACCATAGAAGTGAGAAATTCCTCAGACTCTTTAAGATCAGATGTCTTTGTAAACTTCACCAGTTTTAGTGTCAGAACTCAATCTGTTCTTTTAACCTTTACTGATAGTTAAAGTTGACGTGAACAGTGATATCTGATTAAATAAATTTTTGCAAAATTATTATATAAAAATTCTAGTAAAATGGTTTTCTCTGTTACTCAAGAGATAGGTTTGAATTTCTCAGGCTGGAAGGAAAATTTCTTCCATGCCAAGAAGCAAATAATGATAAACTCATATTCAAAATCCATTCCCAGCATTAGTTGCATGAAACCTTTTCAATCTTTTGCAAAGAAGAATTTATAGTTTTAACCTAATGATGGTTGAAACAAGCAATAAATATACACTTACAAACTTTAGCAAAACTTCTGCAAAACTTTTGATTGAACATAATGGTCAACTTTCCATACTGTGCTAATAAAGCTAAACAGCTCTAACTTAAGTTTTGTGTTAATTCACATCAGTAGAACACAAGAGTGTGAAATTCTCTCTTGAGTTTCATTAAAATTTAGAAGAATGGAGTTATGATGTCCTTGAGGGGAAAAAACATATTACAGAGGATCTTGACAAACTCCAGGTCCATTAACACCATCAACATTGATTGTTTCAACTAGATGAAAGAATTAAAACCTAGAAACAAAAGAATTTTGTACACAATTTTATATCAGCCTTATTCTTGAACATAAGTATATTTCTTGTAAACATAAAACTACATCTTGATTTTAAAAGGTTTATATTAATATATTTTATTTATAACAAAACCTAGAAATATGAACTTTTCTTTGATTTATAAGTTTAGCAAATAAATGAACCCTTTAATATTTTTGAGCTGATTACCATTCAGAGCATACTGAGAAAAAAGTTATTGCTATTATCTTTTCTTAAGGTGAATTAACAACACTGTGTTATTTATTATTTTTAGGTTTTTCTTTAATATCTCAATCATCTTAGTATCATTTAATTTAATAATTGGAAAAACCAGTATTACCAAATGATTGTCATTATCAAAAGTTAGTATCTCTGATAATGACTGTACTTTGACTCAGGATGAATTAGAATCAGCACAGAAAATAGCTCTAGAACTTTTTATTCTTCTGAACATGTTCTGTGTTAATAGTACTGTTTTTTCTCAGTCTTTCAGAGAGGTTCTCCTCTTGAGCATGAAATCAGGGGAGCTGAGAACATGACCCGGATCATTTTTTTAAGAGAGAAAGATAGAGAGAAAGAAGGAGGGAAGGACAGACAGGAACAGACATACAGGAAGGGAGAGAGATGAGAAACATCAACTTATGGTTGCAGCATTTTAGTTGATCATGGATTGCTTTCTCATATGTACCTTGATGACGGCAGGGGTTACTTTAGCTGGGCCAGTGACCCCTTGCTCAAGCCAGTGACCTTGGACTTAAACCAGCAACCTTTGGCTTCAAGCCAGCAACCTCTGAGCTCAAGCCAGCAACCACGTGGTCATGTCCCAAGTTCATGACAGTGACCCCCCTACTGGTGAGTCCGAGCTTAAGTCCTCAACCTTGGGGTTTCAATCTTGGGTCCTCAGTGTGCAAGGCCAATGCTCTATCTACTGTGCCAGTACTTGGTCAGACAAGCCAGGTCATTTTTGAAAGCACTCTTATACTTCTAATTGCCAAGTTCTGCCATTAATTTAAATAATAAATGATGGAAAAGATTTTAGAATCCAGTGCGATATGATAAGTCATAAAACTGAAGCATTGTCCCTCAGGACTAAAGACTATGAAAATCATATTATTAAAATACTAGCTTTGAAACTATCTTTCTGAATGATTTTTTTTCTACTCTTTATTTATTTATTTATTTTTTTTTTTACAGAGGCAGAGATAGACAGGGACAGACAGACAGGAACGGAGAGAGACGAGAAGCATCAATCATTCGTTTTTCGTTGCGCGTTGCGACTTCCTAGTTGTTCATTGATTGCTTTCTCACACGTGCCCTGACCGTGGGCCTTCAGCAGACCGAGCAACCCCTTGCTGGAACCAGCGACCTTGAATCCAAGCTGGTGAGCCTTTTTGCTCAAGCCAGATGAACCCGCGCTCAAGCTGGCGACCTCGGGGTCTCAAACCTGGGTCCTTCCGCATCCCAGTCCGACGCTCTATCCACTGCGCCACCACCCGGTCAGGCTCTTTCTGAATGATTTTAACCTTTGAAATAAGTGTTTGGCTTTACAAGATAAACAACAGCCTTTTCTCTTCATGGTTCTTCAATTGTGTTTATGTAAAGTACTTTCTTAAGAGAACACACACTATCTGAATGCTGCTACATGTAACATTGACCCACAGTCTTGAGAATGAAAAACAGTCAATAAATCATTCAGAGATGTGAGTCATTTGATGGAACTTTAAAAATGTTCTTTATCTTATGCACAAAATGTATTTTAATATAAAATATTTTTTTTCATTTAAACCTATATATCAACCTGAATATTGGAATATGAAATACAGCTATTGATTTGGCAACAACCCTGTCAATACAAACTTACTGCAATAAGCATTTATAGGACAGTTTTGGTATTTAAGCAAAGCAAGTTGTTTTTCTCAAAGCCATGCTTAGTCCTGATTTGTATAGAGAGGACTTTATGAAAATGCATAAATAGAAACTGCCTGGATTTATTCCATCTTGGTATTATTGATTTAGAAGAAAGTGTTAAATACAGTGTGTCCATAAAGTCATGGTGCACTTTTGACTGGTCACAGGAAAGCAAAAAAAGATAGAACTGTGAAATCTGCACCAAATAAAAAGAAAACTCTCCCAGTTTCTGTAGGATGATGTGGCAGCATGTGCGCATGCGCAGATGATGCTGTAACACTGTGTATACAGCGGAGCAGCCCCCTGCCATGGCAGTCGAGATGTGGATGGTACAGAGGAAAGTTCAGTGTGCTCTGTGGCTTGCTAAATTCGAATCCGTGACCAAAGTGCAACGTGAATATCGGCGCATTTATAACGAAGCGCCACCACATAGGAATAACATTACTCAGTGGGATAAAAAGTTGAAGGAAACCGGCAGTTTGGTGGAGAAATCCCATTCTGGTAGGCCATCAGTCAGTGATGAGTCCATAGAGGCTATACAGGATAGCTACCTAAGGAGACCTAAAAAAATCTGTGTGAGCCCACATCAAACTGTACTGAATAGGTATGAAACTAGGAGAGTTTTCCTTTTATTTGGTGCAGATTTCACATTTCTATCGTCTTTTGTTGCTTTCCCCTGACCGGTCAAAAGTGCCTCATGACTTTACGGACACACTGTATATTAAGAAGTACATGATTCAGGTTTTATGACTTTTAAAAGGCAAACTTTGTGATGGACACAATTTCACTTCAAGGAGGTATTTTTGTCTCAGCTACTGGGAGCAATATCATAGGACAGTCTTCAGTTGCCAACTCAACCTAGACTGGCCTCAGTCATAACACTTATCTGACCCATTTGGGTGCACATGGTATCCAAACACTAACGGAGACAGGTCTATAAAAGCCCAACCATTTTGACCCAAACTGGGAAAATCTGTAAAAACCCTTCACCTCCAGAAAAACACATCACTCACAATCTTTCTCTCCCTATACTGAGGCTACAGCTGGTGTTCACATAGGTGCTAATTTAACATGTGTCAAATACCAAATCCTCAGAGTCTCCAACAAACACTTTAATAGTGTAAAAAATAGAGGCAGCCTTGTAAATTTTGTTTCTGGGAAATATTTCAGAAACTCTCATGAAGGTAATATATAACTTTATTGATTGATTAAGTGGATTTCTGAAGAGAGGAAAACGATAATGTAAAATGAAAGGGTGTATGAGATACTGCCTAATCAATAGTTTCCCTATATTTAGCAAACACTTAAGTTGCATGTGCAGTAGGCTCCTTTTCTAGAATACAGTATTTCAGTGCTATATATGTTTGTGTGTGTGTTTATTGAAATCATAGATTGTACTAGATCTCATATATGTAGAGAGTCCAAAGAGTATGTCTGGAACTGGTTGGAACAGTAGGTTACAATGGACATAAGAAGTCCATTTCTTTGTCCTTTGATCAGTGACATGATTGCATCAGTTGGACATCTTCAAAATCTAAAATATACTTTTACTTTTCACATTCTTTTTAAATTATTTATGAGAAAATAATAACTCTACTTATTACCTTAGATACAAAGAACCTATAACCTATATTGACTTAAACTTATTGTATCTTTGTGAAGTCATTTAAAAATTAAATTGCGACGGAAGGGAATGAACACATATAACCTGCAGCCTTAGTTTGTGGATCTGGTTAACTTCAGCACTGTTGCTCCATTGGAAGCAGGTAGAACTAAATTATTCAATTAGAACATTTCTCAGTCCAACAAAACTGAAAGTGACTTTTGTCATTAAGCCCCCTTCTTTAAGCGCGGGCCAGTCTTTCATTGATCTTAACATTTATAACTAACACACTATTTAGATTTTCTTCCTCTCTGTCTACACAAATATAAGTAAAGTTCCATGAGGGGAGATTTCATGTCAGTTAATTTATTCTTGTTCATAAGTATGTCTTTTGTGTCTATAACCATTCAACTACTCAAATATTACACTCTTGCAAAGAGAAGCCAAAATGTTAACCTGAGTGGAGGGAACACATGTCTATATCTGGTCCTGATTATATTTTTTATGATACTTTTTCTACCAAAACGATGGCTTAACATTAGGAAAGACAATTTAAAGTAATTTTGTGTTCTTTCTATTGAATTTTACAAATAGTGATAGTAATTTTGACGCATTTTAATCCAACACTGGACATGTAAATGCTGGTATTTACAAATATGTAGCATGTAAGTGTAGGGAGAAGAGTAATGGAATTCTATATCTTTTTCTCTATAATATAATTTAGTACATAGATGTTTTTACTCATGATTCCCCAAGTAAAATTTTTCATTGAGCATTTTAAAAACTTTGGATATAAGAAAGATAATTTAATATTTTACACTGAGACAAGAGGTGACTTCATTTTGATTTTCATTAAAGTTTATAGCCTAATAAAAGAAAATAAACATATATCTAGAGATAATCATGGATAATAAACATATAATTACCAATATCAGTTGATATTACAACAACTGTAGCACAAAAAGGAATAAAAAGAACTGTCAGCATTATGTAAGTGCATCTTCTCTTTAAGAATGTATTATAGTGAAAGTGTTCAAAATAATTCATAAATTCAGAGCTTATACACTCTGCAATTATCTTTAAAATGTATTCAAAAATATTTCTGTGTGCAAAGTATTTTTATAATGATCTTGTTTAAATGAAAGTATTTAGAATAATACTTTGCAGAACACAATTATTTTCCTCTCTAGAACATACATAATAAAATGTAATTATTTGTGTTTTTCATAAATATGATTTTTATTGGTGCTACTTGATCCTGCATAATGAGAGAATTTTTTTCTTAAGGTAAACATAGTATAGTAATTCTTCTTTAGGAGAGTGTTGTTTCAGTTGTAGGTGAACCAAGCTTTTTCTTTCTTCTATTTTAAGTTCTTAGTCTAACAATTTAAGTGACATAAAACAGAGTAATAGGAGAAAAATAAATTATGTATATATGGGGTTCCATAAAAATATGATGCTTTTGGACAATCAGGTAATTGAGGCTTAGATACCACTTTGAACTAAGGAGAAGGGGGTAGGGGTCTGGCCTGTGACAGAAAAGAAGACAATTCACAGGAAGAATGGTAAACCAATGCTTGCCATGCCTTATAGATAAGACATCTAATATAAAATGGTGTCTCTGGTACAGGTTCTCTCTCAGTTCTTTCTGGTAATTAAGAAGAGAAAAGCTTTCCCTGAGTCTGCTGGGCCCAAGATTGTCTTCAATTCCAAATCATCCGTGTGCCAAAGTGGCATTATCTAGGGTGTTATACTCTGCTCCTCTACACAGTTCAAGCAAAAAGGATCTAAGAAGGTCATGTGGCAGGGCAGCAAATTATCTCAATCCCTTATGAAACCAGAAAAATTGATGGCATTTGTGCTGCCTGTCACTTCCCAGCCAAATAAGTAGAGACAAGGTTTGAATCTTTATGGGTGCTTTACTCATATGGCCAGTGATCTGAAATGATGGCAGATTATGTATAATACTTTAAAATCCATTTTAACATCGAATTTCAAGACAATCTTTTTTTATAATGAGGAGAAAAGTTTTGGTCAGGGGTTTAGAATTCAGGGGAAAATGCTAATTAGATAAAAGTTGTATTCCCGAGATTTTTCTGTCTTGCTAATAATTTTTTATTTGTATCACGGTCAGTGGGGATTCTGTTCCTGGAGCACAAAGGCTTCGCTTGCAGATACCTGGGGCACAAAAGGTGGATTGCTGCAACCATTGATTCAGGTAGGCCTGATCGTGTATTCCAGTCCTGGAACAAAGCTTTTTACATGCGTTCATCATTTAGCTTATTTACTATAGCAATTAAAGCTAAAATTGTTACAAGAACCAGCTGAGGTTCCTGTAATCTGTTATCCTTCTTTTCCAATTTTATAAGAGAAAGGGATCAAGTAGGTATAAAAATGTCCTTAATTCAAATTGCAGCAACTTGTAAAGGCAGGGGACTCCAGTGCAAAAGAACTACTTAACACTGTCTTGGTGCTGGTGATTTTTATAGGGTTCAGGGGCTATTAATAGTGGTACAAGGGGCAAAAAGGTCCCTGCAGCTTTTATTACAGTGTGTGTGTGGGGGGGTTCGGTTGCAGGAATATCTCCTACGCTAGTTCTTCTGATGTAACACAGGCCTTAATTGGTCCTATCTAGTAAATTTTCTTTTTTTTTTTTTCTTTTTTTTTTAAATTATTTATTTATTTATTTATTTTTTTATTATTTATTCATTTTAGAGAGGAGAGGGAGAGACAGACAGAGAGAGAGAGAGAGAAGGGGGGAGAAGCTGGAAGCATCAACTCCCATATGTGCTTTGACCAGGCAAGCCCAGGGTTTCGAACCGGCAACCTCAGCATTTCCAGGTCGATGCTTTATCCACTGCACCACCACAGGTCAGCATCTAGTAAATTTTCAAGGTTGCTGCAGGCAGGTATCTCCCAAGAATAGTCAGTACCTGAATCTTTTGGGACAATCTGCCTCTGGGAATTGTCTACGAAAAGACTCCCTGTTTTCTGAGGATACAAAATAAAGATTTATGATTGGTGAACTAAGTTTCTAATTAATTTATAAGCCTTAATGTTTCACAGTAAATCCTGAGGCTAGATTTTTACAAACAACTATTTAAAAACCCCTAATTGCCAGGTCCCTCTCCATATGCTTTCCCTGTGACATTCCTGCATTTCTATAAGAACCATGATCACTCTCCCAAAATGGCCTCCTAGCTCCACCTTTTAAAACTTTTTGGTGCAAAAGCCCTCCTCCAACATACATTAACATAACCAGTTCCTTCCCAAGCAAGAAGGCAATCAGCCACCCCACATGGGCAGCAGCCATCTTTAACAGGGTGAACAAAATATATCTTATCTGCTCAGCAATAGTCTTATTCTTAGTTTAAAAAGAGAAAAAAAAGGAAAGAAAAAAAATAAAATCCCAAGTTTACCTGAGTAAAATGACACATTTCTCATTCTTCCTTTTGTCTGGGTACAACTATGCTAACACAAGTTATGTGCCGTTTCTGAGCTGGTTCATTAAATAACATTTAAAAAATATCTTTCTACACTTTTTGTTGCTAGCCTGGAATGCAGATCTGATGGCTGGAAGTGTGAGATTTAAGATGGAAATCAAGTGCTAAAGTTACAGAAAGTTTAACATAATCACTTAAGTTCCTGATGGAATAAAGCTTACATATGAGTAATAGACTGTCAGTTTGCAAACTTCTTAAATATAAAAGATTTTTTAAAAAGCCTAAATTTTAAAATTTCTGTAGTTGGACTTCCAAATGCTATTTTTAGTTGACAGATATGTCTAAAAATAAAAGTTATAGAAATTTACTGATCAATGGAATAATCATAATTTATTAGAATAGTACTTTAAAAAGCTAATCCATGATAGCTTGGCAATCTAATCATGAAAACACTTCTAAAGCAAACTATTATGACAGACTGTGTCTACATAATACCTCATTCTTATTGGCAAGAATACTATTTACACAAACACAAAGATCTTAAAAAAGTTTTGTATGTATAAATGAGCAGTGTCTGATAACAGTGATTGAAGATGACTGCATCATCAATTTTTCCTTTTATTATAGGTATCTAAAAATGTTTGTGATTACATTTTACAAATACACATTACTTTAATGAAGCTTTATTATCCCCAATGCATTTGTTAGTTTGATTAACAAAGCAGACCATAATTAAAATAGCAATGCACTACCTCTGCAGGAGAGCTTTTGGAATAGTAGTCTATTTAATTCTGTCTCTTACTGCATAGACATCTCTAAGCATTTTCTAAGCAGTTCATTGATAGTGATTTTATGTTCTGTCTTTTTTGACTGCTTCTAAACTCTTAAAGTTATTTTATTTATAACTAATTACATAATTTTTGAATCAATTGGCCTGGTAGGATTCCTGAAATGGTTGTCAGCTCTCAGAAGGTAGAAGCCTGATAGCTTCCTCTGCGAAGTGAATGTCCCTGAAATTATAGTGCATTGACAATTTCAGTATTTCTAAGGACCTTTTCAATAAGAAAAGCATCACATAATGATGGTTTTAAGAGAGAGATTAATAACACGTGCTTAGTGTGACATTTATTTGCAATCGATATTATTGAATTTAAAGATAAAAAATAGGTGGTCGATACACCATACTGATTAAAGATAATTTATATTTTATTTTACATAGATGCTTTCAATAATATTGAAAGACATGCCACTTGGAAAAAGTCATAACAATACATAGTTAATTTATTTAAAAATGATAAAACATCAATAAAATATCAGTTATACATTTAAAAATATTTTTAAATGGTAACACATCTTCCTAAAATTATTTCTGTCATTATTTTTTGTTTTTCTTTTGTAAAATATTAAAACAAAAATTTTAATGGATATTTAAAATAATTCAGTAATTTTTTTTTTTTTAATAAATTTTTATTAATGGTAATGGGATGACATTAATAAATCAGGGTACATATATTCAAAGAAAACATGTCTAGGTTATTTTGTCATCAAATTATGTTGCACACCCCTCGCCCAAAGTCAGATTGTCCTCCGTCACCCTCTATCTAGTTCTCTGTGCCCCTCCCCCTCCCCCTAACTCTCTCCCTCCCTCCCTCCCATGTCCTCCCTCCCCCCCCACCCTTGGTAACCACCACACTCTTGTCCATGTCTCTTAGTCTCATTTTTATGTTCCACCAATGTATGGAATCATGTAGTTCTTGTTTTTTTCTGATTTGCTTATTTCACTCCTTATAATGTTATCAAGATCCCACCATTTTGCTGTAAATGATCTGATGTCATCATTTCTTATGGCTGAGTAGTATTCCATAGTGTATATGTGCCACATCTTCTTTATCCAGTCTTCTATTGAAGGGCTTTTTGGTTGTTTCCATGTCTTGGCCACTGTGAACAGTGCTGCAATGAACATGGGGCTACATGTGTCTTCACGTATCAATGTTTCTGAGGTTTTGGGGTATATACCCAGTAGAGGGATTGCTGGGTCATAAGGTAGTTCTATTTGCAGTTTTTTGAGGAACCACCATACTTTCCTCCATAATGGTTGTACTACTTTACACTCCCACCAACAGTGAATGAGGGTTCCTTTTTCTCCACAGCCTCTCCAACATTTGCTATTACCCGTCTTGTTGATAATAGCTAATCTAACAGGAGTGAGGTGGTATCTCATTGTAGTTTTGATTTGCATTTCTCTAATAACTAATGAAGCTGAGCATCTTTTCATATATCTGTTGGCCATTTGTATCTCTTCCTGGGAGAAGTGTCTGTTCATGTCCTCTTCCCATTTTTTTATTGGATTGTTTGTTTGTTTGTTGTTGAGTTTTATGAGTTCTTTGTAAATTTTGGATATTAGGCCCTTATCTGAGCTGTCGTTTGAAAATATCAGTTCCCATATAGTTGGCTGTCTGTTTATTTTGATATCAGTTTCTCTTGCTGAGCAAAAACTTTTAATTCTGATGTAGTCCCATTCATTTATCTTTGCCTTCACTTCTCTTGCCTTTGGAGTCAAGTTCATAAAATGTTCTTTAAAACCCAGGTCCATGATTTTAGTACCTATGTCTTCTTCTATGTACTTTATTGTTTCAGGTCTTATATTTAGGTCTTTGATCCATTTTGAATTAATTTTAGTACACGGGGACAGGCTGTAGTCGAGTTTCATTCTTTTGCATGTGGCTTTCCAGTTTTCCCAACACCATTTGTTGAAGAGGCTTTCTTTTCTCCATTGTGTGTTGTTGGCCCCTTTATCAAAGATTATTTGACCATATATATGTGGTTTTATTTCTGGGCTTTCTATTCTGTTCCATTGGTCTGAGTGTCTATTTTTCTGCCAATACCATGCTGTTTTGATTATCGTGGCCCTATAATATAGTTTAAAGTCAGGTATTGTAATGCCCCCAGCTTCATTCTTTTTCCTTAGGATTGTTTTGGCTATTCGGGGTTTTTTATAGTTCCATATAAATCTGATGATTTTTTGTTCCATTTCTTTAAAAAATCTCATAGGGATTTTGATGGGAATTGCATTAAATTTGTATATTGCTTTGGGTAATATGGCCATTTTGATTATATTTATTCTTCCTATCCAGGAACAAGGAATATTTTTCCATCTCATTGTATCTTTTTCGATTTCCCTTAACAATGCTTTGTAATTTTCATTATATAGGTCCTTTACGTTCTTTGTTATGTTTATTCCTAGGTATTTTATTTTTTTTGTTGCAATCGTGAAGGGGATTATTTTTTTGAGTTCGTTTTCTAATATTTCATTGTTGGCATATAGAAAGGCTATGGACTTTTGTATGTTAATTTTGTATCCTGCGACCTTACTGTATTGGTTTATTGTTTCTAAGAATCTTTTTGTGGAGTCCTTCGGGTTTTCGATGTATAGGATCATATCATCAGCAAAAAGTGATAGCTTTACTTCTTCTTTTCCGATATGGATGCCTTTTATTTCTTTGTCTTGTCTGATTGCTCTGGCCAGAACTTCTAGCACCACGTTGAATAAGAGTGGAGAGAGTGGACAACCCTGTCTTGTTCCTGATTTAAGGTAGAAAGTCCTCAGTTTTATGCCATTTAATAGGATGTTGGCTGATGGTTTATCATATATGGCCTTTATCATGTTGAGATATTTTCCTTCTATACCCATTTTGTTGAGAGTCTTAAACATAAAATTGTGTTGTATTTTATCAAAAGCCTTTTCTGCATCTATTGATAAGATCATGTGGTTTTTGTTCTTTGTTTTGTTGATATGGTGTATTACATTAACCGTTTTGCGTATGTTGAACCATCCTTGAGATTCTGGGATGAATCCCACTTGATCATGATGTATTATTTTTTTAATATGTTGTTGTATTCGGTTTGCCAGTATTTTGTTTAGTATTTTAGCATCTGTATTCATTAGAGATATTGGTCTGTAGTTTTCTTTCTTTGTGCCATCCTTGCCAGGTTTTGGTATGAGGGTTATGTTGGCTTCATAAAATGTGTTTGGAAGTATTGCTTCTTCTTCAATTTTTTGGAAGACTTTGAGTAGAATAGGAACCAAGTCTTCTTTGAATGTTTGATAGAATTCACTAGTATAACCGTCTGGGCCTGGACTTTTATTTTTGGGGAGGTTTTTAATAGTTTTTTCTATTTCCTCCCTGCTGATTGGTCTGTTTAGGCTTTCTGCTTCTTCATGACTCAGTCTAGGAAGGTTGTATTGTTCTAGGAATTTATCCATTTCTTCTAGATTGTTGTATTTGGTGGCATATAATTTTTCATAGTATTCTACAATAATTCTTTGTATTTCTATGATGTCTGTGGTGATCTCTCCTCTTTCATTTTGGATTTTATTTATTTGAGTCCTGTGTCTTTTTTCCTTGGTGAGTCTTGCTAAGGGTTTGTCAATTTTGTTGATCTTTTCAAAGAACCAGCTCCTTGTTTTATTGATTTTTTCTATAGTTTTTCTGTTCTCTATTTCATTTATTTCTGCTCTGATTTTTATTATCTCCTTTCTTCGGCTGGTTTTGGGTTGTCTTTGTTCTTCTTTTTCTAGTTCCTTAAGGTGTGAAGTTAAGTGGTTTACTTCGGCTCTCTCTTGTTTGTTCATATAGGCCTGAAGTGATATGAACTTTCCTCTTATTACTGCTTTTGCTGCGTCCCAGAGATTCTGATATGTCGTATTTTCATTTTCATTTGTCTGTATATATCTTTTGATTTCTGCACTTATTTCTTCTTTGACCCATTCATTTTTTAGAAGTATGTTGTTTAGTTTCCACATTTTTGTGGGTTTTTCCCCCTCTTTTTTGCAGTTGAATTCTAGTTTCAAGGCTTTATGATCAGAAAATATGCTTGGTACAATTTCAATTTTTCTAAATTTGCTGATATTGTCTTTGTGGCCCAACATATGGTCAATTCTTGAGAATGTTCCATGTACACTAGAGAAAAATGTATACTCTGTCGCTTTGGGATGAAGTGTCCTGTAGATGTCTATCATATCCAGGTGTTCTAGTATTTCGTTTAAGGCCACTATATCTTTATTGATTCTCTGTTTGGATGACCGATCTAGAGCCGTCAGCGGTGTATTGAGGTCTCCAAGTATGATTGTATTTTTGTTAGTTTTTGTTTTAAGGTCAATAAGTAGCTGTCTTATATATTTTGGTGCTCCTTGGTTTGGTGCATATATATTAAGGATTGTTATGTCTTCTTGATTCAACTTCCCCTTAATCATTATGAAATGACCATTTTTGTCTCTGAGTACTTTTTCTGTCTTGTAGTCAGCATTATTAGATATGAGTATTGCTACACCTGCTTTTTTTTGGGTGTTGTTTGCTTGGAGTATTGTTTTCCAGCCATTCACTTTGAATTTGTTTTTATCCTTGTTGCTTAGATGTGTTTCTTGTAGGCAGCATATAGTTGGATTTTCTTTTTTAATCCATTCTGCTATTCTGTGTCTTTTTATTGGTAAGTTTAATCCATTTACATTTAGTGTAATTATTGATACTTGTGGGTTCCCTACTGCCATTTTATAAATTGCTTTCTGTTAGTTTTGTATCTAGTTTGATTCTTCTCTTTTGTTTTTCTATCATTTGTTTTTGTTTGTTTGTGTTCCATACTTCTTTCCTCTGTTGCTACCTTTTTTAAGTCAAGTGTTTTTGTGGTGGTTTTTTTAAGGGTGGTTACCATTAAGTAATGAAAAGGGTACCTACCATATTCATTGTAGTACCCTATCTTATAAGTATTTCTGCACTTCATCATCCTTTGCTACTGTTAATCTCCATCCTCTCCCCCCTTTTTTTCCTTTGTTGTCACAGTTTAAGTTTGGTTTTATTGTGTTCTTGGTGGAGCTGTTACTTGTGGTGTTGTTTTCTTTTGTTCTTTGAATCTGGTTGGAAAACCCCCCTTAGTATTTCCTGGAGTGGGGGCTTTCTGTTGATAAATTCTCTCATCTTTTCTGTATTTGTGAATGTTTTTATATCTCCTTCATACTTGAAGGATAGCTTTGATGGGTATAGTATTCTTGGCTGAAAGTTCCTCTCTTTCAGGGCTTTAAATATTGGGGTCCACTCTCTTCTAGCTTGTAGAGTTTCTGCTGAGAAATCTGATGATAATCTAATAGGCCTTCCTTTATATGTTGTACTCTTCTTTTCCCTGGCTGCCTTGAGAATTTTTTCTTTGTCATTGGTTTGTGTCATCTTTATTATGATGTGCCTTGGAGTGGGTTTGTTGGGGTTAAGAAAACTTGGTGTTCTGTTTGCTTCTTGAATTTGAGGCTTTAGTTCCTTCCACAGGCTTGGGAAGTTCTTGTCTATTATTTGTTTGAGTATATTCTCCATTCCATTTTCTTTCTCTTCTCCCTCTGATATACCTATTATTCTTATGTTATTCTTTCTGATGGAGTCAGACAATTCCTGTAGGGCTTTCTCATTTTTTATTATTTTTGAGTCTCTTTCTTCTTCTCTCTGTTGTGCCTCAAGTTGCTTGTCTTCTATTTCACTAATCCTATCTTCAATCTGGGCTGTTCTGTTAGCTAAGCTTGTTACCTCGTTTTTCAGCTCGTGAATTGAGTTTTTCATTTCTGTTTGATTTGTTTTTATAGTTTCAATTTCCTTGGTAATATATTCTTTGTGTTCATTGAGTTGTTTTCTGAGCTCCCTATATTGCCTTTCTGTGTTTTCTTGTATATCTCTGAGTATTTTTAACATTTCTATTTTAAATTCTCTGTCATTTAGCTCCAAGGCTTCCAATATGTTAAGTCTTTTCTCCATAGATTTTTCCACATCTATTTGTGTTACCTCTCTTTCTTTTGTATTCATAATATTCAATTTCCTCTTTCTTATCGGCATCTGAGGGTAGTCTTATTGATAGCACGCAGGCGCACTCCCTGGCGGCTTGAATGAGCGTCGCTGTGGTAGCTTCCTCCACACCCTCGTCTCTCAGATTCAAGTGATAACAGTCCTTTTGCTTTCAGTTTGTGTGGAACTCCGGAATGCTCCGAGGATAAATTTTTCTGTTTCTAGTTGATAAATTTGTTGTGATTTAGGGGAGAGCTGTCGGACACGCTTCTCACGGCGCCATTTCCGTGACGTCACTACAATTCAGTAATTTTAAGACCACTTTTCTTCTCTAAATTTATTTGTTAAGATTGTAACTCTGTTTATTTTACATCTAGATAACTAACTTCTATATCCAAATTTACATATTCATGATTTACCTTGGCTTTCAACTGATTGTACTTTTTATTACGTTTTTCAATGCCTTACTTCTTAATTACAAATTACATGTTGCCAAAGTTATTATTAACTTTGATTTTAAATGTTAAAGGATTCTATAAGGCTTATAAAAAAAGCAAAAATTTTTACCTTAACTCTGTATTAATAAATCTTCACATCTAAACCATATTCAATCTTAATAGAGATAGTACATCTTACAGTTTTGAATAATATTCTGCTAGTAACTGCCTGCTGATCCACTCTATAGGGTTTTGCTTAAACAAATTGGGATGATCAATCTCTCCTTCATGATATAACCCAATTGCAGCATATAAACCTCAATGAGAAGATTTATCATGGAGGATGTACTCAGTAACTTATTATTCATCTTTTTTTTATCCAGGTACTTTATATGGTACTGGAAATGCAGACTAATGTCAATACATATTTGTGTAATAAGTAAATAAAATATAAAAATAACTTTAGTCATTTTATTATTTATTCCCTGTGGTTGATTTTTGAAATATAAAATTACTCTTAGAATATACATAATACCAAACCTTAAAAAAAAGAAAAAGTAAAATCCAAAAGTGTCAATATATTTTATTTTAAATATAGGCAAAATTGACAGGGCACAATGATAGTTATGCATTGAAAGCAACTTGTTTTGTTCTTAAACTTGATTATTTCAATACTTCCTAAGGATTAGCTATGTTGCACCTCTGGAGTAGGGATTAAAAATCCCATAGCCATGGCAGTGTCTGAGATGAGACACTGCCATGCACCCATTAAGTAAGTGTGACAATAATATTGTTGCTTGAAGATGTTCATAAACCTTCAAAATTCTTGAAAATAAGTTCCTGAACATAATAAAGGCAAATTATTTATTCCTGCTTCTACTTCTCCTTTCTTTCCTAGGCAGTTAATCCTTTAAGTACCAGAAATCTCCTTACAGAAGTAAAATAGGAGAGTAAAGTTTATTGTTCAGTCTAAAGTTCTGCTGGCAATGAAGATTATGTACAGAGCCAAAATAGTTGTTCAAGAATTTGATCTGTTGGGCCTGACCAGGAGGTGGCGCAGTGGATAGTGTCAGACTGGGATGCCGAGGACCCAGGTTCGAGATCCCAAGGTCGCCAGTTTGAGCGCAGGCTCATCTGGTTTGAGCAAATCTCACCAGCTTGGACCCAAGGTCGTTGACTTGAGCAAGGGATTACTCAGTCTGCTAAAGGCCCATGGTCAAGGCACATATGAGAAAGCAAGCAATGAACAACTAAGGTGTCACAACAAAAAACGGATAATTGATGCTTCTCATCTCTCTCTGTTCCTGTCTGTTTGTCCCAATCTAACCCCCTCTCTGTCTCTGTAAAAAAAAAAAAAAAAAAAGAATTGGATCTGTTGGAACAACATTTTATTTAACTAGTAAGAAAAGTTGCATTCTGTGTCCAGAAGTAATTTTCTTCCTTTCTCATCTACTATCTACCTATATATCTGTCCATACATACATACATACATCTATCCATCTTCTGATTTTAGTTTTAATCTAGGTTTATTCAAAAAATTTGAAAGAAAACATTTATATGGAATCTCATTATATTTTCTATAAATATAGTTAAAATATATTTTAATTTTAAATCTATTAGAATCACCATGTTCAAATAAACTCTAAGCCTGACCTGTGGTGACACAATGGATAAGGAACACTGAGATTGCCAGTTTGAGACTCTGGGTTTACCTGGTCAAGACACATACGGAAGTTGATGCTTCCTGTTCCTCCCCCCTTCTCTCTTCTCTCTTTCTCTCTCTGCTCTCTAAAATGAATAATTAAATAAAAATAAATACACCCTGAAAGTATTTATTGGCTCTCATTAAAATACACTGGGGAACAATTTTATTTTCATTTTCTGTTGCATGAGGTTTTAGAGCTATTTCTATATATGCCTGTATTGCTGATTCCAAATCTGAAATTCATTTATTGGCACATGCTCTAGTTTTTATGCAATTTTAATTTCTTTTTGTTACAGTTAATGGCATGCATTGGTTTTTAAATTGGAGTTAAAGGGCAAAGACTCTTGGATTGAACATAACCACAAAGCAATTAATGTTTTACAAACATCACTTTCACATAATTGTAGTTGTTTTTAAATATAAAAAATTATTATCTGATAAAAAACACCCTCTTATTTTGTTTTAAGATTGAATCATGGCTTCTTCGAGTAGGCATAAATGTAAGAATAGTCCTGACACCTTCTGTTATATATGTGGCTGTTACACAATTCAAAGTCAAAGGCGCAATATTTCATCATTTGTGACACGTGCATATATTGCCTATTTTCAAGTTCCCCTTGGCGATCAAGACAAGAATTGGGCTCCTCATACTGTGTGTCATAATTATAAGAAAATGTTTCATGACTTGACAAAAGAAAAATGCAAAGGAATGCCTTTTGGTATTCCCATGGTTTGGCGTGAACCTAAGGACCACAGCAGTAACTGTTATTTCTGTCTGATCCATACAAAGGGCATCGGCAAGAAAAAACAGCATATGATTGCATATCCTAATATTCCTTCAACAATACGACCTATCCCACACTCTGAGACACTCCTGACTCCAGATTTCAATAGTTTTGTTTCTTCTAAGGACAAAGAAAGTGAGCATGGTGATCAAGTGTATTTTGATAAGATGCATGAGGAAATGGTTGTAGAATCTGAAGGGTTTTTTTCTGATGCCAAGCAGTCAATAACCCCTCAGCAGTTTAGCCAACCTGAATTGAATGACTTAGTAAAAGATTTGGGCCTATCAAAGAAAGCAGCTGAGTTATTAGCCTCCAGGCTTTAAGAAAAGAATATACTTCACCAGTCAGCTAAATTGTTCCATTTCAGGAAGCATGAAAAAATTTTTCTGGACTTTTTTTCCGAAGACAAACACTTTGTTTACTGTCATGGTATCAGTAGTCTTCTCAGCCAGCTAGGTGTTACCACTTACAGTTCAAAAGAATGGCGGCTGTTTCTTGACAGCTCTAAACAGAGTCTGAAATGTGTTCTCCTACACAATGCTAATGTTTATGCAGTGGTTCCAATTGGTTATTCAACTCATCTGTGAGAAGATTATAATGACATGAAAATTGTCCTTGACTTTCTGAAGTATGGGGAACATAACTGGATCATTTGTGTGGATCTTAAATTTCCTGCTAGCACAACAGAGAGGTTTCAAGAAGTATCCTTGCTTTCTGTGTTTGTGGGACAGCTGAGCTGGGGAGAAGGACACTGGACACAGAAGGAGTGGCCGAAACCTGCAGCTCTGGAAGTAGGGATGCAAAATATCGTGAATGAACCTGTAGTTAATCAAGACAGGATCATTTTCCCCCCACTTCACATCAGATTTGGCTTAATGAAGCAGTTTGTTCAGGCTTTGAATAGAGAAAGTGAATGCTTTCAACAAATTATTTCTGATTCTCCTGCCTTGTCTTTCGAGAAGATAAAATCAGGTGCATTTAATGGACTTCAAATTCGATTCCTCATACATGATGAAGAATTTGCCAGGAAGATGAATAAGGAGGAGAAAGCAGCATGGCAGTCCTTTGTGGCAGTTACAAAGAACTTCTCTGGCAACAAAATAGCAGAAAACTATGAACTTCTGTTTAAAGGATGCTTTTGGCTTTTCGAGACATTGGACGTAACATGAGTGTTAAGATTCACTTCCTAAACAGTCACCTTATAAGTTTCCTGAAAGTCTTGGAGCTGTTAGTGATGAGCAGACTACTGCTGGAGCATCAAACGAGATTGTCCTCAACAAGTACAAAAACAGAAGAGCTACAAATGCAAATTTTTTCCTGAATAGAATTTACATAAGTTTTGCACAAGTTTTATGATTAAAATAAGTGTTTAAATATATTCTATTTCAAAGTTGTAGACCAATTCTGATGCAATCATATATTTTAGTGTATTAGTGAATTTACTGCATTATATAAAGTATTAAATTTTCACAAAGATGATGCCCAAGAAGACATTCTACTTCATTATGTTAAATTAAATGTTGAAAATTTTACAATAAGATAAAAAACCTAAAATCTTGAATTGCAAAAAAACTGTTGCTTACACAGAAAAACTAATGTCAGATTTGAGATAGCACACTCGAATTAGGTAAGAACAAGTGTTTTTGTGGATGCAACAAAAATTTTGTTCCCCAGTTATATTATCCCTATCATTGATCAAACATACAAGATTGAAGCATTGCATAGTTACATTTTGTCACAATATTAATGTTTAAAACTATACAAAGCAGTATACAAATTTTCATACATACTCATAATAATTACAAAATATAAATACACATATATTGATAAAATATTTGAATTAAACATAATTTTTCACTGTGTGAGTAGCTTTATGTCCTAATATAATGTACAAATATACTAAATATATTTTGAACTATGATTAATGGAGAATGCTTAGAAGTTTTAATAGATTTCTATTGACTGATCCATGGTATGACCTAGTTAATTATTTTAAGCATCAATAACTTGTATATATCTAATATATCAAATCTATTACATAGTATTTTGATTTCACCACTGGCTTCTGCAAAGAGCAAATTATCCACGAAAAAAAATCAGATATATTTTTAATCATATGCTATCTTTATTTTAGTTCATAAAATTTGATTGTGCTTCATTTTAAAAAATTAGATTATTTTAAGATAAAATCTCAAATCTCTTTCTGATTCACTGCCCCAAAAAATGGCAAGTAAACTAATATCTAAGCCAAAACTTTCAAAGATAAAATGCTGAACCAAACCTGATTAGAATTCTCATTCAACGGGAAAGGATGGGAAGGAGCAGAGCAACCGGAAGCGTGGCATGTGGCACTCCACTGCATTCCAAATATTCACCTGAAAACGATTGGGTGTCTTAGCACAGTAGGGTAGATGTAACATGAGAAGAGGTCAAACTACAGAAAAATAATTATCATTATAGAAAATTATATTTCTACCTTGATGTATTATTCTAGGTAACTTTAACTTCATGCTTAAGAAGACTTTAAAGATTTGGCTTAAAAGAAGAAAACTAATATATATGTTTTGTAATATAAAATGTGCATAAGCACCAGTAAAATTTGATGGATAATACATTCATTTTATACATAGCAAAAGTACCTCTTTATACATTTTAATCAAAAGATTTCAGGAGATTGCTCTTGGATATTTCGGTTCCTTTAATTGTATTATAAATTCAGCCCACATATTCATTTCTGGAATTGAAGCCATGGCTAGATAGTAAAGTTGGCCAGATGGCTTTTACATGTTGCATTGTAAAAACACAGACTTTGAAACTAGATTTATTTGTGATCAAGCTGATTTCTGCTCATTATTAAAGACCAGATCACAGTTGTTAAACTTTTTTAAGGGTTTATATTCTTATCTTTATCACATGAAGAATAATAACTCATTATCAAGTTGCTAAGTAATAAAGATATAATTAAATAATATATCTAAAACATTTAGTACAGTGCCAGACATGTAGTAGGGACAAAAAATGTCCTATCATTTTTATCACTTGTAACGGATTATATTTCTTCACTATGATTTGTAACAATGGTATGGTTTTGTATTTACTAACATACAGATGTAACAATTTTTTTTTTGTACTCACCAGGCACTATTCTGGTACTAGAACTGTTCCAAAAAAGAAGGTCCAAACTCCCAGGAAATACCTCCCCCAAATTGTAAGGAACTATGATTTTCTTCAGAAGTGTCAGTTTAGTAACAGATTTGTACAAGGAGAAAAAGGAAGACTAAGAAATATTAAAATCAATTCATTCTTCTGTATATTCATACTGTCATTGTAGTTTAACTTTTAATCTAATATCAGATTGCATGCAGGAGTCTCTATCTAATTACTCTAGCAGATGTGCTTTAGAAAATGCAAAAATAAAATGTGAAGATTCATATTGGCAGATTTACTACTGGGATCAAGTACTTTATTAAATAAAATGTTTTGTTTTAAAATTTGTTTTGTTTAAAATTCTTAGCCTAGCACAATTTGATAGAGTATCTAGAATATCAGAGCATTTATAGTAGAGTCTTATTTTAATCTTGGTATATTTCTTATACCATGTAATTTTATTGCATTGAGCATGTCTCTCCATAAAACTATAAATATGATCAGAAGAGACTCAAAGTAAATTATGTTTAAGCAATCCTCAATTCATTCTGAAGTGACATTGACGTGAAAAATGACTTAGTGCGGTTTATAAATCTTATTCTGTTAGCTATTGCTAAAGATAGTCTAAAAGTTTTTTTTTCTCAGAATATGAAGTTCAAAACAAAGTTCTTTTATTAGTAATGTTATTCAAAATATTATTTTTCCATTAAATGTATAAATATAAAATTATTAAGTTATTTTCTACATTATCTTCCATCTCTAAACTTATTTTATTTCTAAATAAATTTCATTACTTTAAATATGTAAATTAGTTAGTTGAATTTTATCTAAATTTTTAGTTCCTAGATAAATAAGAATAAAGCAAGGACATTTGAGACTACTGCTAAACTATGTGATCCGGCACAGATGTGAGATACTCATAATAAATGCAATTTTTCTTTTCTATTTTTTTGTTTGTTTAGCAAGAGAGAGGGACAGAGAGAGACAGAAAGAAATGGAGAGAAATGAGAAACATCAACTTGTTAAGTTACCTTAGTTGCTCATAGATTGCTTTCTCATATGTGCTTTGACTGACTCCAGCTGAACCAGCAACCTTGGATTCAAGCTGGTGACCTTGGGCTCTAACTACTGACCATGGGGATCCGACGTTTAAGCTGTGACCCGATGCTTAAACTAGTGAGTCAGAGCTCCAATCGGTGACTTCAGGGTTTTGAAACGGAGTCTTAAACATCCCAGACTGACACTCTATCTGCTGCACCACTGCCTGGCCAGGCAGATGCACTTTCTCTAATTCAGCTTCTCATAAAAAGAACCATTTGCAATCACACAGTGATGCTTTAATGTACAAGAAGATGCACAGGTAAGAACACATTCCTGAAATCATTGAGAACATGAAGAGATATAACATAAATAACAGAAACACATAATAAAATTTTAAGTTCAGATGTTCTCCTTAAATTTGAATAATATGTAATTTAAATTTTAGAAGTACCTCATGATTTCTATTTAATTATGTTGTTCTATTGGATTATTTGTTTGATAAAGATATTAAACAGAATCTTTAAATCTAAAATAGTATTTTTGAAACAAAAAACAGCAATGGTATTCAGGCTAAAGTTATAGCCTGAAGAAAATATTATTGGCATCAGTTATTCTGTTGTTACTCAGTAAAGATTAAAATTCTTGTTTTTACCTTTTGAGAAACTAAATAGATATCATTTTTAAAACATTAAGAAACATTCACTGCTCCCATATTTTCCCTTTCTTCTCCAGGGATTAGTTACTATAAAATTACAAAATAAAGGGATATAAGAGAAAATAAGTATGTCTTACTTATATTTGAATAAAATTTAGAAAAAAATTATAGAAAGTTAATTTTGAATTAAAATAATCATAATATAGTGAGTGCATTAGGAAACGATTAAAAAGTATGACACAAGTGTAATATAGTCATTTAATTTTTTAAAAAAATTCAGTGAGTGGAGGGGTGGCAGAGACAGACTCCCACATGTGCTCTGACTGGGATCCACCTGGCAAGCTCACTAGGGGGTGATACTCTGCCCATCTTGGGTGTTACTTTGTTCCTCAGCAATCGAACTCTTTTCAGCACTTGAGGCTGAGGTCATGATACTATATTGTTCAATATATTGTAATCAGAATAACAATAGAGAGGTATCAAAAATGTTTTCTGGAAAAAAAAATGAAGTTACAAAAGAGCCATATTCTCATCTACAAGGTAAGATACTCATGAGCATATGGGGATGTAGGTGGTTAAATAAAGTAAGCTGGAGTTTTTAAGATAGATACGGCCTGGAGATACACATTTTGGAGTATCTGAATATAAATGGGATTTAAAACCATTGGAAAGAATGCATTCTCCTAGTAAGAAAGTTTAGCATAAGAAGACATAAGATTAAATGCATAAAAAATTTAAATTTCATTAATAGTTGTAAGAAGAGGAGGAGATAGTGCTAGAGACTGAAAATAGGTAGTCAAAGAGAGAAGTACCAGTAGAATGTAATAGACAGCAAGGAATTGGACTTTGGACTGCCTCGAGAGAAAAACTCAGTAATAAGCAGAGGGTATGACCATGTGGAGGTATTCAGCTCAGATTAGGTTTGGTTGCTTATCATGTTCAAATGAAAATTGTTCTCAGGGAATAATAAGACTGAGAAGCAACATTAGCGGAAGAGCATAATGCTTAGACAAAAATATTTAGGAAATGAAGAGTAAGTGTTTAAAGATGATGATCTCTCCTCAATGCACAATCTGTTTCTTTTTATTATTTTAAAAATTTTCAGATTTAAAAG
The DNA here is from genome assembly GCF_036850765.1 of Saccopteryx bilineata. Classification (NCBI taxonomy): domain Eukaryota; kingdom Metazoa; phylum Chordata; class Mammalia; order Chiroptera; family Emballonuridae; genus Saccopteryx; species Saccopteryx bilineata. The sequence goes on from NC_089490.1 coordinate 288,138,870, forward strand.
TAATAGTCATCACTTTTCTAAGTTGTTTTATTATCGTTATATAGGGGAATGTACTCAGTTTTAGAGGCCCTGAATAAGAACATGGAACAGAGACACAGTTCAGTGACCTGAGCCAAAGGTCATTGACAAGAGTACTGCACACAGACAAAAGTACTGAACATAGCACACAATAGAAACAGAATTAGCAATTCTGATCCATCAATAGGCAGGGTAAGTATTTCAAAAGTGAGCTATTTCCCTTGCCATTTGTCTGCTCTAAATAAATTTCCTTTCCTGACTTTCTCATTCTTGTTCTTGCTTCAATTTGTGTGATCAATAGATACCCTTAGGGACTGGGGGTCGGCGTTCTCATGAAACCTGTATAGAGGATGGAGAGACAGCCTCCCCTAGGACCCTCGGTGCACTCCGTCTGGTTTCCGAGTAGTTATCATCTCCATGACACTCAGTATTCAAGCTACAGTTAATAATTTAGGTTATGACTGTTAAAAAAAATTGCTATAATTACTGGAAATATTAATCCAATAGCCTGAAAGTTTGAACTTACTTTCCTATCCATCCTGACTATCATCAGTGAAAAGAAAGAGTCTGTTCAATAACTACTTAAGGGGAATGGTTTTTTTTTTCACATTTACATACACACAACTATATGATTAACTTGATGAGGGAACCAAACAAACAAACAAAACCCCATCAATATATAATATAAAAAGCAAAACTCGTAGTGATATAGAAAAATGCACACCTTTACAATTTTGGACATTTGTGCTGTTATAGTCTCTTAATTTATTTTTTTATACAGCAGTCTCTTAGAATTAAACCATTATCTAAATAAAGTATTATAAAGTAATATATGACTAGATTTAAAAACATGATTAATTTATTTAAAATTGATCCACTTCAATAGTGTCAGAGAGCTGCAGACTGAAGTGATTTCTTCTAGAACAACACCTGACCATTGCCTGAGATCATCTCTCCCAGTCACAAGTCAATAGTGCTCTTTCATTCATCAGTGATCATAAAGCTTTTCAATAATTCTAATTTTAAAGAACGATTACAACAAATATATAGTCATTGATTGCTTAAAGGTTGCAGCTAAAATGAACACAAAGGCAATTTTCTTTTTAATGAATGAGACTTTTTGAAAGTCAAGCATTTTTCCTCTTATCAAACTGTATGCATTATGGTTATGTGTCTGTTATGTGTGGGTGTACACACTGTGTGTGTGCGTGTGTGTGTGTGTGTGGCTTTAGCAATAAACTCCTGGTTTGTTCCACAGCTCTGAAATGATTCTGCTTAACTGAAAATTCAGTTTAACTAAAAAGTAGTTATTATTTTAGTTTAAAATGGGTGTAAGATAGTTTAATGATCTGTGGTGATATTAAATATATGTTCATAAATTCTGTGGTATTCCTCACATCAAGTAGTGAAAATTAACACTCCTCCCTTTGAGTTTGAGATGAGCTAAGTGACTCAATTCTAAAAGAAAATACCACAGATGGATTGAAAGGTAACTTCCAAAGTAAGATTATAAATAACTAGAAATTTAGCCTTGCATGCATTCTCTTCCTCCTCACAGGTTGAAGTACTTTCTCCTTTTCCTTCTTCCTTTCTCTTCTTCCTTCTTTCCCCTCTTCCTTTCTACTCCCGCCCCCCCTTCCTCTGTCCATAGCTCCTGCCCTCTCCCTCTGCCTCCCTCCTTTCTCTCCAATCATTGTCTCTGAGCCCAGCCATCACGTGAGGCATCCCAGTGCATATTATTAGCGATGCCCTGTGGAGAAAAGAATGTCTAAACGAAGAGAAGCACTTGCAAAGAGCAGAGGCCTCCTAGGTCACAGTGAGCATCAACTCCTGGATTCTTGCAAGTAGACTCTCCAGCAAGACTCAAGCCTTCAGAGTATGCAACCTGAACTGAGAAATTGTACCTTTGACTCACGAGGGCTTTGAGTCAGAACCACCAACCTAATTAATTTCATTTTTCGTGACTTTTATAAAACTATGAAATACATATTTGTTGTTTTGAACAACTAAATGGGGTAATTTCTTTTATGGCAATAAACAATACATGATTATAAAAAAAATTTTAACTCAAAGAAAATGTCATTGCAATATAATTTATCATTGGTTGACTGTGAAAGCTCTACTAAAGTGATTTTTCATCATCTTCTTTGACTCGAGAGATACTCTGGGAGGAATGAGTCTCTACAGAGAACTGTTAGAAGCTTCAATGATCAGTGATTATTACTCCAAAATATGCCTTTACATTTCACTCTTTGAGTCCTGAATATACCAAGTATATGAATAGGTATACTCTACTTAGGACATTACATTATCTTCATAAATATTCTAAAAAGCTCTAAAATATGGAAGATAGAATTAATTTGCATGATTTTGAAAGATATTAACTCAACATTTTTATTTCATTTTTTCCTAGCAAGAGAGAGAGAGAGAGAGAGAGAGAGAGAGAAAGAAGTGGAGACAGGGATATACAGACAGGAAGGGAGAAAGATGAAAAGCAGCAACTTGTAATTGTGGCACTTTAGCTCTTTATTTATTACTTTCTTATATGTGCCTTGACTGGGAGGCTCCAGCTGGTCCAGTGACCCCGTGCTCAAGCCAGCAACCTTGTACTTAAGCCGGCAATGATGGAGTTACGTCTATGACCCCATGCTCAAGCCAGCGAATCTGCGTTCAACTGGTGAGCCCTTGCCCAAGCCAGTGACCACAGGGTTTTAGCCTGGGTTCTCAGCATCCCAGGTTGACACTCCCACCACTGCACCACCACTTGATCAGGCAACATTTTTATTTTTAAAAATTATGTCAATTATGTCTGCTTTATTCCTTTTTTATTTTTTAAATTTAAGTTTTAAAATTTTTTATTAATTTTAATTTATTGTACTTACATGGATCCAAGTGCCCCACTGAATATAACTCCCTCACACACACCCCAGTGTCCCTATTTACATGACTTTGCCCTCCCCAACTCCCAGCCCACTTCCCTCTGGGATTTGCTGTTCTGTTATCTGTATCTCGGTGTTATGTATATATAGTTTCACTAATCCCTTCACCTTCTCTGATCCCAACCCCTCATCTCCCTTCCCTCTGACAGCAGTCCCTCTGCTCCCTGTGACTCTGCCTCTGACTCTATTCTGTTCCTCAGTTCACTTTGTTCATTAGATTTCACATATAAGTGAGATAATATGATGTTTGTCTTTCTTATCATGTTTCTAAAAGCTTGCTGTTCAGATACTTAAAAATGGGAGAATACATGTTATAGTGTCAGTTTCTTGCATAAAGTTAAAGGAAGCAAATAATTTTTGGATAAAGATACTGAAGTGAGGAGATGATACAATTACTTTTCTTCCTTATAGATAAAAAACTTAAAGTGGGAGAAAAGAAATCAACAAACAAGCAATATGGAAAACAAAGTTTATGTTTTCTTTCTCTTCTAGGATGTATTGGAGGAACTAATCATAAATATTTCCCTAAAACTGCACAGAACAGAATTATTTATATCATGAGGTTAGATAACTTAGCCCTAGTTTAAAAGAGGCTAGGAAAGTAGGTTTTAGTTAATTGACTTTATCCAAGGGACAAAATAAACCTCTCTTAGCTCTACAACAAGAGATATTTCTACAACTTAGACCATGGTGCTCTGCAGAAGTTGGGTTTGTATCCTCCTGCAGAAGTTGGAAGATATGGGCACTACTTTCCTTGATATTTACATTTCAATTAGAGGGTTCCCAGGTGTTTGAGAAAGACATTCCTAGGTCTTTACACTGGCAGGAGGCTTATTTAGCCTTTAAAAATGTTTGCTTATGTCTTAAAGAGACAAAAAGACAACTCATAATTATACAATTTTTTTTTTTTTTTGCATTTTTCTGAAGCTGGAAACAGGGAGAGACAGACAGACTCTCGCATGCGCCCGACCGGGATCCACCCGGCACGCCCACCATGGGGCGACGATCTGCCCACCAGGGAGCGATGCTCTGCCCATCCTGGGCGTCGCCATGTTGCGACCAGAGCCACTCTAGCGCCTGAGGCAGAGGCCACAGAGCCATCCCCAGCGCCCAGGCCATCTTTGCTCCAATGGAGCCTTGGCTGTGGGAGGGGAAGAGAGAGACAGAGAGGAAGGCACGGCGGAGGGGTGGAGAAGCAAATGGGCGCTTCTCCTGTGTGCCCTGGCCGGGAATCGAACCCGGGTCCTCCGCACACTAGGCCGACGCTCTACCGCTGAGCCAACCGGCCAGGGCCTATACATTTTCTAAAGTGAATGCTCTAAGAAAAGGGAGAGAAAATTAGCCTCTTGATTTTAGTATGTATTTGCCCTTACAGTGTGTATATTCTGCACTCACTAAATAAATGAGCAGCCAAAAATTATATTTTTGACTTCTGTCCAACATCTATTTTACCAGGAACATGTAAATAGCCTGAGTCCACTCAGTTATGGCCCTTCTATAGCAGACACCCTGGACCTTAATGCTGCTCCTCATTTTCTGTCAGCACTTTAGCCCACAGGTCTTTGCAGGATTCCTCCCCCTCCCCTCCCATGGCCAATATTTTGCTCCTGGCTTCAGGGCCTTCTCTCTTAGAGCTGGAGTCCATTTCAACCTCATTCAAGCAAACTTAGAAGCAGGTAAGTTATGACCTCCAGAAATAGCCCTCGGTGAGATGCTGGAACTGAGAGGTAAGTGTTTCAACCTTCATCTTTCAAACACAATTTATAGTGTCCGTAACTCAGCTGTTTTGGGAAGTTTTTGGTGGAATTGAGTTTCTATTTCCCGCAACAAGTCCCAATAACACAACTTATAATGGCTTTGCATATTTTCCTCTCTCATTTCTGCCAGTTCCTTTCTTTAAGCACAACCTTAAAAGAGCCTTCTGTTTTGAAGCCTCAAATGCATACATTGGCCCCAAATAGAGAATCTAGTAAGATCTTTGCATCTCACATTTAGAGGTCTATAACATTGATAACATCTGCAAAGTCCCTTTTGTCATTAAGGCAACATATTCACAGGTTATGGAAATTAGAGATAAATATCATTGAGAGACTATTATTATAATTATAATACTCACAGGTAGTAACTACATTTTTCTGGCTGTTTCCTGTGAATAGCAAAAGTGATGCATAGAGTAGGGTTTCATAATATTTGTTGTTTTAAAGATGAATAAAGAAGGCAATAACATTTAATTTTTCTAAGACACAAAAGGAATAAAACAAGGTACTTGTAGAAGATTTTAAATGGATTAAGAAACAACTCATCAGTCAAGAAGTTGTAAGCACCTGAAACTTACACAAAAGAAATAGTAAAAGGTCCTAGGTCTAAATAATCAAAATATTTTCTTAACTACCCAGATATTAACAATTGACTTAGCTACAGGCTATCCACAAAAATATATCATTACCATGATAGGAGCTAAAACATCACCTAGAGCTTTTGATTAAGAGATTTAGAAACCTGACCACATTATACAATCTAAAGTTCCTCATATCTAATCAAATTTTCTATAAGGAATATCTTTAAAATACAGAAAAGTGTATTTGGAAAGAAAAAATGGGCAGTGATGGAAGTGGAATTTAGAAAAACTATTGTTTCAAAACATTCAGTTATTCTGAAACATTTTCAGTCCCTACTATGTGTCAGGTTTTTCTGTTTGTTTGTTTGTTTTGTATTTTTCTGAAGTTGGAAACGGGGAGTCAGTCAGACAGACTTCCACATGCACCCGACTGGGATTCACCCGGCATGCCCACCAGGGGGCGATGCTCTGCCCATCCGGGGCGTCGCTCTGTTGCAACCAGAGCCACTCTAGCACCTGAGGCAGAGGCCACAGAGCCATCCTCAGCGCCTGGGCCAACTTTGCTCTAATGGAGCCTTGGCTGCAGGAGGGGAAGAGAGAGACAGAGAGGAAGAAGAAGAGGAGGGGTGGAGAAGCAGATGGGTGCTTCTCCTGTGTGTCCTGGCTGGGAATCAAACCCGGGACTCCCGCACACCAGGCCAATGCTCTACCACTGAGCCAAACCGGCCAAGGCCCAGTTTTTGAAATATATTGTAAGTGGTGGTATTTTTTCATTCTTTTGTTCAAGTTATCTCTTAGGGTTTCCTGTTATTTGAACAACCTGGTCCCCAAATCATTTAGTTTTACCTTCAAAAGTGTTTCAATTAAATAAATATACAATGAATGAAGGGAATGCAATTTTTATAATTTTTATGTGTTTCAACTTTAGAAATTGAGAAATGTGAGAATAAGTTTGTCATCAGAGAATAGATTCAGAAAGTAATCATCACGGAATCACAGTGCCACTTCCGTTCCCTCCACTAACCCCTGTAGTAAGTTCAGGACTTAGTATTGACCCCCCCCCTTCCCCAATGCCGGCTCTGCCACCACTGTGTTTTTTGATTTCTAATAAACCTTAATAATATTCTCAATCTTGTCTTGTAAACTTCCCTTTGCTTGTGTATTTCCAGAGTCAGATTGGTTTTGAGAAAGTGCTTTAATTTGTGAGCAAATGTTTGTTTTGGCATCTGCAGCCACCCTGAGAGTCACAGAACACCAGAGCACTTTTACTGTCCTGACAGTGACAATCCTGCCTCCATTAATGAGAGAGAAAACGCTATTTCTGCTAAAGGTCCCCAGATTAACTCCTCCCCCGTTGGAGCTGTGACCTTTGGATAATGAATGTGTCACTAACATAAATATTTCACCAGCTTTTAAAACAATATTTTTTGTCAAAGCTTGAAACTAGCTGTTTCATGTAATATATGACATGGATTTATAATATTAAAATATGACAAGTGAGAATGGTGAAAAATAATAAACTTTAAGGAGACTGAGCTTTCAAACCTGGAAACTCATGCCCATCAGGAAACTGCAATTGAACAGTTTAAATCTCATAAATCAGAGCTTTAAAACCTTGCAGTTGGCAGAATGACATCATAAACTTTTAAAACTATAGATTATCAAATTCACCCAAATGTTTAAGAACAGTAATCAGGAATTTTCATGTTTAACATTTTACCCTACATGGGTCCACTGATAGGTAATAAAGAGAAGTGATTAAGAGGTTGGTCTCCACAGTCAGAATATAAGCACTTAAATCCCCATTCCACCTTTTACTAACCATCCAATATTGATAATTTCCTTAAATTATAAGCATCATTTCCCATAGCTGTAGAATGTAAGAAATAATTGTACCTATTGCATGGGATTAAATATGGTAATACATACACAATAGCATATTGTCAGTCCTCACAAACATTATCTGTTGTCATTATTGTTCATTGCCTGCAGAATTAAAATAAAGTAAACCAATCTCTTCAAAACACACCATCTGTACATAGGCAAGTTAGTTCCAAGTAGTTGTTTTCTAAATATTAAGTTAGCTGTCTCTAAATATTTTAAGAAGTCTTTATGCAGTGTCTAGTGGATCCTCAACAGGAACATGCTTATCTTGTAGTATGGTTTAAGGGTGACAATAATTTCTGGGACTCATAAAAATCTACAGTGTAAAACAAATATTCTACAGAATATATGACAAAGTGAACTCTTGTTCTTTTGTAAATTAACGGTTTAAAAAAATGTCAGCCTTTAGTCTGATTTACCTACTGACATTAGACAGTCTTCACAACTCAGTATGAGGCATAAGGAAAAGAAAAACTCGCACTCCCCTCACAAGAAGAGGTCATACTTGTGATAAAAATTCCTATTAAAGTACTGGGTCTGAGGCTGTGTGATTCATGTTATTTGATCAGCTAGAGGAGAAAGGTCAAACACAATCAGAAGCCCATGTAGGGAGAATGTCGGCATGATGTTTTGTAACAGAGAAGGGAGTTAGCAGTTACAGAGCCCATGTTCTGGGCACTTTAGATCTTCTAAGCTACTAAATAACAAAGCATAATAGCCTGAGGCTCTCCACTACCAAATTATACTCCAATTTGTAGAGCACAGGCCAAGATCTGGCAATAAGATAAAACCCAGGGGGTTCAAATCAAATAATAAAGTCAAAACCTTTATGAACAGAAGTACAATAGAGGTAGTGCTGTCTTCCCATTCAGTGTTGTTCAAAATGCATTGTTTTTACTCACTCTCAGATGGGGAGAATATTGAACAAATAAGCTACTAATATCTGACAAAATTAAGAATTTAATGAGAATTAGGTACCAGATTATCTGACACTCTATGAGGTGATACATCTTAGCCTCAAATAAATGCAAGTTGGGCCTGACAAGGAGGTGATTCAGTGGACTGGGACACAGAGAACCCAGGTTCAAAACCCTAAGGTCACTGGCTTGAGTGCAGGCTCATCCAGCTTAAGCACAGGCTCACCAGTTTGAGTGCAGGGTGACTGGTTTGAGCATGGGATCATAGACATGACCCCAAGATCGATGACTTGAGCCCAAGGTCACTGGCTTGAGCAAGGGGTCACTTGATCTGCTAGAACCCCCCAGTCAAGGCACATATGAGAAAACAATGAACAACTAAAGTGCCACAATGAAAAATCGATGCTTCTCATCTCTCTCCCTTCCTGTCTGTCCCATCTGTCCTTCTTTCTGTTGCTCTCTCTGTCTCTGTCGCAAAATAAATAAATAAATAATAAATAAATAAATACAAGTTAGAAAGTATATCTGAGTCAACAATAAAAATAATGGCTTCTCAGTGTGGACCAGAAGAGCAGGGATTGATGGTATTTAGGGAAGTATGTGTCTGCACTGTGTTAGGTACTGACCTAAATTATCTGTTTGATCTATGGCCATCATCTCTGAGAGGTGGTGAATAAGAGTTTGTGTCAGCAATTGAAGAGAATTAGTAGACCATGCAGGTTGAAAAGTTGGCCAAGGTGAGTGAGCTGCTCTGGCTCAGTGTGAGTGTCTTCACGGGCAAGTGCCCCATGTGCATGAGGCCAGTGACCGCAGTGGTTTCAATTATGCTCCCCTCACAGGTTGAAACCCCAATCCTCACTGTGATGGTTTTTGGACATGGGGCCTTTGGGAGCAAATAAAGCTCAGACCAGCTCATGAAGATGAGGTCCTCATGATAGAATTAGTGTGTGTTTTAGAAAAGACACCAAAGAACTTGATCTCTCTGATAATTAGCAGGCCAGGAAGTAGGTTGTCACCAGAATCTGACCATGCTGACTCCTTGGACTCTTTAGCCTCCAAAACACTGAGAAATCAATTTCTATTGTTTAGTACACATAGTCTATGTTATTTATTATTCCACCCTGAGCAAGCCAAGACCAAGACAAAATGATCCTATGTGAAATAAAGAAGGGAACAGCTCCAAGACCATACTGGGCTTCAAAATGGAGGTCACTACAATGCGTGCGAGTCATTCCCATAATGTCTTACAATTTAGTCTTTAACATGTGTAGCGTTTTGGGCAATGGGCAGCAAAATTAAATGATGTCTAAAAGGGAATCATTAGAATTCTTGTATTTTCAATTATAAGCACAATTGGTATTTCTCTTCTGTGAATAGCTTATTCATACCAGTTCCAATTTTTCTAATAACTTATTGGGTTTTTAAAAAATCTTTGTGTGTTCTTTTTATAGTTTGTAATCTAATAAGAGTTAATTAAATAAGGTTAAAGCAAGATCTAACATATGATTAAGTTATGTTGTAGTAGAAAAAAATAAAACCAAAAATAAACATGTTTATATAAAATTCATGATGTAGATTCATGGTGAGTTAGCTTCTTTGTTTCAGTCACTCCTGAGATCCACTGCCTGGAACTGCTCTCTGTTCAGGACATATCTGTACTGCAGGGCAAAGAAAAAAGAAAGGAAACAAATGGAGAATTGGCTTTTAAAGCTCTGACCCAGAAGTAACATTGTTGCACATGTCACTTTGATTCAGATTTCATTGATCAAAGAAAATCAATGACCACACAAGTTCTGAGCTGGCAGTAGCCAAGTAAAATCATTCTTGTCTCATGTCTGGCAAAAGAAATGAAATGGTTACTATATAGAACAGTATAAATATAATCATAGTTACTTGGCAAATATATTTTTCCACCTTTTGCTTTATCACTTTTGTTGGGGTAAGTTCTGGAAAACAGATTTTAATAATAAAATCATCAAATTTATTCAAGTTTCTTGTTAGGTCTTTCTTGAATGTTTTTTAAAAAATATTTTTCAACAGGACACTTTTAACTTATCTGGGATCATTTTGCTAGTCATTAATACTATACCTAATTTTTCACTTACATAATATTTTTATTGAAATATATTTTATATACAACATGTGTAAATTTAAAATGTACACCATATTGATTTGATACATTTATATGTTGCCATTGATACATTTATATGATAGCCATTGAAGCATTAGCTACACCTCTAACATATCACATAGTTATCATGTCTTTATTTTAGTTTTGTTCTTTCTCTTTCTGTTACTTCTCCTGGGTTTCCCTTTGTTTTCCTACTTCTCTGTTTCCCACTCTCTTTCTCCTTTTCCTTTCTTCCATCCTCATCTTGCAACTTATGCTTACTGATCACCCCTGACTGTCTATTCATCCCGTACAAAGACAAAAACTTAGGCACCTACCTTCGATCTGTCAAGACACTGACCTTCAAATAAACATTTGCAGCATGATGTGAAGTGTCCTATTAAATTTACACACTTCATTTATTGTTTTTATCCATTAGCTTTCCTTTGACTACGAAGGTTTGTGATTTCAGCTTTGTAAATTTTAATGACATAGCATTTATATCTAGAAATGGATAGAACATTTATTCTAAGCCATGTGCTTCACTTTATTATTAAACCTAAACTAAAGCATTTTTTTCCTTGAATTTCTTCCATCTTAAAAAAATATTAGGGTGAATTTATATCTTTATTATAAACAACCCATAAAACACAAATAAAAGCTTGCTATAGTAGGCAATAAATATGTCAAAGTACATTTGGCTTCATTTTATGATGAAACGCCACCTTCCCATTAAAAACCAAATCCTGTATTTCAAAAGGTTAAATAGGATGCTATTTAAATAGAATTCTGGCAGGTTATATTTGGAATGCAGAGTATGGTCAATACAAGACCAATCTTTGGCCTTGTTGAATTGTATTTAAAGAGAACATGGACACATTTTCAGTCACTTTCAGTTTCTAAACTGCTGTGCCATTGTAATCTGTGATTTTACTTAGAACTCTTTCATAAAAAAATGGCTTTTAAAAAGACACGGTGATAATGAATTCTACACAGGCATTAAAAATGAAGTTATATGGTATATTGGCATGGAAAATTATAAATTAAAAATATGTTTTGTAATAGTAACTCTAGTATAAATAATATACATACACTCCTCAGTTTGCAGAGGAAAAAATTACAGTAAAAGAAATATTCAATTTCATTGGTAGAACTAAAACAACATACAACCTGTATCATACTCTTTTAAACTCTCTTAATACGTTATAAAACATTTCATAGAAGCAACTATGTCCATCCCTGAAATAGTGACTCATCTTCCATGCTAATAAATATTTATAATTTTAAGTGCAAAAGAAAATTTATTTACATATAAGTCTACAAATAATTATTTTTGAGTACTAATATCATGATGTATTTCTTACTATTTTATTTATTTTCTATAATGATTTTATATATTGTTTTTTAAAGAAAAGCATTGTTATATATATAACCAATTCAAAATTTTAAGGCATATAAAAATCAGCATGACTGACAATAAAAAGGTACACTTTTTAGTTTCCTGAATTTAGCAAAAGACCTACCACATGCTCAAATTCTAACCCTATTAAGAGGCAAAAAAAAAAAAAAGTCTAGATACAATCAGTCATTTCTTTTCATTTATTTATTTATTGTTATTACTACTAGTAGTAGTATTTTTCTAAAGTGAGAAGCAGGGAGGCGGAGAGACAGACTCCCACATGTGCCTGACTGCGATTCACTTGGAAAATCAACTAGGGTTCGATGCTCTGCCTATCTGGGGCATTGCTCCATTGCAACCAGAGCCATTCTAACACCTGATGCGGAGGCCATGGAGCCATTCTCAGTGCCCAGAGCCAACTTTGTTCTAATAGAGCCTTTATTGTGGGAGGGAGAGAGATAGAAAGGAGAGGAGGAAGGAAGGAGAAGCAGATGGGTGCTTTTCCTGTGTGCCCTGACTAGGAATTGAACCTGGGACTTCCACATGCCAGGCTGACACTCGACAACTGAGCCAACCTGCCAGGGTCATCAATCATTTATTTTTTAAGTAAAGTGTTTAAATGTTGGATTACACTGGGGAACAAAATTTTTGTTGCATCCACAAAAACACTTGTTTGTACCTAATTCGAGTGTGCTGATCTCAAATCTGACATTAGTTTTTCTCTGTAAGCTACAGTTTTTTTGCAATTAAAGATCTTAGGTTTTCATCTTATTATAAACTTTTCAACATTTAGTTTAACATAATGAACTAGAATGTCTTCTTCGACATCATCTTTGTGAAAATATAATAATTTATATAATGCAGTTAATACACTAATACACTAAAAGATGATTGCATCAGAATTTGTCTACAATTTCAAAATAGAACATATTAAAACATTTACTTTAATCATAAAATTTGCTCAAAATTTATTTAAATTCTATTCAGGCAAAAATTTGCATTTGTAGCTCTTGCGTTTGTGTACTTGTTGAGGACAATCTTGTTGGATGCTCCAGCAGTAGTCTGCTCATTACTAACAGCTCCAAGATTTTCAGTAAACTTATCAAGGTGACTATTCAGGAAGTGAATTTTAATGCTCATGTTACATCCAGTGTTGCGGAAAGCCAATAGTATCCTTTAAACCAGAACTTCATAGTTTTCTGCTTTTTTGTTGTCAAGGAAGTTCTTTGTAACTGCCACAAAAGACGGCCATGCTATTTTCTCCTCCTTATTTATCTCCCTGGAAAATACTTTATCATGTATGAGGGTTTGAATTTGAGGTCCATTGAATACACCTGCTTTTATCTTCTCAAAAGACAAGGCAGGAAAAGCAGACATAATATGTTGAAAGCATTCACTTTTTCTTTATTCAAAGCCTGAACAAACTGCTTCATTAAGCCAAGTCTGATGTGAAGTGGGGGGGGGGGTGATCCTGTCTCAATTAACTACAGGTTCATTCACAAGATTTTGCATCCCTACTTCCAGAGCTTCAAGTTTCGGCCACTCCTTCTGTGTCCAGTGTTTCTCCCGAGCTCGGATGTCACACAAACACAGAAAGCAAGGATACTTCGTGAAATCTTTTTGTTACCCTAGCAGGAAATTTACCATTTTAAGATACACACAAATGATCCAGTTATGCTCCTCATACTTCAGAAAGTCGAGGACAATTTTTATGTCATTCTTACTAAGTCATTCAATTTGGGTTGGCTAAACTACTGAGGGGTTAATGACTGCTTGGCATCAGAAGAAGACCCCTCAGATTCTACAGCTATTTCCTCATGCATCTTATCAAAATACACTTGAGCACCATGTTCACTTTACTCGTCCTTAGAAGAAATAAAACCATTGGAAACTGGAACCAGGAGTGTCTCAGAGTATAGGATAGGTCATATTGCTAAAGGAATATTAGGATATGCGATCATATGCCATTTTTTCTTGCCAATGCCCTTTGTATGGATCAGACAGAAATAACAGTCACTGCTGTGGTCCTTAAGTTCATGCCAAATCATGGGAATACCGAAAGGTATCCCTTTGCATTTTCCTTTTGTCCAATCACAAGGTATTTCCTCACAAATCCTGATATGTCCTGATATGACACACAGGAGCCCAATTCTTGTCTTGATCTCCAAGGAGAACTTGAAAATAGGCAATATTTGCACGTGTCACAAATGATGAAATATTGTGCCTTTGACGTTGAAGTGTGTAACAGCTACATATATATCAGAAGGTTTCTAGACTATTCTTACATTTATGCCTACTCAAAGAAGCCATGATTCAATCTTAAAACAAAATAAGAGGGTGTTTTTATCAGATAATAATTTTTTACATTTAAAAACAACTACAATTATGTAAAAGTGATGTTTGTAAAACATTAATTGCTTTGTGGTTATGTTCAATCCAAGAGTCATTGCCCTTTAACTCCAATTTTAAAACCAATGCATGCTATTAACTGTAACAAAAAGAAATTAAAATTGCATAAAAACTAGAGCATGCACCAATAAATGAATTTCAGATTTGAAATCATATATGCAGAGATATTTAGAAGTAGTTCTAAAACCACATGCAACAGAAAATGAAAAAAAATTTTGTTCTTCAGTGATTCACTTAATTCACTAATTCTGCTATTTGACATTACATAAGTCTACTATTCTAAAGCATATCTTGTTATGAAAATTTAAATTATTCAGGTCTTTGATATTAATAAAAAATAATTGTTAAATTCTGTTTCATGCAGATGAAGGAGTCAGAAACATATTACTAAAGACAAAAATATCATAAAGTATAATAAATGTTATAATTGATTAATATTAAGGGAACATAAAAGCAAGACCTAATTAGTTTAGTGGTGTAGGAGGGTCTCTCATGAAAATATATTTTAAACCAAAATCTAAAATTTATAAAGGATTTAATGTGAATGAAAGAGAAGAGGAATAATTTAGAAAGAAAACTGAAACTATGATATTAGCCCTGAAAAAAAAAAAACTACAAGAAGTGGAAAATATTCTTTTCATCAGCGCATGTACATATGAAACCCACTGGCTAAAACAGAAGGCTAAAGGAAAATCCTGAAAAGAAAATATATACTATTCTCTCATTAATTTTATGCATTTAATATTCAATAATTTATATGTACCATATGCCTTTACGAAGTGGTGTAATAGCACTATTGTTGATAGTAAATAATATTATATTACGTTTCTCTTGCCATCAAATCTGTACTTTATGCTTCTAACTCTAAAGGGTTTCTTGTGTGTGTGCGTCTGTTTGTATGTCTATGGTATAAGTGAGAGGACTTATTTCTTCACTTCTTATTTCTTAAGGTCCTTATTGTGTGAATAAATGTTTCTTACCAGAAAAGGTATATTAGCTGTACCTAGTATGTGCTTTATTTCTTTATATATGTAACAAGGTAAAATAGTGTTCAGTTCAAGGCAAAGTGATACTAATTTTAATTCTGTTTCTAATTGGGCACAATTATTTGAATGTAACCAAAAATATATATACTTACTACCATCTATTAATTCCTGTTAATTGACAAAGTATAGACCAATAGAAACTATGTGTGTTTGTGGGGGCTTCAGGACAGAGGTGGTATTGGGGGAAAGCTAACCATTCACCATTAATCCTGCATTCCCTGGAAAAAGTGTAAGTTAGTCTTAGTTTTGTGCTCACCTGAAATCACAACTGCTGGATGCAGTTATTTCCAAAGAGGGAAACAGAGAAGGGGTGTAATATTTGTAAAAAGTTAATCTATGAATGATAGAGCAAACATGAATCATCCATTTCACTTTCTGAACAAACCTTTATTTTCATTGTCAAAGAACCCTACAAATCCAAAGAAATGAGACTATATGTTGATAAGAAGAGCACTACTTGACTGGACAAAAAAAATAGTATGTTGCTAATTGTTTTAAAATTCACAGGGTACTTTTACAATGTAGAATGTATTAACTCTTTAAAACACTAGGGATGCATTTAATATACTGAAGAACTTAATTTAATAGGACCCTTGGAACCTGAAAGTAACAAACCCAGTGGGAGAATCTGGCTCATTAAGTTCAGTGATGCTGTACCCTAAGGTATTAAATCTTAAATGAACTCACAACCTAATAAATTATCCTAGCTGTCAAGTGAAATATAATTTGTGAAAAATTTATTACCCATGATTATCATGTATTAAACATAAGGTTTAAAATCTTAACCAATGTTATACTGCTAGTTGGATAATTATTCTAGATTGCAAGAAGTCATTAATGCATTCTGACATCAAGTTGGCCATGGCAGAGCTTTTATTTCTAATGAATATCATCTCAGGCTTTGATAGCTCATCTTTCTCTTGTCATTCAGAGTACTAAACCCATCTCAAATCATGTTACATATATTCTTGTGCTTTGATTTCTAAATCCATTCATTCATCTCTTCCTGAATGCCCATATACAGTGTGTCCGTAATGTCATGGTGCACTTTTGACTGGTCACAGGAAAGCAACAAAAGACGATAGAAATGTGAAATCTGCACCAAATAAAAGGAAAACCCTCCCATTTTCTGTAGGATGATATGGCAGCATGTGTGCATACGAGGATGATAATGTAACACCGTGTATACAGCGGAGCAGCCCACAGCCGTGCCAGTCGAGATGTGGACGGTACAGAGGAAAGTTCTGTGTGCTCTGTGGCTTGCTAAATTCAAATCCGTGACCAAAGTGCGATGTGAATATCGGTGCGTTTATAACGAAGCGCCACCACATAGGAATAACATTACTCGGTGGGATAAGCAGTTGAAGGAAACCAGCAGTTTGGTGGAGAAACCCTGTTCTGGTAGGCCATCAGTCAGTGACGAGTCTGTAGAGGCTATATGGGATAGCTACCTAAGGAGCCCTAAAAAATCTGTGCGTGAGCCCACATCGAACTGCACTGAATAGATATAGAACTGGGAGAGTTTTCCTTTTATTTGGTGCAGATTTCACATTTCTATCATCTTTTGTTGCTTTCCTTTGACCGGTCAAAAGTGCACCATGACTTTACGGACACACTGTATTTCTCATGCTTGATTCAATGTCCTCAGTGTCCTTTTGGAGGTGATCACAAATAGTACATTTTCTGTAGGAATATGTTGTGACCACAAATAACCTCTAAATTCAGCTTTGTGGTTTATGTCTGCCTTTCATTGTAGCTAAACAATTTAAGGAAACATTATGTTTTTAGTTTTGGTGCTGTGAAAGCAGACCTTACCTATATCTTCATTCTTTTTTTTTTTCTTTGCAAAAGATGTCAAAACTCACAAAAAATTCACTCTAATTCTGTGGCCTTATTGTCAATTCAATGGCCTGACGGAATTCATCAAACAATTATTCTTCCTAGTGAAATTTGTACTTTATCAAAACAAAAGTTGATAAACATTTATTCTACAGTACTCTATAATACTGTAGTAAATGTAATTCACATCTTGGAGTAGCAAATCAGAAAGCAGGGAACCATATTCATATTCAAACACCCATAACTAAAAATTTTTGAAAACTTTTATCATCTGTTCATGGTGCAATTTTTAACAATCCCCATATAATTGTTTAAATCTATTTAAACTATTAAAACATAATTTCTGAAATGATTAAGGCTGTTTGTAAAATTTATTGTGGAGAAACATTAAGCCGTTCTTTAGGGAAAATGTGAAACAGCACTTACATCATAAATGATAAATGCATAAACATATAGTAGTTATACAATTACACAAAGAATTATACAGTTTAGACAGTATATACATATGTTATAAAAAGGTTTTTTTTTAGTTCTATAATTTATGTTAATGATAAACATATTCAATATGTACTTTAAGTTCCAACTATGTGTACTATATTTATAGCAATGAAGAAGCAGACAGCCTTTCTTGGGATTCTTACAATTCATTATAAATATTTACATTTTAGGAGGCAATAAATTTCATGAAAACAAACAAACAAAAACATGGTTAAGGATTAGGAAGTGTAATAGTATGTGGAAAGAGAGCTTTTTAAACAGGGGGAAAATCACATGGAATGGCCCAGGAATGGGAATGTCCTCAGAACATTCAAGAATATCAAGGACTGACATTTAGGAGCAAGACAAGTAAGACAGTCTGAGGAGACAGGACCTAAGTGAGATGTGGTTGGGTGGGGTTAGAGGAGCCTTAAGTGGGGCTTGTTAAGGAGTTGAGCTTTTTATTCAGAGTGAAATGTGAAACCATGTAAAGATACACGACAAGTGCTAACATCTAGTTTACCATTTTTGAAGACTGAACTGTAGAAAATACACAAACAGGAGGGGAAAGCAAATGTGATCCATTTGGTGGTTGTTTCAATAATCTTTGTCAACAATTTTTTTACATGATTATAAGACACAGGAAAGCAGGGTTTTGGTATGTTTTCTACTGCTGTATCCACAACAGAAAAGTGTCAGAGATGTAGGCACTCAATAACCATTTGATACAGAATGAATAGTAAATTGGATGAAGGCTACAATGCATGGTGAGATGATGAAGTTCAGAATTAGGTTTGCAGGTGGAGGTAACAGATTAACTGATAGAATCTTCATAGGTTGTGATACGAAACTGATAAATCTTTTGGCTTATCTGAAACAATGTAGTTGCCATTTACTGAGATAGGAAAAAAATGTGGAAAATTAGTTTAAGAGAAATGGGTGTTGGAACTAATACATTTTAAATGTTTATGAGTTTTACAGACTCTTTTTTTTCAACTAGGAAGTCAGATATACAAAAATGAATACATGTGAGATTCTATTTTTTTAATGGATTACAACAATTTTACATTGACCTCAGTTTTTATGATGACTTTTGGATTTTATTTTCCATAGTAATCTAACAAAAAGTGATGATTAAAACCTGTTTAAATGCCACATATGGTTTCGTTATAACGTTTTATCATCAGTATTCACTGGAAGCCTCAAGCAGTTTATGAATGGTTTTTGAGAGAAAAGCACATTTTTTTTGAACACCAAGGGATAAAAGCCTAGAAGATATATGTACAGACTAGGCCCTGATGACAGTTTATGATCAAGAAAGCCTATATTTTGAAGAATAAACTAATTGTTTCATATATTATTTTATTTTTCAACTATAGTTTACATCCAACACTACTTTGTGTTGGTTTCAGGTGTATAGCATAATGTTTAGGCAATATATATATATTATATATATATATATAATATATATATAATTTACAAAGTGGACCTTCTATATTTCAAGTATCAACTGGTACCCTATATAGTTATTACAATATTATTAACTACATTCCCTATGCTGTTTTTTATATCCCTATGACTATTTTGTGACTACCAACCAGTACTCCTTAATCCTTTCACTTTTTTTAGTGATCTCCCAAACTCCCTTCCCTCAAAAATGTTTTAAGAGTGATCAAACTTTCTCAAACTTTTAGCATAATAGAGCAAGTGTGTGACTGAAGAACAATGCTTTAGTCAAACTACTACTTAATTTATTTTTGATGATTCATTTCAAAAGTCCCATAACATAAAATCCAAGCAATTAGAATTTATTAAACTTTAGTTAATCATCCAATATGTATAACAATATTCTACAAAAATGTTGGTTAGCTCTGTATACTGGAGACCTTTAATTATTGTATGTACTTATGAAGAAGATCTCCCTTATGCAAGGTCTAAAGAAATCCTGGTGAGAGGTGGGAGGGCTGTTACTAATCCCATCCTAACATACCAAAAACTTCTGCTGTTGACTGTATTTTAATGGAAGCATGGTATCTGGCAGTATTTAAGATCCAAAACTATTTCAATGATATAGAACAACTAGTATAAGTAAATCTCTATTTAGTAAAATGTTAGCTTCCCATATCAAGATAAATGCCTCAATGCAGATAACACCTAAATTCTCCAATCTAGAAAAATATACTGGTGAGTACCCTGATTTACAGTTTTATTGCTTCTCCTTTACATATTTGTTTTCAAAATAAATGTAAATTACTAGGAAACATAAACTATAAAGGAAAAGAATGGGAAAGACTTCCAGAATTGTTTGATTATGACCTCCGTTAACAATTTAATATATTACTTCTGTATATAAATACTACATCCATTTAACCATGCTTAATATTAAGGTCACCAATCATCCTCCTTTAGGAAGGACAGTAATTCTTCTGTAAGTTCCATCCTCTCTCGAGAAGTGTCCTCCTACATATCCTCCTTTTTGATATTGGAACACTACTCTGTAAATGTCCATATTCGATCAATGCATAGTCAATCCATTGCGTGTGATGTGACGTATAGGTATCTAAATGAGTACTTTTTTCTTACAATTATTATTAAAAATTAATAGACATGTAAGCATAATTACAATATAAAGTATTATAAATGTTTTTATTGTGCATTTTTCATATTATAGTGTATTATTGTTGTAATGAATAAAATGTTTCTTTTATTTATGATAGTATTTTCTTCAATTTATTTTTGTCCTCCTTTTCATGGTAAAAAAGTTGGTCACCTTATTAATATACCTTAAGGTCATTATAATTAGCACTACTTATGATATTTGACATTTGGAATGATTTTTAAAGTCACACATATAAAATGGCTCTATAAATGTTTGTTTCCTGCTCTCTTTTTTAAAGCAACACAGGTATTTGTAACTGTCTTTATTTGCAAAGACTACTATAAAATAAAACTAAATTTATAGGATAGATTCTGCCTAAAACAGCATGTTATTATAGAATAATAATTTATTCTATATTAACAACAATTAAAATTACCTTTCTAGTTTAACTATATTCTTATATTAACAATGTTATCTATTTTAGAATTCATTGTAGATTTTCATAAATATTTTAAAAACTTGAATTAATAATTTAATACTCGTTTGTGATGATAATTTCATAAAATGTTAGAGACATGTAGTATGTTTTTCACTGGATTTGTCTAATGCATTTTAAAAACTAACATTTGCCTATTTAAGAACAATGGATTAGATGTCATATGAAGAACCATCCAAAATCCAGAAAAACATTAATAATAAGGAGCAGTTTGTTAGCTAATAGTAATCTATTCATTTTCTCTGCTTAGCATATAAATGATATAAAATAGATTAAAATGATTAGTATAAATTGATTAGATCTCTATGTAGTATTAGTGGTACTTGGCTAGGCTGTATATTAGCATCTATTACACAAAACTGTTTCATAAAATTTAAATATTTATTTAAAGTCATTTTAGTTGAATTTTTGAACTCCATTTATATTTTAGTTGTTTCAAATAATACTAAGAGCAAAAGTAAAATGTCATCTGAGATATTCATTAAGCAAGTTATACTTATAGGTATTTTATATAATCTAATTAAAAACATATTTGAAATGCGCATCCTTAATACAAATCCCTAAACCTCAGAAAGACAGTAAACCGCATAACTAACTATTGTGCTATGAAATACATCGCTGTTTGTGATTTTTTAAACTTAAATAACTATTAATAATAAAAACTTTAAATATAGACATCTTTGTGCAGATTTTCTGAGGATGTAAGTTTTCCACACCTTTGGGTAACTACCAAATCAAATAGTAAGAGTATGTTTAGCTTTATAAAATTAACAACTCTCTTCCAAAGTGCCTGTACCATTTTGTATTTTCCACAGTAAGAGATGAGAGTTCCTGTTCCTCTGCGTTCTTGTCAGCATTTCATGTTGTCAGTGTCCTGGATTTTGGCCATTGTCATAGGTGTATAGTGGTAATCTCACTATTGTTTTAATTTGCATTTCTCTGATAACATGTAATGTGGAACATATTTGCATATGTGTATTTGTAACCTGCATATCTTCTTTGATGAAGTGTTTATTAAAAACTTTTTGACCCATTTTTTATATGTTGTTTTCTTATTGTTGAGTTTTAAGAGGTCTTTTTATATTTTAGACAGCCATATATTAACTGATGCATCTTTTGCAAATACTTTCTTTTAGACTATGGCTTGTCTACTCAAATTCTTGACATGTCTTTCCAGAGCAGTTTTGTTTTATTGTTAAATTTTGATTAAGTTCAACATCAATTATTTTTCATGGATCATTTATTTGTTGCTGTACCTAAATAAAAAGACATTGCCATACTCATGATTATCTAGGTTTTCCCTCATGTTGTCTTCTGGAATATTTAAAGTTTGCATTTTACATATAGGTATATGGCAGTTTTTAGTTAATTTTTGGAAAGGATGTAATGTCTGTGGCAAGGTTCATTTGTTTGTATATGGTATCCAGTTTTCTCAGCACCGTTTGTTGTAGAGATGATCTTTGCTCCATTGTACTGACTTTGCTCCTTTGTCAACAAATAGGTGACTATATTTATGCAGGTTTATTTCTGAGTTAATTTGTTTGCACTGATCTATTTGTCTATTCTTTTGTCAATACCACACTGTCTTGATTACTGTAGTTTTATAGTAAGCCTTTAATTTGGGCAGTAGAAATTCTCAATTTGTTCTTCAATATTCTGTTTGCTGTTCTGGGTCATTATTCCTCCATATAATCTTTAAAATTAGTTGGTTGTTATCCATAAAATAATTTGCTGAGATAGTTCACTTTTTTAAAAAAAAATTAACTCTATAGATTTCTTCTCCTATCTTCTTTGAAGAATTTGGAATATATGACTTGTAGATTTTTCTATAGGTTTGATTTTTTTTTGTTTTTTTTTTTTGTTTTTGTTTTTGAGTGCATAGTCATGGGAAAATCCAATATACTGTATTGCTCTGCCCTCAATATTTCCTGCTTTTGACAGCTGGAGTTAAAGTCCTGATCTGAATTATGTTCAATTTATTTGGTAAAACTATACATATAGTGTTGTGTTATTTTATTAGAAAAGAAATCATATCTACTTTTCCTTTTCTTTTTATTTTTTGGTATATTATAAAAGTTAATACTTACTGATTGCATTAACTTGTTCATTAAGGACTTCAAAATGTTGCCATTCAAAATACATTTTCTTTCTAATTATGAGTTAAATAATTGTTTTTTTAATATGAATACTGGCACTTAAAAAATTCTTCTCCTTTGGCTCAGTTGGTAAGAGTGTCATCCTAGCTTGATACACCAAGGTTATGGGTTTATCTCTATTCAGGGCATGTACAAGAATCAACAAATGAATCCATAAATAAGTAGAAAAACAAATTGATGTCTCTTTCTCTCTCTCATCTTATCTCTGTCTCTAAAAATCAATCAATAAAAATTTTAAAAGATTATTTAAGCAAATATTTTTATTACTTTTGTTATAGTGCCTAATTGCTGGTTATTGCAAGGGTAAATTCTAACTGAAGATTTATTACCACTGTCCATGTATTTAATTGAAAAACTCTAACCTCCTTAAGAGCAGTTTGTTTTTGTCTCCACAGTGGCTATAAAGTTGGTTTGCACAAAGGGTTAGTAATCTTTTTATAAATGAATGAATGAATCATGGCATTTTTTATGTATCAGTAGAAATTTCTGAATGAGAGAGCAAAAAGCCAGATAATATTAAAACTGTATTCACAAGATGGAATACTAGTTAAATGGGTCTATGAGAAACCAAACCAAAAAAAAAATCATTTTTTTTTTCTAATTGAAAGTTTAAAAGTCTATGGGAAAGCATTGTCTTATGAATTTAGCTAAAGTATTCTTTTCAGGCAGAAATAATTTCAATTTGGCATGCTCAGTAATGTTTTATTTATCTGCCCCAGTAGAGTCCTTTGATCAAAACTTGAAGTGTGTAATTTCCTCAACAGCTCTATCTGCTGTGCTGCTCCCCAAAAGGTCAACACAGTGACACTGCAGACCCCGGACATATACTCGTGACTATTACCATAAACATCTCACTTGCAGTTGAAGGAGGTAATTAAAAAGTTTTTATGATGAAGATGTGCATGTTTGAAAATGAGGTCTGAGACTGCACTGCTGAAGGATTCATGAATTAAATCTGCCTGCTGAGCTGCAGCAAAGGTGACAGCATCTGCAGTTTACAACAGTGTTTTTAATTTAGACATGTTGTGTGTGGCCAGAAACAACAGTCATTTCCTTTCTACAAGCCTTATTACTTATAAATCATGACAGCAGCCTAGCTGCACTAATTTGATGGGATGAGTAGATAACAATATCAAAACCACTTAATATTTAAAATATCCTTATTCCCAAAGAAGCAAAAGTAAATGAAATAGAATTTTCTATGTTTTCACATATAGAAAATATATAGTGAAGTTCAAATATTTTGGAAGAAATATATTGATGCTGCAATTGGTTTTCAGTGATATCCGAAACATAGAAGTGATGTTTAAAAGGTAGAAGGATGACAAAAATGACTAGACAAACAGATACAGTACAATGTTGATGCTAGTATCAAGGTGGTAGGTTGAGATGTTCCCTGTGAAATTCTAGGCAATTTTCTGTATGTTTGAAAAATAGCCTAATAAAGTGTTGGAAAATCTAGGCTGAAGTAGATAAATACAATTTTAAGAGATATATAAAAAGAATACAAAGATGTGTTTTACTGTTGCCAACTATCCTTTGAAATCTGAAAGCAATTTTGGCTAAATTGCCAATATGTTCTCTTTATGCTGCTAAGTATTTGTAAATTGGAACACCAATGCATGTGAGTAATGCTCTGAAAACTGCTCTTTGTAGTGGTAACCAATTCTACCACAGATAGATAGTTGAATGCCTCAGGTAGCATGATTGACCCACTTATTAAACGATCTTCCATGTTAACGACTCAATACCAGTCTAGTCTATTGTATGCTAATAAATCCAATGGCAATTAATATTAAAACTGCTTTTGAGAATTAGTGGGTTACTACAAGTTACCAAGGGCCATAAGCTGTCTTGCATTTTGCTTTTGCATGTTCACTCTTTTGTAATAGATCTGATTAGTCTCTATTAGAGAATATAGCTACAGGCTTTTCAACAAATTCTAGTCAGTGTAACATAGTGAAAGGTATGAATCAAATATCTGGAGATAGTATGAATTTCCATTAACAGACATTACATGAAAACTACTGCCATGTTACGTTGTTTAGGACTAAGAAATACTGAATAATTGTGCTCTGGAAGCCCAGAGATCTGTACAAACACATGCTTCAGGCAAGCTCGACACTTTTATTAAGACAAAGTGATGATTTGAAAAGATAGTGTCTGCCACGTTTTTCAGAAAACAATGTGAAGCTTGCAGAATTTGAAGCAATATGGTGTAATATTTAAGCACACGCATCTTGGGTCAGAAAGCCCAGACTTAGAGCCTGCCAATGTAGCTCAGGGGCTCCATGGCCGTGGGAAGGCCCTGTAGTACTAAACCTCAGTTTTCTCATCTACAGAACTGAGATAATAGTATTTTTATATGTCTTTGGTTTCTTATAATTTTGTCAGATAAAATTATACACATTTACTTAATATTTAACCAAGACAGTTATTGTCCTGGAAATGATTTACATGAACTACAGAAGTGAATATTTTAAGTAGCAAATATGCATCTTATATGTTTGCAATTATTTTGTGATACTATATTCAAATATAGTATCAGTAGGCAGTAAACTGTACTATAATTTCACAAATTATCATTTACTAAAGCACTGGTATTGATACAATTTTTCTTAATCTTAAATTATTCCTAAGGATATTTTTAATGAGTAATGATTATTTTATTATTATTTTATTAACCAAAATACAATAAATACTAGGAAAATATTTTTAAATACAAATAATTTAAATTATAATTAATTAAAGTACACATTGACATCTGGTAATATTAATAAGTAAATTTTTTTTGGTAAGATGAAGTGTGTCTATTTAATCACCAATGTTAATGTTAAATTTTCTTAAAATACATGTAGACAGTAAAGAGTAATATTTTTAAAGTTTTATATATATATATATATATATATATATATATATATATATATTTTTTTTTTTTTTTTTTTTTTTTTTTTTTTTTTTTGGTATTTTTCCGAAGCTGGAAACAGGGAGGCAGTCAGACAGACTCCTGCATGCGCCTGACCGGGATCCACCCGGCATGTCCACCAGGGGGCGATGCTCTGCCCCTCCAGGGCATCGCTCTGTTGCATCTAGAGCCACTCTAGCGCCTGAGGCAGAGGCCACAGAGCCATCCCCAGCGCCCGGGCCATCTTTGCTCCAATGGAGCCTTGGCTGCAGGAGGGGAAGAGAGAGACCGAGAGGAAGGAGAGGGGGAGGGGTGGAGAAGCAGATGGGCGCTTCTCCTGTGTGCCCTGGCCGGGAATCGAACCCGGGATTCCTGCATGCCAGGCCGACGCTCTACCACTGAGCCAACCAGCCAGGGCCATAAAGTTTTTTTGAGTTATTAATATTTCCAACAAATTCAGTTTCTTCAACTTCATATTAAAGATACATTTTAAACATGAACCTAGGTAATATATATCCTCGTGATTATTGAATTTTTATCTTCTCTAAGTTTTATATTTTAGTCCATTGGCCCACTTTTCCCAGTTGATAGCAAAAGCTTTAACAATTTCAAATCATATCTTTAAAAATGTTTACCTCAAATATATGTTGACATTCATCTATCTGTATCTATCTTTCTATATAAATATATATTATTATATTATGTATTATTATATAAAATATATTAACATTTGAGGTGTTATAAGATCATCAAAGGATTGTTATTAGGTCTTAAAATGTAAGAAAATACACTCTTTGAATTTTGGGAAATGAATGATCAAATCACAACATGAATTTTGCATTGTAATATAGATTAAATTGCAATTTAAACAATGTAAAAGTGTGCAATTTTCAATGTGTGCAATTGCTGGACAATGTCTTTGACCATGCTAATAGAAAACCAATCAAGTGTTAGAATTTACCATCGGCATGAATTGCACCAGATATGTCATCTATGCCACTGAGCTAAACAGATTTTGTTTTGATAAGATATAATGTACAATATACAACCAACTTGTAAATATATATTATTTTCTGGTTACATTTTATTTTAAATAAGTTGGAAAATATTTATTTTCCCAGAAACATCATGCAGAACTCTGTTTTATTTTGTTTATTTAGGCTAAATCAGTTTAAAGTTGCTGTTATTGCATGTTTATCTCACGGCTGGGCTTTTAAACAACTGATCTCTGAAGTTTCACATGGCTAATATGTTTATCTTTTGGTGTGTCTTTTATTCCTGTAACATTGAATGGGGTTGTTCTGCCTAAATTTATAACAACCCTCTATTATGCTTTTGAGGTCTTTTTTCAAAACTTTTATAATCTTTTAAAAATGTGATGTGAGCATTCCACAATATGCTAGGCTGGTCCAACTTTGATAAAAATGTTGTATTTTTATTTTAAAGTATGCTCACTGCCATACTTTATTACACATGCAATAGAGATTAGTCGTCAAAGTGGGGTGGGGAGGAGGTAGGAGAGGTTAAAGCAAGGATAAGTGGTGATGGAAGGTGACTTGACTTGCAGTGCTGACCACACAATACAATATACAATTTATGCATCATAGAATTGTACACTTGAAACCTATATAATTTTATCATCCAAGATTACCCCAATAAATTCAATCCAAAATTTAAAATTTTCTATGTATAAAAAGAGATTTGCCAGCATAAATATGATAATCAACTTAACAATGAAAACTATTCAGTTTTATTAACTTTACAGTTGTATCACAACCAAATTCATTGACAGAATCTTTAATATTTGTTAAGGAACTCCAATGTTACAGAATATTATGTGGCATTTTAACATCTTCAAGAAGTAGTTATTGTATAGAAACCACCATCTGAGTTAGGATTGTAAGATTTAACAAATGAAAACACAGATTTCCCTATATTAAACCACAAGTCATTGTTTGGAATAGCAGGTCTCATGCAATATTTAGAATATATTTATATTAAAAAACATTTGTTGTTTATCAGAAATTCAAATTTAACTGAGCATCATATACTTTATCTGTCCAACTTCATCTGAGAAATGATGTTGAATGATTTGAATCTTTTAATTTTTTATATTAGCTTCCTTTTTCTCCAAACCGGTAGGAGATATATCTTTAAATTATATAGATAGGCTTTCTAATCTGTATTAATATTTATGTCTCTATCTGTCTGTTATTTATCAATTCTATGGATTTCTATAAGTATATGACATATGTGTCCACCATTTCAGTGTCATAGAGAATAGTTTCACTGCCCTAAAAGTTCCCTGTGCTTCTGCTATTTATCCCACCTTCCTTCCCTTCAGAACTCCTAGCAACCAATAATCATTGTACTGTCTCATCCAGAAAGTCATATACTTGGATTCATAAAGAATATAGCTTTTTCAGGTTGATTTTCACTTAGCAATATGCAATTAACATTTTTCTACCTTTATTCATGGCTTCAGCACTGTTGTCTTTTTTTTTCCTGAGTAATATTCCATTGCATGAATTACTTAAATTTATTTCTTCATTCAACTATTGAAAGAAATTTTGATTGCTCCCAGGTTTTGAAAATCATAAATAAAGTTGCTATAAATATTTGTGTGCAGTGTTTTGTGTAACATAAATTGTAAAATCGTATACTAATACTATAGACCATAGGTACAGACCATTATGTTAAGGGTATGTTTAGTTTTATAAAAAATTGGTGAATTATCTATCAAAGTAATTATATCATTTTCCAATCAGAAATAAGGACTAAATCTTAGATTTATTTCAAACATTTAATGAGAACAAAAGACCACAATAACTTGAGATTTTACAAACCTATATAATATTTTGGTAACTCACTTTCTTGAACATGTAAAAAATCTTTAGTTTTTATACATGGCATTAATCTGCAACCTATTAAGATATGTGAATCCATAATGTTTGCTAACCACATGTTGAATGTAGCATTGTTCATTTTAAAGTAATTTTAATGTTTCTAAATGTAGACATCCTTTAGCTCTTTAAATATTATATAAAATAAAGTATTTTTAAAACAAAGAATTTCAGAAAATTTAGCAAGTTTATATTATAACTCTAACAGAAGCTGCTTAGAGTTTACAAAAGGTAATTTTAAGAGCACAGGCCAGTCACCATTTGTAAAGAAACCAGCTTGTGATGTGGCCACATTCCAATAAATCAATTCATATGACTTCCCCTCACTTTCTTTTACACTACTTTGGAACTTGTTCTTTTTTCTTCTCTTTTCTTTCAAACAGGTTCTATTACATCAAAATTGCAAGTTCTGGGAATCTTTGGGTAAGAAAGTTGAGTCCATAAAATTGGTAATTTTCAGCCATGCAATCTTTGGACATATAAGGGGAGGAAAATATTTCATTTTATTTTTAGTTCTAGCTGTATAAATAACACAATTGCTCTTCTCTGCTTTTCCCGATGGTGAAATCTTACAGTGTCATCAAACTTTGCAAAGTTTGAAACTTCAATAGACTCACAAAAAATGCGAAAATACATTCCATCAGTTCGGCAGCAAACTTTGTTTTATTTTTTACTCTTTATTTCTAACTGTACAGATTCTGGTTGATGTTTTATGATAACTTTCAAGGACTGCATAGGTGAAAATTTGGAGCATAATACCTGCATGATTTCATAGTACTTTTGATATATAAAGTGATATTGGACTTCAGAACTCATTAATCAACATATATTAATTAAATATCCAATATGTATTATTAACAGACTTATTGAATGAATGAATAATTTTAAATCTTTAATGGACAAAACAGCAAATTAAGTAAATGACAGTTATCTTTTATAAACCACTATTAATAATTTTTAATTATGTATACTTATATAAAATTATATTTTGAATGCTTTTACCTAATTTTGTTGTAATCAAGCCTCACAATTCATAAAGATATATGGTATAAGAGGCATAGAAGGAAAATTACATTTTAAAAAATATTTTCTTCTCTGACCAGATTTAAATTGAATTCACTGAAACTGATAAGTTTCAAGGCACTGCTGGCTATTAGAATTGGTTTATGTAAAGGCAATATATATTTTTTAAATTATCTTTAGAGTGAACATTTATGAACCTGCTATAGAAATTTTTCTAATTGATTTTTTCCTCTCTACACCACTTATAAAGACATCCTATACTTAATATGAGATGATATATTGTATGACTACACATAATCTGGTAGGTCAAAAATTGTTCCTTACTCATTATATCAGAATAATTTTAGATGTTAATAGAAAACAGCAAGTTCCCACCTCAAATGGTACCCCAAAAAGAGAATTATTCTTTTTTTTTTTTTTTTTTTTTTACAGTGTGGGATAGACAGGGACAGACAGACAGGAACGGAGAGATGAGAAGTATCAACCATTAGTTTTTCGTTGCGCGTTGCAACACCTTAGTTGTTCATTGATTGTTTTTTCATATGTGCCTTGACCATAGGCCTTCAGCAGACTGAGTAACCCCTTGCTTGAGCCAGTGACCTTGGGTCCAAGCTGGTGAGCTTTTGCTCAAACCAGATGAGCCCGCACTCAAGCTGGCAACCTCGAGGTCTCACACCTGAATCTTCTGCATCCCAGTCCGACCACTGCCTGGTCAAATTTTTTAAGTTTGAGATTTTATTTCTATTAACCCAATTTAACTTCATCAGATATGGCTCCCAAATACTGTCAATAGGCCCTTGGGGCAGAGATGTCAAATTGAATATAATGTATATAAATCTAGAGCACCAAAGAACTGTGTATGGTAGGTATAGTTTTGGACACATTTGAATACTTTAGACTTTATTGTCAGTTGGTTTCATCTATATTGTGCAAATATCCAGGGAGAGATATCTTAGTGTGAAAAGAGATTAATTTCAAGATTAAATTCTAGTAAATACCCACTTGTACAAGCAGACACAGGGAGAAAAATTAGAAACTTAGAAGAAAAACAGTGAAGTCAGAAAATTTAAGGGAGCAGAAAGCTCTCAAGAAGAAATAGTTAATTTCTAAAGAATGCAGACATTTTGGTTAGTAAAAGATTTGTTTAATTGGATCTGGCAAATAATAACTAATATTTTCCAGAGTACTTGCAATAGTGTGTTATCCTATAACTTTATAACTCCACATTTAGAGAAGAAGGAGGCTGAAAAAAGTACTTCCTTATGGTCATAGTTTTCTCCATGATTTGCGAAGAAGCTTTTTTTAAAGCTGGGTATGAAGAGAAAGCTGGAGAGGGAGGGAGATTCATGCCAAATGTCTGGATTAGCCACAAGGGCCTCAAAAAGAAGCTTATCAAGGATTTGACAACATTTAACCACTATATCTAAATTTGGAAACTACTTTGTATTACATATAGATTGTTTGTTTTTGTATCTCGAATACTCATTGTGAGACTGTTCCTTATATCTGAAATTAAATTTTACTTATTTCGAACTCTTGAATGCTATCTACAAATGTATATTTGTTTTTCTCCAAAAACCTTTCTGATTTCCTCCCATTAAGATTAGATACCACCTTCCTTTGAACTATAGTAACAGTAATTTCTATGTTATTTTTGGCTCTGTTTATACCCTTGAAAAACTTCAAGTAGAAACACAATTGGATTTTTCTCCCCATGCTCTAGGTGTTGAAAGCAACCACATCTTGCTTATGTATAGATATGTGTATATATATATACTTATTTTATATTTATTTATACTATATATATAAATTTTTCATTTTTTAACAATGCCATGCGGTACTTGGATATATATTGCTTAAAATTTTAATACATATAAAATATACTGAAAAAATATAATTCTACAACTTTTACAGTTTATTTAATTGACAAATTGGTAGGACAGAATACAAATCCTATGATTTAGAAGGACTCCTTAATTGACTTGTGCAAAATGTAAGTAGAGGTCACAAGAAGAAAACTAAATGGCTTTGTGTTGGTTGATTAAATATGTAAAGTAAGTGGAAGGTCAGGTTCAGTACCTGAGGAGAAAGACAAATGCATTTATCTAGTACACATTTCAAGTTGTAGAACGGCTGGAGTGTTCTCAGGAATGATGACATCTAATATGTCCATAAAGGTGTTCCCTACTCTATATGGCATGGCTGTCTGGATACTTTCTACAGAATCTTAAGTAAAAGTCTGTAAAACACAGCCTTCTGCAATATTTCAGAAATTTAGAATTGACAGGGCAGTAAAGGTAAAAGAAGTCATCACAGCACATACCTCCACTGGGCACACATAAGATTATCAGGAAAAGGGAATATAGTTCTGAGTCCAAAAAAACAAGCAGCAACTCAGCAGCCCACACCCATGGACCAGCAGAGACAAACACGTGGGAGACAGGCTGAGGAACACAGCAGCCACACACACCACACACACACAGCTTATTATAAATTCAAAGTGTTCTTAAAAGAAGTGGCAAAATATAGGTTATACAAGAGCAAAGAGTGATATTAACAGGCCCTTTAGAAGCCATATATACATACATTGCCACACTTAGTGGCTTAAAACAACAAAAGTTTATTACCTTATAGTTGTCGCAGTCAGAAGTCTGACTAGTTCTCACTGGTTAAAATAAGAATGTGGGCAAGGATGTAGTTCTTTCTGGAGGATTGGTTTTCTTGCCTGGAACATTCATTCCTCTAATTATTTACAAATGAATGGGTGCTAAATTCTGAAACAGAACATACATACCTTTGTATGTCCAAAGAAATTTAAACTTATTTTTAATTAGTAGTAGATGCATAATATTACATTTATTTTACTGTTGGGGACATAAAATTTCACTTGTATTTCTCTATAATGCATACATTTTTTTATTGAAAACTTTGGATGATATTTTTAATTATCCTATAAAAAACAACCTCTTTTTATCTTATTTTCCATGAGAGATCCACTAAGCTTATACTGGGTTCATGAGTAGCCAGCTACTGACAAGCATCCTCAGTGAGCATGTAATTGGTCAAAATTATTATAAACTATAAACTAAAGTGGATCCATAGCTGTAGTTACATACACTTTATTAAAGCAATCAACCCACTGTCTCTAACACGTGGTTGAATTCAGTGTTACCATATGAACTTTAAATTTTGCAATTTCTCATAAGATACCAATATATTTCTTCTTGTTGGTCTCCACTCTGCTAGTCATGGGAGATATTTGGGTTGGGTAAATTTATCAATTAAATCTTGAGAATTAGCAGCAACCTACTTGAAACACAGGATTTAAATTGTAAATGAAAAGACCAACTATATGCTTCTAAATATTTATATAATTTGACTCATTTTTCCAACACTGTAGATGCCTATAAATGTGTGGGTTCTAGCATCTTAACCAACTATGGACCTGTACAAGATGACTGTAGTTTTGTTGCCATCTTTTATAGTCCTTTAGGGTTCTGTCTATTGTTAAATGTATGCATTTTTAAATTGAATTTCAAAGATACTGGACAGAAGTTCTTCTTCCAAGCACTCCAAGCACAATCTATTGATACACACCTTGAACTGTGTTTGAGGTTTGGCTGCTTATATAAAGTTTTAGGCCTTCTGAGAGTATCAACAAATATTTATTTAATACAAAGTTTTCCAGAGACTTCATGAGAATCTACATTGGAAACAAAGGTGTCCATTTTTATAATTTTGTCAAGTGAGCCTACGAAATGTTGTTTACAGAAATTTGGGTTTATCATTCTAATTATTGAGAAGCCAATCACCTGAATAATAGAGCAATCCATTAGCCACAGTCCAGGGCTATATGTATCAATAAATATTATTAAGGAGTACTTTAGAATATGTATACATGTTATAAAACTATTTTTAATTCTACCAGCCAGCCCTGAAAAGAAAGATTCATCATCTCCTAAAATCTGGGGAGCACTGCTAGCAAAGCAGTCCATAAACTTGACAACGCAAGGTTTTTAGATTATCACAAGGTAGTGATCGACCCATGACCCCTGCTGATGTTGTACTGGGAGACTAGCCAATGCCAGAAGGAGTGATGCCAGGCAGTGAACCTACATTGTCTATTCTGGTGTGTGTTGTGTCCAGTAATTTCGGAGTTCTCATTTTCTGATCAGCCGTTCTCTTCAACCTAACCTCTTTGCCTACTGTAACATCTCTGCTTAAACATTACCTTGTCAACGCAGCTATACTACAAAGCAAAGTCTCTTTCTTATGACTCCCTAATTAATGACTCTGCTTAATTTTTCTGTATAACATGTAACATCTGACACATAATAATTTTTTTAAATGTGTTGTCTGTCTTCAATTAGAATATACAGTAATTTCAAGGATATTGTTTTAATTGTTCATGATTTTGGTCTTAGTTTCTAGAACAGCACTTGGAATATAGCAAGTGTTTCATATCTTTAGAATGAGGAAATAAATAAGGCCAGAAGATAAGAGACATGCTTAGGCTTTAAGGTGCCACATGTTCAAGACTCAGATTTATTTTGACATATTTTATTAATATGATGAGGTGAAAAAATCCTACTAAATGTGAAATTTCCAGAAATAAATAAGATTTTTCTAAGTATTATTTTTGGTGCTTGAAATAGGAGATTGAAAAATAAATGGTTTTAACTGATATTGAGCATATTTATAACAGATTACTGGGGCTCTAGCTTCAAACTTATTTTCCACTTAATATCTCATTTTTTTTCTGCAATAAAAATCAATAAAGACAGAGCTCCAAATACAATTATTTCACAATTACTTTCAGCTAATATGGCATCAATATAATGAGTAGCTCTAGCATTTGAATTAGGTTTAAGCCACCTGTTTAAAGTCCACCTTATTGAATTATGATATCATGCCAGTTAATTTAAATACCCAGGTGGTTGGGAAAACAGTAAATCACACTTATGGCCCTACAAGAAAAAAGCAAATTGCTTTTGATAACCAGCATTAGCAGTGACTCATAAGATCACATAAGCCAAATCAATGACTGCATAGCAATCAAGAGTAATTAACAATCATCTCTCGATGTAGAAATATGGTTAGCCACATTTCTCTTCTAATTGCAGCAACCTTTTTTAAATCTATAAATAATTCTAATTATAATCTATAAATAATGGCCAATAGTCATCTGATTTTTGTACCAGACAAATAGAATTTTGAGTTAATTGGAATAGTGTTGCCATTGGATATAACCTACCACTCTAATTTTTATATTAAAAGTAAAACTTTACTTATCTTTCCTAAAATATGGGAAATATGATTTCAATTTATAATTTTCCTGTAGCAAGAAGACTTTGGGAACTGCCATTTTGATATGCAAAAAAGTCTTCCCTGTTTTTCTTTATATTTTCAAGCAAGAACTTCTTTTTTCCCCCTAGAAATCACAATAAACCAACCCCAGTATTCTTTTATAGATTAGGGAAAGCCTCTGCAGAAAATCACCTGGGTTCTCTATGTCCTAAAATTCTGCTTTAAATTCTTTTTTCTTAGTATTCCTGATTGCTAATAGAATCCCTGTTTTTTAAAACTTCTCCACTTTTTTGAATACTAGTGTTTGTCAAAAACATTTTAATTTGATTCCACAGCTAAGTGAGATCATATGATATTTGTCTTTCTCTGCCTGGCTTGAATCTAATGAACAAAGTGAACTGAGGAACAGAATAGAGACAGAGGCAGGGTCACAGGGAGCAGAGGGACAGATGTCAGAGGGAAAGGGGGATGAGGGGATGAGATCAGAGAAGGTGAAGGGATTAGTGAAATTATATATACATAACACATAGATGCAGAAAACAGGACAGCAAAGCCCAGAGGGAAGGGGGGCAATGAGGGACAAGAAGGTGAGGTGAGGGAGTTATATTGAGCGGGACACTTGAATTCATGTTAACATGATAAATTAAATGAATAAAAAATAAAAAATAAAACATTTGAATTTAAACATAGAATTTAAAATCTCCACAGAGAGATTTTTGTAAATCAGCTATATTGAGAAGTAGACACAGGAATAAATCCAAGGAGGAGTGTTGTTGTCATTGCAGGTCTTGAAATGTAGAGTGTGGGGGAGGGGTGTAAAGCCAGTGGCCGCAGCCACCATCACAGCAGCCTGGCCCATGCAGGTTCGCATTGGATTCGGACAGTCGGTAAAGAAACAATGGAGCCAAAAACTGATGGGCCATCATCTTTAATCTTAGTTTGCACCCAGCGAGCAAGTAAAAACATACACTGGGCTCCAAAACCCACTTATTCAGTGCTCACAAAGCTATTGACTTATCCAAGTTTCTTAGAATCAAAGATTTCTAGTTCACCAGACTTATTCACCTCAGTTCCCCATCTCCTTCCTTCTCCCTGCATAAACTCTGCACAAACTGGCTTCTCACTCAGTACTCTACCATCTTGGCTGCTTCTCCTGGCCTCCTCCATGTGGCCTTTCTCTGCTCTGCTCTCTAATGCTAATCTCAGGAACCAAGAGAGAGCAAGCTCCCAGTCTGCCTCACTTTATAGTGTAGAAACCAAAACCTTTAATCCAATATACAAACAAGGAAGTCTCTAATACAAAGTTACTTATTTGAGGCATGATGGGATTGTACCACCCCACATCAAAAAGGGTGGGAAAGGCTTAGTCCTAAAACCGAGCCCCAGGCTGCCCACAGCCTACCCCCAACACACATTAATATCACCTGGGCGACAGCTTCCATGTGGGCAGCGCCATCTTTAACAAAGTGAGCATAATATATTTTATCTGCCCAACAGTGTGTGTGCTTTGCTGTTGTTGACAGGCAAGGAATGACTTTGTGCTAGTTTCCTAGGGCTGCAGCAACAAGGTGTCATAAACTAGGTAACTTAAAACAACAAGAAATATATTGTGTCACAGTTGGGAGACTGGAAGTTTGAAATCATGGTGTCAACAGGGCCATACTTCTTCTGAAAACAGAATCCTTCCCTGCCTTTTACTGACTTCTGATTGTTTGCCACCAATCGTTTATGTTCTTCAGTTTGTAGAGATACATCATCCCAATCCTCAGTCTTCACAAGACCCTCTTGTGTTTCTAGCTTCATATGACCATCTTCTTTCAAGGATGACAGTGTTACAGGATTAAGAGTCCACCCTACTGCAGTCTATGATCTCTTTAATTTAACTATGTCTAAAATGAATGACCTTATTTACAAATTATGTCACAGTCTGAAGTATTAGAAAGTAGAACTTCAATATATCTTTTTTTTGAAGGATATAATTCAACCCATAAAAAAGTATTTTCTTTATTTCCCTCAATCTGGTCTCTTGTTTTTAGAAGAGACACTGGTCAGTGTGTCTCTGGCTGCCATTACGAGAAACTCCAGTACAGCGATTGCTGCAAGTGGAAAGATCACGTGTGCTAGTCAAGACCTTGAACTCCTGGAGTTCCAGAATTAATGTCCCCTGAGCAGACACTTGTTTCCATCAGGAGCGGGTAATTGTGACATTGGCTGAGCAAAATCTTCATTACCCAAATCCAAAAACTTTTTCAAGTTTTAACTCCTATTCTGTTAAAAGCTTGCCAGTAAAATAGAGTAAATTCAAAATAACAAATTTATTTTAATTTCAATGAAAAGAATATTTTCTTGATATTTAATTACACTGGGGAACAAATTTTTTTTTTCATTTTCTATTGCATGAGGTTTTAGAACTGTTTTTATATATTTCTGCATCGCTGATTCCAAATCTAAAATCTGTTTTTTGGTACATGCTCTAGTTTTTATGCAATTTTAATTTCTTTTTGTTACAGTTAATGGCATGCATTGATTTTTAAATTGGAGTTAAAGGGCAACGACTCTTGTATTGAACATAACCACAAGGCAATTAATGTTTTACAAACATCACTTTTACATAACTGTAGTTGTATTTAAATGTAAAAAAATTATTATCTGATTAAAACACCTCTTATTTTGTTTTAAGATTGAATCATGGCTTCTTCAAGTAGGCATAAACGTAATAATAGTCCTGACACCTTCTGTTATATATGTGGCTGTTACAAACTTTAACATCAATATTTCATCATTTGTGACACGTGCCTATATTGCCTATTTTCAAGTTCCCCTTGGCAATCAAGACAAGAATTGGACTCCTCATATAGTGTGTCATAATTGTGAAGAAATGCTTTCTGACTAGACAAAAGGGAAAAATGCAAAGAAATGCCTTTTGGTATTCCCATGGTTTGGCGTGGACCTAAGGACCACAGCAGTGACTGTTAGTTCTGTCTGATTCATACCAAGGACATCGGCAAGAAAAACAACATATGATCACATATCCTAATATTCCTTCAGCAATATAATCTATTCCACACTCTGAGACACTCCAGGTTCCAATTTTCAATGGTTTCATTGCCTCTAAGGACGAAGAAAGTGAACATGGTGATGAAGTATATTTTGATAAGATGCATGAGGAAATGGTTGTAGAATCTGAAGGGTCTTCTGATGTCAAGCAGTCATTAACGCCCCAGCAGTTAAGCCAACCCAAATTGAATGACTTAGTAAGAATTTGGGCCTATCAAAGGAAGCAGCTGAGTTATTAGACTCCAGGCTTCAAGAAAAGAATGTACTGCTCAGCTAAAGTATCCCATTACAGGAAGCATGAACAAGTTTTTGTGGACTTTTCTTCCGAAGGCAAACACTTTGTTTACTGTCATGATATCAGTAGTCTTCTCAGCCAGCTAGGTGTTACCACTTACAGTCCAACAGAATGGCGGCTATTTCTTGACAGCTCTAAACAAAGTTTAAAACATGTTCTTATACATAACAGTAATGTTTATGCAGCAGTTCCAATTGGTTATTCAATTCATCTTTGAGAAGATTATAAAGACATAAAAATTGTCCTCGACTTTATGAAGTATGAGGAACATAACTGGATCATTTGTGTGGATCTTAAAATGGTAAATTTCCTGCTAGCACAACAGAAAGGTTTCATGAAGTATCCTTGCTTTTTGTGTTTGTGGGACGGCTGAGCTGGGGAGAAATACTGGACACAGAGGAAGTGGCCAAAACCTGAAGTTCTGGAAGTAGGGATGAAAAATATTGTGAATGAACCTGTAGTTAATCAAGACAGGATCATTTTCCCCCCACTTCACATCAGATTTGGCTTAATGAAGCAGTTTGTTCAGGCTTTGAATAGAGAAAGTGAATGCTTTCAACGAATTATTTCTGATTCTCCTGCCTTGTCTTTCGAGAAGATAAAATCAGGTGCATTTAATGGACTTTAAATTCGATTCCTCATATGTGATGAAGAATTTGCCAGGAAGATGAATAAGGAGGAGAAAGCAGCATGGCAGTCTTTTGTGGCAGTTACAAAGAACTTCTCTGGCAACAAAATAGCAGAAAATTATGAACTTTTTTTTTTTTTTTTTTTTTTGTATTTTTCTGAACTGGAGAGACAGTCAGACAGACTCCCACATGCGCCCGACCGGGATCCACCCTGCACGCCCACCAGGGGCGACGCTCTGCCCACCAGGGGGCGATGCTCTGCCCCTCTGGGGCGTCGCTCTGCCGCAACCAGAGCCACTCTAGCGCCTGGGGCAGAGGCCAAGGAACCATCCCCAGCGACCGGGCCATCTTTGCTCCAATGGAGCCTTGGCTGCGGGAGAAGAGAGAGACAGAGAGGAAGGGGGGGTGGAGAAGCAAATGGGCGCCTCTCTTATGTGCCCTGGCCGGAAATCGAACCCGGTCCCCCACACACCAGGCCAACGCTCTACCGCTGAGCCAACCAGCCAGGGCTATGAACTTCTGTTTAAAGGATGCTTTTGGCTTTCCGTGACATTGGATGTAACATGAGTGTTAAGATTCACTTCCTGAACAGTCACTTTATAAGTTTCCTGAAAGTCTTGGAGCTGTTAGTGATGAGCAGACTACTGCTGGATCATCAAACGAGATTGTCCTCAACAAGTACACAAACGTAAGAGCTACAAATGCAAATTTTTTCCTGAATAAGTTTTGCACAAATTTTATGATTAAAATAAGTGTTTCAATATGTTCTATTTTGAAATTTTAGACAAATTCTGATGCAATAATATCTTTTAGTATATTAGTGTATTTACTGAATTATAGAAATTATTCTATTTTCACAAAGATGATGCCCAAGAAGACATTCTACTTTATTATGTTAAACTAAATTTTGAAAAGTTTACAATAAGATGAAAACCTAAAATCTTGAATTGCAAAAAATTGTAGCTTACAGAGAAAAACTAATGTCAGATTTCAGATCAGCACACTCGAAGTAGATAAGAACAATTGCTTTTGTGGATGCAACAAAAATTTTGTTCCTCAGTGTTATCTGATCAAATTGAAATCTTTAAAAATGTAGTTTTTTCTTCACTAACATCCTGGTCATTTATCTTAAACTTGTTCTACAGGTAGAATATTGTTCACAAATTGGAGCATTAGAATCTACTTGTTTTGCTAGCTATTATTACCATTCTTGGATATCTGAACTCTTAAATAGTTATATTGCTATGATGAAGGCATCTTCATCAAGGATCCTCCAAACTGTCTGCTTTAGCACTGATTCATCTCATCTGTGTATCTGGTTTTCTTTTTCAATCTTTAGGTTAGCATGACACCTGTCATATCTGCAAGAAACTAGACATGTATTTTAATTAACTACTGCTGTTACAGGTGAGTAATAGAAATTGCTGCAAGATACTGATGCATTTATCTAAGATGCTTAAGTAATGTCTGCTTAAGAAAAAAGTTTCTTGAGGAATAAAGAAAAATGTGTGTCTGAACTGTGAGAAGTATGCCGGATTTTCCTGGCTCACTCACATATCTAGGAAATAGGAAAACACAAGTTTAAGCATAATTTTTAAGCTACTGTTTTAGTCAATTGTTTCTACTTAACAAACTAACATAAAATATTAACTTATTTTTCATGATTCTGTGAATTTTGGGGGCATTTCTGGTCTCACTTGGAGTGTCTTACAAAGCTGCATTCAACTGAAAGATTGTGTGAGAAATGGTTTTTCATTCTCCAAAACACTCTCCATGAAGTCTTTAATCATTCAGTAGTCCAACCTGGCTTATATACCTCATGACTATGGGGTTCGAAAATAGTAAATCTCCCCCACCACATTTTCTCTTTCCAAACAAGACACAGGCTGGTCT
Organism: Saccopteryx bilineata; assembly: GCF_036850765.1. Classification (NCBI taxonomy): domain Eukaryota; kingdom Metazoa; phylum Chordata; class Mammalia; order Chiroptera; family Emballonuridae; genus Saccopteryx; species Saccopteryx bilineata. The sequence goes on from NC_089490.1 coordinate 288,179,509, forward strand.
AAAATCAAGAGGAATATAAATAGACTCATCTTTAATGTGAGGAGTGGTATGTGCATACATATTGAAAGTAATTGCTAGCAGTCATACTTGGAGACAATTTACCATGGTGTCAAATACTTGTGATTCAATATTATTACTAATTATATTTCTTACTTTCAATAAATTGTGATAGTCTACTTTATTGAAAAAAAGGTTTAGGGAAGACAAGATGGCGCTGGACTAGGTGGACATACCAACATCTACCTCCCAGAACCAAAGTGGATTACAAACTAATTTTAAGAATTATCATCTGGAAAAACCAATTTTGGATTAAACTAAGAGGACTCTTCAACCAAGGAACACTGAAAAAGCCACACCGAGACTGGTAGGAAAAGCTGAAACATGGAGAGGGTGCCCAGCTCCCTGGAGCTACAGCAGCTGGGAGAGACTCGCGTGGCAGGAAATGAGTTTAGCAGAGAGGGGAGGGTCCTGAGCCCCAGGAACAAAGCCCCAGCCTGCAGTCCCAGAGCCCAGAAGAGATGTAAGGACAGTATTTAGCTAGAAACAAGTCAGAATATTGTTTGTGAGAGAGTCTGATTTCTCAGACACAGGATTCTTCTTAAAGGGACCGCGCAGAACACCTCTCTCACAACCACTCACCCAGGGCTCTGGAGGATGGGGAGAGAGGAGAATACTAGAGTAACAAGGAGAGAGTGTAATCTAGGAGGCACAGGGAGAAACATTTTGGGAGATAGCCACCCTAACCCCTGGGACGAGTCACTCCCCAAATCTGAAGTGAATATTTTCCCCAGAAACAGCAATACCAGGAAAGGGAAGCAGGACACCAGCCAAACAAGCTCCCCCCTCGGCAATCAGAGCAGAGTTGCTTAGAAGGAGGGAACTTTCGGGTCTACAGTAGTGAGTGTTAGGGTCTGAGCTGCAGTCTCGTCAGAGGGCGGGCGGCAGCGAGAGACAGAAGCGCGGTTCTGTTGGCAGGGGCGGAAGCTGGCTGGCCACCACTGGGCTCAGGTGTGAGCTCAGTCTTGCCCGGTTGGGGAGGAGGGGGCGTACAAAAGCGGTCAAGCCCAGCTGCTGGCAGCCTGTAATCCAGCCTGTGGGAGGAAGGCAGGGACCCCAGAAAGGGGGGAGACCAGCCTCTGAGCAAGGGCACAGAAGCACAGCCTTGCCCTGCCTGTGCAACCCAGGCTTGTGGTCTGACTTGGGAGCCGGCTCCTCCTGCAAGGGTGGAGCCAAAAGCCCAGAACAGGTGGAGTTCCGCTACTGAGCTGAGCATGGGCATGCAGTCCTACCCAGCCAGTAGAGCCAAGACTAGCAGCCATTTCACGAGTGGGCTCCTCCTGCAAGGAGGGGGGGGGCAAAAACCCAGAAACAGGCGGAGACCCGCAGTTGAGCAAAGGTGCTCACCAGTGCCCTCAAGACTGAGTGTAACGTCATCCACGGGGGTGGGGCAAAGGCCAAGGCCACCAAGGCTTGTGCACCTGAGCACGTGATCACAGCCACTCCCGTGAGGAGAAAATGTGGAGGCAGAGAAATGCAACACAAATGAACCAAGAGAAATCCCCTGAAAAGGACCTAAACGAATCAGATATAACCAAATTACCAGATGCAGAGTTTAAAATAACGATTGTTAGGATGCTCAAAGATATTAGAACAATAGTAGATGGTTATTATAAACACCTAAATAAAGAGATAGCAAATATAAAAAAGGACATTGAAATAATAAAAAAGAATCAGTCAGAAATGACAAATATAATATCTGAAATAAAGAATACAATGGAAGGAATTAAAAGCAGATGGATGAAGCAGAAAATCAAATCAGGGAGTAAAAGGACATGATAAATAAAGGCATGGAGCAGAGCAGAAAAAAGAAAAGAGACTCAAAAAGTCTGAGGAAACTCTTAGAGAGCTCTGTGACAACATGAAGAGAAATAACATCCACATCATAGGGTTCCTGAAGAAGATGAGAAAGAACAAGGAATAGAGACTTTGTTCAAACATATCATAGCTGAAAACTTCCCTCAATTAAGGCAGGAAAACATCTCACATGTTCAGGAAGCACAGAGAACTCCATTAAGGAGAAACCCAAAGAAATCAACACCAAGACACATAACTAAAATACCAAAGCTAAGTGATAAAGAGAAAATATTAAAAGCTGCTAGAGAAAAAAAGACTATCACCTACAAAGGAGGCCCCTTAAGGATGACTTCTGACTTCTCAACAGAAACACTTGAGGCCAGAAGGGAATGGCAAGAAATATTCAAAGTAATGAAGAACAAGAGCCTACAACCAAGACTACTTTATCCATCAAGGCTATCATTTAAAATTGAAGGAGAAATAAAAAGCTTTACAGACAAAAAAAAAAAAAAACTCAATGAATTTATTTCAACCAAACCAAGGCTGCAAGAAATGCTAAGGGACCTGTTGTAAACAGATCAAAGGAGAAAAAGAATATAAAAAAGAGGAATACAGTTTTAAAGAATAAAATGGCAATAAACAATTACATATCAATAATAACCTTAAATGTAAATGGGTTAAATTATTCGATCAAAAGACATAGGGTAGCTGCTTGGATAAGAAAACAAGACACATACATATGCTGTCTACAAGAGACACACCTTAAATCAAAAGATGCACACAGACTGAAGATAAAAGGATGAAAAAAAATATTTCACGCAAATAGAAATGAAAAAAAAAAGCTGGGGTAGCAATACTTAGACAAAATGGACTTTAAAAACAAAGACCATAGTTAGAGATAAAGAAAGTCACTACATAATGATAAAGGGAGCAATCCAAAAGGAAGATATAACCATTATAAATATCTACACATATAATATAGGAGCACCTAAATATATAAAGCAGACTTTGATGGACTTAAATGGTGAGATCAACAGCAATACTATAATAGTAGGAGATTTCAATACCCCATTAATATCATTAGATACATCCTCAAGAAAGAAAATTAACAAAGAAACAGGAGACTTAAAATACATATTAGATCAACTTGATTTAATAGATATCTTCAGAACCTTTCACCCTAAAACAGCAGAATATACATTCTTTTCAAGCTCTCATGGTACATTCTCGAGAACAGACCACATGTTAGGGAACAAAAATGGTCTCAACAAATTTAAGAAGATTGAAATCATATCGAGCACTTTCTCCGATCACAATGGCATTAAACTAGAAATCAACCACAACAGAAAAACTGAAAAACATTCAAACACTTGGAAACTAAATAGCATGTTATTAAATAACAAATGGGTTAACAATGAGATCAAAGAAGAAATTAAAAAATTCCTAGAAACAAACGATAATGAGCATACATCAATTCAAAATTTATGGGACACAGCAAAAGCAGTCCTGAGAGGGAGGTTTATAGCATTACAGGCATACCTCAAGAAGCTAAAAAAAGCTCAAATAAACAACTTGACCCTACATCTAAAAGAACTAGAAAAAGAAGAGCAAGTAAAGCCCAGAGCTGGTAGAAGGAAGGAAATAATAAAGATCAGAGCAGAAATAAATGACATAGAGCAGTGGTTCTCAACCTTTTTAATGCTGTGATGCCACAATACAGTTCCTCATGTTGCAGTGACCCCAAACCAAAAAATAATTTTGGTGGCTACTTTATAACTGTAATTTTGCTACAGTTATGATTCGGAATGTAAATACCTGATATGCATTATGTATTTTCCAATGGCTTTAGGCGACCCTGCCGGGGTCACGACCCACAGGTTGAGAACCGCTGACATAGAGGCTAAAGAAACAATACAGAAGATCAATGAAACCAGGAGATGGTTATTTGAAAAGGTAAACAAGATTGATGAACCTTTAACCAGACTCACCAAGAAAAAAAGAGAGAGGACTCAAATAAATAAAATTAGAAACAGGAGTGTAGAAATAACAACTGACACAACAGAAATACAAAATACTGTAAGAAAATACTATGAAGAACTATATGCCAAAAAACTAGACAACCTAGATGAAATAGACAAATTCCTTAAAACATATAATCTTCCAAAAATCAATCTGGAAGAATCAGAAAACCTCAACAGTCCAATTACAACAAATGAGATTGAAACAGCTATCAAAAAACTCCCAAAAAAGAAAAGTCCTGGGCCTGATGGCTTCAAAGTGAATTCTACCAAATATTTAAAGAAGAAATAACTCCTATCCTTCTCAAGCTATTTCAAAAAATTCAAGAGAAGGAAGATTTCCAAACTCCTTTCATGAGGCGAGCATAATTCTGATTCCAAAACAAGGCAAAGACAACACAAAAAAAGAAAATTATAGGCCAATATCCCTGATGAATTTAGATGCAAAAATCCTCAACAAAATATTAGGAAACCAGATCCAGCAATATATGAAAAAAATCATACACCAGGATCAAGTGGGATTTATTCTTGGGAGGCAAAGCTGGTACAATATTTGCAAATTAATCAATGTGATTCATCACATAAACAAAAGGAAGAAGAAAAACTACATGATAATTTCAATAGATGCAGAAAAAGCATTTGATAAAATCCAGCACCCATTCATGATCAAAACTCTCAGCAGAGTGGAAATACAGGGAACATACCTCAACATGATAAAGGCCATCTATGACAAACCCACAGCCAATATAATAAATACTCAATGGGCAAAAATTAAAAGCAATCCCCTTAAGATCAGGAACAAGGTAGGGTGCCCCCTTTCACCATTCTTATTCAACATAGTTCTAGAAGTCCTACCCACAGCAATCAGACAAGAAAAAGAAATAAAAGGCATCCAAATTGGAAAAAAAGAAGTAAAACTATCATTATTTGTAGATGATATGATATTGTATATAGAAAACCCTGAAGTTTCAGTCAAAAAACTACTAGACCTGATAAATGAATTCGGCAAGGTGGCAGGATATAAAATGAATACTCAGAAATCAGAGGCATTTTTATACACTAACAATGAACTGTCAGAAAGAGAAATCAAGGAATCAATCCCCTTTACAATTGCAAGCAAAAAAAATAAAGTACCTAGGAATAAATTTAACCAGGGAATTTAAAGACTTGTACTCGGAAAATTATAAAACATTTATAAAGGAAATCAGGGAAGATACGAACAAGTGGAGGCATATACCGTGCTCATGGTTAGGAAGAATAAACATCATTAAAATGTCTATATTACCCAAAGAAGTTTATAAATTCAATGCAATACCAATTAAAATACCAATGACTTACTTCAAAGATATAGAACACATATTCCAAAAATTTATATGGAACCAAAAGAGAACACGAATAGCCTCAGCAATCTTGAAAAGGAAGAATAAAGCAGGAGGTATCACACTTTCTGATATCAAGTTATATTATAAGGCCATTGTACTCAAAACAGCATGGTACTGGCATAAGAACAGGCACATAGATCAATGGGACAGAACAGAGAACTCAGAAATAAACCCACAGCTCTATGGACAACTGATATTTGACAAAGGAGGTAAGACAATACAATGGAGTAAAGACAGCCTCTTCAACAAATGGTGTTGGGAAAATTGGACAGCTACCTGCAAAAAAATGAAACTAGACCACCAACTTACACCACTCACAAAAATAAACTCAAAATGGATAAAAGACTTAAATGTAAGCCATGAAACCATAAGCATCTTAGAAGAAAACATAGGCAGTAAGATCTCTGACATCTCTCGCAGCAATATATTTGCTGATTTGTCTCCACAGGCAAGTGAAATAAAAGACAGGATAAACAAATGGGACTTTATCAGATTAAAAAACTTCTGCACAGCTAAAGACAATAAGAACAGAATAAAAAGACAAACTACACAATGGGAGAATATATTTGACAATGCGTCTGATAAAGGGTTAATAACCAATATTTATAAAGAACTTGTAAAACTTAATACCAGAAAGACAAACAATCCAATCCAAAAATGGGCAAAAGAAATGAATAGACACTTCTCCAAAGAGGACACACAGATGGCCAATAGGCATATTAAAAAATGTGCAACATCACTAATGATTAGAGAAATGCAAATTAAAACCACAATGAGATATCACCTCACACCAGTCAGAATGGCGCTCATCAATAAAACAACACGAAATAAGTGCTGGCAAGGATGTGGAGAAAAGGGAACCCTCCTGCACTGCTGGTGGGAATGCAGACTGGTGTAGCCACTGTGGAAAGCAGTAAGGAGATTCCTCAAAAAATTAAAAATCTAACTGCCTTTTGACCCAGCTACACCACTGTTAGGAATATACCCCAAGAACACCATAGCACTGTTTGAAAAGAAGAAATGCACCCCCATGTTTATGGCAGCATTGTTCACAATAGCGAAGATCTGAAAACAGCCCAAGTGTCCATCAGAGGACGAGTGGATTAAAAAGCTTTGGTATATATATATACTATGGAATACTACTCAGCCATAAGAAATGATGACATCGTATCTTTTACAACAACATGGATGGGCCTTGATAACATTATACTGAGCGAAATAAGTAAATCAGAAAGAACTAAGAACTATATGATTCCATACATAGGTGGGACATAAAAATGAGACTCAGAGACATGGACAACAGTGTTGGGGTTACAGGGTGGGGGGAGGAGAGAGAGGGGGTTGGGGGAGGGGAAGGGCACAAAGAAAAGCAGTTAGAAGGTGACAGAAGACAATTTTATCAATGTCACCCCATCAAAATCAATCCAAAAAAAAAAAAAAAGAATTTGTCTCAGGGCTAATTCAGACAGTTAGAAGAATAGTATAAGGATGCTAATTCTGCTTCTCAGGCCACATCCTGCAAAAGGGGCCCCAAGCAAATTGGTGATTTGGTTCCTCTGATTTTGCCAATTGGATTTTTTTAAAAATATAGGTCAGGAACGCCCTGAAATGGAACTAACAATACATGAGCATAAATTTAAAGGACTTTTAGATACTGGAGCTGATGTATCTGTTATGGTTAAGCTACATTGGCCTCTTTCCTGGCCCACTCATGCAGCAGCCACAGAATTACAAAGTATAGGGCAGAGTAAATCCTCTCAACAAAGTTCTAGTTCTCTACATTGGGAAGATTAAGAAGGTCATTCTGGATTTTTTAAGCCTTATGTGCTCCATGGATGGCCAATTCATTTGTGAGGTAGAGATGTTTTGAAAAATATGAGAGTGTTGCTTGTCAGTCCTAATGGCTTAGTCAGTACTCAGATGCTTGATCGGGGATTTTTGCCTGCCAAGGTTCTAGGGAAAGAACAGCAAGGAATTCTCACCCCCATAGAAGTGGCACCCAATACCAGAAGGTGTGGATTAGGATATCAAAATTTAGCATAGGGGTCTTGGTAGCTCCTGCTACCTCAATAATGCATTGTGCAGACCCAATTACTTGGAAATCAGATAATCCTATATGGGTAGACCAATGGCCCCTTTCTCAGGATAAACTTAGGGCAGCTGCTCAATTGGTACAAGAGCAGCTACAGCTTAGGCACATTGAACCATCTAATAGCCCATGGAACACACTCCCATATTTTGATCTTGTTGCCTCCAGGATTATCAAGGGGCATAGGCAACCCTTACAGCTTATAGGTTTTGAGCCTCAAAATTATTGTTGTTCCTTTTTTCAAAGGATCAACAACAATGGCTCTGGGAAACTTCCACTAAATGGCAAATCGCTCTTGCAAATCAATGGATAAATTTATACTGAAACTATCAACTTAAAATCAGCTCAAAGTCTAGAATTATATGCCATTATCAGGGCTCTTCAGCATTTGCCATATTCCCCCTTTAATCTATATACAGACAGCAAATATTTACTTATGCTGTTTCCACTATAAAGACTGCTGTCTTAGGGACAAAGGCTGATGAACTATTTCAGCAGTTCCTCCTTCTTCAAATACTTGTATGTCAACATATAGCTCCATGTTCCATAGGACATGCTGAAGCTCACTCCATGCTCCCTGGAGCTTTAGCACAAGGGAATGCCCTTTTTTTTTGTCTTTTCTTTTTTTTTCTTTTTTCTTTTCTTTCTTTTTTTTTTTTCCCCTGAAGTTGGTAATGGGGAGGCAGTCAGACAGACTCCCGCATGTGCCCAACCGGGATCCACCTGCATGCCTACCAGAAGGGAAAGCTCTGCCCATCTGGGGTGTTGCTCTGTTGCAACCAGAGCCATTCTAGTGCCTGAGTCAGAGGCCACGGGGCCATCCTTAGTGCCCAGGGTGGCTTTGCTCTGGTAGAGCCTTGGCTGCGGGAGGGGAAGAGAGAGACAGAGAGTAAAGACAGGGGGCGGGGTGGAGAGGCAGATGGGCACTTCTTCTGTGTGCTCTAGCCAAAAATCGAACCTGGGAATCCTGCACACCAGGCTGATGCTCTACCACTGAGCCAACCAGCCAGGGCCTAGGAATGCCCTTGTTGATCAAGCTACCCAAAAGAAAATTATTTGGAACAACCATGACAGATCCAGCAATTCAGTCTCATACTATCCATCACCAGAACACTGCAGCCCTGTGTATACAGTTTCAACTTTCTTGGAAGCAGCACAGCAGATTGGGAAATCCTGTCCAAGGGGTCCTATACTATAATCTGCCCCTTCATTTGGAGTTAATCTTCAAGGACCCTACCAGGACAACTTTGGCAAATGGATGTTACTCATATACCTTCATTTGGCAAGCAGTCCTATATCCACGTTACAGTGGATACATATTCTGGATTTATAGTAACCTCTGTCAGAACAGGAGAGGCTGCTAAGCATGTTATAGCTCATTGTCTGTATGCATTGTTCTATTATTGGATTTCCTAAACTGGTTAAACTGAAAATGCTTTTGCATATGGAGCAAAAGCATTTCTGTATTTTGTCATTCTTATAATCTTTAAAGTTAAAGTATTATTAAAGTGTACCCAGCAAATATTTTAAGGTCAATTAAAAAAATTTAAAAGGGGTAGTCATATCCTGGAATGCCTATGAGTCTACTATATCATGCTTTTTACTTAAAAAAAAATTAAATTTCTAGAGGAAAGAAGTATGGAACACAAACAAACAAAAACAAATGATAGAAAAACAAAAGAGAAGAATCAAACTAGATACAAAACTAACAGAAAGCAATTTATAAAATGGCAGTAGGGAACCCACAAGTGTCAATAATTACACTAAATGTAAATGGATTAAATTTACCAATAAAAAGACACAGAGTAGCAGAATGGATTAAAAAAGAAAATCCAACTATATGCTGCCTACAAGAAACACATCTAAGCAACAAGGATAAAAACAAATTCAAAGTGAAAGGCTGGAAAACAATACTCCAAGCAAACAACACCCAAAAAAAAGCAGGCGTAGCAATACTCATATCTAATAATGCTGACTACAAGACAGAAAAAGTACTCAGAGACAAAAATGGTCATTTCATAATGATTAAGGGGAAGTTGAATCAAGAAGACATAACAATCCTTAATATATATGCACCAAACCAAGGAGCACCAAAATATATAAGACAGCTACTTATTGACCTTAAAACAAAAACTAACAAAAATACAATCATACTTGGAGACCTCAATACACCGCTGACGGCACTAGATCGGTCATCCAAACAGAGAATCAATAAAGATATAGTGGCCTTAAACGAAATACTAGAACACCTGGATATGATAGACATCTACAGGACACTTCATCCCAAAGCGACAGAGTATACATTTTTCTCTAGTGTACATGGAACATTCTCAAGAATTGACCATATGTTGGGCCACAAAGACAATATCAGCAAATTTAGAAAAATTGAAATTGTACCAAGCATATTTTCTGATCATAAAGCCTTGAAACTAGAATTCAACTGCAAAAAAGAGGGGGAAAAACCCACAAAAATGTGGAAACTAAACAACATACTTCTAAAAAATGAATGGGTCAAAGAAGAAATAAGCGCAGAAATCAAAAGATATATACAGACAAATGAAAATGAAAATACGACATATCAGAATCTCTGGGATGCAGCAAAAGCAGTAATAAGAGGAAAGTTCATATCACTTCAGGCCTATATGAACAAACAAGAGAGAGCCGAAGTAAACCACTTAACTTCACACCTTAAGGAACTAGAAAAAGAAGAACAAAGACAACCCAAAACCAGCCGAAGAAAGGAGATAATAAAAATCAGAGCAGAAATAAATGAAATAGAGAACAGAAAAACTATAGAAAAAATCAATAAAACAAGGAGCGGGTTCTTTGAAAAGATCAACAAAATTGACAAACCCTTGGCAAGACTCACCAAGGAAAAAAGACACAGGACTCAAATAAATAAAATCCAAAATGAAAGAGGAGAGATCACCACAGACATCATAGATATACAAAGAATTATTGTAGAATACTATGAAAAATTATATGCCGCCAAATACAACAATCTAGAAGAAATGGATAAATTCCTAGAACAATACAACCTTCCTAGACTGAGTCATGAAGAAGCAGAAAGCCTAAACAGACCAATCAGCAGGGAGGAAATAGAAAAAACTATTAAAAATCTCCCCAAAAATAAAAGTCCAGGCCCAGATGGTTATACTAGTGAATTCTATCAAACATTCAAAGAAGACTTGGTTCCTATTCTACTCAAAGTCTTCCAAAAAATTGAAGAAGAAGCAATACTTCCAAACACATTTTATGAGGCCAACATAACCCTCATACCAAAACCTGGCAAGGATGGCACAAAGAAAGAAAACTACAGACCAATATCTCTAATGAATACAGATGCTAAAATACTAAACAAAATACTGGCAAACCGAATACAACAACATATTAAAAAAATAATACATCATGATCAAGTGGGATTCATCCCAGAATCTCAAGGATGGTTCAACATACGCAAAACGGTTAACGTAATACACCATATCAACAAAACAAAGAACAAAAACCACATGATCTTATCAATAGATGCAGAAAAGGCTTTTGATAAAATACAACACAATTTTATGTTTAAGACTCTCAACAAAATGGGTATAGAAGGAAAATACCTCAACATGATAAAGGCCATATATGATAAACCATCAGCCAACATCCTATTAAATGGCATAAAACTGAGGACTTTCTACCTTAAATCAGGAACAAGACAGGGTTGTCCACTCTCTCCACTCTTATTCAACGTGGTGCTAGAAGTTCTGGCCAGAGCAATCAGACAAGACAAAGAAATAAAAGGCATCCATATCGGAAAAGAAGAAGTAAAGCTATCACTTTTTGCTGATGATATGATCCTATACATCGAAAACCCGAAGGACTCCACAAAAAGATTATTAGAAACAATAAACCAATACAGTAAGGTCGCAGGATACAAAATTAACATACAAAAGTCCATAGCCTTTCTATATGCCAACAATGAAATATTAGAAAACGAACTCAAAAAAATAATCCCCTTCACGATTGCAACAAAAAAAATAAAATACCTAGGAATAAACATAACAAAGAACGTAAAGGACCTATATAATGAAAATTACAAAGCATTGTTAAGGGAAATCGAAAAAGATACAATGAGATGGAAAAATATTCCTTGTTCTTGGATAGGAAGAATAAATATAATCAAAATGGCCATATTACCCAAAGCAATATACAAATTTAATGCAATTCCCATCAAAATCCCTATGAGATTTTTTAAAGAAATGGAACAAAAAATCATCAGATTTATATGGAACTATAAAAAACCCCAAATAGCCAAAACAATCCTAAGGAAAAAGAATGAAGCTGAGGGCATTACAATACCTGACTTTAAACTATATTATAGGGCCACGATAATCAAAACAACATGGTATTGGCAAAAAAATAGACACTCAGACCAGTGGAACAGAATAGAAAGCCCAGAAATAAAACCACATATATATGGTCAAATAATCTTTGATAAAGGGGCCAACAACACACAATGGAGAAAAGAAAGCCTCTTCAACAAATGGTGTTGGGAAAACTGGAAAGCCACATGAAAAAGAATGAAACTCGACTACAGCCTGTCCCCGTGTACTAAAATTAATTCAAAATGGATCAAAGACCTAAATATAAGACCTGAAACAATAAAGTACATAGAAGAAGACATAGGTACTAAAATCATGGACCTGGGTTTTAAAGAACATTTTATGAACTTGACTCCAATGGCAAGAGAAGTGAAGGCAAAGATAAATGAATGGGACTACATCAGAATTAAAAGTTTTTGCTCAGCAAGAGAAACTGATATCAAAATAAACAGACAGCCAACTATATGGGAACTGATATTTTCAAACGACAGCTCAGATAAGGGCCTAATATCCAAAATTTACAAAGAACTCATAAAACTCAACAACAAACAATCCAATAAAAAAATGAGAAGAGGACATGAACAGACACTTCTCCCAGGAAGAGATACAAATGGCCAACAGATATATGAAAAGATGCTCAGCTTCATTAGTTATTAGAGAAATGCAAATCAAAACTACAATGAGATACCACCTCACTCCTGTTAGATTAGCTATTATCAACAAGACGGGTAATAGCAAATGTTGGAGAGGCTGTGGAGAAAAAGGAACCCTCATTCACTGTTGGTGGGAGTGTAAAGTAGTACAACCATTATGGAGGAAAGTATGGTGGTTCCTCAAAAAACTGCAAATAGAACTACCTTATGACCCAGCAATCCCTCTACTGGGTATATACCCCAAAACCTCAGAAACATTGATACGTGAAGACACATGTAGCCCCATGTTCATTGCAGCACTGTTCACAGTGGCCAAGACATGGAAACAACCAAAAAGCCCTTCAATAGAAGACTGGATAAAGAAGATGTGGCACATATACACTATGGAATACTACTCAGCCATAAGAAATGATGACATCAGATCATTTACAGCAAAATGGTGGGATCTTGATAATATTATAAGGAGTGAAATAAGTAAATCAGAAAAAAACAAGAACTACATGATTCCATACATTGGTGGAACATAAAATTGAGACTAAGAGACATGGACAAGAGTGTGGTGGTTACCAAGGGTGGGGGGGGGGAGGGAGGACATGGGAGGGAGGGAGGGAGAGAGTTAGGGGGAGGGGGAGGGGCACAGAGAACTAGATAGAGGGTGACGGAGGACAATCTGACTTTGGGCGAGGGGTTTGCAACATAATTTGATGACAAAATAACCTAGACATGTTTTCTTTGAATATATGTACCCTGATTTATTAATGTCATCCCATTACCATTAATAAAAATTTATTAAAAAAAAATTAAATTTCTTTTGAATGGTGATGAACAGGAGATGCCAATTTTTTTTCACCTGCAAACTACTACCTTCTTTATTTGATCCAGCTAATAACACTGTTTTGTCTTTTTCCAAATAGCTCCAGATATATGGAAAAGATTTATATAGGCGGATGGGTATCCTCAAACCCCTCAGTGAGATCTTTTGAGCATGGCTTTTAAGATACCTAGAGGCAGAAAAAGCCCAATAGAGATCATGGGAACTACCAGATTTTAGGATACACCCTTAAAGGCTCCAACACCCCAAAGGGGTCTCATAGGATGCCATCTGGGTCCTGCTTTAATAGTGGAAAGGAAGTTCATTGAGCTAAAGCCTGCCAGACTTACATGCCTCTGCTGTGAGGAAACAGGGACATTGGAAGGTAGGCTTCCCACTCGCTCCTCTAAGGGAGGGTTCAGTCTTTTCCAGCCCTGCTCCAGCCACCTATGACCTAACCTTGCACAGAATGCTGGGGTTTGCCACTGAAGGCTGAAGGTGCCCAGGGCCGTCGGCCCCATCTATGACACTGTGGACGAGCCTAGGGTATTTCTTCCAAGAAGCAGGTAAACTGATCTCATTTGCACAAGGGCCACTTAACTATGTTTTGCCCGAATAGTCAGGTTTTTTATTCTTCCCTCAAAGATCTCTGTTGTGGGTGTTGATAGTCCTATTTTCTGCTGCTTTGTTTAATATATAGTGTTTCCTTTATTCCTCCTACCTCAATGCCCCACTCATATTTCAGGCTGGGACCTACTCCTAATTTAGTGCTCTCTTTCCTCCTTTTGCCAACTTCTATTATGAATTTACTTTTGCCACCCAGCTTAGCATATCCCAAGGTTCTCTTTACCACGCCACAGTCGCAGAGCTCCAAGGAAAAGCAACCTGGTCTCATGTCTCCAGGCAGAGGAGAACAGAAGCTCCATCTCCACACATGCTGCAGATGGCTTTTCCAGTCTACCTGAATTATTACCAGCTAGAAGTAGCAGTCACTGGGACTTGGACTTGAGCTGCAAAGTATATAATTGTGACAACAATTCCAGTTCCATGCGGACTTTTTCTGGATGTGGACTTTTCCTGGACTCCTACTCCTTGTGACAGCTCCTAACAGACTAAACTGGGGTTGGGTTGCATTTTTCAGGGATTTGGCATGGTTGTGGGGCCAACTTGGACTTGGTGAACATGTTAAGGACACTACTCTTTTATGGATTCTTACTGTATTGGCCAAGAGTTTGCTTAAAGGCTTTAATCACTGTAAAAAAAAAAAAATAGAAGACTAGATAAAGAAGATGTGGCACATATACACCATGATATACTATTCAGCCATAAGAAATGATGACATCGGATCACTTACAACAAAATGGTGGGATCTTGATAACATTATATGGAGTGAAATAAATAAATCAGAAAAAAACAAGAACTGCAGGATTCCATACATTGGTGGGACATAAAAACGAGACTAAGAGACATGGACAAAGGTGTGGTGGTTACGCGGTGCAGGGGGAGGGAAGGAGGGAGAAAAAAAAAGAAAAAAAAGAAAAAAAAAGAGAGAGAACTGAAATAAATCAAATCAGAAATAAAATAGGAGCAGTAACAACTGACTCCACAGAAATACAAAGGATTGTAAGAAAATATTATAAACAACCATAAACCAACAAATTAAACAACCTGAACAAAATGAATAAATTTCTAGAAACATACAATCTTTCAAAATTGAATCAAAAAGAATCAGAGAATCTAAATAGACAAATTATACCTAATGAAATTGAAGCAGTAATCAGAAAACTCCAAACAAACAAAAGTGTGGACTGGATGGCTGTGCTGGTAAATTTTACCAAAAGAATTAACACCTATCTTTCTCAAACTATTTCAAAGAATTCAATAGAAGAGAAGACTCCTAAATTTATTTTATCAGGCCAGCATTATCTTAATCCCAAAACCAAGGAAGGACAGTACAAAGAAAGAAAATCATAAGCCAATATCCCTGATGGACATAGATGTTAAAATCCTCAACAAAATATTAGCAAATTAGACCCAGCCATACATTAAAAAGGTCATACACCATGATCAAGTGGCATTTATTCCAGGAATGCAAGGTTGGTACAATATTCACAAATCAATAAACATAATATGCCCCATAAAAAAATTAAGGGTAAAAACCACATGATCATTTCTATAGATGCAGGAAAAGCATTTGATAAAATCCAGCACCCACTTAGGATACAGTTCTCAACAAAGTGGGAATAGAGGGAACATACATCAATGTAATAAAGGCCATGTACCACAGACCCACAGCCAACACAATACTCAACAGGCAAAAACTACAAGCATTTCCCTTAAGATCAGAACAAGTAGAGATGTCTGCTTTCATCAATCTTATTCAACTTAGTACTGGAAGGCCTAGCTGAACAATTATACAAGAAGAAGAAGTAAAAGGCATTCAAAATGGAAAGGAAGAAGTAAAACTGTTATTATCTGCAGATGACACGATACTCTATGGAAAACCCTAATAAACTACTCGAACTAATAAATGAACTCAGTAATGTAGCAGGATATAAAATAAATATCCAGAAAACAATTGTATATTTATATACTAATAATGAACTATCAGAAAAGAAAACTATGAAAACAATCCCATTTATAAGACATCACCCTCCCCAAAAAAAGAAATACCTAGAATAAATGTCATCAATGATGTAAAATATCTGTACTCAGAAAATCATAAGACACTGAAGAAAGAACTCGAAGAAGATACAAATAAGTAAAAGAATATATAGTGTTTATGGATATGGATAATTAACACCATTAAGATGTTCATACTATCCAAAGCAATGTATAGATTCAATGTTGTTCCAATCAAGATATCAATAGTGTATTTTACAGAACTAGAACAAATATTCTGAGAATTTATATGAAACCACAAAAGGCCTTAAATAGCCACAGCAATCTTGAGGAAAAAATAAGAAGTTTGAAGGAAAAATGTTACCTGATATCAAACCATACTATGATCCATAGTAATCAAAATATCATGATAGTAGCATAAAAACAGACATATAGTTCAATGGAACAAAAAAGAGATCTCAGAAATATTCCCATGCCTTTATGGTCACTTAATATTCAACAAAAGAGATAAAAACATACAATGGGATAAAGATGATCTATTCAATAAATGGTGTCAAGAAAAACTGATATATGCCTGCACAGAATGAAACTAGACCACCCTTTTCCACCATACATATGAATAAACAAAAAAGTGATTCAAGACTTAAATGTTAGACTTGAAATCATAAATATCCTAGAAGAAAATATAGGCAATAAAATCTCAGACATTTTTTCTAGCAATATTTTTCTGATATGTCTCCTCAGGCAAGGAAACAACAGAAAAAATAAATGGGATTTCATCAAACTAAAAAAATTTGGCACAACAAAGAAAAGACAACCTACTGAATAGGAGAACATGTTCGCTGAACATCTGATAAAAGCTTAACATCCAAAATATAAAAGAAACTTACAAAACTCAACACCAGGAAGACAAAAAATCCAATTAAAAAATAGGCAAAGGACCTAAATAGACACTTCTCCAAAGAGGACATACAGATGGCCAATAGACATATGAAAAGATGCTCAATGTCTTTAATCATCAGAGAAATGCAAATTAAAACCATAATAAGATATCACCTCACACCTGTCAGAACAGCTATCATCAATCAATAAATCAACAGAAAAGTCTTGGCAAGGATGGAGAGAAAGCAGAACCTTCATAGATTGTTGGTGGGAATGCAGATCATCACAACCATTGTGGAAAACAGTATTTATTTAACTCAAATAATTAAAAATAGAACAGCTTTATGACTCAGAAATTCTATCTCTGGGAATAAAGCTGAAAAAGGCTGAAACCCTAATTTAAAACAATATGTGAATCCCTAAATTCATTGCAGGGTTATTTACAACAGCCGAGACGTGGGAGCAGCCAAAGAGTTCATCAGTAGATGAGTAGATCATAAAGCTGTGGTCCATTTCACAATGGAATCCTTCTCAGCTGTAAAAAGGAAGGAAATCTCGCCTTTTGTGACAGGATGAGTAGGCCTGGAAATTATTATGCTAATTGAAATAAGCCAGTCAGAGAAAGACCAGTACCATATAATTTTACTGATATGTAGATCTAATAAAATAACAAACAAAATAGAAACAGATTCATAGATATGGAGAACTGACTGGCAGCTATCAGAGGGGGAGGAGTTTGGGAGCTGGGTCAAAAAGGTGAGAGGTTTAAGCAAAGAAAAAATAAACCCACAGACACAGACAACAGTCTGGGGATTATAAGAGAAAAACGGGGGTGGGAGAGGTACAAGAGGGGTAAAGGAGTGGTAAATGGTGACAGAAGGAGACTTGACTTGGAGTGGTGAACACACAATACAGTATACAGATGATGATAGAATTGTACACCTAAAACCTATATAATTCTATAAACCAATGTGACCTTAATAAATTAAATTAAAATTTTAAAAGAAAGAAAAAAAAGAAAAAGAAAAAAGTTTTAATCAGAAAAAAGAAGATAATTTGCACAGAAAGAGTTTTAAAGAAAAAGTGGAACTATAACAGGGTACTAAAATAATGAGGAGTTGTTTAGTAAGAAACAAACTCTAGAAAATATTTAGATTATCTAGATCTGAATTAAGGTAGCAAGGAAAAATGATCCTCCACCTAAGGAAGCCGGAAATGATGATAGCTTCAAAAGAAAAATATATTCTGTTTTTTACAATTTCTACTGAGGCAAAAATTATGGACAGTGATGACATGTAATTGTAACATTTTCTTTGTTCAAGTCACTGAAAAATATTTTTCTATTAAAAGCTAGCGATATGAAAATTGCAAATGAGATTCGGTTAGCTCACTGGAAAGTCCGAGAAAAGGGGGGCCTTGGAGAAAGGGGTCCTCCCACTGCTCCGGTTTCATATCTCATAAAAACCCTGCTAGTTTAAGAGAAATTTCACACTCAGGAAAGAAAAGGTATGCTGTGCTCCTGAGAGAGCCTGCAGCGGGTCTTTTGTCTTGAGGCTTTTTATCTTCCTTTTGTGTGGCAAGGAACGTTAGGGGAGATTTCAGGGAAGGATCTCAGCAGAATATTCATCAGTTTTTCAGAGGGGTGTGTGTGTGTGTGTGTGTGTGTGTGTGTGTGTGTGTGTGTAAATAAAATAGCGGTGTACCAAAATGAGTGCATAGAGGGACCAGGGTCATTTTCTGGTCATCTTTGCCTCTATATTGGATTTGTTTGGTTCTAATTAAGTTTTTTTTTGTTGTTGTTATTTATTTTTCTGACTTCATCTGTCCTTGAGTTTGGTGGTCCTAATGGCACTAAGTGGGCCTCTGTTATCGATCTCACTGACCAGAGTGATTTAAGCTATTTACTCTTTGGTTAGGGAGGAGAGGTGTAAACCATTTGTTCTCAAACACCTTTTGATAAGAAAGATTAGAAATTGCAATTTACAAGCTGGCTGTAAATTGTTTGAATTGTTTGGCCCCACTCTCTAGCCATCTGTTTCAGTTTCCTTTATCCCTGTTGTCAAAAATTCTCCAAACATCTAACTATCCTACATAAAAAGATGGAATCCAAGTGGCAGAATCAACATTTATTATGTCAGGCATGAACGATGCAGTTCAGGGGACACTTACATTAAACAATTAAAGAAAAGCCAGAATGTTAAATTTGGCTATTCTTGCAGAGAAACATTTAGGAAAATAAAGAAGCAATTATCAGTGAGTTAAGTTTCAGACTTCTTTTGCTCACTGTTTTTGAATTCATATAATGAATGAACAGCATTGTTAAGAACACTTTAAAGTACCTTAGGATAGGACTGGCATCTGGCCAGGAAATTCTGCAAACGCAATTCTAAGGGGAATAAAAAAGAAATACAGAAACGTAAAGGAGAAGTTGCATCTTGCATTCCCTTTGTCTCTTTTGTATAGTTCCAGAATACTTTCACAATTCAGTTTCTGCAGCAATGGAACTCAAATTCTGAATTTTCTCTTTAAAGAGCACACACTACTAAGCTAACAGAGAATGACCTCCAGTGGCTGGTGTTCAATGAATAGAACAGACCATAAATTATATTGTCCCAGATCTGACAACCCCCAAAGAATTACACTGTTATAGAACTGTCAGTTAATATGTTCATTTCAAAGACGTCTCTTATTTCCCAAATAAGGTAATTTAATTTTGATAATATTATTTCATAGACCTCTTCTTGGAATTACTTTGTATCTCGCTAAGTATACTTTTTGAGAATAAGTACATGCAGTCTTAGACTTGAACACAGAGCAACACTCTGTGTTGGTGATGAGGCAGGAGATAAGAGAAAGCTCTGCGACACCAGAGTGCAGACGTCTGTAGACAAAGGGCCACTTCAGTGAAGTAAAAGAGCCAAGTGAGGGAATTCTACGAGTCAAAGCTGAATGATCTAGTGATGCAAGGAATACAGGAAAAGCTCTATCCTGAACATAATACATTTTGTATGAGTTTGAAGAGCCCAGTTAATGGAGAACGGATCCTTGAAAACCGTTTGCAGTTTTGCTCCTGACATGGAAAGGTTTGGTGGTGGGGGTTAGACAAAGAAGCTAGTATTTTAAATAATTAGAAATTTTCTAGTTCTTACATACATACTATCTGATCACCAAATAGTTCTGTTCCCTGCAAGACTGTGTTTCTGCCATGAAGCCAGGCATCTCTGGAGCATGTTATCTCATCTGGACAACACACTATTGCAGAGACAAAAAGACTAAGCTGGGAAGCACAGGATCTGGACGTGGTCAACATTAGCTTATCAAAAAATGTCAACTTTGCCCTGGCCGGTTGGCTCAGTGGTAGAGCGTCGGCCTGGCATGCAGGAGTCCCGGGTTCGATTCCCGGCCAGGGCACACAGGAGAAGCACCCATCTGCTTCTCCACCCCTCCCCCTCTCCTTCCTCTCTGTCTCTCTCCTCCCCTCCGCAGCCAAGGCTCCATTGGAGCAAAGTTGGCCCGAACGCTGAGGATGGCTCTGTGGCCTCTGCCTCAGGCGCTAGAATGGCTCTGGTTGCAACAGAGCGATGCCCCTGATGGGCAGAGCATCGCCCCCTGGTGGGCGTGACGGGTGGATCCCAGTCGGGCGCATGCGGGAATCTGTCTGACTGCCTCCCCGTTTCCAACTTCAGAAAAATACAAAAATAAAAAATTGTCAACTTCGTGATTATAAATAGCATTGTGAGGAAAATATCCACAGTCCTTACGCAGTGGCAGCCAAGCATGACTAAGTGTTTTACCTGAGGACGAAGATGCAGGGTGTATGGATGAACACATCATATTCAAACTGGGAATGCAAGTTCCAAAAATTGCTGGGGGGAGAAAAGAAAAAGACAAGCAGGATAAATTTTTCATTACTATATGGATTAGCGCTAGAAATAGAAAAAGAAGACAGGCCACCACTACCACCACAGAGATACAGCAAAAATCCAAAGCAACAAGTATGTAGGGAAGGGGAAAAATCCATTCTTTGACATGCGAAATAACAGCAAGAGTGTTGAAAGGGAAATAACAAACAAAGAAACAAATCAATAAACTCACTTTAGATTACAAATGATAAACCCAGTGATTAGCATAAATTTTAAACAGTAACCTTTTGAGATTCTCAAGGCAATTCAGAAGGTAAAAGAGAAAAGGAATCCGGAGTAGTTTCCAGATGTCACCTGCCCGGAAGTTTCCCACACCGGGAGTGGGGAAGCAGAGTGAAATACCCAAAATTATTCTTTCTCTCCAAGTCAAAATTATTCTATCTCTCCAAGCTTCAAGGGCAAGTACTCTTTTCTAATGCTAAATTGCAAGACTTAACATAGTCTGTAAACTAAATTGGCCTTTCCAACTTCTTACCTGTCCTTTTGCTAGTCTAGACTCTCCAACTGTCCAACCGTTGCTGTTTCTGCAGACTCACTTATCCAGGCTGAAGACGACAACTGCGACAAGGGCGGAAAGGAAAGGAGAGAGACTGAATCCCCACACAGCTCATTTGATAGATTATCAACTTTCCTATTGTCCACAGGACATTCTTGGGGAGGAGGATGGAGAGATTCAAGTAAACAGTAAGATTCAGAAAAAGTCTTTACTGATAAGAATGAGGAGAAGGAAAGGCCTCTATGACAAATGCATAAAGTTGAGTCAACTGCTATAAATTTTTTTAAAGAGATAATTTGTATTATTCTGCACAAAATTTTTTTAATGGTCTAACTTGGATATTAAGAGTTATACAATTTGTATATGCTCATTTCACTGCAGCCTTTTATGAAAATAAAGTAATATATATTTTATTTAAAAGTGAGACATTAAAGTTTGACTCCCTGATGCTAAGTCCACCATTAACAAGTTATGAGTCCTTAGGAAAGGGTGAATATTTATACTATACTGTATGCTAACTACGTCATTTGTTTATTGTGGGACTAAAATTGTGAATACAAGATTTTTTGGAAAATATGCATCTAATTTTGTTCACCCCTGTATACTTTGTACATTGCAATAATAGTTGCTTACAATTATTGTTATTTTATTTAGCTGTTATTATCATATAGCAATAGGAAACACTTTAAAATACATTTGTAAAACAAGAAAAAATATAAATAAAGAGTGCATCTTCATGAAACATGAAATTCAACTTTCTTGACAGCTAATATCCTAAAATCTTATGATTAACTTAACTAAGTGGTTTTCATTAATATTTTAATATATTTCTCTGATTTTTTTCTGTAAATATCAGCAATGTAACTACTCTTATTCCAAAATATATTAGTTATTAGTGAATGGAAAAGTGATCCCTTTTTAAAATGTAAAATATTTTTTCTCATTGCTATTTTCAATCTTTGTTTCTAGAAATGCAAAGTATAATTCTAATTAAATCTTAGCAAATATTTAATAAAGTCTGCATTTACTTGAGTTCCTGACATTTAGATGAGGTTTTTTTTTTAGGAAAAAAAATGCTTCTTCACTTTAAACAAGTCACTAAAAATGCTATTAAGATTTATACTCTTTGTATAAAGTAATCACAAAAATTCAAAGTGAATTAAATTGAGAAAATAAGACAGGAATTTCTCCTACATATTGATATTTAATTTCAATTTAACAAAGTGGATTTTGAAATAGCACTTATTTCCACACATGTCACACAGACAAATTTATGCTTTGTTGATACTATGACATCTCTGTTACTGTTTAAAGATACTTTGTAAACATCAGAATTGAAAAACAATGGTTTTTACAGATACCAATGTAAATCTTAAAGGTAAATTGATGGATTTGGTTGAACAGTAGATGCATAAACCATGAGGTTTCAATTACAATTTACTTATCACAATATTTGGAAATACCATTTTGAACATGCTATCCTAGCTAAACGATGAAATCTGCTCTATTTTTGTTCTGAAGTAGAAGGTAAACCAGGCTATATATATTCATTTGCTGATGAACATGAAACTGATTTTATGAATGATGTGTTGCTCACAAATTGGGTACAGATTGTCATTAATGAAAATAAATAAATGTGGGAGTCTGGAGCACTGCAGAGGTGGTTTTTCTTTCTCTTTTTAATTTAGCACACTTTCTGGTAAATATACACCTGCAAAAAGTCTTACTATGCAAATTTATGCAAACATAAAATGAATTATTTGAAATGCCAATGTGCTGGGACTTCTCACAAGGTTATAAAAAGGACATAAGTTTGGTACATATATTATTGCTTCCAAGATTTTCATAAAAAAAAATATTGACTTTACTTTAATTGCATTAATTTTGGATTCCCATCCCACAAATTAGTGCTACAAATAATTATGTCAAATATTCCCAATCATTCCCAATTCCTTCATTATGACCTGGGATATTCATGTCCAAAAAAAAAAAAATCAAGAAAACAGAAATTCCATGTTGGTATTTCAACCTGATAATGGGGATATTTTGTCCTTCATAGTACCACCAAATAATTTAAATTTCTTCTTTCAAAGAAATAATATTCCTCTTGGGCATATAAACAAGCTACCAAGGGCCAACAGCTAAATCCTTAAAAACCAGGTTATTACCGTGTTTTAGTGTGCTCCAAAGAAAATCAAGGGTAGCAAGTATTTTTATTCTTTCTTTTAGCCTATTGATTGCATATTCTATTGAACAAGTTCCTTACATAAAAACCTTAGCAAATCTGTCTTGTTAAATTTCTCAGTCAAAACTTGGAGTTTCTCTCCAAGAAAATCAGGCATGTAAATATGGGTTATGGACAGTAAGATAATTTGAATTATAAACATAATGTTAAGCAAAAAAGGTTCATCATCAGCTCAAGTACTAACCGAGTTTGTTTCAAGCAAGCTTGTTTGATTCAAACCTTATTTGCTTTAAGAAACATATTAACCAGTTAATAAACTTCCTTCTTTACATGTGAATTTTCTTGTATGAGTAGGTTCTACAAATTATTCATATATGCAGGTTCTGTTTTGTTTTGTTTATTAGTTGACATAGCATGAAATCACTACTAGCATTAAACCAATGTCCAGCATTACTTTTTAACACATGCATTTTTAAGCTATTTTATATTTCTGCCCTCAATTTCATTTTGTATAGTATTTGTTTTTCTAACTGAATGGTTATCTTTGTCAAAATTGGAAAAGGCATAAAAGAAAATAATAGATGTAAACTTTGATGCATATGTAGATGAAAAATCATAAATACAAAAATCTTTAGCAAAATATTAACTAATAGTTACCAGAAACATGTAAAGGATTTAAATATTATGTCCAGGTTGTGCTTTCCTTGGAATGCAATATTAGTTTAATATTGGAACATCAGTAATGCAATTGTCTATCATGCTCGAGGTCCTATCATATGCATTAGAACACAAAAAGTAAAAAAAAGAAAGTACAGTAAATGTGATATAAAATAAAATTTTTATTTAAAGTGACTGAATATGTAGAAAATCTTACGAGATCTACAAAAATAATATTATTAAATAAAGATTACATGGGTTTCTGAAAAACATTATAGATAAAATACCTTATTTCCCAATTTGCATTTTATTCTTATTGTACATAACACTTCTCCAATAATATTTAATATAATGAGTAGCTTAATAATTTTAAAATTATCTTTAGACAAATATATTTTACATACACTTTTGATAAAGATTTTATTTTATGTTTCTGAACTCTCTGACTCAATAACTCCTTGTATCTTTCAAAGTCACAAGAATTTTGTTTTCTTCCTGAAGTTCTGTAATTTTGACATTTACATTTTTATTTAGAAATTATTTTCAATAATTTTGCATAGACTTCAAGTTCAGTTCTAAGGTTCATTTTTTCCCCATATCCAGTTGTCCTAGTACTAATTATTGAAAGATTTTCCTTTACTCTGTCAAATTTCTTGGCATTTTTTTTACAGAAAGTCAAATGATCAAATACTTATAGACCTATTCTTGAACTATCTATTCTGTTCTATTTACTTCTATGGCTGTTCTAACACTAACACTTTTCTATCATTTTATTGTAACTTTTTAATAAGTTTTACAATCAAAAAGAGAATGCCTCTAATTCTGTTTTTCCTATTCAAGTGTTTTGGTGCTCCCAACGCCTTCACATTTCAGTATAAGTTTTAAAAATAAGTTTGGCAATCTACAAAATAGTTTTCCGAGAATATGGACCAGATTTCACTATATCTATAGATCTATAACAAGAAAGTCTTGTCTTTCTTACATTCAATTAATATGGCATATGATTCCATTTTTAGAATTTTTTAAGTTCTTATAAGACTGTGTTGGATTTTTCAGTTTTTTGTTTGTTTCTATTTTTCCAAAGTTGGAAACGGGGAGGCAGTCAGACAGACTCCCGCATGCGCCTGACCGGGATCCACCCGGCACACCCACCAGGGGCGATGCTCTGCCCATCTGGGGCGTTGCTCTGTTGCAACCAGAGCCATTCTAGTGCCTGAGGCAGAGGCCATGGAGCCATCCTCAGCGCCCAGGCTAACTTTGCTCCAATGGAGCCTTGGCTGCGGGAGGGGAAGAGAGAGACAGAGAGGAAGGAGAGGAGGAGGGGTGGAGAAGCAGATGGGCACTTCTCCTGTGTGCCCTGGCCGGGAATTGAACCCGGGACTCCTGCATGCCAGGCTGACGCTCTACCACTGAGCCAACCGGCCAGGGCCTGGATTTTTCAGTTTTGAAGTACAAACATATTACGTTTATTGAACCTCTTAAATGTTTATGTGTTTGATGATGTTATTTACTACATTTTGTTTCATTTTCTTATTGTTTTTATAATAGAATATATATTTTATATTTTGATAATGTTTTCTGGAAATCCATATGATCTTCATTTAATAATATTATTTTTATAGATCTCTTAGGGTTTTCTACATACTCAGTCACATTAAATAAAAATCTTATTTTCCATTATGTTTACTCTATATGTTTGTTTTACTTTTTGTGTTCTAATGCACATGATAGGAGCTCTAGCATAATAGACAATTACATTACTGATTTTCTAATATTAAACTAATATTGCATTCCAAGGTAAACACAACTTGGTCCTAATATTTAAATCCCTTACATGTTTCTGGTTACTATTAGCTAATATTTTGCTTAAGATTTTTGTTTCTCTGATTTTTCTTCTACATATGCATCAAGGTTGGCATCTATTGTTTTCTTTTACTCCTTTTCAAATTTTGATATCATGGTAGTACTTGACTCATTTAATGAGGCAAACTATTTACTCTGTTTTATTTTAAATAAAATATTGTTTATATTATTAATTTTTAAATACTTTGTTAAATTTACCAATGCATCTTATAGACTTAGAGTTTTCTTTATGAAAAATTGTTTTAATTGATAACTGTGTCCATTATTTGAAGTAGAACTATTTTGGCTTTTTATTTTTTCTTTAATCAGTTTTGATCATTTGTGTCTTTTAAAATATTGACATTTTAACTTATGTATTTAGGTTTTGGTAGCATGAAGTTGTCTAGTGATACTTACTTAATATCCACTGCTTTTAAGATTTATTGTAAAGTCAAATATTTCATTATATTTGCTTACAGTTTACTTAATTCTAATTAAATGTAATAACTTGCTTATAATAATAATGTTTGGTGTTATTGATTTTCTTTATTGTTGGTTTATATTGCTTTTCAGGAACATCAGCTCTAATACTATTCTTCCTTTTATTTATAATGTAAGTTTTTCTTTTTCTAATTTCTATGGTAAAAGTTGATATGATTCAATTTTCAATTTCTTTTCTTTTGTTCATTATTATAATTTACCATTGTAAATTTTCTTCTAACTCTATATGTTTTTGAATTCAAAATTCTCAAAAATTTTATTTAGATACAGCTAAAATTTTTAAAAATTTTTTCTGTTCATTAGATTAAAAATTGAAATGAAGGCTTTAGCCAGTAAAATAATGGAAGTTTGGGAGGAAGGAAAAGAAGAGAAAGAAAGAAAGAAAGAAAGAAAGAAAGAAAGAAAGAAAGAAAGAAAGAAAGAAAGAAAGACTTGAAAAATAGAACATAAAACTGTGGCAATTCACAAATACACAATTGCATATGTAAAACCTCCAGAATAATCTAAGCTATCAGTATAATTAAGTGGCTATCTAAAGTGCCAACTAAAACTCAATATATAAGGTGAATTTTGAAAAGTTTCTGAATTCAGCTCGACTACATAAATAATTGAGAAGTCATCACTATCATTACAAAAACAGGAAAAAATATATACTGAAAAACAAATTTTCATGGTTCCTCAGAGAACTAATAATTCAGAGCACACTAACTACCCTGAAATCTGGGTCCAGATGCATCTTGAGAAATACAGCAGCTGATTCCTGCTTATTACATTAAAAAGAGGAGAAGAATTTGACAAAAAAGTAGATAAAATAAATGTTTTATTTTTCATTTTTAGCTGATCTAAGTGATAACAGTTAAAGTAATCTTATTAGCAATATATTGGGTAATTAAAGCAGCTAGATAAATAAATAATAACAATGTCATTTAGTACCAGAAAGAGAATTTATACATACTTATTATAAGGAGTCTGCACTACAAAGGAAGTGGTATTTTTAAGAAGCAGTTGTGTAAAATGTCAGTTGAAAAATGTGTATTGTCAAAAAGGAAAACTTTTATTTATTTTTAAAAAGTATAATTAAAAGGTTAGTAGAGGAGATAAATGGAATCCTATGACAACTTCACTTAAAACCAGAGAGTGCTATAAACAAGGGGACAAATAAAAAATAAAGATCAAGTTCAATGAACAGAAAACAATTATTAACATGGTAGATAGATATTAACATAAATATATTGATAAGCACTTTAAATGAGTTATCTAAATACACAAAGTAAAAGACAGAGGTTTTATTATTTCTGTTCATTAAAGTTTGTTAAGGATTCTTTTATGAATCAAAATGTGGTGTATCTTGTACATATATTTTATGAGCTCATCAAATTGTTAAAAACTTAAAAATTACCACTAGAATGATTATAATTAAAAAAGACTCATAATACCAGTGTTTAACAAGAGAAGAACAAATTTTATACACTTATAATTAAACTAACAATTAGTATAACTACATTTGGAAAGAATTTAAAATTTTCTACACAACTAGAATATAAACATTCCTATCACTCAACAATTTTACTCCTTGGAATATAACTAACATATACATATATGATTCTTATGTCAAAATATTTTATTAGAATGTTTATATGCACATTAGCCATAATATGTAAATAATATCCATAATCTATCATTAATACAATGAAGATTTTGTGTTATAGTTTCCATAACTTATTATACATTTGTGAAACTAGATAAAATATATAGCTGCATAATTTTACATCATTCAATCTTAGAAACATAATTCTGAGAAAATTATGCAAGGCATAAAAGAATACATGCTGCACATGAGACTTGAATTTAATGGCTTTAAAAGTCAGGATAGTCATTTTAGTTTTTGACTTGGGAGAGAAACTAGTGATCAGGAAAAACAAAAGAGGGTTTTGGAATACCGATGATATTCTATTTCTTGACATGGGCATAGTAGTTACCAGGGTGTGTTCGTTTAGTGTTGTGCATTTGATACCTGTGACTTTTAAATGTATGTTGCATTAAAAAAGTACTTTTTGTCCTATAATTGTCTACATATGTAATTTGATTCATGTCATGATTATCCCAGATAGCTTTGAGGAGTACAATGAGGGTTTACTGAGCATGGCTGACATGAATTCTTATTCTGACACTTACTAATGGCATCTTCTCCCAGAAGTATTACAGTTCTCTATATCTTATTTTTTCATCTCTAATATGCAATAACTTAAAGTTTCTTTTGTATTCAAAGTCTCATATCATGTGTCTAAAAATCTTTAATCCAACTTCTTATTAAAATTTTCACTTTTTATTACATTCCTAAAAAATAATATATAGATTGCTTTAAAAGTACATTTTAAAATCATTAATCATAATGTATATAAAGAAAACCACCAAGAATCAAGTCACTGGGAAGTATTAGGATTCAATATTATCCCAAGGCCATGCCGTTGGTTCAATCATTAAAAGATTTAGACTATGAAAACTCATGTACTTTATCAAGTGATCTGAACATTCACAAAACAGTATCAGGTAAGCTGTAAAGACAGTTGCCTGAGTGGGCATGATAATATGATGATGACTTAACAAGGCAACTATATTCTTGTGCAGCTAACCCAGCTTCTCCTTGTACTCAGCAGATAATTAATACATTTTAATATTTAAAAATATTCATTATTATGGTGACTCGTTGCAGTTGATTATTTATGATCGCCAACGTTTTTATCCATCATCTCTAAATGACAGGCATGGCTTAGTTTAGCCAACAAAATACTCTACTTTCAAGATTTTGACTTGTGATTAATCCAATTATCTCCTCAGCTATAAGCAGAAAAGATTGTATTGGATGGTTTTGTTTCCTACAGCAAAGTAATTTTCTGCATGAGCAGCAATAATGTAATGTGGGAGATTCTAATAAGAAGCAATTATTTTAAAAATTAAACCTTAAACAGAATGCAGATTGTAATAATACAGCAGAGATGTGCACAACGTTATGAGTCACTTTAAGAACTGTTAACCCTGCAGTGTGCTCTAGTGTGAAACAATCCAATAAAGGAAACATAACTGAAACAGAAAAGATTTCTATGTCTTCTAGAAATGTATAGATAATACTGAAACTGACAAGGGAATTCTCCCTTTTTATGGTACTCTATAATTTAATGACCTACTTTTGCTTTCATGTTTGAAATTAATAGCTTTTTTTTTTTTTTTTGTATTTTTCTGAAGCTGGAAATGGTGAGAGACAGTCAGACAGACTCCCGCATGCGCCCGACCGGGATCCACCAGGCACGCCCACCAGGGGCGACGCTCTGCCCACCAGGGGGCGATGTTCTGCCCCTCCGGGGCGTCGCTGTGCCGCGACCAGAGCCACTCTAGCGCCTGGGGCAGAGGCCAAGGAGCCATCCCCAGCGCCCAGGCCATCTTTTGCTCCAATGGAGCCTTGGTAATAGCTTTTTTTTAAGATGAGGAATTGTTTATGAAAAATGCACGTGATAATGTTTTTCTTATCAAAGGAAATGTTAATATTTGAAGTTAGAAAATGATCAAGGATAAAAAGTGAGCTTCAGCAAAATTGAATCACTGAGTGTGCTATGGAAAACTAGAACCTGGCCCTCACTGCCATGCTGTATAATTTGAGATGATCAATGCTGGTGTCTGAAGGATCTCTGGGATCTAGTGGCCTCCTCCTCTCTGTTTCCAAACGTCTCACACTGAAGACAAAAAGCCGTCACCACAGGGAGGTGATGTGTATTCATCTTTGTTAGTTAGTCTTCTTTTGAAAGTAGATTTTATATTTAATTATATTTAAGGTGAGATTTTGAAAAAAAGAAACAAACATAACATAAAAGGTTGAGAGATAGGAAGACCACAAAGAGTACTTGGACAGAGAGGAAACCTTATCCATTTACACATGAACTTTTTCACATGTCCAATGGTTGTTTAGTTTATTCCTCTATTTCCTTATCCCACAAAGTCTTCCCTCCTTTTAGTGCCTTCAGTGAATGCTTCAAAAGAGTTAAAATAAGTGAAAGTGAAGTGCTGTCATTTTTAAATGCTTCCATTTTAACTTGTAAATAAACATATTTCATCAATATCTTAACCCCTCAGATTATTTTCCAGTTGAAGAATCCCTTAGTAAGAATAAAAAGTTAGCATTTTTCATTTTGTATAATGTTGTGAGTCTTCTGCTAAGTATTTTATATAAAAAGCCACAGTCATGTCTAACCAGTTGCTACGTTCCATTTACACTCAACTCCTCCTTAGCTGGGTTTCTCTTTCCCATAGCACTGTAGACCCTTCTGTCCATTCCTCAAAAATTAAAATGTTCTAAATAGATCAATGAAGAGTCATGTTAAGTTATTTTAAAAACCACTGATTATATAAACTGGCAAAGCCATCACTAAACACATTTGATTTTAACGTCTACTTCATGTTATTGGTAATTTAGTAGAAACAGACAGTTCTGAAGGATCATGGTTTATAAACACAACAGTCATGTTTGTTTTGTACTAAAAGCGATGAGCCTCATGACTTTGATTAAATTTAGCTTTGAATTCTAGCTCTAGAAATCATAACTCTGTATACCCATGTCCTCCATAGACCTAGCCTTTCTCCTGGATAACCAGTAACTTCCAAGGATGCAACAGGCAGTAATCCAGAACTGACTAATGTTCATAAGGTCTGGACCACTCGCAGACTAAAGATAACATATGACTTAAGTTATGTTTCAGCTTCTGAGCTTCAAGGTGGAAAAACCTCTGTCTGCATTTTCATGAAACTAGTCAAAGGGGCATGAGAACGGACCTCAGAGCTGTCCTTAATACCTGAAAAAAAATAATTTGTTACTTTATCACACCTCCACCCAATCAGTTTCCAACAGGACCTTGATTTACCTAAACCATGGTGTTTTGTGATTTTGCCCTGTATAGTTTGTAATGGATGTATAATTTGCATAGGATGATGTCAGGGAGTTAGGTCTTTCAGAGTTTAGCTCTCTGCAGTTCAGATTGGCCAATAATATATGAAAATATTTCCTTTCTATACTGTAGACTCCTGCTTGTGCGTTTCTTTGGGTCAGTGAGTACAGGCAGATGGACTCAAATACTAGGGTTTGATAACACTACCTCAACTTTATGATCATGGAAATAATCAAAGTTATCATTAGTCTTAGTGACAAGAGAATCACTAGAAAGTTGCTTTTGAATTAATCTTACATTTTATAGGTCACTGAGGTGTAGTGGAAGTCATATAGAGCTCAAATACAGGAGTAATCTATTTTCTTCCCCACCCCAATAAAATAATTTTATCCTATAAAACAATTACAAAGGGAAATGAAGATCTGAGTCCTACCTCAACACAGAGTTTCAGAATTTAACTCTTTACAACATCAGTGAGCTTTGGATTTCCTCAGATATATTTTGCAATTAAGCTATGTTTTTCCAGTGTTTGAAAAATAAATTTATGCCAAGTGACCATATGAAGAAAGGAAAAATGGTAAAGTTGGAAATAAAAATAAACACAAAGATATAGGAAAAGTGGATAGAGCATCGGAGTGGGATGCAGAGGACCCAGGTTTGTAACCTGAGGTCGCCAGCTTGAACGTGGGCTCATCTGATTTGAGCATGGGCTCACCAGCTTGAGTCCAAGGTCGCTGGCTTGAGTAAGGGGTCACTTGGTCTGCGATAACCTCCCGGTCAAGGCACATATGAGAAAGCAATCAATGAACAACAAAGGTGCGGCAACAAAGAATTGATGCTTCTCATCTCTCTCTCTCTTCCTGTCTGTCTGTCCCTATCTGTCCCTCTCTCTGGCTCTCTCTGTCTCTGTCACAAAAATAATAAAAATAAAAAATAATAAAATAATAAAAAGAAAGAAAAAGAAGAAGGACAAACAATAACAGAAGAGGGAGGGAAAGAAAAAAGAACCTTCAAATTTTCTCTACTAGTCTCTAGGACTGGATTGGGTGGTTTGATGTTAAAAATAAACAAGCAAATACAACCGTGTTTAGGTAGCTTTATTATAGACTTAATATATCCTGTTATTTAAAGTACCAGAAAATATAAAGCATATTAGATGTTGGTAAGTACAATAAATTTAGCTTTTTAAATGAATATGATACAATGATTGAAAGGAGATTTCTTATTTATAATTAGGTAAAATTGTTGTCTGTTCCTAAATTTTCCATTATTTTGAAACTTCATTTTTTAAAAAAACTGAAACTTATTATAGTTTTTATTTTATAAAAAAACTACACATCTTTTTATATACTGAAAAACCATTTGTTTCTTTTTCTAACGTCCTCATATTCATCATTTATTCTTTTTTTTCAAAAATATGTACATGTTTATATGTATTAAGAAAAGTTGCTCACTTTTTCTATGATTTAATTCTGATGTAAAATATTATTTTGCATACTATCAATTGCACTCTGATGTTATTATAAATGACTGTTTCTCGCAAAAGTGTTCCTTTCCAGCTTCCCAGAAAGGCCGACCTTAACCTCAGTTCTTCCCACCAGGTTCCCTGTACATGATTTATACTTGATGCCAGTAAATTCCTTGGTCCTTTAACTTCTCTATATTTTTTGTTAAACATTAATTCTTGTGGAAGAATTATAATACTTTTTTCTTATATTTTTAAAATCCTAGACTGATTTTCCTTAGCCAGGACATTTGGAAAAAAAAAACAACACATAAATTTTCCTAGAAATGGCAGGAAGGAATTCTCTCATGGAAATATTACATGAAATTCTAAGAAATTTTATGCTTTTTAATAGTAACAAAACTTTTTAAGATACTTTTTAGAGACAGCATGTTAGGTGTACTATGAATTACAGTTACCTCTAAATCACAGGTAAAAAAAATGTCCTGAAAGGTAGGCAGGCATGTGAATACATCATGTAATATAGTAACACAGAATCTGTTATATGTATAGTTTGGTTGCATATACAATATTTGATTGTTTTACTGAGACAAAATTTGGCATTATCTTTTTGTAGTTTGAAAAATACACTAAAGAACCACAGGAAAATATCAGTTTGCATATCAGTGTAATTGAATTTTAGTCTTTACAAGTTGAGTAAAAATAACTAAATTGTATAGTAAACATAATATTTTTTCCTTTACAATTGAAAATTAAAATCTCACAGACGAATTTATCATCACATCAGAAAAAATCTAGTCAAATAATTTGTTTTACATTTATTCATACAAAACTATTTTTCAATTCATGTTATAACTACCCTTAATTTCTGCTTACTGATTCAGACCACTTAATATTCTTTATATATTTGAGGTCATAAAAAAGAAGACACACTGAGTATAAATTTACGAAAAAAATAAATTAAAAAAGACAAAATCAGAGGATCATAACCTATTTATAGCTTCCTAATATCACAAAAGCTAATCTTATTAATTGTTAAAAATTATTTTAAAATCCAGCACATTTAACAATGATATATTCCATGCAGAGACTACATGCTGTCTCCTTATGAGTTTTTTCCTTCATTTAGCATTTTTACTATCTAATGACATCAAGACCAACTGCTCTGAGTAGAGGTGCAGTATTTAACTAAAGGGAATAAAACTGAACTACTATATGACAACGCATCCTGAGAAATTTGTTACAGGGCTGTGGACATCCATTTTTTGAATCTACTGACATGCATTTTTTAATTGTCTGCACTGCTGTTTAGAATAATGCAACATTATGGCTATAGTTTTATTTCAGACTATTAAGATGAGAGCCACAATAGGCATGGTAGAAAAGAAGTGGGAAGCAGCCAGGTTCATGGTCAACTTGATTGCCTACATGTGAATCTCACTGTCAGTGTAAATAAAATAGAAATTCTACACGTTAAGCCATTCTTTTTATGATTCTGTTATTCACAGCCACATTACCCACACAAATATGGTACCAAGAATGTGACTCTGGAAGAAACAGTACCTAAACTATAAACTTGGTTTATGATATTAGCAGGATGGTGAAAAATAGAAAAAAAAATATATATATGCATATATATATATATTACAGGCTGAAAAGTTAGTGAATCTTGTCAGGTTTTAGTGAATATGTCATCTGCTTTACTTAAATAACAAATCACAAATTAACATGGAGTATGATATTAGAGAAAATGAGATTGTTTTTTAAAATTAACATATATTAACTTTTTTTTGTTTTCAACAAATTTTTGTTGTTTAAGCTTCTTAGTCTGTGGTATTTTTTATGGTAGCATTAGCAAATTATTATATATCTTTTGATGCCTTAAAGTTTGTAATTTTTATAAAGTTCAATTTATGGATTTTTTTCTTTTATTGCTGATCTGTTGGTGTTATATATAAGGATCATAGTAGCCAAATAAAGAGTCCTGGAAATTTAACATTATGCTTTCTTCAATACTTTTTATGCTTTCAGTGACCATATTCTATTCATTGACCTATTTTCAGTTAATTTTATATATAGTGTTAGGTAGGAGTCCAGTTTCATTCTTTTGCATGTGAATATACAATTGCTGCAATACCAATTATTGAAGAAACCATTCTTCCAACATTAAGTGGTGTTGTCACACTTGTCAGATGAATAATACCATAGATATATGGTTTTTTTTCTGGATTCATTCCATTGGCTATATGTCTATACTTATGCCAGTATCACACTGATCTGGTCACTGTGGTTTTGTGGTCATCTTTGATATAGGGGCATATGAGTCATCCAACTTTATTTTCAACATCATTTTGGTTATTACGGCCTTTTGTAATTCTGTATTAAATTGAAGACTAAAATTGTGTTTGGGTTCATATTGAATGTGTAGAAAATTTTTGATAATATTGCTCTCTTCACAATACTAAATTGTTTAATCCATTAAAACATGATTTTTTTACCAATTGATTTAGATACTCTAACTTTTTAGCAGTATTTTGGTTTTTTTTATATACAACTCTTTACCCTTGCTAAAATTTATTCTAAATGTGTAATTTCTTGGATGACAGTATAAATAAAAATTTTCTTAATTCCTTCTCAAATTGTAAAGAAAGAACATGATCTTCTAATTTGCAACATTCATTTATTACTTGTAGTGACTTTTAGTGGATTCTTTAGAATATTCTATGTATTGGATCATTCCATCTATAATACAGTTTACTTCTTCCTTTTTAAGTTGAATGTTTTTCTCATACTTAGAAAGTTTATTTTTTTCTGTTTTCACTACGTAAAATGTTATAATGACCACATTCCCTTTCTTATTCTCAACTTTGAAGTTTAAAAATCAAATAACTTTTTATTTTTGTCTCCAGTAACTTGATTTCTGTCTGATGTTAATCTCAAGCATTGTTCTGAGTCTGAATTGCATGTTTCTAAGGTACCGTTGTGCTTACATCTAATTAGAGAAACCAAAATACATCTCTCTCTTAAACACTCACTCCATTATTCACTCATCCTTCTTTCACCGGGTATCTATTCCCCAACAAGACAGCACTTCTGGAATTAATGAACTGATTCATGCAAAGTAAACCAAGCTGCTAAAGTATCTAATACCAGTAATCATAATAATTCCAAGACATATTTTAAAAATAAGAAAATCCAAGATGATATTAGAGTGTGTTACATAAGAAAATAGGTTGTTGTTGGATGGGTTTCAGATGAGAGGTTAAAATACTTTCCCACATTCAATAATAAGAAAATGAGTCCTCGTGACTGTTGAGTCAGCATTGGCACTGGTTATCTTGGTACTACTCCCTGTCCGAGTCAGCAGAGCTGACCTCGGCTAAGTAGGTACTTCATGTTTCTAGGCCAAAATGTGAAGAGCTTACATTTCAAGTAGGCTCAGGATTAAAATTTCTACTTCACACCTGACTAGGCTGTGGCACATTGGACTGGGATGCGGAGGACCCAGGTTCGAGACCCCGAGGTCGCCAGCTTGAGTACGGGGTCACCAGGTTTGAGCAAGGCTCACCAGCTTGAGCCCAAGGTCGCTGGCTTGAGCAGGGGGTCAATTGATCTGCTGTAGCCTCCCTGGTCAAGGCACATATGAGAAATCAATCAATGAATAACTAAGGAATTGCAATGGAGAATTGATGTCCCTCTCTCTGACTCTTTCTGTCTCTGCCACAAAAAAACAAAAACAAAAAACAACAACAAAAAAAATACTTCTACTTCACGAGGTGGGTAGACACAGCAAGAAAAAAGAAAAATGAGAAAACAAGCTTCATTTTCAGCTTAGAAGCTGGTAAAAGTTGTCAGGAGAGACTTCACTAATAACAGACTTAGTGAAATAGCTTAACCTCACTGTCTAATAAAGAACCAATAGGTATAGGTGACTATTTTAAGTTATATTAAGTAAAATTAAAAATAAATTAAGATCTCAATTTCTGAGATATATTACCTACACTTCAAGTGCTGAATAATTACATGTGGATCATGACTACCATGCCAGATTGCACAGATGTAAAACATTTCATTTTATTTAGGAAAAAATGGAAAGTTTAATTAGACAGGACTGAGCTAGTCTAATAAGAGAAGAGGAGCAGAAGAAAGATAAGAGTATGTCTAGTCTAGACTTTATGAAACAGCATTTTCTGCAGAAGAATTAAAAAATATTTTTCATTAATAAAACATAAATTATAAGGTCATAAGTAAAGGAAGATATAATTGGATTTTTAGCCAAAGGCAAGATTATGGCCTTTTTTGTCATTCTAAGTAACTTTGAATTTATAATCTAGGCAAGGTCATATTTCTACAATGTTCCTGCAAGCAGGAAACAATGAGATATTAATTATGGCTGAACCAAAAAAAGAAAAAAGAAAAAGACAAAGGAAAGAACAGTTTCCACAAATATGGAAAAAATTTGCTGCAAATATAACTTTTTACTGAATGACCATTCACATGAACATACTACATATTCTAGAATTGTAATCTAAAAGTTATTTAAATGTATTAGATAACATTTAAACAATAAGTTTTTCAAAATGTTAGATTTTCTCCCTTTACTCAACAAATAGTATACTTTAGTCCAATATAAACACTGCAGTTGTAAATGGTAAATTCTAAAGGATTCTCTGCCAAAGAGTATTGGTCAGCCATCTACTCAAGAAAAATCACTTATCATTTGTATGAAGAATAGATTTTAAAATATTATATTGAGAAGCAAACAGTTTCTACAGTTTATTTTAAATAATTCATACAAATGTGACTAAATATTTAATTAGAATAGGAATAATGTAGAGAAATAAAGGGCTTAAATGTAAGACAATATTAGAAAATCAAAGTGTAGATTATGACTTATTGAATATGTGCATAACGAAGGAGAGCCTACCATGATTCCCTTTTTTGACACTGGATGATAGTCATACAACTTCTTGAAATGCAACATTATAAAAATATAATAAATTATTATGGGAAAATATAGCCTTTAATTTTTTTTAATAATTTTATTTTTTTAATGGGGTGACATCAATAAATCAGGATACATATATTCAAAGATAACAAGTCCAGGGTATCTTGTCGTTCAATTATGTTCCATACCCACCACCCCAAGTCAGATTGTCCTCTGTCACCTTCTATCTTGTTTTCTTTGTGCCCCTCCCCCTCCCCCTTTCCCTCTCCCATTCTCCCCTCCTCCCCATAACCACCACACTCTTATCAATGTCTCTTAGTTTCACTATTATGTCCCACCTACGTATGGAATAATACAGTTCCTGTTTTTTTCTGATTTACTTATTTCGCTTCGTATCATGTTATCAAGATCCCACCATTTTGCTGTAAATGTTCCAATGTCATCATTTCTTATGGCTGAGTAGTATTCCATAGTGTATATGTGCCACATCTTCTTTATCCAGTCATCTATTGATGGGCTTTTTGGTTGTTTCCATGTCCTGGCCACTGTGAACAATGCTGCAATAAACATGGGGCTGCATGTGTCTTTACGTATCAATGTTTCTGAGTTTTGGGGATATATACCCAGTAGAGGGATTGCTGGGTCATAAGGTAGTTCTATTTTCAGTTTTTTGAGGAACCACCATACTTTCTTCCATAATGGTTGTACTACTTTACATTCCCACCAACAGTGTATGAGGGTTCCTTTTTCTCCACAGCCTCTCTAACATTTGCTATTACCTGTCTTGCTAATAACAGCTAATCGAACAGGTGTGAGGTGGTATCTCATTGCCGTTTTGATTTGCATTTCTCTAATAGCTAAAGAAGATGAGCATCTTTTCATATATCTGTTGGCCATTTGTATTTCTTCTTGGGAGAAGTGTCTGTTCATATCCTCTTCCCATTTTTTTATTGGATTGTTTGTTTGTTTGTTGTTGAGTTTTATGAGTTCTTTGTATATTTTGGATATTAGGCCCTTATCTGAGCTGTTGTTTGAAAATATCATTTCCCATTTAGTTGGCTTTCTGTTTATTTTGTTATCAGTTTCTCTTGCTGAGCAAAAACTTCTTAGTCTGATGTAGTCCCATTCATTAATTTTTGCCTTCACTTCTCTTGCCTGTGGAGTCAAATTCATAAAATGCTCTTTAAAACCCAGGTCCATGAGTTGAGTACCTATGTGTTCTTCTATGTACTTAATTGTTTCAGGTCTTATGTTTAGATCTTTGATCCATTTTGAGTTAATTTTTGTACAGGGGGAGAGACTGTAGTCCAGTTTCATTCTTTTGCATGTGGCTTTCCAGTTTTCCCAGCACCATTTATTGGAGAGGCTTTCTTTTCTCCATTGTGTGTTGTTGGCCCCTTTATCAAAAATTATTTGACTATATATATGTGGTTTTATTTCTGGACTTTCTATTCTGTTCCATTGGTCTGAGTGTCTATTTTTCTGCCAATACCATATAGCCTTTAATTTTTAAAGTTATATATATCCTAATAGAACTAGGTACTGATATTCATTGTTTACCATTATTTTACTCCCCTAAACTGACACAAATAAGGTGTTTCCTCACACTTTTATTATTATTGCTACATTACTATTATGCAAGACATTAATACTTGCCAAATAAGAATAAAAGTTTGAAGCAATAGAAGTACTTTGCATCATAGCAGTGCAGAATATTTAAAATAATATATTTGAATTTTATTGGTTATCTGTCTGGCAACAGTTTCTTACTAGTAATTCTTCAAACTAAGTTGCATTGCCTAATGTTCTCCTTCCATTTCCTTTTTACTTCCACTTTTCCAAATTCCTGTCAGTTGAGAACCTGGAGAGTATTATGTCAAGTGAAATAAACCAGTCAGGGAATGATAAGTACCATATGATTTTACTCATCTGTGGAATCTAATGAATAACGTGAAGTAACCAGCAAAATAAATACAGACTCATAGAGAGTAGGCTCAAAGCTGTGAGGTGGGTTTAGGGGAGAGGAAGAGATTAAGCCAAAAAACAAAAATGAGACAAAAGACTCATGGTCACAGACAGCAGTGTGGTGATTGTCATGGTCAGGGGAATTGGAAGGACGTATAAACAAGATAAAGGGTGATGGAAGAAAATTTGATTTGGGGTGAACACACAATACAGTGTACAGATGATGTTTCATGGAATTTGTGCCCCTGACTTGTATAAATTTGCCAACTAGTG
Organism: Saccopteryx bilineata; assembly: GCF_036850765.1. Lineage (NCBI taxonomy): Eukaryota > Metazoa > Chordata > Mammalia > Chiroptera > Emballonuridae > Saccopteryx > Saccopteryx bilineata. The sequence goes on from NC_089490.1 coordinate 288,219,376, forward strand.
TGACCTTAATAAATTCAATTTAAAGAAAAAGAAATAAATAAGTAAAATTTGAAAGCCTAAATATTTTATTCATTTTTGTAGATGTCTCACTGTTCTTCCAAAATAGTTAATTAAAACTATTAAATATTTTAAAAATTATAATAAAAATTCATTATGAAAATAGTTTAGTTTTTTTCATTAGTTTTATCAGCTTCCAGCTACGGTCTCAAAATTTTATGTTTTATTCCCAAAAAAGATTTATCCAGGTAGTTTGTTAACCACAGATCATTCCCTACTGATTATAAAAAGAAAAATAATTGACTTTTTCTCCCTCTAACAATATGTTTTTCTTAGATATTGTGTTAGTACTTTGTCCTTTTTTGACTTATACAATTTTTTCAATAATAAGCCTTTTTCAGTTTATCAGAGACATTTTAGATCAGTTCTGACATGTCAGTTTATCATGCAGGTAAAACATCACGTCTCCCGCTATCCAGTGGGCTCTGAATGAAAGCTGTATTAGAACTTTTGGAAATAATCACCTGTCATCGCCCTGTTGGTATTATAACTCACAGATTTTCTAGCTCTAATTAAGTTTGTTTTCTTAAGAGAATAGAACTACAGGTATTTGTTTTGTCCTTAATGGTCCAACTGATTATATTTCCATCAAATCTGAATTTGTTTGGATATAATAGGAGTTTCCTCAGCTGGCAATTTTTTTCCCACAAATTACTAAATATATACACTGTTGTGACTCCTGCAACCAATGCATATTAGACCACTTGATTTATTTGTAGCTATAATTTGCCTATTTATGTTTGCTGATAATTTAAGACATTTATTTCCTTAAAGAGAATTTAAGATTTTTTTTAAATACTAATTTACTAAAAATGAATTTCTTTCTTCCTTTTTCTTATTTGCCCATATTATTTGGATGGCAATTAAATGTATAGAAATATGCTTTTATAAAGTCTAGATTTCTTTAGGCTTATTAAGTAATAAATTACAATTAACATGATTTGAAATACCTATGATTTTTGTTTCATTATCTCATTGTAAAATACACCACACTATACTCCAGGGGTCCCCAAACTTTTTACACAGGGGGCTAGTGCACTGTCCCTCAGACTGTTGGAGGGCTGGACTATAAAAACAAACAAACTATGAACAAATCCCCATGCACACTGCACATATCTTATTTTAAAGTAAAAAACCAAAACAGGAACAAATACAATATTTAAAATAAAGAACAAGTAAATTTAAATCAACAAACTGACCAGTATTTCAATGGGAACTATGCTCCTCTCACTGACCACCAATGAAAGAGGTGCCCCTTCCGGAAGTGTTGCAAGGGCCAGATAAATGGCCACAGGGGTCCACATGTGGCCCGCGGGCTGTAGTTTGGGGACCCCTGCTATACTCTCATAGTAGCATATGCTTTTTTTATACAGATACAGATTTACCTTCCTTTAAGGCAATCATTTGTTTAATTTTTGCTACAAACATTTTATATACAATATATCTTATATATGTCTTGATGCTAATTTCTGAAACCTATAAATGATCCTATATATGGCAAAGGAAACTTTGCTGCTGTGATTAAATAAATGTTCTTGAGATAAAGATTTAATCCTGGGTAACTCAAGAGGACCTGACAAAATCATAACAACCTTGGTAAACAGGACAGAAAAAAATTAGTGGAGATGATATGAAGTAGAGACTACATTTTGAAGAGCAAAGAAGGACCCACAAAGCAAAGAACACAGGTGGCCATGAAGAGTGGAAAATGAGTAAATCTCTCTCACTTGCATGTTTATATCACAGTATCCCAGAGAGTGAGTGAACAATGAACTTCTTCAGATGTACCTCTTCTAAAGGATGTTAGGCCTATGGTAATTGATACTGTCAAGATATTAAGAAACGCATAATGGTTATCAAAGAACAATTAACTAACTTTGTTATGCTTTAGTAGAAAAAAATCAAAATTTAATCGCAAGTTTATAAACATATGATGTTAATGAACAAATGGAAAGTTCTATAATTCTTAAACTGAGAATATTTCAGTAGATTAAAAATGTTATAGGGCAATTAAAGTCTCTGCTAAAGAGAAAGTGTACTACACAAGTGAAACTTACTATTCTAAACATGGTAAATCTAGAGATGTCAGTAATATACACATAGAATTTTATATAATTAATTCATAATATTTAAGAAAAATTAGACAGTGATCAATGTGCCCCTAAAGAACAAGATTGTTCCAGGTATGTAATTAAATAGAATAGAAAAGTTCCCTTGCTATCACCATAAGAGGAAGATATGAAGATGAATTGGCCACTGTCTATTCTTTATTCCTCTTTTCAACAATCAGATGAGACCTTAGACATGGAACAGAATAGAAACCACAAACACCAGTGCTCTCATATATGCATAATGTGATTTATAAAAACTTTCTTCAAATAACAGTGAAAGGAATTAGCATAGAGGTAATCACAAACAGAATCATTTTAAAGCAATTACAAAGACAGGAAGCCTACAACCAAGAATGAATTGGTTCATCAATAACACAAACAATACAATGTAAAGAAGAAATGTACAAATAACAAGACAGAATGGGCTTATTTAACAAAACTAGGGAACGTACCTAGGAATATTTTGTTTTCTCTGAAAGAACATTTATTTAATGTGCATAGAAACTAGGATAATTTTCATGATGAAGTCCTATGTAAGAAAGGACATTCAAATATAATAAATTATGCTTCTTCTAAAGCTAAAATATGATATGCCATTACAATTTTTTTGGATAATAAAGTGAATATGAACTGTATTCTTTTTTATTTGATGGATTCTTATGTAAAAGCACCAATTTTAATGTATTATCAGAAATTATAGTAATTGTATTACAGTGAGAAAAATATTATATTTATTCATTTAAAATATGCAATTACAAAACTTTTTAAATATTAAAGTGAATGCTATAAAAATTAAAAGGTAAAAAATCCCTTCTATTTCATATTTGGTTACAAATGCAAGAATTAAAAATATTTTGTGTCAATTTAGAAACAAACATCTGTTTTTCTTCTGTATATCATATTTAATGTATTTTTTATAATCATAGATCTTGATGAGTATTCACTATTTTATAAGTGTACATATTTTTCAGTAAACTTGTTCATTTTTTAGACCTCTAGGCATGTTTGCTTTCTCCAAAAAATGTTCTTAAAATGCATTTATATAGGACTTGAGAGCTGGTATAACTTATACATTCCAGGTAGCGTACACAAAAAGTGAGGAAACACATCTTTACATAAAATTGACCAGTTGCCCTAAATTTTTCTGTAGTTATTAGTCCTATAACTTGTAGCTACGTCTGTAAAATTGGAGATGTAAGTGTGTGTCTGCGGGGAAAAAGGATGTGCTGTAATACTTTCTGATATGGCAAATTACCCTAGGTCATGTCATAAACACTGAGGCTATATGAGGGAAAGGTCAAGAGGAAAAAGACAGAGGAGAAAAATAAAACTATGAGACCTATGCAAAGAAAAAAATATATCTATATATGTATATATAGAAAGAGACACTAACTGCAATGTCCTGTGCACATATCAAAAGATTTTACAAAGCCCTGGTCAAGTAGCTCAGTTAGTTAGAACATCATTCAAATATGTCGATGTTGTGGGTTTGATGTAAGAATGAACCAATGTCAGCATGAATAAGAGGAACAACAAATGGATTTCCCTCTCTCTCTCTTTCTCTTTTTCTAAAAATCATTCAATAAATTTAAAAAATTACAACATGCAGAGAATATGTCAAATATATCTACTTAACTGACTTCTGTCATTAAGAACTGGTGTTCGTGCTATAAAAAAGGGAATTTATTTTCTCCACAAAAATATGAAAAAGTTGGTTTTTACTATGAATTGTATCCTTGAATTATATTTTCTAAGTTTTCATTTCTCCCAATAAAATCTCACTTCTCATTCTATATCTGGTTTCCCATTTCTACATTGATAATCCACTTATCTAAACAATACTGTGTAATTCATTATTTTCTTAAAGTTTTCTCTTCTTCCATTTCTTTTCTCAAAAATGCATAAAGCCACACAATTATCAAATACTTTCACTGTTCCTTTTCTGTCATCCCCAGTAAGTAACTACATTATCTGTGAGTTACACCTTGAGCTTACATTCCTCCATGTGAAGCGCCAATATGTAAAGTCCCAGCCACTTTGCTTCTTACTTGGGTCATCACTGACCTAGAATTGAATGGATCTCTGATTCTAGGATTATCCTGACCCAGTAACACTTTCCAACCTCCTGATAGTGTTTTTCAACACTGCAGCTATGACTAGGTCACCTTCCTGCTCACTATCTTCCAATGACTTTCAACCACTTTCAAACAATGTTTGCACTGGAGAAAGATATTAAAACAAAATATTTTTGTTCTAGCTAATATCAAGATTCTACATGATTTAAGAATCCTTTAGCTTTAGGAAAATGGCAGAATTTCACAGATAATTGCAGGTCTTTGATGTTGTGAACTAAAAAAGTCCAAGTGAGGCATCCTCCGTCTTCCCAACCCTCAGTCAGATGAGCCCAGAGACACTGCTGCAAGTAACATCGCTTAGGTCACCCAGGGAGAACCCTAGGTTCAGTTTAAACTTGTATTGGTTGGTGATGGCGGGACTGGGAAAACTACATTCGTGAAATGCTACCTGACTGATGAATTTGAGAAGGATGTAGCCACCTTGGGCATTGAGGTCCAACCCTCAGGGTTTCATATCAACAGAGGACATATGAAGTTGAACGCGTGGGACACAGCAGGCCAGGAGGAGTTCCGCCGATTGAGAGACAACTATTAAATCAAAGCCCAGTGTGCCATTATAATGTTTGATGTAATTTAGAGAGATACTTTCAAGAATGTGCCTAACTGGCATAGAGATCCCGTACGAATCTGTGGAAACATCCCCGTCGTGTTGTGTGGCAGTAAAGTTTACAATAAGGACTGGAAAGTTAAGGCTAAATCAATTGTCTTCCACAGAAAGAAATATCTTCAGTACTACAACATTTCTGCCAACAAAAATTGCAACTTTAAAAAGCCTTTCCTCTGGCCTGCTAGAACAGTAATTGGAGAACCTGACTTAGAGTTTGTTGCCATGCTTGCTTCTGCCCCACCAGAGGAGGGCACGGACCTGGCTTTGGCAACACAGTATGAGCTTAATGTGGAGGTTGCTCAGACCACCGCTCTCCCGGGTGAGGATGACGACCTGTGAGCAAGGGAAGTTGAAGCTCGGTGTCAGGGTCTTGTTTTACAGGCAACTGTTCTGTGATGCCAGAGGTGCAGTGTGTTTGCCACTTTATTATCTAGCTAGACAGAACCTATGCTTGAGCTTTGGGATGCTGAAAGAGATGAATGGGCTTCGAAGTGAATGTGGCAGTTAAAAAATACCTTCATTTTTTTTTGGACCTGCATATTTAACTGTTTTGGAACACAGTTGTTTCCTTATTGAGTTTCAATGAGTAGACTGCTGCATTCGCATCGCAAAGTTCCATGGTGAAACCTCATTTGTTATTGTCATTCCCATTCCTTTGCTTTAGAATAAGAATAAAATATGTCAAATATCTAAAAATAAAATAAAAGACCAGGTGAGAAAATAAGCTAAAACCAGGAAAGAAAATTTCTCAGAATTCCTAAAGTGAAATTTTTATATGTTAGGATCCAAACCTGGTAGTCTCAGATTAGAAAGTTGTTTGTTTAGTTTTTTCTTTTGTTTTGTTTTGTGTTTTTCATTGCTGTTTTAGTCCATAAAGCAATTGAAAAAGTACAGGGCTTTGAAGAGTGATCTACTGAAAGAGATAAATGGCTATCATTTAATAACTAAAGGATGATGGGAGAAAAAAATATGGCAAATGTTTAAATATGAATTCTGTCTTTATTCTTAGATATAGCAAAGGGTGAGGTAGAAATGCAATTGTTTATAAGACTAGAAGGCTAATGTTTCTATTTTTCCCCTGCAATACAGAAAGACTGTTCTCAGAGAATTCTACCGTTACTCAAACAATGATTATAGTGTGATATCTGAGTGTAGCAAGATTGATGCTGAGGAAAGTACTTACATACGTGCACTTGGGGTCATTCTCCTGTTTCTTCTCAGACAGCACAAACAGATAGGTCACCAAAACCTTCCTATATGCCTCAGTGAGTCTAAAATAGCAGAGCTGGGGATCTGGATGGAAGAATCAAGTAAAGGAGTCCACTGTGGACCTGAAATGGCAAAGGAGAGCCACTACTAGGCCGAACAAGCACAGTTGCACTCACAGAAGTATAAGCAGTTAAACACAATAAGATACCAAAATTGTGTATGAGAATCCAATGCAGAGTCACCTAGCCAGATCAAAAAGATGTACAAACTCTCTCCCTCTCACTCTCTCCCTTCCTCTCTCTACAATAAATAAATTTAAAAAGAAAAAAGAAACTCATTCAAAAATAGTTATATGTTATCTTTACAATATAATGTCTAAAACATATTTTTTACTTTTCTAGCACAAATGCTATACTGGAATCAGCTAGTTCACAGAAAATGAGAATTGTGGAACCGTTCCAGTGTAATCTTAGTTCAGCAATATTATCCCTCCATTTGGCCTACTGTGTCAGAATTACTAACTCTCAGGGCATGGTGATAGATCTGGATTTGTTTGTTTTTTATCATTTCAGAAAATATGGCCTAATATATAGAACCATCTGCTAACACGAAAGAAGTTCTTTGTTAAACCTGAATATAATGTTTGCTTATTGAGTATTATTCAAAGCATGACTCTTGTTAAATAAAAAGTCATTTATAACTGTATGTTTCAAATACAAACTGTATAGAAAATCTCTAGCACTAAGTAGGAAAGCAACAGGTTCTTACTACATATAATATTTGTTCAATATATGTGTCTTTTTAAAAATTCAAGCCAGGTTGGTGTTCCATCAGTGGTTATATGTATACAATTTTCTCCTAAAATATAGATTTTATTGAAGAAGTCATTTACTGTGGAGATGGTATATGTTCCTGATATATCTTTCTTTTAGTGCCGCATAAAAAAAGTAGCTCTTCATTTATTTCATTACTGAAGAAGAATCCAGAAAATACTTTAAGCTTATTTATCTTAGAAATATTTGTGCTCTCACCTGCTGTAGAGCAAAACTCCCACATGGACTAATTTGTCCTAATTCTCTTCCTTTTAAAGTTACAGCAATATTTTCAATTACCTTTAAAGTAGTATTTATTGAAAAGAGAATTGCATTTTTCTTTATTGCCATACAGTGTTATAGATATTTTTGCTTTTCACCATGGGAGAAAGATCAAGTGCTTCCCCATGATATATGATGTTTTGGATTTTGCTGTTTATAAAGTGTTAAGCATGAAGTCTAAATCTTTTATTTTATTGCCATTTAGCTAACCAGTAAACCACTGTGGATAAAAAGGTTTTCAGTATCATTCTTCAACCCTTTCTGAAGCATTAGCAAGCTTTTTATATTTTTTGTAAATTTTTAAATGTGTAAATAACTACACTGTTTCCATCTTTTTAAGCCTTTACTCAAATCTTTGGTGTCTTTTTAAGCTGTTAATTTTAATTCTTTGAATCAAAGGATACAGGATTTAAAGTAATCTGACTCTCTATTTGCAATTCCTTTAACTTCTTGCCAAGTCCCCTCTGTATCAGCCATTTTGGCCAAGTTGTTTTGCAATGTGTACCTTGATCTTATCTTTGAGCAATTGTACTTCCTTCTGCCTGGAACACTATTCCTCTGCCCCTAATTATGTGTAGAGCTTGCTCTCTTATCTTTTGCCAATGTCACTATCCTTGATCACACTTTTGAATATTGCAAGTCTCCACCCACCCCCCTTTTCCTTCTAGCATCAGTCATCTCCTAATATAGTGTATAAGTAATTAGTTTCTTGCTTTGTATATAAACTTCTACTGGAAATTAAGCACTCTGAATACAACAATTTCTTTCATATGCTTTATGTTTATCCCTAAAGCCTAAAACAGTGATTAGCACATTGATAGTCAACAAGTATTTGTTAAATAAATTTCTTCTGTTTTAAAATAAGGGAGGGTTTTCCATCTTTTGTCTGAATTATCAGTTATCTTTAATTGGTTGTCTTACATACATTTTTTATTTCCTTCCAACATATATGCTTAATAAAATAAATATTTATGTAAAGTTTCTGCTCAACAACCAACAACTTTTTTTTTTAATTTAATATTGATTTTTTTTTTTTTTTTTTTTTACAGAGGCAGAGATAGACAGGGACAGACAGACAGGAACGGAGAGAGATGGAAGCATCAATCATCAGTTTCTCGTTGCACGTTGCGACTTCTTAGTTGTTCATTGATTGCTTTCTCACATGTGCCTTGACCGCGGGCCTTCAGCAGACCGAGTAACCCCCTGCTGGAGCCAGGGACCTTGGGTCCAAGCTGGTGAGCTCTTTGCTCAAACCAGATGAGCCTGCGCTCAAGCTGGTGACCTCGGGGTCTCGAACCTGGGTCCTTCCGCATCCCAGTCCGACGCTCTATCCACTGTGCCACCACCTGGTCAGGCAACAACCAACAACTTTTGACAATGGAAAAGTGGAGACTAAAAGAATACTTAGGATGTGCAAAGCCTAAGAGAAATAGGATATACTGCAAGTATGGTTTTGAAGAAAGTGCTTGTGCTGCAGATGCATTCCACAGAAGACAGAGCTGACAAATTGAGATTCAATCTGTGCATATGCCAGATCTACACAAAGAAGAGAAATTACTTCACAAGTACAGAATTTGCTTTCAAATTTATGTTGGCTCTATAACTATAAATGAAACTGGTAAAAAAAAAGTGGAAAAATTTGGCCAAAAATATTATCAAAATATATATAAATATATTTTTGAAAAATAAATTACTAATGTTATAGCAGTCAAATTAGAATATTATCCTTATGTTGTATGAATATTACTATCTCTAATATTTATGATTATCTGCCAGTAAATCAGTACCAAAGTACAACTCAAGTATACTTTTATTTTATTTATTTCTATTATTTTTTAAATATTTTATTTAGTAATTTTAGAGATAGAGGAAGGGAGAGAGAGTGAGACAGGCAAAAACATTGATCTGTTTCTGTATAAGCCCTGACCAAAGGATAGAACTGAAAATTCCTATCAGGACAATGCTCTAATCCACAGAGTTATCCCACCACAGTTCAAATACTTTTTTAAACAGTTGATAAAAAACAAAAGAACCAAAATATGTAAATATAATGATGTCTTTTAATGATCATAAAGCATTAGGTGGTTAGCATTAAGCTGAATGTATCCTAAAGAAATACAAGTATTTCTGAATTGATTCATTGTTTTCAGGTATTAGGAATTTCCAAAATGTTGAAGATTCTATCATTAAGCATAATTCCAAAAGTGGAATTAACAATCTTGAAGTAAAGATCTAAAATATTAACTATTGCTAATAATAAATTTTATATCATTTTAAAACCAAAAATCTTTCTCCTTGAGAATGGTTATATGTGTCAATTAGTGGTAAAACATAAGTAGTTATTTTCTATATAACAAATCCAAGAGCTGATAGTTCAAAGACAAAAATAACCAATATGGAACATTAAATTCTATTATGTTGTATATGATTAAAGATTAAGAAAGTAAAACAATTTATGTGATTTATCTAATAAATATATTTATATTAATATATAAGTATCAATATGTGTGTATATATTTATATCTATCTTTGTTGAGACATTTATAATAATTTGAATTCTATTTGTTATCACTGTTGCTTATAAGCGCCTTAAATGCAGAACATATACTTTATTTTTTCTGCATTTCCTATTTTGTATATTATAGAAGCTTCATAAGATTTTATTGACCCGAATTAGTTATTACATCATATATTTTTTAATATTCTATTAGTGTAAGTATAATTAAATACCTTTTAAATTAGATGCATAGAATTTAGAAAAGTTTAGTTAATATGATTTTTAACATTTATTTTGGCAGATATATATATATATATTATATATATAAAACTCATCCATAATTTATGAACTAAAACTGTGGTGTTTTTTTTTTTAACATTTTTTTAGATTTATTTATTTATTTATTTTAGAGAGAGGAGACACACACAGAGAGAGAGAGAGAGAGAGAGAAGGGAGGGAGGAGCAGAAAGCATCAACTCCCATATGTGCCTCGACCATAGAAGCCCGGGGTTTTGAACCGGCGACCTCAGTGTTCCAGGTCGATGCTTTTACCCACTGCGCCACCACAGGTCAGGCGTGTCTTTTTTTTTTTAATTTGAGTTGGTTAAGTATGCATTTAGTTACAAGTTTGTGCAAGACATCCTCCAGGAAATAAACACATTATTTATATATTACTCCATATAGCAGTATGTGTGTTAAGTACCCACCACGTGCCAAACACTAAATTATACGTGTGATACAACCAGTAATGCACATATTTTATAATCAATTAGAGTTAATAGATACATAAAATGTATATAAGTAAACATTCACAGAAATTAGCAGACAAATTAAAGAAGTCAGAATTGACAATGAAAAGCATTTAAATACATGTGCCTTAAAAGTAAAAGGAATGTGTGTGTATGTGCATATGTGCATGTGTGTGATTCTCTGCGAAGATAATGCATTTCTTCATTCTATAAACATAAAACTGACATATTACTTTATAGCTTTTAAACTATGTCTAATAACGGTTCAAATATTACATATGTTTTCACATCTTTATTTCTTAAAGCTCAAACTGAACACTTTATATTTCTTCAATTGAAAACCTCAAGGGTTACAAAGGTGACAAAAATGTGTCTGGGAACAGTTTCAAGGATTTTAAACATAATTTAAAGTGTTCAAGACTGCCATTGCAAAGCACTAAACCAAGAACTAGAATAAATTACAGTGTAAGACTTCAAGTTTTTGCTTTGTCCTTTCTCAATGTTTTTTCGTCTATCCATCATTCTTTATTACACAGAAATGATACCAACATATGCAATGAAAAATTGAGTGGAAAGAACATAGAATAACATCCTTTTTCATTTTACCTCCGCACACTTCTGTTTTAACTGGGACTATTCTAATTTTTTATTCTCATATCATTTGTTACTACTTTATGCTCAATCCTCAACTCCAGTGCTGAAGTATTTCTGTTTAGCCAATGTGAAAAGACTGCTGAAGACAGCCTGACCTTCTTGTGATCAGAGCCTCAGATAAAGTTGGGCAACTGTGATGGAGGTGATGTCAGGACCCTTCCTGACACAAAACTTTCTTTGGCTTTGTTACATTAGACCTAACTAATGAAAACAGGGCCGAATAACAAAACAGAATTGCTTTTAAGGATTTTATAAAACTGTGTTTAATTTAAAATTGTTAAATCCCAAGGAAATATACTATTATTTGCTGTTCATATCAAATTTTTATTTAGCGCAACACTTGGTCATGTGCCATCTTATAGAAGCCATATCTGCATTTCAGCAAAGTATGCTCTTTGCTTTAAGTATCTAAACTTATTACCAAGTTATATAAGATTTGAAAGTTCTGTAAAAATACATGTGAAACCACTAAATTGTTCTGTCTTTTAAATCTCCTGAGACATGAAGTTCCATATCATCCTCCCAAAATAGGGTTTCCCTAGAATGTTTCATACTTGAGTTCAGTTTCTTATTCAGCATTGTACTTCTTCAGCTCAACCATTATTTTACCATGTTCTATATAGTTCCTTTGGTGTTGGCAGCCCATCGAAATCTACTCTAGTTACACTGGCTTCCTTACTCTTTACTCAGCATGACAGGTATCATCCCGTTTACATTTCCACAGGCAATGAATGAGGGCTTCTTTTTATGTACAACCACTCCAAAACTTGTTATTACTTGTCTGAATGATGATAGCCATTCAGAAAGGTGTGAGGTGGTATCTCACTGTAGTTTTAATTTGCATTTCCCTAATTGCTATTGAAGTTATGCATCTTTTCATATATCCGTTGGCCATTTGTATGACTTCTTAGGGAAAGTATTCTGAGACAAAAATCTCAGAGAGGCCCTGGCCAGTTGGCTCAGTAGTAGAGTGTCGGCCTGGCGTGCAGGAGTCTTGGGTTTGATTCTGGGCCAGAGCACACAGAAGAAGCACCCATCTGCTTCTCCACCCTTCCCCCTCTCCTTCCTCTCTATCTTTCTCTTCCCTTCCCACAGGAGAGGTTCCATTGGAGCAAGGTTGGCCCTGGTGCTGGGGATGGCTCTGTGGCCTCTATCTCAGGTGCTAGAATGGCTCTGGTTGCAACAGAGCAACACCCCAGATGGGCAGAACATCGCCCCTGGTGGGCATGCTGGGTAGATCCCGGTCCGGTGCACGCGGGAGTCTGTCTGACTACTTTCCCATTTCCAACTTCAGAAAAATACCAAAAAAAAAAAATCTCAGAGACACAGACAATAGTGTGGTACTTACCAGAGGAAAAAAGGGTGGAGGGAGTAAAGTAGGTCAAATAGCTGGTTATGGAAGGAGATTTGATTTTAGATTGTAAATACATAATGCAATATCCAGATAATATTATAGAACTGACACTTGAAACATATATAATTTCATTAACCCATCATCCCAGTAGAAATAAATAAAAATTTTTAAAGATTAAATTCCTGATAGTCACAACTGAAATACTAATTGGAATAGAAATTTCATGAGTTTAACATTTTATTGCAAAATTATCAGTCATTAGGGAAAATGCTAATTTATATAAATCATTTAAATAATGATGTTTAGATATTACTCTTATATTTTCTCTTTAAAAAACTTTCTCAAACTAATAAGCACAGTTGAACAGGTTACTTTTAATTTGGAAGGGGCCATGTTTTCTAACATTGGAGTTTTTGCTCACAGATCTTTTATTATTATTATTATTATTATTAATTTTAATGGGGTGACATTGATAAATCAGGGCACATATGTTCAGAGAAAACATCTCCAGATTATTGTGATATTTGATTATGTTGAATTCTCATCCTCCAAAATCAAATTATCTTTTGTCACCTTCTATCTGGTTTTTGTTGTGCTCCTCCCCTCCCCCCAATCCCCCTCCGTAACCACCACCCTTTTGTCCAAGTCTCTGAGTCTCATTTTTATGTTCCAACTATATATGGAATCATATAGTTCTTAGTTTTTTTTCTGATTTACTTATTTCACTCAGTATAATGTTATCAAGGTCCATCCATGTTGTTGTAAAAGATCCGATGTCATTTCTTGTGGTTGAGTAGTATTTCATAGTATATATGTACCATAGCTTTTTAATTCACTCGTCCACTGATGGACACTTGGGCTATTTCCAGATCTTCGCTATTGTGAACAATGTTGCCACAAATATGAGGGTGAATTTCTCATTTTGAACCAGTGTTATGGTGTTCTTGGGGCATATTTGTAAAAGTGAGATAGCTGGGTCAAAAGGCAGTTCGATTTTTAATTTTTTGAGGAATTTCCATACTGCTTTCTATAGTAGCTGCACCAGTCTGCATTCGCACCAGCAGTGCAGGAGGGTTCCCTTTTCTCCACATCCTCACTAGAACTTATCCTGTGTTGTTTTGTTGATGAGCACCATTCTGACTGGTGTGAGGTGATATTTCATTGTGGTTTTAATTTGCATTTCTCTAATGATTAGTGATGTTGAGCATTTTTTCATATGCCTATTGGCCATCTGTGTGTCCTCTTTGGAGAAATGTCTATTCATTTCTTTCACCCATTTTTTGATTGAATTATTTGTCTTCCTGGTGTTCAGTTTTACATGTTCTTTATAAATTTTAGTTATTAACCCCTTATCAGACATGTTGTCCAGTATGTTCTGCCATTGTGTAGTTTGTCTTTTTATTCTGTTCTTACTGTCTTTAGCTGGGCAAAGCTTTTTAGTTTGATATAGTCCCATTTGTTTATCCTGTCTTTTATTTCATTTGTCCATGGAGATAAATCAGCAAATAAATTGCTGCGAGAGATGTTGGAGAGCTACCTACCTATGTTTTCTTCTAAGATGCTATGGTTTCACAGCTTACATTTAAGTCTTTTATCCATTTTGAGTTTATTTTTGTGAATGGTGTAAGTTGGTAGTCTAGTTTCATTTTTTTACAGTTAGATGTCCAATTTTCCCAACACCATTTGTTAACGAGGCTGTCTTTACTCCATTGTATGCTCTTACCTCCTTTGTCAAATATCAGCTGTCAATAAAGCTGTGGGTTTATTTCTGGGTTCTCCGTTCTGTTCCATTGATCTACATGCTGTTCTTATGCCAGTACCAGGCTATTTGGAGTACAATGTCTTTGTAGTATAATTTGATATCAGAAAGTGTGATACCTACCACTTTATTCTTCCTTTTCAAGATTGCTGATGCCATTCAAGTTCTTTTTTTGGTTCCATATAAATTTTTGGAATATATTTCTATATCTTTGAAGTATGTTATTGGTATTTTGATTGGTATTGCATTGAAATTATGAATTGCTTTGGGTAATATAGACATTTTAATGATATTTATTCTTCCTAACCATTAACACGGTATATACTTCCACTCTTTTGTATCTTACTTGATTTCTTTTATCAATGTTTTATAATTTTCTGAGTACAAGTCTTTAATCTACTTGGTTAAATTTACTCCTACATACTTTATTTTTTGGTTGCAATAGTGAATGTGATTGTTTCCTTAATTTCTCTTTCTGACAGTTCATTGTTGGTGTATAAAAATTCCTCTGATTTCTGAGTATTAATTTTATATCCTGCCACCTTGCTGAATTTATTTATCAGGTCCAGTAGTGTTTTGACTGAGACTTTGGGGTTTCTATATAGTTTTACTTCTTCTTTTCCAATTGGATATCTTTTATTTCTTCTTCTTGTCTGATTGCTCTGGCTAGGACTTCCAGAACTATTTTGAAAAAGAGTGGTGAAAGAGGGCACTCCTGCCTGGTTCTGACCTTAAGGGAATTGCTTTTAATTTTTGCCCATTGAGTATGATGTCGGCTGTGGATTTGTCATAGATGGCTTTTATTATGTTGAGGTATGTTACCTGTATTCCCACTTTGCTGAGAGTTTTGATCATAAATGGTGCTGGATTTTTAAAATACTTTTTCTGCATCTATTGAAATTATCATGTGGTTTTTACCTTTTTTTTTGTTTATGTGATGAATCACATTGATTGATTTTCAAATATTGTATCATCCTTGTGCCTCCCCAGAATAAATCCCACTTGATCATGGTGTATGATTTTTTTCATATATTACTGGATCTGGTTTGGTAATATTTTGTTGAGAATTTTAGCACCTAAATTCATCAGGGATATTGGCCTATACTTTTCTTTCTTTGTGTTGTTTTTGCCTGGTTTTGGATTCAGAATTATGCTCGCCTCATAAAAGGAACTTGAAAGTCTTCCTTCTTGAATTTTTTGAAATAGCTTGAGAAGGATAGGAGGTAGTTCTTCTTTGGATATTTGGTAGAATTCATTTGTGAAGCCATTAGGTCCAGGACTTTTTTTTTGTTGTTGAAAGTTTTTTGATAACTGATTCTATCTCATTTGTTGCAATCTGTCTGTTTGGGTTTTCTGATTCTTCCAGATTAATTTTTGGAAGATTGTATATTTCAAGGAATTTGTCCATTTCATGTAGGTTGTCTAACTTTTTGGCATACAGTTCTTCATAGTATATATTTTCTTACAATATTTTGTATTTCTGTTGTGTCAGTTGTTACTTCTCCACTCCCATTTCTAATTTTATTTGAGTCCTCTCTCTTTTTTTCTTGGTGAGTCTCATTAAAGGTTCATCAATCTTGTTTAACCCTTCAAAGAACCAGCTCCTGGTTTCATTGATCCTCTGTATTGTTTCTTTAGCTTCTATGTCATTTGTTTCTGCTCTGATCTTTATTACTTCCTTCCTTCTGCTACCTCTGGGCTTACTTGCTATTCTTTTTTCAGTTCTTTTAGATACAGGGTCAAGTTGTTTATTTGAGCTTTTTCTAGCTTCTTAAGGTATGCCTGTAATGCTATGAACTTGCTCTCAGGACTGCTTTTGCTGTGTCCCATAGATTTTGAGTTGATGTATGTTCATTATCATTCATTTCTAGGAATTTTTTTATTTCTTCTTTAATCTCATTGTTAACCCATTCATTATTTAGTAACATGCTATTTACTTTACAAGTGTTTGAGTATTTTTTCAGTTTTTCTGTTGTGGTTGATTTCTAATTTTATGCCATTATGATCAGAGAAAATGCTTAATATGATTTGAATCTTCTTAAATTTTTTGAGACTGCTCTTGTGCCCTAACGTGTGTTCTATCCAAAGAATGTACCATGAGCACTTGAAAAGAATGTATATTCTGCTGCTTTAGAGTGAAAAGTTCTGAAGATATCTATTAAATCCAGTTGATCTATGTGTCCTTAAGTCTGCTGTTCTTTGTTAATGTTCTTCCTTGAGGATCTATCTAGAGATGTTAGTTGAGTATTGAAATACCCTACCATTATAGTATTGCTGTTGATCTCGCCCTTTATATCTATCAAAGTCTGCTTTATATATTTAGGTGCTCCTGTATTAGCTGCATATATTTTTATAATGGTTATATCTTCCTGTTGGATTACTCCCCTTATCATTATGTAGTGACCTTCTTTATCTCTTACCATAGCCTTTATTTTAAAGTACATTTGGTGTGATATAAGTATTGCTACCCTAGCTTTTTTTACATTTCCATTTGCATGTAATATTTTTTTTCATCCTTTTACCTTCCGTCTATATGCATCTTTTGTTTTAAGGTGTGTCTCTTGTAGACAGCATATGTACAGGTCCTGTTTTCTTACCCATGCAGCTACCCTATGTTTTTTGATTGGATCATTTAATCGAATCATTTGATATGATCATTTAAGGTTATTATTGATATGTAGTTGTTTATTGCCATTTTATTCTTTAAATTCCTATTCTTCTTTTTCTATAGTCTTTTCCCTTTTGATCTGTTTACAACAAGCCCCTTAGCATTTCTTGAAGCGTTGGTTTGGTTGCAGTGAATTCCTTGAGGTTTTTTTTTTCTTTTTCTGGGAAGCCTTTTATTTGTCCTTCAATTTTAAATGATAGCCTTACTGGATAAATTAGTCTTTGTTGTAGGCTCTTGTTCTGCATTACTTTAAATATTTCTTGCATTCCCTTCTGGCCTCAAGTGTTTTTATTGAGAAGTTGGATGTCATCCTTATGGGAGCTTTTTGTAGGTGATAGCCTTTTTTCCTCTAACTGTTTTTAATATTTTCTCTTTATCACTTAGCGTTGGTATTTTAATTATGATGTGTCTTGGTGTAGATTTCTTTGAGTTCCTCTTTAATGGAGTTCTCTGTGCTTCCTGAACTTTTGAGAATTTTTCCTGCATTAATTTAGGAAAGTTTTCAGCTATGATATGATTGAACAAAGTCTCTATCCCTCGTTCTTTCTCTTCTTCTTCAGGAATCCCTATGATGCGAATATTATTTCTCTTCATGTTGTCACAGAGCTCTCTTAGAATTTCCTCAATCTTTTTGAGTTTCTTTTTTTTTCTACTCTGCTTCTGTGCATTCATTTATCTTATCCTCTAACTCACTGATTCAATCCTCAGCTTCATCCATCCTGCTTTATATTCCTTCTATTGTGGTCTTCATTTCAGATATTATATTTGTCATATCTGACTGAATCTTTTTTATTATTTCTATGTTCTTTTTTATATTTGCTATGTCTTTATTTAGGTGTTTGTAATGACCATCTATTTTTGTTCTAAGATCTTTGAGCATCCTAACAATAGTTATTTGAAACTCTGCATCCAGTAATTTGGTTATATCTGACTCATTCAGGTCCTTTTCTGGTGATTTCTCTTGATTCATTTGTGTTGTGTTTCTCTGCCTTCCCATTTTGTCTGTGTATAAGAAGGTTTTGGCCACTGGAGTCCAATGGGTGTGGCCTCTGTGTTCCCTAGGTGTGGTCTGTCTGCAGGCCCACCATGCACTCTGCTGCTTCTGCCTAGGGCATTCAGGTATGGGCATTGCCAGTGCCAGCCCCTAGGTCTATTGCTGCATTTTCCACCTCTTCTCCAAAGGAGGGTCTGTGATCACGTGCCTGGGTCTACAAACCTCGGCAGCCTTGGCCTTCTCCCCACCTCTGCGGGTGACTTTATATGCAGTGCCCAGGCCACAAGCCTTGGCACTGCAGGCAGGGGTGAGCATCTTTGCTCAGCTGTGAGTCTCTGCCTGTTTCTGGGCTTTTGCCCTGCTCCTGTGGGAGGAGCCTACTATGGTTGGCTGAAAGCCTCGGTTCCACAGGCTGTGCAAGGCTGTGCACCCATGCCCTTGATCAGTGGTTGGTCTTCGACCTTTCCGGGGCTCCTTCCCTTCCCCTGCAGGCCGGATTATAGGTAGCCCGCAGCTGGGCCTGGCCACTTTTGCATGAACTTTCCACCCTTGCTGG
Organism: Saccopteryx bilineata; assembly: GCF_036850765.1. Lineage (NCBI taxonomy): Eukaryota > Metazoa > Chordata > Mammalia > Chiroptera > Emballonuridae > Saccopteryx > Saccopteryx bilineata. The sequence goes on from NC_089490.1 coordinate 288,237,820, forward strand.
GCAAAACTGAGCTCACACCTGAGCCTCAGTTGTGGCTGGCCAGCTTCTGCTCTTGCCGATGGGACCACGCTTCCATTTCCCACCATTGCCCGCCCTCCAGCGAGCACTCAGCCATGTGGGTGGGGGCACTGCAGCTCAGACCCTAACACTCCATACTGTAGTCCCAAAAGCTCCCTCCTTCTAAGTGACTCTGCTCTGAGTGCCGTGGGAGAGCTTGTTTGGCTGGTGTCCTGCTTGCTTTCCTTTGCTAGTATTGCTGTTTCCAGGGGAAAAATTTGCTTCAGATTTGGCGAATGACTCAATCCAGTGGTTAGGGTGGCTGTCCCTCAAAGTGTTTCTTCCTGTGCCTCCTAGATTACACTCTCTTCCTGCTGCTCTGGTCCTCTCCTCTCTCCGGACCCATGAGCCCTGGGTGTGTGGTTGTGAGAGTGGTTTTCTGTGTGGTCCTTTTAAGAAAAATTCTAGGTCTGAGAAATCTGTCTCTTTCTCACAAACAGTATCCTGACTTGTTTCGCAGCTAAATACTGTCCATACGCCTCTTCTAGGCTCTGGGACTGCAGGCTGGGACTTTGTTCCTGTGGCTCAGGAACCTCCACTCTCTGCTAAATTCACTTCCTGCCACATGAGTCTTTCTGGGCTGCCGTTCACTCCAGGAAGCTGGCCAGCTGTCTCTGCATTTCTGCTTTTTCTACAGGTCTCAGTGTGGATTCTTCGCTGTTCCTTGGTTAAAGAGTCCTCTTAGTTTAGTCCAAAGTTGGTTTTTCCAGATGATGGTTCTTAAAATTCAGTTGTAATCCACTCTGGTTCTGGGAGGTGGAAGTTGGTACATCCGCCTACTCCATTGCTGTCTTGCTGCTCTCACAGATCTTTTTATTGTTATCTATAAAATTATAAAATGAAATAGTAAGATAGTTAAGATAATGCCCTGAGAGTTAGGATACCTGGCTCTGCTGGAAAAAATCTCAATGGTCCTAAATTTATTTAATTTCACATCTATAAAAACATTTTTTTAAAAAATCTTTGTGTGTATAGTGGTCAGGTTCTCTCATGAGGCATCAACAAATATGGTAAAATTAACTTGACTTACAATACATATTTGAAATTCAAAGTGACAGATGTGCTGACATTTTGAAGTCATTTCAAACATAAAATATGTCATACTAAAATGACTGTCTTTCTGCCCTATATAGCTCTTCCTTGTGATCTCCTAATATCTGCCAATGATTTTTTCTTTGTCATTCTCATTCTAAATTCTGATAATGTTCTATACTCAGTTGTTCAGCCCTATTGATTCTTATTCACTAGTATTGCTCAAAATTTTGTGTTCTTTACTTACTTTGAAAACTCTGCTACAATCCATTTTAATGACAAGTATACATTGCTACAGGTTAAAATGTCTAATAAGGTATTTAAATTTTTATTTTCTTGGCCATCTTGATAACCTAATAAACCCTTAACCTGGTAATTAAAATTTTTTGACAAGAAAATCTTTTCTAAACTGCTCCATGAAATGATTATAATAATTAATAATAATTAACTATGTGCCAGGTATTATTTCAATCAACTTAATTTTATAATTTGTTTTAATTTAGTTGTCATAACACTGTCTTTAGTAGTCCCTTCTTATCATTCTGATGTTATCTTTTGTAAGAATCCAAATTACATGTCTTGTGTCCCTTTTTCTTTGAAATTAAATGTATGTCATATCACCAAAATGTCAAGTGCAGAGTCAGCCATAAGAGCTCTTCAATAAAAACGTTTCACTGGAGCCCTGGCCAGTTGGCTCAGTGGTAGAGCATAGACCTGGCTTGCAGGAGTCCTGGGTTCAATTCCTGGCCAGGGCACCCAGGAGAAGTGCCCTTCTGCTTCTCCACCCCTCCCACTCTCCTTCCTCTCTGTCTCTCTCTTCCCCTCCCACAGCAGAGGCTCCATTGGAGCAAAGTTGGCTTGGGCGCTGAGGATGGCTCTATGGCCTCTGCCTCAGGCACTAAAATGGCTCTGGTTGCAACAGAGCAATGGCCCAGATGGGCGGAGCATCGCCCCCTGGTGGGCATGCCGGGTGGATCCCGGTCAGGTGCATGCAGGAGTCTGTCTGACTGCCTCCCCGTTTCCAACTTCAGAAAAATACAAAAAATTAACTAGAAAGAAAATTTTTAATTCTTTTAAAATTTTAAAAAAATCACCTGACCTGTGGTGGCACAGTGGGATAAAGCATTGACCTGGAAGTGCTGAGGTTGCTGGTTCAAAACCCTGAGCTTGCCTGGTCAAAGCACATATGGGAGTTGATGCTTCCAGTTCCTCCCCCCTTCTCTCCCTCTCTGTCTCTCCCTATCCTCTCTAAAATGAATAAAATTTCAAAACAAACAAACAAAAAAACATTTGACTGCATAAACTCACACGTATTCAAATTGGTTATAAAATATACACAAAATGTGTTTGACCATAAAATGTACTACATTTCTTATTGTAAACAGAAAATAAAAAACTAGATAATGTATATATATAAAAACCTCAATATACATTACAGAATTCAGCACTGTTCTCTACCTGGATTTACTATGAACATTATTTTCTAACACTGGGTTGATTTAGGACCCATAACATCAACTTGTTATTTTGTGGAATAAAAAATTATCACATCTAGATAGTAACTGTCACGATAAATTTAAACTAAATGTTTTTCCAGATAGACCATGGAGTTTTTCTGAGAAACCCAATATGTTACTCTCTTGGGAATGGTTAATTAAAAATCATAAATAAAGTTTCTTATTTAATATGTTAATTTTTTACATATTGATATGAATAAACATAAAAAGAAAACATGCTTCATTCAAAAGAACAATCATGAGAAATTTAAAATAGCTATTTGCATATCTTAAAATAATATTCAAAATTTATAAAATATAAAAGTCTTGAATTTTTTACTTATTTACTTTAAATATGAGGAAAACAATAACTAAAAGATTAAGTGATATGCTCAAATTCACCAACATAAATTGAAGTAAGCTGAGAAATTCTAACTTAGAAATGTAATTCTGTATCCCAGTATTATATCACATTGCTTTTCAAATTTTAAAATATTTATGTTTTCAAATAATATTTTTTTATTTTATTTAACCATAGATCAGAATAATTTTAAAATATAAATAGTGATGGAGCTTAGTAAAAACTAATTAGATACACTATTGATACATTTCAGAGCAACAATATATAGTTGAAATTGAATCATCACTAAAATTTTTAAATAATAACTTATTTAAAACTAAATATTGAAATTGAAACCATCATTTGTAGTAGCTATTGAATATTTTTAAATCCCCCACATTAAGGATACGATGAAAATGTTATTTCTAAATTGTAATTTAAACACACTAGATATTATTTATAAAAATGTTATTTTATATATTTATATACTTCATATTTTCTGCATTTTAGAATTTTACTTTGTGCTTACTAATAATTAAGACCTAAAGAAAATGACTAGACTTTTTATTTAAATCAACTTATTTAGAAATGGTACTCCTTTCTTGTTTATATTATGATCTTCACATTTATATGTGTCATGTTTTTCAAATGTCAAAAAAAACACCAATCAGTGGATTTATTTTGTTCAGTTTACCCTCCATATTTCATCATGGCTCTCTCTTTCAACCTCTATGTCACTCCTAAAGGAGGTTGTAATATGACCTATGAAGTTAATAATGGCTCTAAGGGTTTCATTTCAAATCTTTTAAAATTTACATTTTTAAGATAATATATTGTGATTTAGTACAGTTGGTTTTTTAAATTTCTACATTGTTTTAAAAGTAGATTTCTTAATACCTCTTTGGCTTTAGACATGAGAAACACCAGAGTTTAAGAAGTCACAGATCAATTTTCTCAAAGAAATGAAACGATTGAAAATGTGGCTGTACTTGAAGGCAGACATATCATGAAAGCAGGCTTCTGGAAGTTATTTTTTAATGACTCTAGAGGACTGCAGATAAGAAGAGGAAGAAGGCAGTGGGTGTACCCAATGATGATTCAAAGAAATCTGAAGAATACCTAGCCTTTGATAATTACAGTCAACAGAGTTAGAATGGTAAGAGGGGCTGCTAAGGATTTCTTTGAAAGAAAGTTGATTATGAAATTATTTTTGTCAATGTATATGCTTGTATCTCTTGTTTATTAAATTCAAATCATGAATTAGATACCTCTCTGTGCATTTTCATCATTCTCAAATACAGTTATCCCTTCTGATAGGCTGAATCAAACAGAAATACTGATAATTGACAATTTTTGACAATTTTTATGGTTCAATCTACATTAATAATCCAGGTCATGTTTCTATTCGATACATCTATTATTATATGAAAATCCATCTTGATTTTCTCTATTTAGCTCCTTATTACTTATAATAGATTATTATATTCTTTTGGCAAAAAAAACCCCTCAAAACTAGTTGATCAATCTGAAGATATTTTAACTGAAAAATAATATGACATTTTTAGCAGAAACAGAAAAGGCATCTTGTAACATATTGTAGTAATAATGAACAAAAAATCAATTGAATCAGATAAGGTAGTGCTAAAATATGAATTAACTGAGACTGTCAAAATGTTTCTATTTCATTACCAATGCATGAGTGTGTTCTGTAACATCAGCAACAGTATGGGTTTAACATTCATATTCAGTTGACTTGCATAATCATTTTTTTAAATTGTACTACTTACTGCTGTTTGGTTTCTTTCTTTCTTTTTTTTTTTTTTTACAGAGACAGAGAGAGTCAGAGAGAGGGATAGATAGGGACAGACAGACAGGAACAGAGAGATGAGAAGCATCAATCATCAGTTTTTCGTTACAACACCTTAGTTTTTCATTGATTGCTTTCTCATATGTGCCTTGACCTCGGGCCTTCAGCAGACCGAGTAACCCCTTGTTCAAGCCAGCGACCTTGGTTCCAAGTTGGCAAGCTTTGCTCAAACCAGATGAGCCCGTGCTCAAGCTGGAGAGCTCAGAGTCTTGAACCTGGGCCCTCCACATCCCAGTCCAACGCTCTCTCCACTGCGCCACCGCCTGGTCAGGCCTTCTGGTTTTTATTTTCCTTCTACTCATTTGGCAAATGTCCTGTCCTCTTTCCTTTTAAAAATGTCTAGGCCTTTCATATATTTTTTTCTTTGCTCCTAGTAAAATTTATTTCATTATAAATGTTAGGTTGATATTGTTAGTAAAATAGATTTCTAATTTTTCCTCCTTATGCGCATCAAATCTAAGACTCTTCAAATTGTGATAGCACCAGTTACACCAAAAGAGATAATTCAGGCTTAATTAACTTTTGTTCATTAAAAATGACCTTGTTGCAGTGAAACGGTCATTAACAGTCTTGGTTTTCTCAAAGATACATTTAGAAAAATATTTAAAAAGGAAGGGATCTTAGGATACTCTTTTAGTCTTAAGACTTAGATAATATTAGATTCTGATGGTGCTATTAATATAATCATCTTAAGTAAGATAATCCATTTGTCTTACGATGCAAATGACTGCTTTTCTCCAATGAGCACTGTAGTATCAGTAAAAATTCATTGTCCTGTGATGTCAGTGTCAGTACTCCTTTTTGTGACAAATATGAACATTCATAGGACGTGTAAAGAACACAAATGTCCAGTATATACAATGATATACTGAATTTCACTATATTGAATTACAGTGCATTCTCCTTTTGAAAGAAAAAGAATTTTGAAATATGGTGATGAGGGGAGAGTAGACTTTACTGAACACACAAGGCAGAATATAGATAATATGCTTTTAGAAGTATACACTTTAAACTTATATAATGTTACTGAACAATTTTACTCTAATAAATTTAATAATATATTTGTAATTAAATATATAAATTTATATATTCTATTTTATAATATATAATTATAACATATAATTATATAAAATATAATATGTAAATATATATTGTATAAAAATATATGTATATATAAATACACATATATTTAATTATATATATATATAAGTTAATTATGGATGCTTATATTTAATCCTCTTTGCTCATTTTTGTTTCCGTAGGTTAAACACATGAGTATTTTCAGTTTTATTCTTTCTTTATATTGTAGTTTTACCAGAGGAAGCATGACTACAGCAAGGTTTGGCAAAAAATTTTCCAAAATACTTTAATTCAGCACCACTAACAGCTTTGTTAATCTAGGAGAGTTTAGTTTACAAAAATAATATGTATTCCTATAGCCTCCCTTTCAATGTTTACGTAGATTTATGTCCTAAAGGCAGTCTTATATATACATTTCATTTAAAATCTCACAGTTTTTTTTACTATTACTTTACATTTCTAAACAATCCTCTTCAACCAATTTTGCTTTCTGCTGTTTTTACCAGTTTTCTCTATATTCTTCATACATATGTAAAATAAAGGTAACAGACCTGTGAATGAACTCTCTCAGTCACAATGTGGGGATACAATGTTAATAATAAATATTAGAATAAAATACTGGTTTATATTAAGTGAAAGAAAAGAATATATTTTTATCATTAAAAGGTTCTACATCATATTTAGACATAAAAGGATTTATTTTTGAACTTAGACTTTCTGAGATAATATTTACTAGTTTAAATTAGAAGTATTTATATAAAAGGTAAAATATATATGTTTAGCAGTAATATAAGCTTGCGTTTAAACTTAAAGCTTCCATTTGCTGATGTGGGTGAATAAAGTCATGGGGAACACGATCTTGCTTAAAGGAGGCACTTCTCACCACAGTAGAATGCATATAACGCTGTGGAACTGCCTGGTCTCACTAACAATTATACTGACGTTTTTGGTCACCTTGGGTAAATCATTCCACCTCTTTGGTCCTCAGTTTCTTCTTCATGAAATAAAGGAATAAAACTAGAATCAAAGTTTCCAAACCTTAATGCATACCAAAAATGCTCTGGGAGTTTTTTTGAACTATCTTTGCCCTACTCTAATGACCAGAATTTGTCTGGGGAGGGTTTGCACATCAGTATATTTTAAAGTCCCCGGAAGGTTTATAAAACTGGATTGAATGATCTTTAATGTTTTTCTGTAGTTCAAAGAAGTATAAAAAAAGACTAATAAACTATGTGTTGATAGGATACAGCCTTTAGAAACTAGTGAACTTAAAATACATCTTTGAAAACTTGAAATGCCTATGCTATTTTTTTTAAAAGAGATAATTCCTATTCATTTCTTACTAATATGCACCACTGCCTGTGAGCATCAGCATGTGTTTCTACAAATAGCATCTGCCTGCAGTTTTTAATGACGGAGGCATCCCACTCTTGCCGCACATCAAAAACACACACCCTGTGGGTAACCAGTGTACAGTCTGCCTCTTATGAAAAGTAATAGCAATCTGCTAAAGCAGTACAGTGGGTGCTACAGACCATAAGCTTATTGCTCCAATTATTCTTCCCTCCTTCAAAGGGGACAGGGAATATGAAATCTAGTTTAAGTTTCCGTTTTAAAGACATTCTCTGCCAAACAGAGGTATATGTTTTAGAAGATGAAACCAAAAATTTTAAGGTATCTACCTCTTTCAACCAAGGCTGCCTTTTGCTATCTCATGTTGGAACCAGAATAATGTTATATCAACCATATATCCATAGCCGTAATAAATCTCATGACAAAGGGCAGAGTAATGATTTTCAAATACTAGTTTAGTTTGTTCCATTAGTTTATCAGTTTATATATACCAGGAGCTGAATATCTGGGTGTGCAATGCAAAGCACTAAAGATACAATAGTAAGAAAAAAATTAATATGACTTATTCTTTCACTGCATACAAAGTCCAGTGGAGCAGGAATGACACGAATCAAACAATTGCACAAACACATATGTAAATAAGTATTGTTATAGCATAATTAAAGGAAAACACTAGGTGCCATAAGTTATATGACATAATACTGAAATTTAAGAAATCTTCACAGAAGTAATCAACTGAGAAATATGTATAACCATATCTAGTAAAAAATGCTGTGGCGAAAGAGACTAATATTTTAAGCAAATAAAAGAGTACAATGGGCCTTTCATTTTTGCAAGTTCCTCATCATGAATTGAACTAACTGAGGATGGAAAATATTTTTTAGTATAAAGTATTTTATAAAAACAATTATGTTTTTGCTGATGTGTACTACGTAGATTGTTGCATCTGAACAGAATATGTACAGACTCTACTGGTCATTATTCCCTATTCAATACAGAGTAACAATTATTTTCATAACATTTACATTTTATTAGGTATTATAAGTAATCTAGAGATTTAAAGTATACAGGTGGACATGCATTGGTTATACACAAATACTACTCCATTTTATATAAGGAAGTTGAGTATCCTGAGCCTTGTTAGATTTTGGCATCCACAGTGAATCCTGGAGCTAATCATCCCCGCAGATACTGAAGGATGATTGTATGTTATATAATAACAAAGATCATGCTACTATAAAGAATTTAACAGAGATAAGAAAGATGAAGGAGAATGGCATTGATTAGAACTGTAAAGAGAAGTAGGGTCAAGGTCAGAGGTAGGGTCTGAGGTAGTCAAGGTCTGAAATGTTGAATTTTTACTTAAGAATAATAGGAAGCTGGTGATTGCTTTTGAGCAGTCATATGTGAAATATTTATATTTTCATTTAAAATATCATTTTGGATTTATTAAAGATACTGGACTAAGACAAGAGTTGATTTAGAATTTATTCATTTAAGAGACAATTTAGCCTATTCTAGTTTGATACTGTAGAAACAAGTGCATCGGAGAAAGATTTTGAAGATAAAAGTCAGCATACTCAGTGAAAATTTACTTGTAAAGCTTGGGGGAAAGGGAGATTTAAGGCTCACTCCTACAATTCAGTCTTAAACATTGGGTGTCTCATATACTCTTAGAAGATGGTTCTTTTGACTTTCTTTTTTCATTCTCTTGCCTAATTATTTTAGGTTGCTCTATTACTTGTCCATGAAACTGTATTCAGCTATTTTATTACTGCAAGATATTTTCTCATCTGCATATTAGAAATGAAATAGAATGACGTTTAAGCAAAATCAATGTAATCTATATCAAAATACCAAATATAATCACTAAAACCATTTCAAAATAAACAAGTCACTATAAACTGAAAATTATTGCTAATATTCTAAAAGTAATCACAAATTCAATTAGATCAATATCATTAAAATGATAAAAATGATCACTTTGTATAATTCATTTGATTCTTCTTATATTGAATTAAAGTAATTTTTAATTGGATTGAAATAAGTTATTTGTGTAAAGTACTCTGTATTCAAGCTGTTTTAGTTGTATTGAAGCTATTTTTGAGGAAAAAAATTCATCTTCAATTTTAGTTCAAAATAGCAACATTATTTTCCAGTTTATGATACTCACCACTTGTGAAAATCATTACATATTTGTTTCCTCATTTGCATCAATTTTTAAAAAATATATGAATATTTAGATCCATGAGAAAAACTACTGGTTACTAATTTAGGTAGTTATCTGCATTAGTCATTTTTTCCAAAAATCTTTCTCTTCATTAATTTTTAGAGCTAAAATAATTTACTTAATAATAATTCAAAGTTAATGATATTACTATATTACGATATAATAATTGGTAAATTATAGTCATGTTAATGATTTTGCTAAAGTTCATTGTTAATCTGATGGTGCAGCAATACACAGAAATCATTTGATAACCAAAATTAATGAACTATCTTGACACCAAATATATTTTGCAAGTTTTATTAAGTTCTTAATATATGTCATGATCTGTGCTGGAATTGGAGATACATTAATTTCATTCTGAAGGACTTTAATTTAAACATATGTAAAAATTTAAACATTTTTCATTTTATTGCATGGCTTCTATGTTTTAATCCAAAATTTTAGGATTGTTTTGTTTAATTCTGTATAGAAATATAGAATTGTATTATGTTTTTCTGACTGTTACTCTTTTATTTATGACAATATTATATATTTTTTAATTTATTTTAAAGAGAAGAAAGAGAGAGACAGAAGGTGGGGAGGAGCAGGAAGCATCAACTCCCATTTGTGCCTTGACCAGGCAAGCCCAGGGTTCCAAACATATGCCCTCAGTGTTCCAGCTCAATGCTTTATCCACTACACCAACACAGGTCATGCCTATGACAATGTTAAAGCAATAAATACTCATTTGAGAAAAGTGACCTAGATTTTCTTTTAATTCTAAAGAATTCTCTAAGTTTAGCAGTATAAAATAAAAGCTTTGCCGTTAAATTAAAAACCTAAAGGATGACACTGAAATCTAATAGAGCTGTGATACTAGTTTCATAACTTGGTAAATGTCCTCATTCTTCTTACTTTTATTTTCATTTTAAATTAATCATTAAACCGAAGCTAACATTTTAAAGTGCTTGTATATGCTAGGCTACAAATTACAGTCTTAAAGAGTACATTGTCTCATTACTGAAAATCTTGCAGTATAGCAAACACTGCTTTTATGCAGAAGAGTAATCACACTTAATACACTTTTTTTTGAGGATCTGACAACAGTTAGGTCTAATGTTGATTCATTCACACCAGATTTGTTGATTTTAGTGAGAGAGGAAGGTGCCTGAGTGGGGAGGAGAGAGAGTCAGAAACAATGAGCTGTTCCCCTATGTGCCCTGACAGGGAATTGAAACAACTTTTATGCACGTCTGACACTCTTCACAGTTAACCTGCCAGGACGAGGAGGAATCAAACTTAAAATGAACACACTTCATAGGGGACAGAGGCAGAAATTTAACTCATGGTAAACTGAGAGCCCATTATCTAAACACTACAACAGGATATTACTATAAGGTATTTATTTCAGAGGGTTCTTTTGCGCTCCAAAAATGATTGGGAAATAAGGCAGGTATGACTCAATTGGGGGTCAAAACGTATTAATATTCAATCACTTCTATTAGAAAAACAATAAGGATGTCCCTGAGACTAACACTTTCTAAACTAAAAAAAAGCAATCATATTTGCTATCTATTAATCTAAGATTAAAATGCCAAATCCAAGGTTCTCAAACTTGTTTCTGGTACCATCTGACTGAAGAGATCCACAGGCATAAAACACTCTCCTCAGCCAATTCTGCATCGTAGGGGTTACTGAGTGAGTAAAGATGCGCTGTAAACACTACACCAGTACACACTATGGCTTTCCCCCTCCCGATCACTATCCATCCCTGACAAATAACATGTAAGGCTGCATATGTGGAGACCCGGTACACATTGTAGGGCACAGACTTCTTAAATGGATAATTATTTGAGTGACAATATTAAATTTGTACTTGACAGTCATTTTAGAGTAAAATAAAATAAAAATAAGTAGGAGTGTCACTTTAAGAAAAAGATTTTACCTATAATTTATAGAGTACATGTGATGCATGTGTGTTTCTAAAGTTTTTTTTGAAATCCATTTGATATTCACAGTTCTGTTTGTAGTATTTTCAGGTCAAGTCTTGGAGATAATTTCTTAAAATTAAAATTGTGTCTTTTCTTTTGCATTTTAGCTGTGACACTCTAGCTATAAATTTTTCAAGGTACTTTGGTCTTTTCAAATGAACAAGAGAAAAAATAAAAAGTATATAAATCCAATGATTAGTATTTGAGACACCTTCTCTTTAAAGTGTAATGAATCTACAGTTTACTTCTCATATTTTATTCTTACATTTTCAGTGTGGCCTGCAGATTATATTTTAGCACCTATTCTACATGAATCTAAACAAAAACAAAAACAAAAAAAAGGTTTATACTGATTCTTCAAACCAGCTACTTTTACTGACCACAATTTCTTATTTATTCCTGATGTTTCAGTCATCCACCCTTGACCACTGATAGTGATACTTCCATTCCCACTGGCATCGTAAGTAGTTGGCTGAAGTTTCAATGAAAACTTAATTACTCTTTCAATTTTCATCCTTTCCCCATTCACTTTTCCACTGAATTAATTGTTGCTATAAGATTAATATGCCCATTGTTTTAAATATTTTCATAGTAATGCAAGCACATAAAATATTAGATAATTCAGAAGAACTTATAATAAAAGACAGTTGACTGATCCTCCATGTCTTGTTTCTAGTCCAATTTTTTAACTCAGCAATATTTATTCAGATATAGCTGCTTATTTGAAAATTAGTCACTTAAATAATCTTTTCTAAATTATTAATTAAACATATTCTCTCTTGAGACTCGTCTAGGAAAGATGAGGATTAGTTTACTGATATAAAGCTTCATCTCTTTCCCTCCACTCAATTAAAATGATTATTTAAATAATTTTATTAAGTACCATTAACATTTAAACTACACATAGAATTTGAAGAAGAATTTGACTTGTGCCTTCAGTTTTAACAACTGCTTGCTTTCTCTTTCTTTGCAGTCTCTTCCTATTTAATGTTGAAATACCTACTTTTATTCCTTTTCGTCAATACTGGTTTCCATATTCATTCTGTTTTACAGAACACTGTAAAATATCCTTTTTACTGAGGTTTTATTTTATATTTTTGTTATTGTAAGATTACTGTTTTGATATAAATTTATTGGTAATTTGGAAAAGAGCAGAGCGAATGCTTGAACTCAGCTATTTTGGAAGGTAAACAATTATACAAAATTTTCTAATGTACTTTATGTTTGCAAAACAATCTGCAAGCCCCTGGTTTTCCATGGAGTTTTCAAAATCAGGCTTCCAAGAAAGTCGACTCTGAGATGTGGACTACCATGCATTCAACTTATTAGGACATACTTTAGGATAAACACCTGTGGGAGAGGGGAAGTAAGCAGGAATGGGCAGACTGTGATGTACCTATAGCAGCTAAGTCAACACATTGGTGTTATTCTTAATTGTGGTACAGGGGTCAAGCATTTATAGTCAAAGCAACCAGTCCTTGAAAGAAAGCTGTCCCTAGGAAGGAGATTGATGGATGAATGCTGCCTGCCACCAATCCCTCCAAGTTAATGGAGACTTAAGACTATTCTTTTTTTTTTCTTGTGGAAGAGACAGAGAGAGTCAGAGAGAGGGACAGATAGGGACAGATAGGGAGAGACAGACAGGAAGGGAGAGAGATGAGAAACATCAATTCTTCATTGCAGTTCCTTAGTTGTTCATTGATTGATTTCTCATATGAGCCTTGACCAGGGGCCTATAGCAGACCGAGTGACCCCTTGCTCGAGCCAGCAACCTTGGGCTCAAGATGGTGAGCTTTGCTCAAACGAGATGAGCTTGCACTCAAGCTGGCGACCTTGGGGTCTCAAACCTGGATTCTCCACATCCCAATCCAATACTCTATCCACTGCACCACCTCCCAGTCAGGCTTAATTCTCATTCTTGTGGGTGAGTCTGGGCTACTTGGCACAATACCAACTACAACCACAAAATCCAAAATTTTGGCCTGGAATTTAAAACTGTGCCCTGTCTATCATTAGTAAACTTATATACTTTTATTTCCCACAACTACACAGTATAAATCCAAGTACTCTTCTAAATCTCAGTACATCCATTGTTTTATAATCTCTTTCTTCCATTGACATATGAGATAAACTTGGATAATCACTTTATATATGAAGCTATTTCTGTTCAGACAGTCTGAAATGACCTTTCCTGCCTATGAATTCAGTAAGAATTTTTTTTTCTTTTTGTATTTTTCTAAAGTGAGAAGCGGGGGAGAAGCAGACAGCTTGACTCCTGTATGTGCCTCATTGGGATCCACCTGGCATGCCTACCAGGGGTCCAAGCTCGGCCCCTCTGAGGCATTGCTCTGCTGCAACTAGAGCCATTCTAGAGCCTAAGATGGGGGCCATGGAGCCATCCTTAGTGCCCGGGCCAACTTTGCTCCAATAGAGCCTTGGCTGCAGGAGGGGAGGAGAGAGATAAAGAGAAAGGAGAGGGGGAAGGGTGGAGAATCAGATGGGTACTTCTACTTTGTGCCCTGGCTGGGAATCGAACCTGGGACTCCTGCTGGGCCAACGCTCTACTGCTGAGTGAACCAGCCAGCAGTTAGAATATTTTAACATAGCCAACTGTACTTATGGCATTTCCCTGTATTATAGTCATTAAAATATGAATCTTATCTCATTATTAGAACTGAATTAATTTGCTCTGTAATAGTTATTTGCATTGTTGTTAAATAGTTATTAGTATGAGGAAATATTGGAAGGAGTGTAAAATATTGAACTATATAGACAACCATACAAACAAAAAAATCACATTTGAAGTGGGACTTCAAGTCTTAGTAAGCATGACTTTCTTTATCTGCTGGGAATCTCAAGTTACATAAAGACTTGCTGCTTATAGTTTACTGGTTATAAAGCTCAGATTACTTTTTTCAATATTTAATTGTTCTGTGACCTTAGATGTGTTACTTACATTTCTGAATATTAGTTTCCAAGACCACAAACATTATATTTGTAAGTATAGAAGAGGATTAAGTAAGATAATCTTCTTAGAACTATAAAAATCTATTTTAAGTTAATTACAACTTTACATTAATCACACAAAAAACTCCCTGATTTTACTTCTCTCTTTTTTACATATTTTATATTACCAATGTCAGGACTTACATCGTTTTATATTGTATACATATTAACATAATTTTGTAGTTATAGCTATTTTTAATACTTTTGTGGTTTATACTACAATTAAAATCACTATTACATTATCACAAAGTCTATATTTGTTTTTATATTTACTTTTATATGAGTTTTTATATACTAATGTGTTTAGTTCATAAGTCTCTTAGGCTTTCTTCATTGTTTTTTATTCCCCTTTTTTTTTGCTCCTTTGACTGGATAACAACCTTTCTTTCTGTTCACTGACACTTCTGCTTAATTATGTCTGATGTTGAATTCCTCTAGTGATTTTTTCAGTTTAGTTATTATTTTCTTCAGTTTTAGGGTTTATTTAGATCTTTTGTTATAGTTAACATTTCTGTTGATTTTCTGATTCTGTTCATATATTGCTTTTCGAATTTTTACTTGTTTTTTTGTGCTCTCTTATAATTCACTGTTTCCTTAAGATAATTATTTACAGATCTCTGTTTTTTAGTGTTAGTTACTGGAGACTTATTTAGATTCTTTTTTGTTCCACTGAGTCTTTATATTATTTATAGATTTGAATTGGTATTTGGAGATGCACCTTCCCCAGTCCTTACAGACTGGCTTTGACAGGGAATGATTGTCACCAATGAACCCACTTCTCAACCTCTTCCATAGATTTGCCTTCTCTGGCCTTGTGCACATACATTACTAATTAGATTTTGTTTCAAGAGTCTGTGAGCACTTGCCCTCTCTGGTTTCTAATGGTTTTCTTAAATACACAAACGTTGGAGGATGTTCCAGTTGTTCTCCTTCCTTTGGTAGAACAACCTCATGTCTGTGCATACTCCCAATATTACAGAGTTGTGCCAGTTGCAGCAAGCTTCTCCTTCTTTTGCTCTTACCTGTCCCCCGGACTCTAAACTATAGCAGTTCTGTCAGCTCCTTGGGTGAGGCAAAACAGAAACTGATCCTTCAGGCAATGTACCAAAAACCTTGAGACTTTGAAGTCACTCTCTGCTCTTTCTTTCCTCTTGAGAGAAAAGTCATAGGCAGAGGGAATGTATCTCAGCACTGAATTGCGCTGGTTTGAAGTAGGAACATATTTAGATTAAATAAAACCTCTTTCAATGTGACTGTTTGCAGTGAGATTTGTGCTTACCTTTTAACTGGATCAGATTTCTCCTAAAGCAATTTGGTCTGTATATTATTGTTAAAGAAGTGTTCTTGTGAGGAAAAAGGAGGCTAAGACTTTCTATTCACCTTCTTATTATTCTTTGTCTAAAATTTGCATTTGAGTCATTCATTGTCTTCATTTTCTATATTTAACGTATTATATAAGAATGATCTTGAAAGAAAAAGATAGCAAAATTTTCATCACATCACATTTACCGTTATGGTCAGTAGTGGAGTGGTTGCCTAGGAAGATAAAGTAGTGTAGCAGGAAGATAGAGATCATTGTGAATTAGCGACATAACCATGGTCACAGAATGGGGACATAGTAGCTTGTATGTATGGTATTTGCTATATCTATAAAGAGATGTTGTTTTGCTAAGATAACAATAATGAATACAACAGTACTATTATGATAGTGACATCTAGCAGGTACTGAATACATTTTTTGCTAAGGTCTGCCACATCTACTTTTTACATTAAATTGAAAACTATTACACTCATTACCCTTGAGATATCTGAAGTTTAAAGAGGTTAAGTAATTACCAAAATCACAAGATTCAAATCTAGGTTTGTTTTTCACATGTACTTTATCACCCACCAAGTAACAGCATACACCTAAATGGAATTTTAAAGTTCTTAAAATACCTTCTCATAACCCACCTAATTTGTCATGTAAGAGACCTTAATAAGGCTGTCATTGAAGGATAGGTGATATTGCTCATTTGACTTAAAGGAAATCAAAGGCTCTCCTTCAATTGGTATGCTTACTGCTTAAGTGAGAAGTAACCTGATACATTAAAAACAGAAGTCAGAGATGTTATTTATTTATTCATTCATCTTCTACGCAAAAATGTATTACATGAATTCTGTGTCACAGGCACAGTGCTTGAATCTTTTTCTGTCTTTGTTCATCTTTAGAATGTTGAGTAGTTTATTGTCTCATGATTTTATAATATAAGAACAAGAGATACTTATATAAAAAGATACAGGTGCAAATCCTAACATGCAATTTTTCCATTAGAAAAATATCCCATATACACAGTTGTTATTCTTTTGATAATCTTTATTGACTAAAACCACATATTTCTGAATTCCTACTATTTGCCAGATAGTAATCTAAACACTTTAAAAATAAGAATAGATTTAATCTTTATAATAACTTTATAATGTAATTGCTATGACTATATCCTCTATTAGTTTGTTTCTCTTTTATTTTCTCAACACAGTAAAAGGAGGGGAGGCAGAGAGATAGACTCCCTCATGTGTCCTGACTGAGATCCACTCAGCAAGCCCACTAGGAAGCAATGCCTTGCTCAGCAACAGAGCTCTTCTTAGTGCCTGAAGCAGAGGCCATGGAGCCATCCTCAGCACCCAGGGCCAACTTGTACCATTAGAGCCATGGCTTCAGAGAGGAAGACAGAAAGAGAGAAGGAAGCGAGAGGGAGAGGGGTGGAGAAGGAGATGGGTGCCTCTTCTGTGTGCTCTGACCAGAAATTGAACCCAGAACACCCACACACCAGAACAACACTCTGCCACTGAGCCAACAGGCCAGGACACCTACATTTAAAAAAATAATTTTACAACCAAAGCACAGAGAAATTAAGCAAGTGCCCCATAATTACACCCCCTCGAAGTAGTAAGTTTAGATTCTAACCCAGAGAGTCTGTTTCCAAATAATGCTTATATTCTCAATATGATGCATCATAATGTTGTTCTGAGGATCAAATTAAACTGGATAATAAATGCCATACACCTAACATAGTCTGAGACATAGTATATATTCAATAATTGTTAATGTCCTTTCCTTGTGAGCCTAGGTTTAATGGCTACAAAGCTGTGCTGTCTTCATTATATCATTCTCCCTCTATTAGTTGCAGAAAGAAATGCTGTGTCAAAGGATTTCTAAACAAAGAATCATATAATTTATATCACAAAAGATAGCCAAGGAGAAAATGTGGTTTACTATTAAAAAAACCACAACAACTCTGTGCATTTTTATAACATCAGGTCAGTGAGTATGATTTCAGTAACTTGTGTTACTACACATTTTCAAATAGAAACAGTTAATTAAAAATAAATGATTTAGCTGTAAAGAGAAGGTAATAGATATTCTTAATCTACAGTGAAGCATTGCAGAAATGAAGAAAACTTTGATATAAGAATTTAAATCTTACCCAGCAATCCCTCTACTGGGTATATACCCCAAAACTCAGAAACATTGATACGTAAAGACACATGTAGCCCCATATTCATTGCAGCATTGCTCACAGTGGCCAAGACATTGAAACAACCAAAAAGGCTTTCAATAGAAGACTGGATAAAGACGATGTGGCACATATACACTATGGAATACTACTCAGCCGTAAGAAATGATGACATCGGATCATTTACAACAAAATGGTGGGATCTTGATAACATTATACGGAGTGAAATAAGTAAATCAGAAAAAAACAAGAACTGCATGATTCCATACATTGGTGGGACATAAAAACGAGACTAAGAGATATGGACAAGAATGTGGTGGTTATGGGGAGGGCGAGGGGGGGAGGAGGAGAGGGGAAGGGGTAAGGGGAGGGGCACAAAGAAAACTAGATAGAAGGTGACGGAGGACAATCTGACTTTGGGTGATGGGTATGCAACATAAGTGAATGATAAGATAACCTGGACATGTTTTCTTTGAATATATGTACCCTGTTTTATTGATGTCACCCTATTAAAATTAATAAAAATTTATTTTAAAAAAAGAATTTAAATCTTTTTCTTTCAGGTCATTGACCATTTAAAATGATTTTGAATTCAGAATGTACAAAAAATAAATATACATATTAATATAATTCTTATTCTTTGAAGGCCAGGCTAATTTATATAATTCATCGATACACTGATTAGCTGATTGAATAATATACTTGGTTATTGTATACTTTCTTCACTACTGTTTGCTAAAGGTCTATTTTCTTAATGAGTGAGAAGCTGACAATTTTAACATAATTCCAAGGACTCTAGAATAAGCTGAGGTTGTTGCAGTATATAAACCACATTTAGTAATCCAGTAAAGACACTAGATCACTTCAGTAAAGTCAGCAAAAACAATTCTTTTCATTATGTTCTTTAAGTGTATAACCAGTTAAAAGATACCATGTCATCTATGAAGGTAAAATCAGAAACAGTTTAATTCTTGAATACATATTTTGAAGGAGCCATAATGTTTCATTTCTGATTCTTTTTTATCAACAAATAAATTAGAATAATATTTTTCTTCATACAGTCTAAAAGCTTCCTCTATTGTTGGAGAAGCTGTTAAAAAAACATCTTTCGCCCTGGCTGGTTTGCTCAGTGGTAGAGCGTCGGCTTGGCGTGCAGGAGTCCCGGGTTCGATTCCCAGTCAGGGCACACAGGAGAAGCACCCATCTGCTTCTCCACCCCTCCCCCTCTCCTTCCTCTCTGTCTCTCTCTTCCCCTCCTGCAGCCAAGGCTCCATTGGAGCAAAGTTGGCCCTGGGTGCTGAGGATGGCTCCGTGGCCTCTGCCTCAAGCGCTAGAATGGCCCTGGTTGCAAAAGAGCAATGCCTCAGATGGGCAGAGCATCATCACCCCCTGGTGGGCATCCCAAGTGGATCCCGGTCGGGCGCATGCAGGAGTCTGTCTGACTGCCTCCCCGTTTCCAACTTGAGAAAAAATACCAAAAAAATAAATAAATAAATAAAAAGAAAACATCTTTCAATTTTAACTTCTTGATTAAATCATACAACCAATGCCTTGTTCCACTGGTAGGACTAAAACAGAGGGAAAATAAAGTTGGGGGAGGTGAGGTTCAACCTTACATGAATCTTACAGATTATATGCATTGAATATGAGAAGGATGCTCTAGTATTTTGTTCCTTTAATCTACCTCATTTTATATATATTTTGAATAGTGTAAACATTTTATAATGCTAAATAAGAGTCTAGACACCAAAGATACCTCTTTTTTATAATAATATATCTCTCAAATAAAAGTCAACTTACTCTTCTGATGTTCAACACAGAATTAAATGATTTGTCCTAAATGCCAAAGGGGGAAATATTTTGGACTTAATGAGAAAAAGCACATCTAGCTATGACACACTATGTAACTTACAGATCAAGTTTGAGTACCTGAGGATGAATACTATTTGGTAGAAAATAGTGGAACTATTTAAAAAAGATTTTTTGGAACTGCCGTGTTTCTTAGGCTGGTTCCTACAAAAGTAGACACTGAAATAATAATTTGAGTGAAAATAATTTATTTTAAAAGGATCCAAGAAGCAATGGAAGAGAGTGGAAAATGAGATAGGCTAAGAAGAAAGCCAATAAATTGTGCCTTATGAAATAGGTTATTTCTCGTGGTGAATGAGACTTGGCCATGTTAGCAAAATTAGAAACATGTAGCACATACCTCAGAATTGCTTTCTTGGGGGCAAAAAATACAGTTCTTCCTCTGTATTAGTTGTTGTTTCCTCAATGCATCAGACCATTAATTCTACTACAATCCAAGTTTGTGTGGTTCAGGTGCGGCACACATACATGCTCAGAAGTAAAGACATCAGAGTTGTTTTCAATAAGTGGCTTTGTGGTACATAGACTTGATTACAAAGGAGATGCAGCCTCAACAATGTCAACTACTTTTGGTTAACATATAACAGATTATCACAGAACCATATAATAATGGCAACTTGAGAAATTAATATTTTTTGTTTTATTTGTTCACCTGAATTGGGGGTTCTTAGACCATTCTTATAAAAGCAGTGAAACTTCTCAGGAAGATTTGTGGATTATGCATAGGGACATGTGGAGGCTCAATGAAGCAGAGAAGGGATATTATGAATACTACATAGATAAACCAGCCAGAGACTTATTTTTTCATTCTTATGATGTTGCTATTTCAGTTATTTTGCATGTGGGATATAATTGCTTACATATACCTGGCCAATGCTAAACTGAAGAGATTGAAGCTATGGACATTTTAGCTACACAAAATATTCCAACAAAGGTAAAATTTTCACTTAAACTCACCTGTAGACTCTAACAAGATATCATTTTAGTTGAAATTAAAGCAAAGAAAATAACCTATGTAAACCAGGCAAACCTGTGTCTCACTGACCTCTCAAAATTATTCTTCAGGGAGTGTTTGACATTGAATGTAAGAAAGGTAACAATTGTTTCTCATTATAAGTTCTAATCAGGTCATTTCTTCTTTATATAATACTAAATTCAAACTTTACTAAGATTCTATTTAACATGTAATAGGAACCTTTGTATCCACAGCATCTGCTAGGGAACACATAGTCAAACTGATGATAGCAAGTTCATTTGAGACTCAGTATCTGGCACAATAATAAGTTATTTTAAACAAAATAAACAGTACAGTTTTGTCTAAAATTTAAAAATTGTAAGTTACTATATATGTTTTATGTATATATGTGTATATGTATATATGTATAAGTATGTAAATATGTATATATAAACTAAATATTCTTTATGGATTCTTAAATAAAACATTCTAATCCTAGAAATAAAACTTACTCAAATGAATAGGTTTACTCAAGAATGTAAAAAAGCCTGACCAGGTGGTTGCGCAGTGGATAGAGCATTGGACTGGGATGTGGAAGGACCCAGGTTCGAGACCTTGAGGTCGCCAGCTTCAGTGCGGGCTCATCTGGCTTGATCAAAAGCTCACCAGCTTGGACCCAGGGTTGCTGGCTCCAGCAAGGGGTTACTCAGTCTGCTGAAGGCCCGCAGTCAAGGCACATATGAGAAAGCAATCAATGAACAACTAAGAAGTCATAATGCACAACGAAAAACTAATGATTGATGCTTCTCAGCTGTCTTCATTCCTGTCTGTCTGTCCCTGTCTATCCCTCTGACTCTCTCTCTGTCTCTGTAAAAAAATAAATAAATAAGTGTAAAAAAGACACATTTTAGTTATATATTTTATTTAAATACCATGAGTTTAAACATTATTGAAGATTATGCCATTCTTTTGAAGAAAGTAATAATAAAAATATAGATAGGAATAAACCTATAAAATAATAAACATATTTTAAATTTTTTTTAAATTAAAATGATTGTTGTAATTAAATTTTGATACTAAAATTTTAGAATATGTCATTATATCGCTGTTTAAAATCATTTTTATATTTTGAGATTTAATAAAGTTGGGGGTGATTTATTTAGTTCACCAGCTTAAAAAATTTTATTTATATAGGCCCTGGCCGGTTGGCTCAGTGGTAGAGCATTGGCCTGGCGTGCAGGAGTCCCGGGTTCAATTCCTGGCCAGGGCACACAGGAGAAGCACCCATCTGCTTCTCCACCCCTCCCCCTCTTCTTCTTCTCTGTCTCTCTCTTCCCCTCCCACAGCGGAGGCTCCACTGGAGCAAAGATGGCCCGGGTGCTGGGGATGGCTCTGTGGCCTCTGCCTCAGGTGCTAGAGTGGCTCTGGATGCAGCAGAGTGACGCCCCAGATGGGCAGAGCATTGACCCCTGGTGGGCGTGCCAGGTGGATCCCGGTCAGGCGCATGCGGGAGTCTGTCTGACTGCCTCCCCGTTTCCAGCCTCGGAAAAATGAAAAAAAAAATTATTTATAGAATGAATTATTTAAGCACTATATTTGAGAAATAAAATACATCTTTTACTGTAATGATTTATTTTCCAATTCTTATTTCAATGTTGAAAGAGGTATATTCCACACCTCAAACAATTCTTAAGATCAGCCAAGTATCCCACAATTAAACTTAATTCTAACTTTGTCCACTTATAGACAGTAACAGATTTTACAAATTAGGAGCTCAATCTGACAAGACTACCCTCCCCAATACATACAAACTTTAGACACCAATTGGAAGGAAGTTCAAATTGTTGTTACCTGTGCTTCTGATCAGCCAGGTATAAATTAAACATTACAATTACCCTTCATTGGTTTGATTAACTTGCTAGAGCAGATCACAAACTTTGAGAAACATTTTACTTACTAGATTAACTGATTTATTATAAAATAATATAATTCAAGAACACCCAGATAGAAGAAATTAAAAGGTTGTTCATGCCTTCTCAGCAAACTGTTCTCCCCAAATTACCACATGTTCACTAATGTACTGATAGAAGCTCTCCAAATGCTATTCTTTTGAGTTATTATGGGGACCTCATTAAATAAGCATGACTAATTAAACCATTGGTCATTGGCTGTTCTTTTTATTTTCCAAATAAGAGGAGGAAAGATAGACTCCTGCATACTCCCAGACCACGATCCACATGACAACACCCATCTGGTGGTTATGCCTTGCCAATCTGAGGCCAAGCATGCAATGAAGCTATTTTCAGTGCCTGAGGCAGAGGCCATCCTTGGCACCCTGATAGATGCATTCAAACCAATTACACCATGGATAGAAAAGGAAAGAGAAAGAAAGAGAGAGAGAGAGAAAGAGAGAGAGAGAGAAACAGAGAGAGAGAAAGAAGAAGAAGAAGAAGAAGAAGAAGAAGAAGAAGAAGAAGAAGAAGAAGAAGAAGGAGAAGAAGGAGAAGAAGGAGAAGAAGGAGAAGAAGGAGAAGAAGGAGAAGAAGGAGAAGGAGAAG
Source organism: Saccopteryx bilineata (assembly GCF_036850765.1). Lineage (NCBI taxonomy): Eukaryota > Metazoa > Chordata > Mammalia > Chiroptera > Emballonuridae > Saccopteryx > Saccopteryx bilineata. The sequence continues at coordinate 288,261,130 of NC_089490.1, forward strand.
GAGAAGGAGGAGAAGGAGAAGGAGAAGGAGAAGGAGAAGGAGAAGGAGAAGGAGAAGGAGAAGGAGAAGGAGAAGGAGAAGGAGAAGAAGAAGAAGAAGAAGAAGAAGGAGAAGAAGGAGAAGAAGGAGAAGAAGGAGAAGAAGGAGAAGAAGGAGAAGAAGGAGAAGAAGGAGAAGGAGAAGGAGAAGGAGGAGAAGGAGAAGGAGAAGGAGAAGGAGAAGGAGAAGAAGAAGAAGAAGAAGAAGAAGAAGAAGAAGAAGAAGAAGAAGAAGAAGAAGAAGAAGAAGAAGGAAAAGAAGAAGGAGGAGAGGAGGGGTAGAGAAGTAGATGGTTTCTTTCCCTTTGTGCCTTGAACAGGAATTGAATCTGGGACATTCACATGCCAGGCTGACACTCTTCCACAGAGCCAGGGCCAGTCATTGACTATTGATTATTGAACCTCCAAATCCTCTTTCCTTCCAAATGTTAAGTAGGGTAAGTCTAAAACTTCCAACACTCTAATTATATGATTGGTTCCCTTAGTAACCAACATCTATCCTTACTAGATAATATCTTGTTATGAGCAATATTTTATTAATATAGCCAGTGTATATTTTAGCACGTGAATAATTATGTGACCTAATACTAAAGGAAAAAAATACACAAGTATTTAGGGTAGAGAGGGGGAAAGATCAGTTAATAAAGAGAAATTTTTAATTATAACTCTACCATACACTTAGCTGTGTAATATTGAGAAAATTAATGTTTTGAAACATTGTTCTCAACTATATAAGATGTAATTGATAATCTAAATATCTTAGAAATAGCAAGTTATACAACAAAAAGTTGTAGCTGTGGTTTTCTTTTGTAGTGTGGTAGATAATGCAAATTGGCTGCCTTCCAGGGTCTACATTTCTTAGACCACATTGAGTCTAGCTAGAGCCACAAAAATCATTTGACCTTAATGAAAATAAAAATAAGCATATAAAAATTTGTTGGTTGCAACTATAAAAATACTTAGTTATTTTTAACACTGAACACTTATGGTAGAAAAAAAGAAATGTCTCTCAGCTTCTCCATAATAAATCAAAACAGAAGAGAAAATAAAACCTAAGGTAAACTCAAGAAAGGAAATAACAAAGTCCCTGGAGAAATCAAATATAAAACAAATGCAGTAGAGAAACGATAGCAGGTTCTCTGGGAAGATAAAAAAAAAAAAAGAACATAAATCTCTTAGAAAACTGACTAAGGACAAGAAAAAATAGTGGGAAAGACAATATATCAAGAATGAAAGAGGTGATATCATTACATATTATTTTAATATTATTAAAAAGATAATGAAATAACATGAATAATCATATGTCAATAAATGTGATGCCTTTGATGAATTAGTCAGACACAAAGAAAGAAATGAATAATATTAATATTGTTATATTTATTAAAGAAATGCAATGGGCTTTAAAAAAATTTACACACGCAATAATTAGTCCAGAAGAAAATATGAGTTATAAAAAGTCAGGAAAAATAAGAGCAGTCTCAAGTTCATCTTTTAGTAGTCAGCTAATCATTTCTAAACTTACATTTCTTAGTACATTGACTTTCTAATAAAAAAAGTATACATAGCAGTGACAATAAAAGATGTACATAGCATATAACAATGCAAATGGATATCAAAGGCATAACATTGAGCAAAAGAAACTTGAGACTTTCTATTTGATTTTAATTACACTAAGCACAAAAGCAGGTACAACTAAATTTGCAGGTTAAAAGTAAGGATAATGGTTATCCATGGTAAGGCTGATAGTTACACTGAAGTTCTAGTGTTGTTCATCTCTTTTCTTAGTGTCCATAATATAGGTTTGTTCAATTTGTAAAAATTAGATGAACAGTATACTTAAGACATGTCTATTTTACTACATATATATTTAAAACATTTTAATAAAAAATTAAAAATAAAATGTTACTTCTTATATTAAAAGATATTCTAATAAGTCACCTGGTTTTATCCATCCAAATCATTTCCAAATATAATTATATATTTATCAACAACATCTAATCCATTGGTTAGACTACAAACCAACAAAATTTTTATAAAAAATTTTTGGTTTATGGTTTATATTTTCCTATAACATAAATTTATCTTCAGATATATATATATATATATATATATATATATATATATATATATATATATATTTGCAAATGGAAAAGACATTAACTTTCATTTTCCCCACCCCATGAATCACATTTAGATATAAGTCACTACTGATTAAATGATGCTTGTATTGTTGCAAAAGTGCTGACTTGTTCATAAATTTTCTATTAACAAACATGACACATTGCTACTTTTAATCTTAGAAAAAAAGAGAGTTTACATAAGTTTAAAATCATGTGGTGCAGATTGCAATACCTCAGTAAGTACAGATAGTTTCTGTTAGTCTTATGCAATTCAGTTTATTATTGCTCTGATTTAAAGAATATATATGATCTTAGAAAACACTTTATGATATTAATTTTTTTGTATTTTTCTAAAGTGAGAAGCAGGGAGACAGAGAAACTGACTCCCACATGTGCCAGACAGGGATCCACCATTTGGGGCATTGCTCCGTTGCAACCAGAGTCATTCTAGCATCTGAAATGGAGGCCATGGAGCGATCCTCAGCACCTGGGCCAATATTTACTCCAGTAGAGCTTTGGCTGCTGGAGGGAAAGAAAGAGATAGAGAGAAAGGAGAGGGGGGCAGGGAGAAGTAGAGGGGCACTTCCCCTGTGTGCCGTAATTGGGAATCAAACTTGGGACTTCCCTTGACCAACCGACACTCTACCACTGACCCAACTGGCCAGGGCCATGATATTAATTTTTTTAATAGTAAATACACAATATGATCACCTCAATATTGTTAATATTCTACCAGAAAACTACAATGAATATTATTACCACATAGTTTCTTTTCTTTTTTTTTTTTTAAGAAGGTGCTTATATTATTCTTGTATTTTTATTTGATATTTTACTTATTTTCCCTTTTTATTCACAATTTGTTATTCTGGAATAATAATTCACTTAAAACTAAGTATAAAAGTAAATAAGGTATAAATAGGAAATAAATAAGTGTTTGTTAATAAATTATGAATAAAAGTAGTTAATGATTAACTAAGTATAAAGCTACAATTTAAATACTCATGTCAAATAAAAATTTACAGTATACCAGAAAATGATATGTTATAACATACCAAAAAATATATATTTGTTCTAACACATTCTGTACTAGAGAAAGTGAACTTAATTATCTCCACCATGGTGGAAATAAATAATGGAAAAATATACTGCTGAAACCAGTAGAAGTTTTTAAATCATTAATGAACGTGGGAGAGTTGAGAATGGAGCACTTCAGTTTGCATGAACCACTACTCTGAAATGCCAAATTTCTTTAAGTAAACATCAAATGTACTACTTTAGAAATTCCTTCCCTGTGTGTGTTTCTTTTCAGGTAGAAAACTTACACTATTGATTATATTACCACTAAGCTTCTATTTATAACAGTATCAATTTACAGATAAACTGTAATGGTGCAGTGGGACAGCTTCTAATCCTATTTTTAATGCTATCAAAATAGAGTGCACTTAGAAATCTCACTACACTCAAAACTGAAGATTGATGACTTCCATCCAAAAGCTGCTTTGTGCTTTGAGTAACACGGGAAATGAATCCACTGTGGCCAGTTGGTTCAGTGGTAGAGCATTGGCCAGGTGTATGGATGTCCTGGGTTCTATTCTTGGGCAGGGCACGGAAGAGAAGAGACCATGTGCTTCTCCACTCCTTCCTCTCCCTTTTTTTCTCTCTTCTCTTTCTCTCTTCCCCTCCAACAGCCATGGTTTGTTGGTTAGAAAGCATTGGCCCCAGATGCTAAAAATAGCTTCATGGAGCCTCCACCTCAGGCATTAAAAATAGTTTGGTTGTGAACATGGTCCCAGATAGGCAGAGCATTGGTTCCAGATGGGGTTTGTCAGGTGGATCCTGGTTGGGGTGCATGCCAGAGCCTGTCTCTCTACTTCTCACTTGGAAAAGAAGAAGAAAGAGAAGGAGAAGGAGAAGAAAGTGAATCAAACAGTTGATGTTATTTAGTTGGGATGTCCCTAGTATTGAGTAGAAATGGTGATGAATAAAACAGAGAAGAATAGGTGTTTTTATGATATTGATATTCCACAGCACCCAAAATAAATGAAATTATTACCTAAAGTAAAAAACTAGATAAGAATTTTAGCGTACTGGACACCGTCAACTACTTTAAAACACCGTCAACTACTTTAGAGTTAGATTATGATATTAGTCCTGACATGTAACTTGTTTGATTGTTTCCTTGCTTTCTTATACAAGTTAAAATTAGAAATCAAAATAACTGATAAACTGCAAAAACAACAATAAAAACAGGATTCTAGTACTAACACACATTGCCACTGCAATTTACAAATACAAGTAAAATATTAGAATATACAATTTAAAAATAAAAAATAATTATAAATTAATTATTTTAAAAACACTTGAAGTAAATCGATAAATTAAAATTGCATAATACAACTCAAGAAAGGTTTCACTATAGTATTCCAGCTTATTTGAGTACAGTTAGGTTTATGTATTAAAGTGAAAAACGCCCTGGACGTTATAGCTCGGTTGCTTAGAGCAGTGGTCCCCAATCGTTTTTGGGCCGTGGACTGGTTTAATGTCAGAAAATATTTTCACGGACTGGCCTTTAGGGTGGGACGGATAAATGTATCACGTGACCGAGACAAGCATCAAGAGTGAGCCTTAGACAGATGTAACAAGGAATCTGGTCATTTTTTTAAAAATAAAACATTGTTCAGACTTAAATATAAATGAAACGGAAATAATGTAAGTTATTTATTCTTTCTCAGCAGACTGGTACCAAATGACCCATGGACCGGTACTGGTCCGCAGCCTGGGGATTGGGGACCACTGGCTTAAAGCATTGTCTGGAAGCACAGAGGTTGCCGGTTTGATGCCTGGTCAAGGCACATACAAGAACAGCTTGATGTTTCCATCTTTCTCTTCCTTCCTCTCTTGCTAAAATCAATAAACAAAAACTAAAAATAAAGTGAAACACAGTAACCTCTGAACATATATACAAGCATAAGAGGTGAGCATCTATAATTGTGTAATATACAAGTCCAAGAGCAATTGCATTAATCAAAGCATAAATGTTATTGCATCAAAGTAAATTTCAGGATGAACATATTTTTTAATTTTTTCACTAAACATTGTTTTTATTTATTTTTTTATTATTGATTTTTAATTCATTGTGTTTACATAGATTCTAGTATTGACCTGAATGCATTCCTCTTCTCCCCGACTCCCCTCAACATCTCCTTTGCCCTCCTCCTCATAGCGCCCTCCCCTCTTCAGTTCAGGTTTATTCCATCCTATCATCCCTTTTCCCTCTGTCCTTTTTTCTTCTGGTCCCTTTGATCCCTCCTCTGTCTCAATTCTTTTTTTTTTTTTTTTTGCTATTTTCTGAAGCTGGAAACAGGGAGAGACAGTCAGACAGACTCCCGCATGCGCCCGACCGGGATCCACCCGGCACACCCACCAGGGGCGATGCTCTGCCCATCCTGGGCGTCGCCATGTTGCGACCAGAGCCACTCTAGCGCCTGGGGCAGAGGCCAAGGAGCCAACCCCAGCGCCCGGGCCATCTTTGCTCCAATGGAGCCTTGGCTGCGGGAGGGGAAGCGAGAGACAGAGAGGAAGGCACGGCGGAGGGGTGGAGAAGCAAATGGGCGCTTCTCCTGTGTGCCCTGGCCGGGAATTGAACCCGGGTCCTCCGCACGCTAGGCCGACGCTCTACCGCTGAGCCAACCGGCCAGGGCCTCCTCTGTCTCAATTCTGTTCCTCAGTTCACATTGTTCATTGGATTCCTCAAATGAGTGACGAACATATTTTTTGAAAAATCAAATCTCATGTGTATAAGAATAGAAGGACATTTTAAAAGTAAGTAATCACAAAGTGTCATTTTTGTCTAAACTATGAGAATTATGAAGCTATAAGCCCTAATGTAAACTTTGATATATTTATTACATAAAAGTTACATAATGTCTAGACAATAGTGACAGAATTTTAAAATCAGCCAAGACATCTATTACAATAATCATAAAATAAAGCAAGCGTATTATAAATACAAATGTTAAACCTAAGAAAATAATTAAACCATACAGAAAATAAGGGATAATTTTCAAGAAAATATAAACTAATCAAAAAAGAACATCCAATTTAGGATATATTTTTTACATTCTAGGAAATATCTATTATGCACAACACACTAACACACAGATATGCAAGTAGTTATAAACATATAAGATATTCTCATATTCAACATAATTAAATCTATGAAAATTGAGAAAACAATGAAATACTATTTCTTATTTATCATATTAATTACCTTTAATTTAAATGTTTAATAATGCACTTTAGTAAGAATTAAACAAACACATATACTTGTCATTCTAGCAGGTATGAATACATTGTTTACCATAAAAATACAAAAACAAATATACTGCCAAATGTTAACTCAGTGAGAATTTCAACAAAGACAAAAATATTAAAATGAATCAAGTAAAATTTATCAAGCTAAAGAATAAAATAACTGAATTAAAACATTTAGTAATGGGGGTCAACAACACATTAGATTTAATGTAAGGAAGAATGGGCATAGACACGGACAACAGTGTGGTGAAAACCACAGGAATGAGGGGTAAAGGGCTAGTGGTGGTGAGCAAAGGGGTGGAAAACTGGGAATGGAAAGAGACTTTGCTTGAGGCGATAGGGATACGATACAGTGTGCAAATAATACTTTATAGAATTGTACAGTTAAAACTTGTACACCAATAAATACAATAAATAAATAAAATAAGGAGAAGAAGAATATTTAAAAAGGAAAAGGTCAGCCCTGGCCGGATACTTAGTTGGTTACAACATCATCCCAAATAACAGAGGTTGCAAGTTTAATCCCCGGTCAGGGTGCATACAGGAACAGATCCATGTTCTTGTCTTTCTCTCTCTCTCCCTCTTCCTCTCTCAAAAATCAATGAAGTAAACATTTAAAAATAAGAAAATTAGAAAAACAAAGAAAGAATGCGTCAGTAAACTTCAACACAAGCCAGTGGAATTCATTCAAATGATAGAGTAAAAAAAAAAATTCTTTTCAATGAAAATAGCTTAAGAGGCTTATGGAACACTAGAAGGACCCTAATATATAGAGCACTAGAGGTGTCCTAGAAAAGAGAATGGTCATAAAATTTGTTCAAATAAATAATAACTAAAAACTTCCTTAACTTAAAGAAAGACACAGATATTTAGACACAGAAGGTTCAAAATAAGACAAATCTATAGAACTCACACAGAAGTACATTATATTTAAGTTGTCAAATGTTAAAGACAAGGGGAGAATCAGAAAAGCAGAAAGAGAAATCAACTTTTTGTATATAGGGAACCTCCATAAACAAAAGCATTTCCAAAGGGAAGTCTATTTTGATAAACTCCTTTATATAGGATAATAGAAGAATACTATGAGCAATTATTTATATATCAACAAATTGGACAACCTACAGAAATGTATAAATTTCTGTAAACATACGTTTCATGACTAAATTATAATGGAACAGAAAATCTGAAAATATTAATTACTAGTAACGAGATTCAATCAATAATCTAATATTTTCCAACAAATAAAAATCCAGGACATGTTTTAAAATTTTGGAACGAGCATTGTTTGTATTGCACTGGTACTAATGTAGCTCCTTTGGTATTTTTTTTTCCATCAAGCAGTAGAATCCATTTTTCTTTCCCTTTGCATGTGAACTAATGTGACTGCTCTGACCAGTTCAGGATGACAGAATGACTCTATGTCAGACCTGGGCCTAACATTTACGAAGGATAACAGTTTCTGTCCTGGAATCTAATAGGTCATGTAAAAATATCTAACTACCCTAAAGGAGAGCTTACATAATAAACCCCAATCAGATAGAAGATAGGCACCCAGCTGGACCCACCCACGTACTCACACTTGAAAGGCCTGACTCAAGTGTGTAATGTCATCTTGGATGTTCATGGTCAAAATTACTGTCTGCTGAATGATACTACCTACAAACCTAGCTTACCCTACATGGAATTGAACAATCACTGAGGTAAAGTCCTGACTCACAAAAATCTTCAAATATAGCTAAATGTATTGTTTAATTCACCAATTTTTATATAGATTTTTATATAATGTAACAGTTAACTGGAGTAATGTTTCACCTATCTTATAATAAATATTGATATTTTATTTAGGATTTTCTTAAATTGCATTTCAATAGTACATCACATGACATATCAAAATTACATAAATGTGAAGATTTACAAACTTGAAAACACCACAAACCTCCAAAATTAAAATGATGCATAGTTCAATATTTATCCTTAAAATGCATGTATCTCATGATAGAATGCTTTTGTAATAAAGGGGAGGTGAGTTTTTAGTAAAGGGGGAGTGAAGACCTTATTATTAGACCAAAATGTTTCCTAAAGGAACTCTCTAAAAGCCCAGCTGATGGAACTATACATCTTTTCCAAAGATAGTTGTTTCTCCTGTGTAGAAAGAATGTAGCTGAGAGAAGTTCAGCTCTCAAATACTGCTAAACAAACAGTAGACAAGATGAAATTTTCCTTTTAGCCAGAGACAAACTTAACATTGCAAAAAATCAAAGTAAATTGTATGATATATGATATATTGAAACCAAATATTGCTTGTTCTGTGTATTTGAAATATACCTCATTGGTTGGTTTCAGAGCCTTTATCATCAATGAAAAAAATACGTTTCTCTTAGGACAGAAGATAAAAGACTTTTCTTATAGACGTGTAACCAATGCAGAAAGGCCATTTTTGCTTCTATGGCAAATTGTTCCCTGGGCATAAGTGACATATATTGTATTTTTTGATTCATCCTAAAATACAAATTGAATCATCTTCTGTATCCTCAAGTCTATCTAGATAGTTATTAGTATAGTGATTCAGACTTTGGCATCCACGGCTGAAATGCTTGAGTTATCTCAGCTATAAGTCCTAACTACGTGTCCTTGGAGAAATTATTCAACAGTTCTGCACCTAAACTTTCTCCTCTGTAAACTGCTTTTTCAATAGGTGCATGGAGTGGGTGGCTGGGGGAAATTTTATGACTGTTAAGAACTTAGAAGTAGGTTCATGGAGTTATTTTCTAAGAGTGAAACTCTGGACTATTCAAATTTATATTGTTTATTTTAAAATTAAATTTATTGGGGTGACATTGGTTAATAGAATTATATAAATTTTAACTGCCCAGTTCTATAACACATCATTTGTATATTGCATTGTGTGCCCAGCACCCAAAATTAATTTTTTTGTTTTCAACAGGTTGATTATGATACAGTCAGGTATAGCTTGTATTTTTAAATGCTTTTTTGGCATTTATCCTGTTTCTAAGTTTTCTGGATCTGTGGCTTGCTGCATATCATTAACTCTGGAAGTTTCTTAGCCATTTTAATTTCAAATATATCTTCTCTTCCAGCCTCACATTCTCTTTTCTGTATTTTATCACCTATATACCAGACCTTTTGTTCCACAACTCTTGGATTTTGAATTAATTTTAAACTTTATTTCTTTTCATGTTTTAGTTTGGAAAGTTGTAATTGACCCATCTTTAAGGTTACTAATTTTTTTCTAGAACTTGTCAAGTGTACGGACATATAAGATAACTAGAATGTTAGTATTTGTTGAAATTACTTGGTAAGTACTATTTTTTTAATTCAATATATTACCTCTAAATTTACCCGTAAATAACATGTATACTCAACTACTCTAGATCAAGAATTTTGTATGGTTATACCTTTTCTCAGTTGCAACTTAAAAAATTTTTGATATGTAAGATATGAAAAATATTCATCGGTTTTCTGAATTAAAGTAGATATAAAAACATTATGATTTAAAAAGAAAAATAGACATTAAACTTTAAAAAAGAGATTTTAAAAATAAGTACTCTGCCTTGGCCGGTTGGCGCAGTAGTAAAGCGTCAGCCTAGCATGCAGGAGTCCCGGGTTCGATTCCCAGCCAGGGCACACAGGAGAAGCATCCATCTGCTTCTCCACCCCTCCCCCTCTCCTTCCTCTCTGTCTCTCTCTTCCCCTCCCGCAGCCAAGGCTCCATTGGAGCAAAGTTGGCCTGGGCGCTGAGGATGGCTCCATGGCCTCTGCTCAGGTGCTAGAATGGCCTTGGTTGCAACAGAGCGATGCCCCAGATAGGCAAAGCATTGCCCCCTGGTGGGCATGCCGGGTGGATCCTAGTTGGGCGCATGCGAGAGTCTGTCTGACTGCCTCCCTGTTTCCAACTTCAGAAAAATATAAAAAATAAAAATTAAAAATAAGTACTCTGAGATCAATGTTGGGCTGATAAAATGTGTAAACAATTCTTAGAAAAATACTGAGCTTTGACTTATTTTACCAATCAGTAAAAATTATATTAGTTCTTCCTTTCCATTCTTCAGAACACTCACCTTTAAACTCTTGACATGTTTCAATATTCTAAAGAGCCAATGGGTTGTGTTTACATTTTACATAACACAAAAGGAGTAAGAAAACTATTTCAGCATGATATCTAGACTAATAGAGTTAATTATTTTAATAGGTAAAATGATCTACATTAAACACAGTTTACAGCAAGTGTTTATCTCTTTCTATTATTGGCAAGAAAAAACAGTAGTATAACTTTCACTTGTTATTCAGAAGAAAACATGGTCAAATTATTACTAAAAAAGATTTTTACTTCAACCTGATATTTTTCAAAGCTTTTATTTTTTAACCATAAATTGCTTTCCTGAAAGCAGACTATATGTATAAATAAAACAATTTTGTAACAAAGTGATAGCTTTATAGTTCTTTAATTAAATTTGAATTCTGTATCAAAAGATGCCCATATTTCTATTTTCACATTTTCCTTTCTCAAAGAGTAATTTTATATTACTGCTTTTCCAACAAAAGAAGTTTACTAATCGGGTATGCGTTTTGATTTCAAAAACTCTACAGCAAAATAAAAGTTTTAAAATTATCTTTTACTTAGATTACTTCTCAATGCAAGATAAACCTCTTTAGTCTGTGTATAAATATAAATATTACATGAGAGACAGATGCAAGGTAGATGGTAGATATATAGATACTGGATAAACAGAATCTGGATCGAAGAGAGATAGATAGTTGGATGAATAGATGATAGATAGATAGATAGATAGATAGATAGATAGATAGATAGATAGATAGATAGATAGATGACAAAGAGGGAGAGACTACAATATTGATTACAGATATATCTGAAGGAAATTATGTTCATTACGTTTATTACCAAAAAGTTTTTAGAATTTTTCCTTTATAACTTGATCTTAACTTTACCTTCCTCTTTCCCTCCCTTCTTTCCTTCCATCCATCCATTCTTCCTTCCTTCCTTCCTCCTTCCCTCCCTCCCTCCCTCCCTTTCTCCCTCCCTCCCTCCATTGCTCCCTTCCTCCCTTCCTTCCTTCCTTCCTTCCTTCCTTCCTTCCTTCCTTCCTTCCTTCATCCCTTCCAATTTATTCATAAATATTTATCAACACTCTTCTGGTCAGTATTTTTTTGAATTTATTTATATATATAAAAAGCATTCCTTAATTTTATTTATCAAGCACAACTAATATGATATTTTGTGTATGGCAAAATTTATAGAACTTTTGGGGAGGATTTATACTCAGCCTAAGAAATATTCAAATTTTCCGAATATTCTATATCATTTACCATGAGCACACATTATTTATACAAGGAGGGACAAAAGTAGGTTTACAGTTATTTGTATGGAAACTGATACAGTATTCAGTAAATAATAATACAAGAATAAGCTCTGCTTCGCATACTCACAACTGTGAACCTAACTTTTGCTACATCCTGTGTAATCAGGAATAAACATATCAGTATGATATGGATGACATTATATAATTACTTTGGAAATATTTTTTTTAATCAAGAGAGTAGACTGAAAGAAAAGATGGGAAACCATGCAAGCAGTAACTCTGAGTACATATGATCAAAGATAACGAAAAACACATGGAGAAAATATCGAATACCTACCAGGAGGCTTTGACCTTATAGTAAGCATTGAAGTGTTCACAAAACTGCTGTTTTGGGGAGAAAATAGAGTTATTGAAACTCATCTTAAATTATCTAAGGTTAATAAATAGAATATTTAAGCAAATTAATGAAAGTTAAAACAAAATTTATTTTAAAGCTATGCTTTTAATTTACTGCATTCCTTATTCAAAATGCATTGACTATATTCCTGGCAAAATATACTTACCATTTTTTTAAAATGTGTTTAATTTGACATATATAGGAATAAAAGATATAAATAGTCAATAATAAGATGAATAAAAATTATAATGTAGCATATTTTAGGTTTTTATAGTAGTCTACTGAAGAGGCAACATAAAGAAAAAAATTTTACCTGAAGAAATTTTACTTTAGTGCCTGATAAATTTTACATTTTATAAGTGCTTAAAAGATAGTTTTTACTCCATGAAACTTTTGAAATGAGAACTATAAACTGAATATAAAACAATTTGCTCCCTTTGACCTCCTTAATCCTATAATTTGGTTGATGACTATTAAAATTTCTTAGTGGTCCTGAACACTGTTATTAGGGTGGCACAGAGCTCTTCACTCTCTGTCTTTTATTGTCAGGAAATTGTTATAAAGTGAAAAAGTGCTGTTAAGAGTTTTATGATTCTATAGGAAAAAAGAAGTAAGTGCTCAGCTCTTACTTAGTGTATACTTTGAAAAGAACCTATGAAGTAGCTTTAGAGAAGTAATTTTAGTCAATTATTGTACATTTTAGTAACTGTTGAATTTACTTTTACAGGTGAAAGTTTTGTTTTATTTTCTTTTTTAATTCAGACTTGGAAATTTTCAAAAGATATAAAAACTAATTTGATTATCATGAATATATGCAGAGATATTTATTCAATCATTTGATATGCATAGTGATGATATGCTTATAATATATTTATAATAAATATCATAATTTAAAGTTAGAATATTTTAAAATCTTTTGAACAGACTCACAGGTATAGAGAACAGATTGATGGTTGACAGAAGGGAAGTGGGTTGGAAATTAGGTGAAAAAGGTAAAAGGACTAAGAAGTATGAATTGGTGGTTACAAAATTGGCATCGGGATGCAAAGTACAGCATAGGAAACAGTCAATAATATTATAATAGCTTTGTATGGTGCCAGGTGAGTACTTAAAATATTGGGGGAACACTTTGTAAAATACAGATTGTCCAACCTCTATGCTATTAAAACATAATATTGAATGTAAGTGTAATTGAAAAAAAAATTTAAAGAGAGAAGGGCAGTAAGAGGTTTGATACAAACAGAGAGAAGAAAACCATGTGGGATGAAGACAGAAACTGGACTGATATGGGATAAGCCAAGGAATGCTAGTCACCAGAAGCTGGAAGACATTCTGCCCGGGAACCTCCTTAGGGAGAACGGCCTAGAAAAACCTTGATTTCAGATTTCCAGTATAAGAAAAAAAGTGTGAAAAAAGACATTTCTGGGCCTGACCTGTGGTGGCGCAGTGGATAAAGCGTCAACCTGGAAATGCTGAGGTTGCCGGTTCGAAACCCTGGGCTTGCCTGGTCAAGGCACATATGGGAGTTGATGCTTCCAGCTCCTCCTCTCTCCTCTCTCTCTCTCTCCCCCTCTCTCTCCTCTCTAAAAATGAATAAATAAAAAAAATAAACTTAAAAAAAAAAGACATTTCTGGGCTTTTAAAAATAATATTAAAACAAAAAATACATTAAAAATTAATAACCTTTCAGGCCAGTGATATAGTTCAGTAGTTGGAAAAAAGGAAATATTTTTCTCATATCAATATAATCTTAATGGACCAACTTTTATGCTTGTGGATCTTTCTTCTGCCTCCACAAATATACTGCTGAGCTTTTCTGTCAGATTTCTCATTCAAGTTTTATACTTTCTAACTGAAGAATTTCTAGTTGGTTCTAATTTTATATTTTTGTATATATTCTTTCTTTGATGAGGCATTGTTCTTATATTTTCTTTAGTTTTTTTATACAAAATTTCCTTTAGTTATTTGAACATACTTAAGTAGCTGATTTAAAATTTTTGTTTAGTCAGTCTAGTGTCTGAACTTCATGATAGTTTCCATTAACTGGTTTTTGTTTTTGTTTTTGTATGTATAGACCATAATTGCTGTGTTGTTTGTTTTTTTGCTTTGCATATCTACTAATGTTTTGTTAGAAACTGGACATTTCAAAAATATACAATGTCACAGTTCAAACTCTACAACTTATAACATCAAATTGCTCTCTCTTGTAAGACCATTTTAAGAACGGGCATCAGCATTCATACAGCTTAACAGCTCCACAGTTGCTCTACTGTCAGCCCGAATTCAATGCAAACCTGCCTGACCTCAGCCACCAGCAGGCATTACTGTGGATATGTGAGAACTGGCCATGAGATGAAAACATTGTAAGTTTTCTGAAGTCAGGATCCTAATTTAAGCTCTTTAAAACTCTCTGAATGCTGTTGCTGGTCATTCACCTACGACGGAGTAACATCATCACATTGTTCAACAAGAAAATCTATATCAAAAGGTATTCATTTAGGGGCAGCAAGATGGCAATGGAGTAGGCAGATGTACCAACTTTCATTTTCAGGAACCAAAGTGGATTAAAACTTAATTTTAAGAATAGTCATCTGGAAAAACCAACTTTGGACTAAACTGAGAGGACGTTCTCACCAAAGATTGCCGAAGAAGCCACGTTGAGACTGGTAGAAAAAGCAGAAATACAAAGAAGGCTGCCCAGCTCTTGGGAGTGAGCGGTAACCTGGAGGGACTCACGTGGCAGAAAATGAGTTTAGCAGAGAGGGAAGGGTCCTGGGCCTTAGGAACAAAGCCCCAGCCTGCAGTGCCAGAGCCTAGAAGAGGCATTTGGCCAGTATTTGTTTGTGGAACAATTGAAGATACTGTTTGTGAGAAAGAGATAGATTTCTCAGACCCAGGATTCATCTTAAAGGGTCCGTGCAGAAAACCTCTTTCACAACCACCCACCTGGGGCCCCTGGGGACAGGACAAAATTAAAGGACTGGAATAGTAGGAATAGAGTGTAATCTAGGAGGCACAGGGAGAAACACTTTGAGGGACAGCCAACCTAACCCCTGGGCTGAGGCACTCCCCAAATCTGAAGTGAATATTTTTTCCTGGAACCAGCAATACTAGCAAAGAGAAGCAAGTCACCAGCAAAACTGAAGCTCTCCTTCTGCTCTCAGAGCAAAGAATTGCTTAGAAGCAGGGAGCCATCAGGCATACAGTATTGAGTGTTGAGGTCTGAGCTGCATCCCCCCCCACACACACACACACACATACACACTGCTGAAAGCTAGCCAGAGGATGGGCAGTGGCGGGAGGCAGAAGCGTGGTCTCATTAGTGGGGTTGGAAGTCAGAGCTGGCCACAACTGAGGCCTGGTGTGCGTGCAGTCCTGTCTGGCAGGGGAAGATGCTGAGGATGGCCGCAGTGGGAAAAGGGGTGTACAAAAGCGGTCCGACCCATGGTTGTGGGCTGGGAGAACAAGAGGGGTCCAGCCAGCAGTCCTTCCCTCAAGGGCAAGGCAAAAGCTGGGGAACTGGCTGAGACCTGCCCATGGGGATGAAGCTTGTGGCCCCAGTGTGCAAGCGCAATCCTGCCCATGGGGGTGGGGTGAAGGCCAGGGGCTGGCCAAAGCTTGTAGCCCAAATGCATAAACAAAGTCCCACCTGTGGGGGCGGAGCAAAGTCCAGGCTGGCCACGGCTTGCAGCCTGGCACGCAAACACAGTCCTGCCCGGGGAGGCAAGGTGGAGACCGCAGTGACCAGCACAGTTTGCCGGTGCCAGCAACACCTGTGCCCGAAAGCCCAAGGTGGCAGCAGAGGGGGTGGTGAGCCTGCAGACAGACCACATCTAGGGAACACAGAGGTCACACCCATGGGACTCCTGTGGCCATGCCTTTATTATACACAGACTAAATGTGAAGGCAGAAAAATGCAACCCAAATGAATCAAGAGATATTCCCACAAAAAGATTTGATTGAGATGAAATTAACCAAATTATAGATTGCAGAGTTTAAAATAATGATTGTTGGGATGCTCAAAGGTCTTAGAGCAACAATGGATGGGCATAATGAGCACCTAAAGAGATAGCAAGTATAAAAAAGGACATTAAAATAATAAAAAAATCTTTCAGAAATAAAAAATACAATATCAGAAATGAAAACCACACTGGAAGGAATTAAAATCAAGATGTTTAAAGCTGAGGATCAAATCAGCAGGTTAGAGGTATCACACTTCCTGAAATCAAGTTATACTACAAAGCCATCATACTCAAAACAGCCTGATACTGGCATAAGAACAGGCATACAGATCAATGAAACAGGACAGAGAACCCAGAAATAAACCCAAAACTATATGGACAATTGATATTTGACAAAGAAGGTAAGAACATACAATGGAGTAAAGACAATCCAAATGGCGTTGGGAAAATTGGACAGGTACTTGCAAAACAAATAAAACTGGATCAGCAACTTACACAATTCACAAAAGTAAACTCAAAATGGATAAAAGACTTAAATGTAAGTGGTGAAACCATAAACATCTTGGCAGAAAACATAGGCAGTAAACTCTCCGATATCTCTCGTAGCAATATTTTTGCTGATTTATCTCAATAGGAAGTAAAATAAAGAACAGGATGAACAAATGGGACTATATGAAGCTAA